>NW_025421584.1:900625-1643750 GCF_011764305.1 Mustela putorius furo
TGGGATTGAGCCCCGCATCTGGCTCTCTGCTCAGCAGGGAATCTGCTTCCCCTCCACCCCCCGCCTGCCTCTCTGCCTACTTGTGATCTCTGTCAAATAAATAAGTAAAATCTTAAAAAAAAAGAAAAAAGAGAGAGAGTGGAGTAGTTTGTTTCATACTATCTTCACTTTTGATAACAATTAGTTGAAATCATTTTTAAAAATGATCTGAAGGCACTGGCAAATGACTGAAAGCAGGCAGGAAAGTGGAGGAAAGCTTCACACAATGTGAGGCAGCTGGAACTCAAGAAGAAAGCCACAGTCTTCTTGGATGGAGGTGTGCAAGATGGATTATGGGGCTGCTCATATGGTTGAATGTTGAGGGTTGGAATCCTGGAACAGAGGGAACCACAGAGGAGGAAGCCCTAAATCAGAATATAAACTCCTCTCCACCTCTCTGCTAATGGAAACTGTGCCTACATTGGGCAGGCTTCAAGAAGCCTACAGAAAGCAAAAGGTAGAAGGTCAAAAGAGCTAAGCAGAGACTCCAGCTGTGGCCCACTGTAGAGCAAACAATGTTTAGAAATTTTTTTTTTAAGATTTTGTTTATTTATTTAACAGAGAGAGATCACAGTAGACAGAGAGGCAGGTGGAGAGAGAGAGAGAGAGGGAAGCAGGCTCCCTACTGAGCAGAGAGCCTGATGCAGGACTTGATCCCAGGACCCTGAGATCATGACCTGAGTTGAAGGCAGCGGCTTAACCCACTGAGCCACCCAGGCACCCCAATGTTTAGAATTTTAAAACCTACCAAGTTAGAGGAGCTTGGTAAACATCTCAGAGTTATTCCAAAACCAGTGGGGGGGGGGGCTTGACTTACATGTAAACATGATGTCCCAGGACTGAGGGGTTGACCCTCAGAGTAAGGACAAAGCCCAAGTAGACCTGGCCTAAATACACATTAAGCCAAGCCTCCACTAGTTAAAGGAGATCAGTCAGGAATTTAGCTGCCTACCAGAACAAACAAATCAATACTCTTCAAGGAATATAATGGATTCCAAAGTGTAGACAATGTATCATGTACAATGTCTTTATAAGATTTAAAAATTACTATATATTTGAAGAAGCCGAGAGGTATAACCCAGAGTTAAGAGAAAAATCACAAAGATCATATTCTGAATGACCAAGATGTTGGAATGAACAAAGTTTAAGGCAGCTGTTATAAATATGTTCCAAGAAATAAGAGGGAAAGATGGTCATAATGGGTAAACAGGGAATCCCAGCAGAGAAATGGAAACTACATGTATTTTTAAACAACTGATTAGAAACTATATTTTATAAATATAAAAAAGAAGGAAGAGGAGGAGGAAATCCTAAAGCTGGCAAGTATGTGAAAGAAAATAAGTAATGAAAGAACTTTTCAGCTGGGCTTCACAGCAGATGAGGAGGCAGAAGAAAGGGTCTATGAATTTGGACACAAATTAATGGAAATTATCCAATCTGACCAAAAAAATCAAAGAAGAAATATCTGAAGAAAGACAAAAAAGACCTAAGAAAGTTAAGGGAAAAGTTATAGCTGGATAGTTTTTGAGGACTTCATCCAAATGGAGGGTTTCATCAATTCAGTTGGCAAACTGTCTCTCATGTCTCTCAAACATTCTCAAAGAGCTCTCTTCACACTACTTCCAGAAGACCTCACTTCCTGGATGAATAATTCAGGCCATGTCTCCACTTCCTTCCAACCCTGTGAATGACCCAATGGAAACTATCCTCAGTGAAGAGAAAAGGACCCGAGAAGCATATACATTTCCAGAGATGGCTTCCTGGTTTTATGAATGAAACTATCCCTCTACTTCCCCAATAAGGTAGGGCACTCTATAAAAAGTTGTTGAATGAAAGGTGTCTGGGTGGTTCAGTCAGTTAGGCATCTGGCTCCCAATCTCAGCTCTGGTCTTGATCTCAGGGTTTTGAGTTCAAGCCCTGCATTGGGCTCCTTGCTGGGCGTGGAGCCTATTTAAAAAAAAAAAAAAAAAAAAAAAGGTTGTTGAATGAATGATGGCATTGTCTGAAGGGGGGAATAAAAAACATGACAAATTGAGAGCACTACTGAGAAAGTGGCTCATTTTATTGACGACTGATTCATAGAAAATGGAGGTTTCAAAGAGTTCAAAGAATCATTGAAATAAGGCAGTAAAGGAACTGGGGGTGGAGGGAGGCTCTGCTCAAAGAGAGAGCAGAAGATTTGAGAAACAATACACTAACAGAGGACTTACAAGGCGTGGGGCTTGTCTAACCAGTTCCGGTTCTTTTCAATGAACATAGCACATCCATGCAGACTCCAGTACAGGAGCTTGTAAAACCAGCTAGCAAGCAACGCTTCTTCATCTCCAAAGCTACACTCTTGATTTCCTCCCCAAACCTGCTCCACCCCCATCTTAGCAAATGGTATCTCCAACTGCCTAGTCATGTCCTATCAGAAACCTGCACATATGTAACCTTTAGTCTTCTCTCTCCTCACCTCCGCATTCAGCCTTTCAGGAGCTGCTGGTTCTTCCATCTCCTCTGCTATCAGCCTGCTTCAGGCCGCCATCATCTTTGTCCTGAACTATTGAAATAGCTACTTATTAGATTTCCCAACACAAAACTTTTCTGTACTTACGCCAATTTGGAATTGTGTATTTTTTTAGTTGTTCATTTACCATCTTCCCACTAGAATAATAATTCTCCGAAGCCAGAACCAGAGCCATTTTGTTCAGTGCTGGTTACCTAGTTCGGGACCTTGCATATAGCAGGTGCTCAACAAATATTTGATAAATGAGTGAATGGATGGAACCATCTTGAGAGTTGCTTTAGACCTTCTCCCACTTACCAGCTCTGGATCCACTGGGCCTTGCCTTCAACCAATTTCCTTCTTCTCTTCCTCCCTACCCTAATCTCAAGGAAGTACAGCTATAAGGGTAAATTCCCAACATAAAATGTTGGGGAAGGTCTTTAGAAATGATTTGAAATAGGGGCGCCAGGGTGGATCAGTGGGTTAAAGCCTCTGCCTTCGGAGAGCCCACATTGGGCTCTCTGCTTATCAGGGAGCCTGCTTCCTCTTCTCTCTCTCTGCCTGCCTCTCTGCCTACTTGTGATCTCTGTCTGTCAAATAAATAAATAAAATCTTTAAAACAAATTTAAAAAAATGATTTGAAATAACATCAACTTAAAATCTTGATACGAATTACAAAGGAAGAAACTACATATTCAAGAGGAGAGGGCAATATTCAACCCCAGTAACTGGCCCTGTGCACCTGTCTTTTAGCAGATCAGCATGCAATGAAAATTATAATACAAGCTAAAGATGATATCCAACAAACTAATCTTCAGTTTGGAGTCTAAAAAAACAAAATAGTATCTTGACATAGAAAATTAGAACAATTATTATGTTCGTATTTCATCTCTTAGTATTACTGAGGTCACAGACACTAATTTCAGGTTTTAGACATTTGGAAATTATATGTTCAACCCTATTTAAGGGAATATGATGCTACTGACTCAGTGTTCATCGAGCAGGCACTTGCTGTGTTTACGCATCTGTGGTCCTAGTTGGGGTTACTCCACCAGTCCTTTCCTTGAGTTCCCTTTCTAGCCACCAGAAGACACTAGAAGTTTTTATTCTTAGAGAAATTAGATGAACTATAAATCTTAATTTCATTAGCACCATGTTTTAAACAGCTTGGATAATTTGGGGAGCACATATGTCAATTTGTGGTGTGTGTGTTTGTGTGTGTGTGTGTGTGTGTGTGAGATTAGCAAATTGCAAGTGGCTTACCTTGCTACTTCCTATTGCTAATTCCTATCCATTAGTATTGCTAATTCCTATCCATTCCCTAAGTGCTATCCTAACCACATTCCACCCGCCTTTCATTTAAATGGTTTATGATGTAAAATTAAAATTGGAAGGATATCATTTAATATTTTTTGAAGCATGGGAGTTTTGAAGTAATTATTTTACAGCTGACAGTTCATGCATATTTTGTAACCTAAATAGTAATTTAGGATATGACTAGTGTAAGCCTGTCAGAAAGAATTATAGCTAGAAAACCTTACAGTGTTTCTCACGTGTGTGTATACGATCAACATTTCTTATGCTCTTAAATTGTAGTGCATATTTTATAATATCACATTTAACTCGCAAATGAGCCTGCAAATGTATTAGCATTTGCTTTTACAGAGGAAGAAGGAGGGGCATATGGAGGGTAAGTACCAGGCCAAATGTCCAAAGCTGATACATCCACCCAAGATGTGAGCCTGTTTGCATCCGGATGCAAAGGCTATGCCCGTGGCACGGTTAGAGTTCTACTTTCAGTGCTCTGAAATGTACTTTTCTAATTCCTGAGTTCTGCGATTGTATGGCACCACTCAGCACACATTGTAAATTTGCAGCTGGAGTAAGTCCGCAGGTCAGAAGTAACAGGAAAGAGTTACCAGCAGCTCCAAGATGTTCCATTATGTAACATTATACATTTGCGAAACTAAAATAACACAGGAAATAATGTAACTAAGGTCTGGTAAAGATTTGGCCTTGCAAACAATTTTAATCTCCTTTCTTAGAATGTCATTTTTTCAAGCACTTTCAAAGAAGTCGTTTCCATTTGAAAAGAGACCCGTGGGGACACAGTTTTGAAAGAAATACATGTAGTGTCTTGAATTCTTTTCTTTTTTTTTAAGTCTATCTAGAAACAAAGGAAAAGCAGAGGGTTCCTCCCAAGCCTCTGAACTCAGCTATGCAAATAAAACTGGGGCTCAGAGAAACCTGCCTACGTTGGGGGGTGAGAGGGTTGGAGGGGGTGGTGGGGTCACCAGGGGGGAACGATGAAAGGAAATGAAAGCAGAATTCCTGAAACCAAGTTTTAGAACAACTGAAGAGAGGTCTGAGCAAAAGTTCCAATTCAAAGCACTAACCACAAGGAGAGAAGACAGAAGAAGACACACATAGTTGGGTTTTTTTTTTTTTTCCTCTCCCCTAAACCCTCAACCAACTGTTCACCACGACAACAGAACCCAGGATGAGACAACAGTGCTGGTATCTGATTGAAGCTGATGTTTTGTCTCTTTTTCTCTAGTTGCCAAGCAACATGTTCACCTCAAGGTTCTTTCCCGTTACCCTCAAGGTTTACATTCAGGTCTGCACTGCTGGGTACTTACGTGTTTTAAGACATACAATTCTATACCTTGGTAGAAATACAAATGTACAGGGGTTAAAGTGTTTTGTGAAATTCTAACATTCATGTTTTCTCTTTATGAACATCAATTTCTCCCCACCTTTTTCTCTTTACAAATATAAATATTTTGTCCAAATAGCTAGAACCTTGATAATAGGAATAATAGGAATAATTTCAAGTTCAAGATAAAGTGAGATTATGGTTCAAGATGGCAGACTGAACACACACATTTCTTTCTCACCTTTCCAAAATCTTATTGAAATGAAGTAATAAGCTTATATTAGTCACTTATGGTTGTATAGCAAATTATCCCCAAACTTGGAAGCTTAAAACAACGAACAGTTTTTGAATCCACAGTTTGTGTGGGCGTTAAGGAGCAGGTCAGCTAGGAGTGTCCGGCTCGGGGTCTCTCAGGAGGTTGTAACCAAGATGTCAGGGGTGGCTGGGCGCTGATGTCCTCTGAATGTAATGACTTAGAGGCTCCACTGTCAAGCTCACTCATGGCTTGGGGCAGGAAGCCTCAGTCCCTCACCATGTGGGCCCCTCTACAGGGCTGCTCCATGGTCCTCCCTTCTGGGTACCTGGCTTGCCTCCATGAGAGTGACCCAAAGGATAAAGGGCAAAGTGGAAGCCACCATGTCTTTTTTGACCTAGCCTTACAAGACACATGTCATCATTTCTGCCATCTTGGGTTGGTCACACAGATCAACACAGACCATCGTCACAGAGGACGATGTAGGGATGGGAACACCAGGGTGAGGGGTTCACTGGGGACTAACTGGAGGCTGGCGACCACAAAAAGATTAACCGCAAACATCAAAATAAAAAGGAAATTTTAGCCATCAGCAGATTATAGATACAAATGTATAGAGACTTTTGGGGGCATCTGGGGGGCTCAGTGGATTAAGCATCTGCTTTCAGCTCAGATCATGATCCCAGAGTCCCATGTCCAGCTTCCTGCTCAGCAGGGAGTCTGCTTCTCCCTCTCCTTCAGCCCCTCCCCCGACTTGTGCTCGCTCTCTTTCTCTCCCTCAAATAAATAAATAAAATCTTTAAAAAAGGAAAACCCAAATGTATAGATACTTTTTGAATGATAGAAAGGTAGTAAAACTATAGACTAATAGAGGAAAATTAAAAAATAATCCTGGGGGGTGCGCCTGGGTGGCTCAGCGGGTTAAGCCTCTGCCTTCAGCTCAGGTCATGATCCCGGGGTCCTGGGATCGAGCCCCACATCGGACTCTCTGCTCGGCAGGGAGCCTGCTTCCTCCCTCTCTCTGCCTGCCTCTCTGCCTGCTTGTGATCTCTCTCTGTCAAATAAATAAAGCCTTTAAAAAAAAAATAATCCTTGGGGCGCCTGGGTGGCTCAGTGGGTTGGGCAACTGCCTTCGTCTCAGGTCATGGTCCCGGACTTCTGGGATTGAGTCCCGCATTGGACTCTCAGTTCCTTGGGGAGTCGGCTTCTCCCTCTGAACTTCTCCTCTCTCATGCCCTCTCTCACTCATTCTCTCTCAAATAAATAAATAAATCTTAAAAAAATAATAATAATAATCCTGGATATAAAAACCTAGAGAAGTACACAGATTAAACTCAGAGGAAAACATATTGCCTTAGGTTATTATTAGAAAACACAGAATATGGGGAAATGTACTGACTAAATACTCAACTCAGATAATCATGAAAATTCATATTAATTTCAGGTTTTACCTGGCATAAGAGTTTTCAAAAGTACTATTGAACAGGGACGCCTGGGTGGCTTAGTCAGTTAAGCATCTGACTTCAGCTCAGGTCTTGATCCCAAGGTCCTGGGATTGAGTCCCACACTGGGCTCCATACTCAGTAGGGAGCCTGCATCTCCCTCTGCCTGCTGCTCCCCATGCTGTGTTCCCTCTCTCTGAAAAATAAACAAAAAAAATTTTTTTTAAAAGTACTTTTTAACAATAAAACCAAAAACTGTTTCTATAAAAAGACCACCAAAAAAATAAGCCAACCCCTAAGTTATCAGAAAAAATAAATCATCATTTTAAGCTATAATGTTTTGTGGTAGCTTGATACACAGCAATAGACAACTGAAATACACAGCATATAAACCTTGCCAATCTACGAGTTGTGACTGAGTCAACAACATCCTGGCAATTAGAATGATTGGCACATTTTTTTTTTTATAATGGACACCAAATAGTAACTATTTTAGGCTTTATGGGCCAAACAATCTCTGTGCAAATACTCATTTCTGCTGCTTAGCACAAAACCAGCTATAGACAAGATATAAATGAATTGAATGGCATTTTCCAATAAAACTTTATTTATAAAAACAGAAAGCACACTGGATTGCCTCATGGACTGCGGTTGTCAGACCCCCAATTAAAGCATCGCATTTCTCAGCCACAGGGTTTCATTCACAGAAGGGCACATTATACAATCAGACTTAATGAGACTCAATTCTAGGACTTTGTGAATCTGCTGAGAAGAGAAAATCACTGTTTTTTGCTGTGGTTGTCACCTAAACAAGGCAAGCTTGGGTGCGCTGCCAGCCATCTTGCTACGGTGAAGGGATCACAGCCTAGCCTTAAGGAACACGTGACCAAGCACTGAAAAGGGCAACCTGTTAATATTTGAAATCCTAGATCCAAGCGAGCCTGAAGAACATCTACCACTAGACTTTTCAAGTACTTGAGCCTATGTATATATTTTTATATACATAGTATATAGTATAAGTATAATTTACTTAAGTCTATTTGAGTTACTTGTCACCTGTAATCAAATAAGTCATTTACTTCTTTACTCCTTCTCTTACTCGACAAACATTGATCGAGTCCTCCTACACACCCGGCACTATGGCGCTGGAAACACTGTAGGGAAAGCATGATGAGGAAGGCTGAGGGAGATGTGAGGTAAGATTGGAGGGGTAGATGGGAAACTCATCAATGAGTTTGGATTTTTTTTTTTTTTTTGCAAAAGAAATCACATGAAATATATATATAGTAAGTTGCTAGGAGAGTAGATCTTAAAAATTATCATCACAAGAAAAAAAGTATAACTATGTATGGTGGTGGATATTAACTACACTGAGTGTGGTGATCATTTCACAATATATGTGGATATTGAATCGTTATATTGTACACCTGAAATTAATGTAACGTCCTATGTCTACATATATTCTGTGGCGGCTAGGGAAGGAGGAGGAATGGGAGCAGAGACTGCTGTATTCCGCGACCGTCCTAGCAGTCCAGGTAAGAGGGATTGGGGCCAGCAGGTGAAGCAAAGCGACCAGTGAGCAGTGATTGGATTTGGCATGCATTTTAAAAATAGAAAAAAAAACCCACTACTTACAGATGAGTTGTGTTGCAGAGGGGAAACCAAGAGAGGCATGCATTGTGATTTTTAAGTTGTGGTAGAAACAGTGATTGGTGCCACTAGCTGAGAAAGGAATGACCATAAAAGCCATGGATCTGGGGAAGAGGCTGAGAACTGAATGTGTGATTTCGGTTTGAGGTTGAAATGCCTATGGGATATCCAAGCAGATATAAGCATAATCATCTGAATACTGTAGATAGGAGTATGGCCAGGATGTAAACGGGGGAATCATCAGCAAATATGTTGTAGTCAGAGCCATGAATGGAATAGAAAGGAGGGTTGAAAAGTGAGCTCTGGGCATGCCTGTACAGTCCACATGTAGAGGCCAAAATGAGGAAGAGGAGCAAGCAAGTAAAGGAAACTAAAAGCCATCGCTGAGGATGTGGGAGCAAGACCAGAAGCGCATCGCATCCCAGATGCCAAGAAGAAGAAGGGATTCAAGGAGAGATAGTCAAGTCAAGTGTATTATAATACCAAGATGAAGACAAAGGATCGCCTGTTGGATTTAGCAAAATGGAGTCTCCAGTGACTTTGGCACGAGAGGTTTCAGTGGTGCTGGAGGTGGGGTCGGGGGACGAAAGAGGACAGGCCAGGAGGTAGAAACAATGAAGCCAGGCAAGTTTTTCAAGGAGCTATAAAGAGGTGTTTTCTTTAACTGTGAGATTGTGCCAGATGCTGCAAGGACTCTGGAATCCATATGGTCATAAAATTTTGGAAAGAAAACAGAGATTTGTAGAAAATGGAAGAATATTTTAAAACAGAAAATTTTACTAAGAACAGGCTGCTGAAGTTTCCTATTAGTGTGTAGGAAAGTATTCAAATGAAATGCCAGAGTTCTGACTAGTAGCTACAAGAAACCCAGAGCAAACATCATTCTTTTTTTTTTTTTAAGATTTATTTATTTATTCTAGAGATTAAGAGCATGAGCAGAAGAGGCAGAGGGAGAGGGAGAGAATCTTAAGCAGACCCCAAGCTGATCACAGAGCCTGACAATGGGGCTCGATCCCACAACCCTGGGATCACGACCTGAGCCAAAATCCAGAGTCAGATGTTTAACTGACGGCACTACCCAGGTACCCCTAGAAAACATCATTCTTAATGATAAAATAGAAATATTGAAGTAAGAATCAAATCAAGAGGGCGCCTGGGTGGCTCAGTGGGTTAGCCTCTGCCTTCAGCTCAGGTCATGATCTCAGGGTCCTGGGATTAAGCCCCGCATTGGACTCTCTGCTCAGCAGGGAGCCTGCTTCCCCTCTCTCTCTGCCTGTCTCTCTGCCTATTTAATTTCTCTCTTTCTCTCTGTGTCAAATAATTTTTTTTAAATCTTTAAAATATAAAAAAAAAAAGAATCAAATCAAGAATGCCAAGTAACACTACTTTATTCCACAATGTCCAAGAGTCTTAGCTCATGCAATAGATCCAAAAAATGAAAAGAGATGTAATTTTTGAAAAGAAGGGAGACTGTCCCCATTTATTTCCTTTAAGATCAGTGGTGTGATAATGAGTGTGAAACAACTAGGGTTCAGCACAAATGCTGGTTGATGCTCTCGTTTACAGGAGTGAGTAAAACAAAAGTGAAACAACTTGTCCTAACCATATTTGTTAGTCCATGATATGAACTACTGCTTGATGAAATCGAAAACAGTTTTTAAACATTGTCATTTTTTGGTGTTATTCACAATGTAATGACTAAGATATGATGCATTTTTCAGTTTAACCTCTACTATTGATATTTTTCTCCATTCCCTTAAGTCTAGACAATTAACAAACCACTAAATCAAGACCTGACTTGTAGCATTTGCTGATGTAAATGTTCCATGATTGCTTACAAGCTACCAATGTGAACTCATTCATCTTCATGTGAAGATGGTAGAGATAAACAGTAGCATGCTATTATAAAGAATTTCCATTGCATAGAAACATTAGAAATAAATAACTCGGGGCACCTGAGTGGCTCACTGGGTTGGGCCTCTGCCTTCAGCTGGGGTCGTGATCTCGGTGTCCTGGGATCGAGTCCTGCATCGGGCTCTCTGCTCGGCAGGGAGCCTACTTCCTTCTCTCCCTCTGCCTGCCTCTCTGCCTTCTTGTGACCTCTCTCTCTCTCTCCATCAAATACATAAATAAAAAATCTTAAAAAGAAAGAACTCTGGGGTGCCTGAGTGGCTCAGTCATTAAGTGTCTGCCTTTGGCTCAGGTCATGATCCCAGCACCCTAGGATGGAGCTCTGCATCGGGCTCCCTGCTTAGCAGGAAGCCTGCTTCCCCCTCTCCAACTCTCCCTGCGTCTGTTCTCTCTCTCACTTTGTCTCCCTCTGTCAAGTAAATAAATAAAATCTTAAAAAAAAAAAAAAGAACTTTAAGAGTAGAGATAAGTAAAATAATTAGGATACAATGAGTATTGGACATTATCTTTAATATAATCTATTTAACTATAAAGTCACACAACTTAATATTTAATAACAATTATGTTTAACAATCAATTTATAAATTTCCTGGATATCTAAAAAATGCACTCTCATGGGCTGGCATAAACCAGCGCTAGCTCATCATATAACTGTGTATCTAGAAAAGCAAAAAAAGTCAAGTGAAAAGCTAAGGGAACCAAAAAAGATTCAGTTAAGTAGGTTGGATACAAGATCAATGAACGTAGAGTAAAAACCATTGATTCACAATGTCAACAGGAACAATAAAATAATTAAGAAAAAGCCTAATACATAATGAGCAAGGCATACATTAAAAGATATGTAAAACTTTACAGGTTCACACTTTAAAAGACACCGATAAATTAAGAGGTATATCTTATTCCTACCTAGACATATTTAATATCATGAAGATTTAAGTTGTCTCCCAAAGTAATCTATACACTAATACAGTCTCAATAAAAATTTGAACAGGATCTTACACAGGCATTGGCAAGCTGATCCTGAAGTTTGTTGGAAGAGAAGGTGCCCATGAATGAATTTTTGAAAAAATTTGGCCTCCTAGATATAGAAACATTCTGTAAGACATTAGTAACTAAAATAATGAGATTCTGACCTAAGAATTATCAGATATATGGATGAAACAGAAGAAAGATTTCAAAATGTTTCATTTGTAATAGAAGTGTTGTAGTGTATGAGAAAGGAGGCAACTCAAATAAATAACCAATTATTTATCTTATGATTTACTAAAAAGTTTTAAAACTTCTTATCTCATATCAGAGAAAAAAAATTAATTCTAAATGCCTAAAAGAGGTTAATATTAAAGAAGAAAATAACTTTAAAGAAATACAAGAAGTTATTTTTGTTTTCCTAGCGTGAAAATATTTTCTTAGCAAGGCCAGAAGTGATAAATGAAAAGATGAACAGATTCTTAAAACTTTATAATTTTTGGATAAGAAGAAACCTGTAATTCAAATCAAAAATTAAGTTACAGACTGAGAAAAAATATTTGATATAATATAACACAGGATATGTACTAATTATATATCAAGAGGTCCTGGTGATAAATACTAGTAGTCTTTAACACAGCACTTACATCAATGGATGGATCATCCAGGCAGAAAATCAATAAAGGAAATACTACAAAACAGTTACATGCCAATGAGCTGGACAATCAAGAGGAAACTGGCAAATTTCTAAAAGCATACAGCTTTCCAAAACTGGTCCAGGAAGAAATAGAAAATCTGAACAGATAATTACTAGTAAACAACAACAACAACAACAAAAACCAAATCAGTAATTTAAAAACTACCAAAAAATAAAAATCCAGAACCGGATGGATTCACAGATGAATTCCACCATACATTAAAAAAAAAGAGTTAATACGGGGTGCCTGGGTGGCTCAGTGGATTCAGCCTCTGCCTTCAGCTCAGGTCATGATATCAGAGTCCTGGGATGGAGCCCCACATCAGACTATCTGCTCAGCAGGGAGCCTGCTTCACCCTCTCTCTCTCTGCCTGCTTCTCTGCCTACTTGTGGTCTTAGTCTGTCAAATAAATAAATAAATAAAAATCTTAAAAAAAAAAGAATTACTACCAATTCTCTTCAAACTATTCCAAAAAATAGAAGAGGAAGGAGATTTTCTAAATATGTTCTACAAGGCCAGCATTATCCTGATACCAAAACCAGACAAAGATACCACACAAAAAGAAAACTATAGTCCAATATACCTGATGAACATAGATACAAAAATCTTCAACAAAATCTAGAAACCACATTCAACGATACACCACAATCAAGCGGCGTTCATTTCAGAGACGAAAGGATGGTTCAGTATTCGCGGATCAGTCAATATGATATATCACTTCAAAAAAAGATAAAAATCATATAATCATCTCAATGGATGCAGAAGTTTGACGAAATTCAACATCTATTAATGATAAAAACTCTCAATTAGGTGCGTTTGGAGGGAAATACCTCAACATAATAAAGGCCACATATAAAAAACCCACAGTTGACATCAGACATAGTGGTGAAAACCTGAGAACTTGTCATTTATGATCAGGAACAAGACAAGGATGCCCACTCTTTCCACTTTTATTAAACATAATACTGGAAGTCCTAGCCACAGTGATCAGATAAGAAAAAGGAATAAGAGGATCTACATTGGTAAAGGAGTTCAACTGTAACTATTTGCACATGATACTGTACATAGATGACCCTAAAGACTACACCAAAAAAATTAGGAGAACTAATAAGTGAATTCAGTAAAGTTGCAGGATACAAAATAAATACTTAGAAATTGGTTATGTTTCTATACACTAATAATGAAGTAGCAGAAAGAGAAATTAAGAAAACAGTCCAATTTACAAACTGTGCTAAAGAGAACAAAATACCTAGAAATAAACTTAACCAAGAAGGTAAAAGACCTCTACTCTGAAAACTATAAAACACTGACGAAAGAAATTGAAGGTGACACGAACAAATGGAAAAATATTCATGCTCATGGATTGGAAGAATTATTATTGTTAAAATGTCCATACTGCCCAAAGCAATCTACAGAGTCAATGCAATTCCCATCAAATTACCAACAGCATTTTTATACAACTGTAACAGATAATCCTAAAATTTATATGGAACCACAAAAAGCCCCAATTTTGAGAAGGAAAAACAAAGCTGGAGGTATCACAATCACAGATTTCAAGGTATACTACAAAACAATAGTAATCAAAACAGTGCAGTACAGGCACAGAAACAAACACATAGATCAATAGAACAGAACAGAGAACCCAGACATAAACCCACACTTATATGGTCAATTAATCTATGATGAAGGAGGCAAGAATATAAATGCAGAAAAGAAAGTCTCTTCAACAAATGGTGTTGGGGAAATTGGACAGCCACATGCAAAAGAATGAAACTGGACCATTATCTTATACCATATACAAAAATAAATTCAAAATGGTTTAAAGACTTACACGTGAGACTTAAAACCATAAAAACCTTAAAAGAGAATATAGGTAGTAATTTCTTTGTCATCAACCTTAATGACATTTTCTAGATCTGTCTCAAAACAAAATCTGTCTCTCTAAAGAAAAATAAACTACTGAGAGTTTATCAAAATTAAAGCTTTTGCACAGCAAAAGGAAACTACCAAACAAAAAGGCAACCTACTGAATGGGAGAAAATATTTGCAAATGACAGACCCAATAAGGCGTTAATATCCAAAATACATAAATAACTTCTACAACTCAACACCAAAAAAAAAAAAACAAAACAAAACCCCAAATGATCCAATTTAAAAATGTGCAGAACACCTGAATAGACATTTTTCCAAAGAAGAAATATGGATGGCCAACAGGCACCTGAACAGATGCTCGAGATCACTAAGGATCCAGGAAATGCAGATCAAAACCACAAGGAGATATCATCGTACACCTGCCAGAATGGCTAAAATTAAAAAGACAAGAAATATTAAGTGTTGGTGAGGATGTAGAGAAGGAACCCTCGTGCACTGTTGGTGGAAACACAAGCGAGTGCAGCCACTGTGGAAAACAGCATGGAGGTTCCTCCAAAAATTAAAAATAGAATTACCACGTGATCCAATCATTCCACTACTTGGTATTTGCCCAAAGAAAACAAAACACCTGCTCCAAAAGACTTACACACCCTATGTTTATTGAAGCACTATTTATAACAGCCAAGATATGAAAGCAACCTGAGTGTCCGTCAATACAGGAATAAAGAAGATGATATATAAAATGGAAAAAAAGAAATATTGTGCATCCATAATATGGATGGACATAGAGGGTATTACTGTAAGTGAAATAAATCAGACAGAGAATACCATATGATTTCAATCATAGGCAAAGTCTAAAAAAACAAAACATGAATAAACATTGGTGATGGGCCAAATGGGTATGAGGAGTGGGAGATACAGGTTTCCAGTTACAGAGTGAATGAGTCACAGGAATAAAAGGCATAGCACTTTTATTATAAGTGCTATAATAAAACAATAAAACAATATTCCAATATTGTTTGTGTGGGGACAGACAGTGAACCTTCTGGAAAGCACAGCACATATAGTACACCCAAAACTAATGTAAGATGGTGTGCCACCAGCACTCAAATAAATAAATAAATAAACCAACAGATCAAGAGGTCCTATAAATCAATAAGAAAAAGATAATTAACTAAAAGGAAAATCCAAGCCATCTGCCCAACAGAACTAGCATGTGAGCTTTGGATGTCATCTGAATGTTTCCAGCAGCCATGCTCAAATTAGGGAAAGCAGCATGTCTATATTATAATTGAAAATATGATCCATATGAAAATGTTAGCAAGAGATTTTACACTCTTTTCCTTAGACTAAGTCTTCGGAATCTCTTGCGTATTTTTTACTAACGGCACATCTCAGCTGAGGCTGGCCACATGTCCAGAGCTTGACAGCCGTGTTTGGCTAGTGCCTGCCACTCCTGACTGCACAGGTCGAAGCAATTCACAAAAGCAATATAAATGGCCAAAAGACCAAACTCTGCCCCACCTCTAGCACCACGGGCGTGCCCATAAGAGAAACAAGTGGAGACCACACTTCACCCACCACACTGACAAACAAGGAAAGAACGGAAATTATTAGAAGCTAGTCCTAGGCACAAAGAATTCTATTACACGATCGCAACAGCAACAGGAAAAGGAGGAAAGAAACAAACAGGAGGGAGGGAACGAAACGGCTCAGGAAGCAGATGGGGGAAGCAGGCTAGAGTGCATTCGTGCACCAGAAACGGTACAGAGACTCCAAATAATTACTTGAACTATAGGTACTGATATGGAAAGCGCCTTAAAAAATAATAACAGAGAGAAACGAATTTGTGGAAATTTTTAGGTAATCGGATTTGTATAATATAAATCATTTTTTAGGTTGTGTATGTATATGTATTATATGCATATGTTTCTAAATGCATAGACCATTATCGGAAAGGATAATAACTCAAAATATTAATAGGTAGGGGGTGCCTGGTGTCTCAGTGGGTTAAAGCCTCTGCCTTCGGCTCAGGTCATGATCCCAGGGTCCTGGGATCGAGCCCCACATCGGGCTCTCTGCTCAGTGGGGAGCCTGCTTCCCTTCCTCCCTCTCTGCCTGCTTGTGATCTCTGTCGAATAAATAAATAAACTCTTTAAAAAATATATTTATAGGAGGGTCCTGCAATAGGGGATGGGGGGACGGGCTGGTTGATAGTGGAGAGAGAGAGTTTCTTTTACGTGAAGTGTAAATTTCTGCGGTAAGTACACGCTAGACTTGAAACTGGAGGAGGTTTTCTTTTTAGACATGGGAGACTCAATAAGCCACAATTAAGAATTCAAATTTCTCTAGCATCCATGTTCCACGGAGCTGGTTCTCTCAATTTTTCTTGTCCTTGAGAATGTGCTGAGGTCACTCTGGGGAGTGAGCGCTTGCAATATGTATTTTGACGGTTGTTGTAAATATTGCGTGATCAGTAGCTATTTTTTTTCATCATTCCGATCTAAATAGCTCTAAATAACATAATAAATAATAAATAGCTAATAATTAATAAATAATAAATAGTTTAAATATTATTAAACATAATAAATAATAAATAGCTCTAAATAACACTGAGAGTATTTCACTCCATCCAAATTTGGTATGTCCTTCGACAATCTTCATCCGGACAGATGCTGGAATGCAGCAGTGAGCACTGAGAGTATCAAGCTACCCAGACAGGAGCAAGAAGATTCAGTCCACTGAGCATCATCTGAGGAACAGAGAAGTAAACTGCAAACTTTGGTTTTCCTAACAGCAGAGCGAGGTTGGGGGTCTTCATGTCAGCAATCCAAACTGTTAATAAAAGGTGAGATTTAACTGGCGTGTACCTTTTGCTCTTCCTTCATCCTTCCTCGTTTCTTTTACTTCTTTGAGAGAGTGTGTACAAGCAGGGAGAGGGGCAGAGGGAGAAGCAGACGTCCCGCTGAGCAGGGAGCCCAGTGTGGGGCTCAATCCCAGGACCCTGAGATCGTGACCTGAGCTGAAGGCAGACAGATAACCGACTGAGCCACCCCGGCGTCCCTTTCATTTCTTGGAGCCTGGAATGAAGACATGTAATTTCCAAATGGCGACCGGAAGCCACAAGCTAAGGATAGTGTCAAAGTCCCCCAAATATCACCAGACAATCTGCTTAAGAAAGGGATGAAAGATTTACTAGAACTCATTGCAGGAAGGGAGAACAGAACCCTGCCAGCATCTCAGCAGCCATTCTCACTAAACTGTTGTTGGAAATGAGCTGTTGGCCCCAGAGAGCAGACTGTTGCCTCAAGTGTATGGATGTATGGAAATTTCCTGAAGCAATAGGGAAGTTACTTATTGGTCCCAGTCCTTTCCTTGAGCCAAGTATTCTAGAAACAAGACAAGGCATGCTTAGTTGGGCATTTCCGCGCTGAGTCTTTGTTGTCAAATGCTCATCTTTTAACCCAGCCGTGGTCATCAGCAGTCTCAGTTCTCATTCTTACTATCTATATGGCCGATTGTAGGTGGTTGCTGTTCTCAGTGGTGAGTGGGAGTCTAGAAGGAATCTGGGTACATTAAAACCGAACGGCTGAGCAAGCTCTGGAGTTCCCAGATTTCTTAGTATATGAAAAAAAATGTGTATTTAAGCCAATGTAGTTAAGTTTGCCTTACAGGCAGCAAAATTCAATTTGTAATTGATAAACCTTGAGAAGGAAGAGTGTTAAGAAGCCCCAGGCTCTTAAGGAATTTTCTGCAAAGAGAGAAGTGACCATGGGCCAAGGATGAGAGCCTTCTCAGCCATGCTAAGGAGAGTGATTGGGTTTGATCTGGGGCACGAGGGAGTCCCTTAAGAATTATGGGCCCAGGGGCACCTGGGTGGTTCAGTGGGTTGAGCCTCTGCCTTCGGCTCGGGTCATGATCCCAGAGTCCTGGGATCGAGTCCCACATCGGGCTCTCTGCTCTGCAGGGAGCCTGCTTCCTCCTCTCTCTCTGCCTGCCTTTCTGCCTACTTGTGATCTCTGTCAGATAAATAAAGAAAAAAATCTTTAAAAAAAAAAAAAAAAAAGAATTATGGGCCCAGCACGCTTCCGCTGCACCACTCTGCTCCTTAAGAATTAGTTAAAAAGTGACATGACCGGATCTGTGTTTTGGAAAACTCTGATGGCATTTTCGGGTATAAATCAGAGAGAAGCAAGACGGAAGTCAAGAAGACCCACTGCGGCGACAACCAAAAAAAAAGGACAAGAATCAGAGTTCCACCCCTCCCCCCACTTGTGCGGGCTCACTCTCTCTCATAAATGGGTGAAGAAATCTTTTAAAAGTATATATGTCCACAGTCTCTACATACTCTAAGTAAGCCAGACCGGAAGAATGACATATCCTACTTCTGCCTGCCATAGTCCTTCTTCAAATACACACACCATGTCTTTACCCTGTGTCCGTTCATTCTCTTACTCAACTGGGGTAACTCTGCACTGTCATTTTACCTTCCTAGCTCCAGCAACCATTTCGCATCTCAGTAAGAGGAAGACCTCCGTCTTTGTCCTTGGCCTGTGCGAGGGCACTGTGACAACGTTCCTCCAGCGGTCTTCCTCTTCTCTTTTAGAAACTCTTTAAGTAATAGATGGTCAGTTAGCCAACTCCTGAAATTCTTCTTCTCTCACGTCGGTTGACATCATGGGCTGTTGTGAAGCTGCCGCTTGGAATCATCCCATAGATCGCATGATGGGGATCTCTACAGCTGACCTCTTGGGAGCGCATTAGAAACAACAAATTGTCCTTTGAATTGTCCTATGGTCTGTCCCATTTTCCAGCCCCTTTTTTTTTTTTTTTAAACATCTGTTGAATTCCTTCTATCCATCTGGAACCGTAATGGAAGCAGCAGACACTAGACCAGTACTATTTCCTCTAACCTTTTGGACTCCCTGATATGCATGTCCTTCGTTCTCAGTTCCTCTCTGCATCATTTCCTCCGTGGCTGGCCCCTTGCCCAGCATGGTCCCTCCCTGTCCCAACCCTGTGCCTTCCTTCCTACACTGTACACACTGCTGCCCTCCCCAAGCTTCCAGATCTTTCTTCTCCAGTTTCATCCCCAATTCCTCAGTCACTTGCCTCCCTGACATCCCCAGTCCTCTCAGAACAGCTGTCAGCTCTCCGTCACATCACACCTTCCCTTTCCAAAATGAGTGGCATATTTTACTTTTTATAAAAATAGAACATGATGGACACCTGGGTGGTTCAGTGCGTTAATCCTCTGCCTTCGGCTCAGGTCATGATCTCAGGGTCCAAGGATCGAGCCCTGCATCGGGCTCTCTGCTTGGCAGGGAGCCCGCTTCCTCCCCCCCCCACGCCCGCCTCTCTACCTACTTGTGATCTCTGTCTGTCAAATAAATAAAATCTTTCTTTAAAAATAGAATATGAAAGAATAGGGGTTCCTGGGAGTCTCAGTCAGTTGAGCGTTCAACTCTTGGTTTCAGCTCAGGTCATGAGATCAAGCCTGCCTCTGCAAGATCAGTGGGATTCTCTCCTTCTCCCTCTGCCCCTCCCTCTCCATGCACACGCTCCCTCTCTCTCCCAAAGTAAATAAATAAATCTTTTAAAAAAGAGAAAATCTTATAAAAAAAAGATAAAAAAGAATATATATCATAAATATTCTATATTATGTACATATAATACATTTTAGATATAGGGATGCCTGGGTGGCTCAGCTGGTTAAGCATCAGCCTTCGCCTCAGGTTGTGATACCAGGGTCCTGGGATGGAGCCTTACATCCCGCTCCCTGCTCCACAGGGAACCTGCTCCTTCCATACTCCCTGCTTGTTCTCTCTCTCTCTCTCTGTCAAATAAATAAAATCTTTAATATGGGGTGCCTGGGTGGCTCAGTGGGTTAAGCCTCTGGGATCAAGCCCCGCATCAGGCTCTCTGCTTGGTGGGGAGCCTGCTTCCCCCCTTCTCTGCCAGCTGCTCTGCCTACTTCTGGTCTCTCTCTCTCTCTCTGAGTCAAATAAATAAATAAAATCTTTTAAAAAATCTTTAATATATATATGTGTGATATGCTTCTGTGAAACACACATTGAAAATATAAGAAAAATTAAAGATATTTTAAATCTTTGAATCCCAGACCAAAATATGCTTTATTGATAAACTCAATCATCAGTGTTTCAGTGAAATAGTAAGAGAAAACCATTCCCTTTGGTTAAAAAAACAGCCGAGGGCGCCTGGGTGGCTCAGTCGGTTAAGTGTCTGCCTTCTGCTCGGGTTGTAGCCCCGGGGTCCTGAGATTGAGCCCCACATCGGACTCCCTGCTCGGTGGAGAGCCTGCTTCTCCCTCTCCCTCTCCCCATGTTTGCTCTCTCTCTCTCTCTCTCTCTCTCTGTCTGTCACATAAATAAATAGAATCTTTAAAAAAAAAAGAAAAAAGAAAAGTTAGAAACAACAGCCAATATCTATACTATTTTGTATTTCTTTTTAAAGATTCTATTCATTTACCTGACAGAGATCATAAGTAGGTAGAGAGGCAGGCAGAGGGGTGTGGAGGGTAAGCTGGTTTCCTGCAGAGCAGAGAGCCCGATGCAGGGCTCAATTCCAGGACCCTGGGATCATGACCTGCACCGAAGGCAGAGGCTTTAACCCACTGAGCCACCCAGGCGCCCCTATACTATTTTGTATTATGCAGTATTTTTCTTTTCAGAATGACAAATTTGCTTTACTTTGCCCCCTAAAAGCCCCATTAATCTTTTGAAACCTTTTGTAGATAGATAACTAAATATTAATTAGATTATTTAAAAACAAACCCCAATAAAAACAAACATCAATCTGTTTTAATAAAGAATTCTCTAGTGGTCCCTGTGTGGCTCAGTTAGTTAAGCATCCAACTCTTAATTCTTGATTTTGGCTCAGATCATGATTGCAGGGTCCTGAGATGGAGCCCCACATCTGGCTCTGTGCTCAGTGGGGAGTCTGCTTCTCCTTCTTCTTTTACCCCTGCCCCCGGCTCTCTATCTCTCAAATAAGTAAATACACGTTAAAAAAATTCTCCAATAACGATTGGCCAATATCCAACAATAATTTGTTTTGTAGTTTAATTGATGATACCGTTTAAAGGTCCTCTATTTTCTTGTCAAAGTAAAAAATAAAATCCAATTAACTCAAGAATAAAAGAATAAAAACAGACCACAATCTGACAAACAGATCAATAGAACCAAATAGAAATTCTAGAAATAAAGCCGCACATACAGGGTCAATGGATTTTCAACAACAACAATAAAAACCTTCTAGAAGAAAATGTTCATGACCTTGGGCTAGACAATGTTTTCTTAGATAAAATCCATAAAAGAAAAAATTAATAAATTGGACTGCATAGAAATTAGGAACTTCTGTTCTTTGAAAGCCATTGTAATAGTAATATAAAGACAAACCCCAAACTGGAAGAAAACATTTGCAAACCATGTATCTGATAAAGGTCTCATATCCAGAAAATATAAGGAACTCTCAAAACTCAATAAAAAGAAAGTAAACATTACAGGGGTTTATTTTAAGATTTTATTTATTTATTTGACAGACATCACAAGTAGGCAGAGAGGCAGGCAGAAAGAGAGAGAGAGGAGGAAGCAGGCTCCCTGCTGAGCAGAGAGCCCAATGCGGGGCTTGATCCCAGGACCCTGGGATCATGACCTAAGCCGAAGGCAGAGGCTTTAACCCACTGAGCCACCCAGGCTCCCCAACATTACAGTTTTTAAAATAGGCAGAAGAGTTGAACAGACACTTCACCAAAGGAAATATATGAATGGCAAACAAACACACAGAAGACATTCAAATCCCAAGTCACTGGTAAAATGGAAATTAAAACCACAATGCGATACGACTGCCTGCTTACACGAAGGGTTGAAATTCAAGATCCAGGTCGTACCAAGTGCTGGAGCAGATGTGGAGTATGTGGAACTCACACATGCTGCTAGGGAGAATGCAAAACAGTACCACTGCTTTGGAAAACATCACATACAAATTGTCGATTTCTGGCTTGACTGGTAATAGCCTTAAATTGGAAACAACTCAAAGGTCCATCAATAGGTGAATGGATATATCGCGGTTATCTATGCAATGGGACATTGTCCAGCATTTAAAAGGAATGAACTATGGGTACACACAACAGCCAGGATGAATCCTAAAATAATGATACTGAATGAAAGAAATCAGACAAAGGAAGAGTACATACTGTAGGATTCTACTTACATAAAATTCTAGGGAATGCAAATTAATCTGTAATGACTAAAAAGCAGATCGGTGGTTGCCTGGGGAGTGAATGGACAGGGGCAGGAAGGAGAAACCTTAAGAGAAGGTGAGAAAACTTTGAAGGGTGGTGGATATATTCATTATCTTGACTGTGGTGATGACATCACTCATGTAAGCATGTATATATATGTGAAAAGGTATCAAATTGTATACTCTAGAATATATGAATATTATTTATCATAATATTCTTTATTCTTTATTTTTATTTATTTTATTTATTATTTGCTTATTTATTTTATTATTTATTATTTATTATTATTTATCATAATATTATTTATCATATATCAATTGCAACTATAATTAAGGTGTAAAAAAAATAGCCAGACAAGATGGTATCAGGAAGGAGACAAACCATAAGAGATCCTTAATCTCACAAAACCAGCTAAGGGTTGCTGCGGGGAGGGGGGGAGGGGGGACAGGGTGGTTGGGTTATGGACATTGGGGAAGGTGTGTGCTATGAAGTGTGTAAACCTGGTGATTCACAGACCTATACCCCTGGGGTTAATAATACATTATATGTTAATTTAAAAATTTTAAAAATTTAAAAAAATAGCCAGAGCACTTGTTAATATCATGTCATTTAATCCATCTAAGAAAGAAGTCTGTTATTGAACTCTATTTTTGCAATTAGTGTAATTTTTTTTTAAGATTTTATTTGTTTAATTGACAGAGAGAGACAGCGAGAGAGGGAACACGAGCAGGGGCAGTGGGAGAGGGAGAAGCAGGCTTCCTGCTGAGCAAGGGGACTGATGCGGGGCTGGATCCCAGGACCCTGAGATCATGACCTGAGCTGAAGGCAGACGTTAACGACTGAGCCACCTGGGCACCCCTTGTGTAATATTCTAAGTGAAAGCTTGTACGCTGATGATTTGTTTGACCTAATCATTTTGTTCATATGTAGTAAACAATGTCCTTAATCAGTATAAATAATTTTGATGCTGAAATGTTACTGTTCTGGCCTGTACTCTTTTCCTCTCTTTCCCCCTCCTCTTGTGCTCCTGAACTCTAGAATGTTGTCCGAATCTATTTATTTGATTTCATGCGTTCATTCAAATTTCGTGAAGGTCCTGTCATATTGCTTATACGTGTAAGGTCTGAGAGGACAAAGATGAGTCCAGCCATGAGTCTAAGGATTTATTGCCGGCATCGTGCTGTGTAAATAGCAGCTAATTTCAAAGAATACTTTATGTGGGTATTATCTTTGGAAGACGACATTGTATATTATCTGATTTTTGTATTTTTATTAGTCCACGGACATTCCTGTGACGATGAGGCAGGTATCAGACTCTTTACTGCAGGCAAAAGGACAACTACACCAGGGAGAATTAGGAGCGCTGACTTGGACCAATAGAATGCTGATGGGTTCCAGGACTCACCAACCACCCAAGGAGTCACACAGGGTCCCACACTGATGGCGCCCATCCTAGGTCCCTTGGGTAAGTGAGGAATAGTGGCGACCTCCATCTCTATTAGTTAGCGTTCTCCAGAGGACCAGAACCAAGAGGACATAGATACATAAATAGATAGATGATATAACATAGATATAGGAAAAATTAAATTATATATCATGTATATGGAGAGATTTGTGATAGGAATTGGCTCATGTAATTATAGAGGCCAAGAAGTCCCACCATCTGTGTCTGAGAAGCAGGTGCTGTAGGCCAGTCTGAGTCTGAAGGCCTGAGAACCAGGCAGCAGCCATGTCTGAGGGGAGGCAAAGATGAGGTCCTGACGTCAACAGAGAAAGCAAATTCATCCTTCTTTTACCTTTTTGTTCCCCTTAGGGGATTAGCGAATGCCCACCCACACTGGGAAGGGCCACGGGCTTTAGTCAGCTCATCCGTCCCAATGTTAATCTCTTCTGGAAGAGCCCTCACAGACACATCCAGAAATATTGCTCGTCCACTGTCTGGGCATCCCTTAATGCGGCCAAGTTGACACATGACATGAACCAGCACGCCATCAAGGCAGCAATCTGGAGGTCTGTAAATAAGGCGTGGGTAGTAGGCTACCCAGAGGCTATCATGGAAAATGGGGGAACTCCATACTCAGGACCAGTTTTCTGTGGGCAAAAGAGGGGGCTGTCCCAGAGCCCATGTGAGAGGGTCCTGCAACATGATTCATAAAATAGTCCAAAAGAAGAGTAAAATAGGGGCACCTGGGTGGCTCAGTCAGCCGTTAAGAATCTGCCTTCAGCTCAGGTCATGATCTCAGGGTCCTGGGATCAAGCCCCGCATCAGGCTCCCTGCTCAGTGGGAAGCCTGCTTCTCCCTCTCCCACTCCTCCTGCTTGTGTTCCCTCTCTTGCTGTCTCTTTCACTGTCAAATAAATAAATAAAATCTTTAAAAAGAAAAAAGAAAAGAAAATATACTGTCTTTTAACTACTGACATCATTGAATAATAAAACAAAAAATGAACAAGTAGCCAACTGAATGATTATAATTAAGAAACCTTTCCTAATACGAAGATTGCTGTGATGATTTCTTACACTAATTATTTTGAAAAGCTTAAATGAAACGAATAAAAAAAACCCTGAAAGTTGAAACAAAACCTAAATCTACTTGCAAGTATGAACCTCTCATGTAACTCAGCCTTGATTTATAAATAATACTGAAATATTTGCAAGCTGAAAATGCTTAAACCATGTTTTTAATAAATATTTTAACAGTGCAATTAAAAAAAAAATCCCAATGCAGGAGGCAAATATAGGGACATTAAAAGGGGTTTTATCCTAAGCCTTCCCGTGGGTCTCTGTAAAGGTTTAGGAAGACCCTGTTGCTGAACTAATGAACCCTGCAGACTTCTCAGTGTGTTTCAGTCTCAGGTTATGGGACACAAAATCCAGAACTTTCTCTCCCCTAATGCCTGCTGCGGGGGAGAGAAATTATGGAAGAAGGAGAAGTTAAAGGAGAAACTAAGGAAGGAGAATAAGGAAGAAAAAAGATAAGCAAGAAGTTGGTGGAGGAATCAAACGAAAAAGGTTGAGAAAAAAGGGAGAAGAAGAAGAAAGTAGGATGCAAACAACGTAGGAAGGAAACTGGAAACCCGGCTGTCTGCGTGGAGAGGTTTACACAAGATTTGCTTTTACCTTTACAGATGGGGACACGTGATCTGGGGCTTATCGAGTTTCCCTTTCATGAACACTGTTTAAAAAGCTAGAAAATCAGGGCTCCTGGGTGACTCAGCGGGTTAAGCCTCCAACCTGGGTTTTGGCTCAGGTCATGATCTCAGGGTCCGGAGATGGAGCCCTGTGCCGGGTTCCACGCTGGCTGTGGCGCCTGCTTCAGATTCTCGCTCTCTCTCTCTCTCCCTCTGCCCCTCCCCTCCCCTCCCATTACCCCCTCCTGCCACTCCTCTCCCTATGGCTCACACGCACGTTCCTCTCTTGCTCTCTAAAAATTAAAAAAAATAATAAAAATTAAAAAGTTTACAAATAAATAAATAAATAGAAATTCTTAGCAGTTTCCTTTACTTCCCTCTCTGCCTCTTCTTGCCCAGCCACAACATTAACCTCAAACTAGGTAGAGCAGGAAAAGAGAGGAATGAGAGAAGGAAGCAAAGGGATAATCTGGAAATTGCAGAGAGTCCCTAATGGGCGTTGGGTTCTCACAGAGAACCTCACCAGAACATTCTCCTGGAAGAGCTGAGCCTAATTGGAAACCCTCTTGTGACGTCAGCAGCTGAGACCACTGCCAGTTTCAAAAGTATAAGCCAAACGCATGTAGACACGTGGCCTCCTGGCTTTTGGGGCTGCCGTAACCTATCTGCTCTCCACAGGGGTTTTCCTTTGGAGAGCAAACTTCTTGCCAAACCGTCTTTCAGCCAAAAATCATTTTCCTCTAATTCACAGGAAAAAGAGGAAAACAGAATCCCACCCATCCTTTTCTGAACTGATTATTTTCCACTTGGAATTTAACGAGCTTTCCACAGTGAGGTCAAGTTGCTTGGTTCAGATAACAAAATCGCACTTTTGCTTCACACGAGACAATTCAGACTGATGTGGATCTCAGCTGTTTGGGGACGAAGCCCTTTGCATGACCAAAAAGAAGGAATGCCACTGTTACAAGTTAGATACAAGCTAGACTTGAAGTTCCCTCCAAATTTATCTGCCCATCACTGACAGAGGAATTCACAGTGAAAAGCTTAATATTCACTCAGGGTATTTCAGATACAAATCTGTATTTGAAACGTCTTCCTGTGGCTGGCCAGTGTTTCAGAACCTGCACTGAAAACATTAGAGAGAAGAGCGGTGATTCTGGGACAGATATCCATTACTGGCCCATATTACACACGTGGCAAACCTCCTGGGCAAAGCCACACCTCCCAGGGACATGGTACCAGGGGCATCTACCAAGTGGACAGATGTGAGCCCAGGCACCTGGTCATCACTGAGACTTCTGCCCTACAAGCAGCGACCGACAGACAAGACAGACAGAGAGAGGCCCAAGGGTAGAAATTCCTCTCTAGAGTTCCCACCAAGTGGGAGTTCTTTTTTTTTTTCTTTTTTTAAGATTTTATTTATTTATTTGAGAGAGAGCACAAGCAGCGGGAGTGGCAGGCAGAGGGAAAAGCAGGCTCCCTGCTAAGCAGGGAGCCTAATGTGGGACTTGACCCCAGGACCCTGGGATCATGACCTGAGCTGAAGGCAGAGGCTTTAACCCACTGAGGCACTCAGGAGCCCCTCAGGCACATATTTAATGAAAATACCCAAATCTGCAGGCACAATGACATTATCTTCTTTGGAAAAGAAGAGGAATAGTGAGCTTCTGCTTCCTGCCCACCTGAAGAGATACGCAGACCTAGTTCAAAGGGTCGGGGAATGGTAATGAAGGGTTTGGAGAGGAATAGGGCACACAAAGGAAAAATCTTGGCTCAGCCAAGGACAGGAGGCCAGGAGGCCAACAAACCAGGAGGCCTCTCTTCCACAGTGGGACTTGGGGTCTTGAAATAAAAATGATTACTTTTCAAATGATTACTTTTCAAATGATCATTATAAAACACAAACATTTTTCATTGATAAGCATGAGTATAATCTGACGAATTTGTAGTTTTGTAGACGAAGATGAACAGGTCAGGAAGTAGCCATGTTACATGGATCAATTGCGAGCAATTTTCATTTTGTTATATGTCTCATTAAGTCCTGGAAGATGGTGACACCAGTAAGAAGGGGACCAGAACAGATCCTGAAGCAACGCATGGGTCACCTTCACCTCTGTGCAGGGCCAAGGAGTAAAATTACATGCAAAAGAAAGAAAGGAAGAAAGAAAGAAGAAATCCCTATGAAACACCAGTGTCCTATTGCAGAAGGCAAGTTTACATGAGGAAAAAAGTTCATTCATTCAACAAGTATTTATTGAACACCTACTACGTGCTTAGTCAGATGGCTGAGGGTGTAACAAAGCCATCAAAACAATGTTCTCCTGTTTATGGGTCTTTGGTCTAGTGGAGGAAACACACAGTAAACAAATAAACAAGGCAGTGTTTGGTGGAGAGAAATAATATGAATAAAATTAAGTGGAGTAAGGTAAAAATGTGTAAGGGTGATGCTATTAAATAGAATGACCAATGAAGGAAGGACTCTGAATAAATGCCTTTCCAGGAGAGCCCTAAATGAAATAAGGAAGGGAGGCATGTGCTGGGTAAAGGAAACTGTGCAAAGGCCCTGAGGCAGCAGTTATATGCTTAAGGCAAGAAGCGTATGCAACAGGAAGTCTGCATGTGCTCCAGGCAAGAAGGCAAGCAGGGCTGGAGTGGAGTTAGTGAGGGTGAGTTCACCTCATCAGACCTCTCCCTTTCAGTAAAGGAACTGAACACAAAAGGGCTAATTACCTAATTAATTTGTAGCTTCTATCCCAAAGGATTATCAGTAACACACTTAGACAGCCCTGAGTGACTTATGTGAGTTCACCTCACTGGTCCGTGGTAGAATCAGGAGAAGTATAGGACTGCTGCTAATCCATCTGGCACCTTTGGGCCAATTAGGAAAATGTGTCTCTTCCTCTTGGAAAATGCCACTTCACACTGGCGTGCATGCATTGGCAGACCTTGCCTCCTCAGTCAGGTCCTCCTGGAGCTGGGCCCAACCTGTGCAGCAACACTCAGTGGCCCAGAATCAAGAGTTTCTTGCCTGGACCCTAACACCTCCCCTCATGATCAGATAATTTCACAAGACATTGGTTTTGTGTTTGAAGTTTTAGCAAATTCGACCTGAGAGCTCATTGTGCGGCTAGTACATGGCCATGTTTCTTGGACGCCCTTGGTCTATGCTGGAAATGGCTGACTCCGGGGAAAGATGGGTTTGCTTGACCACAGACGGAGGAGGAGCTGCTCCTCAGTTTCTGTTGCTGCTGTCACAAATTACCACACCCATCGTGGCTGGAAACAACATAAATGTATGACAGTTCTGGAGGCCGGAGGTCCTCAACTCAAGGTGTCAGCAGAGTCCCCTTCCCTCTGGAGGCCGCAGCGGAGAGCTCTTTTCCTTGTCTTTTCCAGCATCTAGAGGCCACCTGCATTCCTCGCTTTGTGACTCTATCTTCAGAGGCAGGAGCATAGCGTCTTCAAATTTTTCTTTCTCTCTTCCTCCCCCCCGTCACCCCTGCCTCCACTGTCACCTCCCCTCCTCTGACTCTGTCAGAGTGTCCTCTCATAGGACACTTGTGAATACATCGGGTCTGCATGGATAATCCAGGATAATCGCCCCATCTCGAGATCCTAAATTTAACCACTTCTGCAAAATTCCTTGGCCATGCTAAGCGACGTGGCAGTTTCCAGGAATTAGGACATGGACAGAGTTGCAGGGGCGTAATTCCATCCACCACAAGATATAATAAGGCAGTCCCATCACTGAGAAATCCCCTTGCCCTAGATGGTTCCTGGTCTTCAAACTTCCTTCAGAGACTCATTCTTCACCCCTGGAAGGCTTTCTGAGTTTTTAAGACTTCACTGGTAAGAGATAAATGGCCACTGGGAGATATGACAGGGTAAGCTTAATCTGTAGAGATTTCAGCAGGAGAAGGAAGACTGTGGGAAAATGATCTAAAAATATGAGGAGGGGGTGTTTGTGACCTGTAAGCAACAAGCCGTTACTTCCCAGTTTTTGCTAAAAGCCAACTTAGCCTCTGGAGAGAGCGCATTACTAGAAATCTCAAAGTCCAGGCTTTAGCTGTTAACCACCAAAATTGCCCTTTGTTTGTGCCTCGTTTTCCTCATTGTGAACTAAGAATCACAGCTGTCCTCCTGCACTGTGGCTTGGTGTGTGGATGACATTAAAAACCTGTCCATTAGGACAGGATGCCTGGGCGGCTCAGTCAGTTAAGCATCTGCCTTCAGCTCCAGTCCTGGTCCTGGTCCCGGGGTCCCGGGATCCCGGGATTGAGCCTCATGTCAGCTTCTCCCCTCAGCAGGGAGCCTCCCTCTTCCTCTGTCCCTCTGTGCCTGTTTCTTCAGGCTCTCAAACAAACACAATTTTTTTTTTATAAACATATATTTTTATCCCCGGGGGTACAGGTCTGTGAATCACCAGGTTTACACACTTCACAGCACTCACCAAAGCACATACCCTCCCCAATGTCCATAATCCTACCCCCTTCTCCCACCCCCCCCCCCCCCCCCCCCCCCCCCCCCCCGCAACCCTCAGTTTGTTTTGTGAGATTAAGAGTCACTTATGGTTTGTCTCCCTCCCAATCCCATCTTGTTTCATTTATTCTTCTCCTACCCACTTAAGCCCCCATGTTGCATCGCCACTTCCTCATATCAGGGAGATCATATGATAGTTGTCTTTCTCTGCTTGACTTATTTCACTAAGCATGATACGCTCTAGTTCCATCCATGTTGTCGCAAATGGCAAGATTTCATTTCTTTTGATGGCTGCATAGTATTCCATTGTGTATATATACCACATCTTCTTGATCCATTCATCTGTTGATGGACATCTAGGTTCTTACACAATTTTTAAAAAATAAAATAAAACCTATACACGGAAGCCCTTGGACAGGTGTAACACATGAGAAGAGCGAACACTCTTTTGATAAAGCTGCAACATGACCACTGGTAAGTGCTTTTTGACACAGGTACTCTCATCGCACCCACTGAACAGGTGAAGAGACCCCGGCTTGGGTCAGATAACCTGAGAGGGTCCCACAGTGAGGCGGCAGCACGACTGTGATGTGAACTTAATTCTAGAGTCTCTGCTTTTTATCTCAATAGATTATTCCGCGTGTGGGACAGCTGCGGGGCAACCGCAACCCGGCCCGGATCCCAGCGCTGGGCACGGCACTTGGCTGTGATTACAGAAAGGAGGCGGAAAAGATAAAGCCAAGCTGTCTTTAAAATTAGGAAAAGTGGTAATTTCAAGGCAAATGAGCTTTGCAAAGGGAATAATTGTAGTTGAGGGGTAAGCGCCATTTTAAACTTCAGGCATCTGTGATGCAATCAGCGGAGACCGGCCCTGCCTCCCCGCAACGCCCCTCCCACCTTCCTTCCCCGCCCCCCACTCTAGGGCAGATACTGCAATGGCCAGCTTTAGGCACCACACTTTATTTTGGCTTTTTTAAATAATTTTTTAAAGGTTTTATTATTTATTTATTTGCCAGCGAGAGAGAGCATGAGCACAAGCAGGGGGAGAGGCAGGCAGAGGGAGAAGCGGGCTCCCCGCTGAGCAGAGAGCCCAGTGCAGGACCCCATCCCAGGACCCTGAGATCATGACCTGAGCTGAAGGCAGTCGCTCAACAACTGAGGCAGCCAGGCATCCTTAGTTTGTTTTTAAGTTATTAAACACTCAAGACTTTAGAAGAGAAGAAAAGAAAAGAAAATCCCAAAGATATCAGAAGGAAGAAAGTAATCTGATTTATGAATGAACATATTAGAAACCAGGACATCACTCAAATTAACACATTCAAATGGGGCTCCTTTAATAAGAAAACGAGCCCCCTAAAATAGATGAATCCTGAAATTTCCACCAAGAAAAACACAAAAGAAAGAAGAAAAATTAATAAGAAAAAATACAAGAGAAACCACGGGCAGATTAAATAAATGAGACCATTATAAACAATACTTCAATCTAGGCAAATGTAATTTCCAAAAAAATTTTTTTTAAATTGACACTAGAAGAGATGCAAAACAGGAATAAACCCAGTAGGAATGTATTTCCCTGGCCTGGGTCCCATAAAAATCTTCCCATGAACATTTGAGAATGTCGCTCACATCTCTGCAGGCTGAACTCCTACCCCCTGCTTCCTCTTTTCTTTCAACCACCCCGCTTTCCCCGCAAGGACCCCTCCCGCTTCAGCCCTTCCTGTATCTCCACTCCCACTCCATCCACCCCAGCCCCGACCCCCTGCCCCCTGCACCACCCCACCCCTTGCACAACTCCGGCTCGATTCTGAACAAGCTTCCCTACAGCTTAATGTATTTTTAATTTGTTAATTAGTTGTAAACTCACTGTGTTAATCGTGAACAAAAGCCACGAAAGTCCCTGTTCTCAGATGACACATTTTGAGTGGGTGGGAGGCGGATCATTATTATAGCTCCCGAGGCATGAGGGGAGTGAAGAAAAATAAAGCGGGCCTTGAACCTCCCTGGTGCACGCTCGGCTTCCTGAATCGCTGATGAGTTGCAAGATGGATTTTCCTCTGCCTCTGTAGCTGGGTTTTTATTTTTTGTTTGTTTGTTTGTTTTTGTGTGTGTGTGTGTGTGTGTGTGTTTTAAGATTATCGGGCATGCTTTAGTCTGATGATCTAGGCTGAAAAGAGTGAAACATAGACATAGCAATACATTTAATTAATCCACATAACAAGCCGGTCAGGTAGATACTATAATGATATCATCACTTTTTTTTTCTCTTTCTCTTTCTTTTTTTTTTCTTTCTTTCTTTTTTTTAAACGGATGTAGACACTGAGCTGCAGAGATGAAGGGACTTCCTTCAGGTCTCAGGGCTAAGCAGTGGCTGACCTGACATGTGAAGCAGCCTGTGTGTCTCTGGAGTTCATGTTCTTAGTCTGTCCGCACTCCTGCCTGAGGTCACCTTACCCCAGCTCCCGCCACTCTGCTGCACCTGCGCCACTCTTTCCGCATCACAATTTTGGTGCAGTGTCTTTTCAGTCTTTGCTATATTCGTTCAAAAACCATCACTCTGGGCGCCTGGGTGGCTCAGTGGGTTAAGCTGCTGCCTTCGGCTCAGGTCCTGATCTCAGGGTCCTGGGATCGAGTCTGGCATCAGGCTCTCTGCTCAGCAGGGAGCCTGCTTCCTCCTCTCTCTCTCTGCCTGCCTCTCTGCCTATTTGTGATCTCTCTGTGTCAAATAAATAAATAAATAAATAAAATCTTTAAAAAAAAAAAAAAACACAAAACATCGCTCCGCTTTTCCAAGCCTCACCCCTGCTTCTCTGCCTTTCTCTTGCTCCTCCCAAGACCCTCTTTTGCCTCTATATATGCCCTTATTTTACCTTTTGAAAATAGAGATCAGAACCCTGCTGTGAAATTAACATGCTTTCTTTTTTGCCCTGCAGGGGGCACAGACCTTGGCCATCAGTTGTCTTGAGGTGTCTGTCCGTCTGGGAGGAGAGGAGGATCCTTACTAAAGGAACAGTAGCATAGGAGGGGCATAACCATCTTCTGACATGCAAAACATGACCGTGCCGCAGGAAGGTGGCCTTTACCCAGGCAGGCTCTGAAAGACCAACTCTTCGAAGTATAAGAAACAGTGTGTGGGGAAAGCCCTTGCCAACTGCAGGTGTCTCAGGGTTACGGGGAACTAGAGTCACAGACAGGAGAGTAGGACTTACCGGTCTGCAAGTAGAGCCAGGAGAGAAGAAAGAGAGCCCGGCAGCCGTCTGTGCTCACAGCCCCCTTCCCACGCTCCACCCCGAAAGAGGGCAAGGGTGTTGGAGGAATGGCCCTGGAGAACTCTGGAAGGCCACCCCTCCACGATGCTGCCCCAAGATACAGCTCAGCCACGTCAAGGAAGATTTAGCCGCTGTGAAAATCACCTTTTACAAGACCTTCCTTCTTCCTTGTTTCCCTCTCATTTCCTGTGTTAACTGTTCCCCCTCTACTTCCTCCTCTCATTCTTTACATGTGCATCTTCTCCAAAGTTCTGTCCTCACCGTTCCCCCCCCCCCGCCCCTTAGTGATCTCACTGTTTCTTATACTATTAATTGTCACCTCTGGGAAGAGGTCTTCCAATCCTCTCTGGGCTCCTGTATGTCTCTCCAAGCCCCTGAGTGTATTTCGACTCTTCTCTCTGCCTGTGATGACAGCTTGATACATTCAGAGCCACACATATTCCCTGTCATCTTCCAAACCACTCCTTCTGCCTTCCTACAAATGCTACTGACATCACCATTCTTCATGAATTTCCCTACATTCCATGCGAGGGAAAAGCCTCAGCTATCCCACACGTGTTTATAATAACTGAGTAGAGGACCTCACACACGTAAGAATCGCCATCTGCCAGATGCCGAGGGCTTTCCGTGTGTTAATTCCCTTACTCCTGGTAACGGGCCAGTGAAATTGTGACTATGATCGCTACCACTTTATAGCTATGGAAACTGAGGCACCAGGAGGCTGACGTCACACAGTTAGGAAAGGGCAGATGTCGGGATTCGAAACCAGGCAGCCGGTTCAGGAGTCGTTACTCTTCACCTCTGTACTATATCACTGCCCAGCACACTGCCAACAGAGGACGGATATCAGAAATGCATAATGGGGGCCCCTGGGTGGCTCAGTGGGTTAAAGCCTCTGCCCTTGGCTCAGGTCATGATCTCAGGGTCCTGGGATCGAGCCCCACATCAGGCTCTCTGCTCAGCAAGGAGCCTGCTTCCCCCTCTCTCTGCCTGCCTCTCTGCCTACTTGTGATCTCTGTCTGTCAAATAAATAAATAAAATCTTTTAAAAAATGCATAATGTCATCACAACTATGGAAAACAAATAAGCAAATGAATGATCTAAATAACTACATATAGAAAAAGGACTAGAATTGAAACGTGACCCTGGGTGCAGGGAGACCTAAGAGCAACTTTGCTTTCTACCCTCTTCTCTTCTGATTTTCCAAATTTCCTATTACAAGTATAATGTTCATAATGAAAGCATATCATATATGCAATATATAATTAATACATGATATACTTTATATTTCATTTTATTGGAGAGAAACAGAGAGTATGCAAGAGCAGGGCGGTGGGGCAGAGGGAGGGAAAAACAGACTTCCTGCTTAGTGGGGAGCCCTACGCAGGGCTCGATCCCAGGACCTTGGGATCATGACCTGAGCCCAAATAAAGAGTTGGACGCTCAACAACGGAGCCACCCAGGTGCCCCGAGATTTCATTATTAAATGAATTTTAAAATTGATTTGATTGCAACCCACTGAAACATGGAAAATGCAATCGCAGCATACCTCTCTCCTCCAAGAACAAAAAAATACCTTGTGGATCTCTAAGACACCTAAGTCTTCCATTCCGTCCCATGGTCTGGTTCTGGCTGTTATCTGCCATGATACAGTGACTTCTATGTGTATCACCATCCCACACACTAGATTAATTTTTTTAAGACAAAGTTTTCTATCACTTCCTTATTCAAGAGTTTTCTCCTTCTGTTACTCATAGAATTCAATTCAAGCTATGTAGACCAGCGTTAGACTTGCCCACAGCTTGCCCTAACCTTCTTCGTAGTCTTTTCTTCTGTTTTTTTCCTGATATGGTTCCTATGAGCCAATCAGCCCCAGGTCATTCCCTGCCTTGTGCTTCCTGAGCTCTCTCCAGGTCCCGAGGTAACCCTGACAGAAGGGAATCGGCAGCCTGAGGCCAGCGTCTGGGCTGGTTTGGAATTAGTGCCTGCTTCCCCCTGGTCAGTGTCCGCTCATCTGGTCTGATCTCCCCGGGCTCCTGGGCACTGCCTTGGCAGATCCCTTGGTGTTCAGCAACATTGGGAGCCAGGGAGCCGGGAGTGGGTCTCAGCATTGCCAGCTCTCCCAGATCAGCTCTGAGCCTAGTGTGTGGGCTTGTCCTGCTCTGTTCTCTTCTCTCTCTGTTCTGCTTATTTCTGCAACAGAAATGACGACCTCATGTTCTGCACAGCACTTGCCCGATTTACGCTGGATCCTGCCCAGCCCTCTTGACTTTTTTTTTTTTATTTTATTTATTTAGTGGACAGACAGAGATCACAAGTAGGCAGAAGGCAGGCGGAGAGAGAGAGGAGGAAGGAGGCTCCCTGCTGAGCAGAGACCCGATGCGGGTCTCTATCCCAGGACCCTGGGATCTGAGCCAAAGGCAGAGGCTTTAACCCACTGAGCCACCAAGGCGCCCCCCCTCTTGACTTCTACCTTGGACCAACAACTGAATTTCCCAGCACATTACTCTGCTCACTGAATTAGACCTCCCTTCTTTGAATCACCTGACCCACCTAAGACCCCTGGGTCCTGGGGATAGCATGACTTGACTTACTTAAGGGTCCCCACTGACCCCAAACTCTACTGTCTCACACCCTCTCTGCCAGACCTGCTCCATCATTCCACCAGCTTTAAGTTGCCAAAATTTCACATAAGGTACGGGGGTGGGGGAAATTCTTTCTGAGTTTTGACAGTTTCTGTCCAAAAAAATCTGTTCAATCTTGGGATGCCTGGGTGGCTCAGTTGGTTAAGCGGCTGCCTTCGGCTCAGGTCATGATCCCAGCGTCCTGGGATCGAGTCCCTCATCAGGCTCCTTGCTCGGTGGGGAGCCTGCTTCTCCCTCTGCCTCTGCCTGCCATTCTGTCTGCCTGTGCTCGCTCTCTCCCCCTCTCTCTCTGATAAAAAAAAAAAAAAAAAAATCTTAAAAAAAAAAATCCGTTCAATCTTTTCTGCCCCTTGAACCTTTAGTGACACTGTTCCTTCTGCCCATAAATCCCTGTGAAGGCTTATAGTCTCTACCCATCATTTTTGTGTGTGTGGTAAAATATGTATAATATAAAATTCACCATTTTAGCCATTTTTTAAAAGATTTTTTATTTATTTATTTGCCAGACAGAGATCACAAGTAGACAGAGAGAGACAGGAGGAAGCAGGCTCCCCGCTGAGCAGAGAGCCCGATACAGGGCTCAATCCCAGGACCCTGGGATTATGTCCTGAGCTGAAGGCAGAGGCTTTAACCCACTGAGCCATCCAGGCGCCCCATTTTAGCCATTTTTAAGTATATAGTTCAATAGCATTCACATCGTGAATTCACATAGAATTCACATCGTGTCCATCGTGAGAGCCATCACTCTATCCATTCCCAGAGGTTTTCATTGTTCCAGAAACTCAGTACCCATTAAATAATAACCCTCAACCCCATGCTTCCTCCCAGCGCCCTGGCCGGGACCACTCTCTCTGAATCTAACGCCTCTTCTAGGTACCTCAGGTGAATGGAATCATATACTATTTGCTACATTGACTATACTGAAATAGATACAATATCCATTTCATTTTTCATTTTTTTGAAGTATGATTTACATATGATATTACAACACTTCCATGTGTACCACATGGTGATTCAACACTTGTATGCATTGTGGACTGATAAAAAATATCCATTTTAAACACCATACCCTTGGGACGCCTGGGCGGCTCAGTCAGTTAAGCATCTGACTTTGGCTCAGGTTATGATCTCAGGGTCCTGGGATGGAGACCCCATCCCTCCCTCCCCTGTGTTACGCTCCCTGCCCAGGAGTCTGCTTTTTCCTCTCCCTCTACCCCTACACCCTCCTCATTTTTGCTCTCTCTCTCTCTTAAATAAATAAATAAATATTTAAAAATAAAATGCCACATCGTCTAGCAAGCCCCACTACATTATAAGCTTTGGAGAAAACACCATTTTCCTATCCCTAGGATGTCCAGCACAGAGCCTTTCACAAAGTAGGCACCCAGCAAATATTTAACGTACTTAATAGAAGAATGGGAAGTTAATGAGAGAGCATCATCATAAACACAAAAAAAGAATCCTTCACTTCTTCTACCTTTTCTCGGAAAGTAGCCAGTTTTTACTGACTAATTCCCACAATTTTGTTGTAAAAAACCTTCTTGAAGGAAGCACATGTACATTACCTATTGATCAGTTTGCCAAAAATAAAGAATCATTGAAATCATCTAGTTATCTAATGGGACTGTGAAGTTGAAATAAGCCAATGCTTTTGTCCAGAAAGAAAAATGGACCCTCGTGAGCGTTATTCCAAGAGTCTTACTTAACTGTGTAATCAGATATCTGATCTTCCAGATGATGGTCTGAATTCTCAGGCATCCTTCTAAGGAGCTACACACTCTGAGCAAAGTTTTTTTAACTGTGGAAAATGAAGAAGCCATGCCTTTACCCCGTGGAATTCAAAACCTTGCCTAATGTGCATGTTGCTCAACAAAGTGTCAGATTTTGCAAAACAAGCAATCCCTGGTAGCACTTCATGCACAAGTTTAACATTTTTAAAGGTGTATCAGAGAGTCAGCGGTAGGAAAGGAGAGGAGAAAAGCAATCAATACTGAAAATAACTGGAAATGTATCCTACTTCAGGTACCCTTGAATTCTAAGATTCCAATTCTGTAAATAGCCTTTCAGTTTAAAAAAAAAAAAAGTCAAAAACAATTCAAAGAGGAGTTCAAAAGATCTTGGGCAGGTGGAGCAGAGGAGACAGAGCTTCGTACTGGGATAGGCACTTCTGCCCGAACCCTACTATTGTTCCCAGGGTGGTATAATTATCTCAACAACTCCAGGTCAAGGCCAAACACTGACCGCTGCCTTTCTCGACAAATATATGGGACTGATATTTTTAGGTTCTCTTCCCCTAGGGCCAGCCACTGAACTCATTTATTGTAGCAGGCTGCCACCTGCTGGTTCCCTGCCAAGATTCCTGGGAAAGAAGGAGGGACCCTCAGAGCACCCTCTCCCGCCACCTCTCTCTCGCTCTCATCTGCCCCTCGGAGACCACAGTAAACTTGAAGAAGGAAGTGTGGAAGCCTTTTATCTCAGCACCCAGCAGGATAACTCAGCCTCTCAATACCAGAACAATTTTTTGAATAAATAAACGGTGCATTCTAAGACTACTGGGCGGCAAGAAAATCCTCCAGGACCCAGGGAATTCAGAAAACAAAGCTGGCTCTGGTTTCACCAGCATGGACTGGAGTTTCCAGAGAGACAAGGAGGGCACACAGGGAGCATGAGTCAAACCGGAGAAGACCACGTCGCCTTGCTACTCAATGGTGTTTTGTCGGCTAACTTGCCTATAAAATGGGATTAGCGGCAGGCTATGAGATTTTCCAGCTGGAATCCGGAATTTGTGACTGTCCTGAAGGAGTTCTGTGCAGTTAGGCTCATTCTGTGGGATTTAGGGACAGAAGTCAGGCTGGCTCTGTCCCATACAACAGCCACCAGCCCCCGGGGTTGGCGGTGGAGGGTGGGGGAGGCTGTGAGGCACTGGGACTGTGAGCGATCTGAATTGAGCAATGCTAAACCTGTACAATACCGGATTTCAAAGACTTAGTATGAAAAAAGAATGTAAAACATCTTGCTAATTATCTATATTGGTCTTATAGCAAAGTGATAATATTTTGGATAGATTGAATTAAAATACATTATTAAAATTAATTGCCTCTTTCATTTTTTAAATGTGGCTACTAGAAAAAAATTAGATTACAGATGTGGCTCAGTTATTTTTCTTCTCAGCAGCGCTGAGTTCCACAAATAATCGTGGCTCATGTTTCCTGAGCACTTACCAGGTAGAAAAGAAAGAAGAGAAGAGAAGACCTTGTAAGGATACTGTGCTAAGGGTTTTAGGCACATGGCTTTTTCACTTAATCCCAAGAGCCATATTAAAAATGTTTTATTATCGGTCCAATGTTACGTATCAGGAAACGGAGACTCAGAGAGAATAAGGAACATGGCTACACAGTTGGTGGCTTGCCATGTGTGGACTTGAATCCAGAAGCGTAAGAAGCCAAATCCAGAAAGATCTATTCCACAATAGGTCTCTCATTGGCCTGCCCTCTGTTGTGGTCCAATCCTCTCTCCTTCCCTGACCATATCTATGGCTTTGTATGTCATAGGCTTTTCTCCCCTCTATCAGACCACCTTGTTGTAAATTCTATAGTCAGGGAAAAAGAGGTCTCTCACCCTTGCATATTTTCCTAGGCCCATATTAAATAACAAATTTAGAGGTGGACTAGTATATAGAGGTAAAATTCTTTCCAACTACTGCTTCTAATTTTTGTCTATCTTGGCGTTCAGTGTCTCACGGTATAAAATTTTCAGACGTCATAAATCCTTGAGAAAGTGCTCTAAGAGGTTTTAGATGAAAACAGATTTTCCAGATTTGCCTGAAATTGTTTTAACTTTTTGCAAAGAAGGAAAATTCTGTTTATACAAAAGCACTAGGCAGAATTTCTGTGAGCCTCAAATCCTTCCGTTATTTGTGTATATGAGGACTGCATGTGTCTACACGCACATACACACGAGTCATTTATAATCACTCTTACAAGGAAATTAGGCTTTTGATCTTTTTAGTTTTGGTGAGGCAAATCTTAAATTTCTAAAACAACTCACACTGTTGTTTCTGGGATCATTGTTCAGGAACAAATAAATGTGTCCCATCACTTCCTGCTTTACCTCTAATCGGTTTTGGTTCTCTCCAGTTGGGAGTGGCCAAGAAATTTTTAGCAATGAACAGCAGAGCAAAATCCCAACAAACCCTATGATAAATAACCGTTTTGTGGTGTAGGCAAAAAAATAAAATAAAAACTAGCATTTAAAAGACACGGCCATGCATCCACCTGTCCAACGAGCCGTCCGTTTACCCACCCACGCTAGCATGGGGAATAGAGATGCCACAGTTAGCTTACCCGGGCCTCAGTGAACTTATATTCTTGCGAGAAAGGTAGCCCATAACCAGTCAACTAGTTAATCAAAACAACACATTGAGATGAGTCTCTCACAGAAGCGAATAGAGTGTGGCGACAGAGGGCCACCTGCTTTGAATGGAGTGGCCAAGGGAAGGATCTAGCTCAGGTGATGGCTGGTGAAGATAGCAGAGCAGGAGTCCAAGCAGAAGGAAACACCAGTGCTGTCCGGAGACTGCGGTTATAGGAAAGGAGTGGTGGATATGGATGGATACAAGGGAGCGAAGGCAAGCGTGCAGGAAACACACAGGGAGAAGCAGATCTCTCCCAAGTATGGGAGAGATCATCCAGGAACTTCAGCCCCAGTCAGGAGTTTGGGTTGTATCCAAAGCTATCCACAGAAAGCTACTGAGAGCTTCTAAGCAGAGGGGTGAAGCATGCAGGGTTTTTTGTTTTTGTTTTTAATATTTTATTTATTTATTTGACAGAGATCACAAATAGGCAGAGAGGCAGGCAGAGAGAGAGAGGGAAGCAGGCTCCCTGCTGAGCAGAGATCCGATGTGGGGCTCGATCCCATGACCCTGAGATCATGACCTAAGCAGAACGCAGAGGCTTAACCCACTGAGCCACCCAGGTGCCCCCAGGTTTGTACTTTTTAGAAGACTACTTTTCCTGCTGAGTGGAAAGGAGACGAGGCAGGATGCAAAGTCGGGGAGGTGTTTCCTGACTCAAGATTCCTTTACTTCCTGACATTACTATTCTCCAGGTTTGGTGGCTAACACTTTGTGTGTTTCGCCCAGATTCCCAAATGGTTCCATTCTTTTTTCAGGTTAAAACCTTTTCATTTCCTTTCTGGTTGTTTTTCAGTTGTATTTAGAGAGCGAGGGGGAGTGGCAAAGGGAGAAGGAGACTCTTAACCAGGCGCCACACACAGCGCAGAGCCCCACGCAGGGTCTTGATCTCACAACCTGGAGATCATGACCTGAGCCAAAATCACGAGCGGGTTGCTTAATGGACTGAGCCACCCAGGCGCTCCTTTCTTGTTATTTTTTAAAATTTAGATACAGTTGACATATAGCGTTACAATAACTACATGACAATTCAATATTTGTACATATTGTGGACTGATGACCACAGTAAGTCTAGTTAACATCCATCACCATACATAGAAATGTGTGTGTGTGTGTTATGAAAACCTTTAAGATCTACTCTCAGGGGTGCCTGGGTGGCTCAGTGGTTAAAGCCTCTGCCTTCGGCTCAGGTCATGATCCCAGGATCCTGGGATCGAGCCTCACATCCGGCTCTCTGCTCGGCAGGGAGCCTGCCTCCTCCTCTCTCTCTGCCTGCCTCTCTGCCTACTTGTGATCTGTCAAATAAATAAAAATCTTAAAAAAAAATCTACTTTCAGCAGTTTCCAAATCGACAATAAGATAATATGTTATTGGCTATAGACACTGCACTGGACATCACATCCCCAGGACTTATTTCTTTTATAGACGGGGTTTTGTACCTTTTAATCCACTTCACCATTTCTTCCCCCCCTCCGCACCCCACCCCCAGCTCTGTTTGTCAGCTTTCTGTTTGCTTATCTAGACTCTTAGATCTTGGATATGGAAGAATATTAATTAGATTAGGAAGAAAATTATTTCTTCCCTCAGAGCGTTCTAAACATCTGCAATAAAGAATAGCCTGGTGCCAGGTTTGCCTACAGCTCAAGGGCGCTGGCTTAGACCCAGCTTCTGCCTGGAGACACCTCTCCCCCCACTCACCCCACCCTCCCCCTCCAACCCAAACCTTCCGCATTTCAATGCTTCTTCCCTTCCAAGCTCCAGAGCTTCAAGCCCGAGCTCCACAGTAAAGGTCTTTTCGTAACAATGATGAAAGGCTGCGTGTGCCTCTGGGACAGAGGAGCTCAGGACTCCTGAGGACACGAGCCCACCAGGCTCGAGGTCAAGCACTGCCCCAAGGGGCCCCCTCCCTTAAATAGAGCGAACTCACAGGAGTCCCTTCAAAGGTCCCACTGGGGGTTACCCGGCTCCTCTGCCTTTCTCAAACAGCAGGCTGACCTGTTCCCGGGCTGCCCGTGCTCCCTTGGATTACTGCTCCCCCAGCAGTTTTTTAGGGCTGGCTGAGTCCCAGGATGGAGGGCAGCAACCCTCTCTCCAGGAGTGAAAATACCTCTCGACCTGGAGCTCTTCCGTTCGCCTCAACTTCCAAACCTGCTCTCCATCCTTCTCCGCCAGCCGGGCTCTGAGCCCCCCAGGGCAGCCTTGAGCAGACCGGCCACCTTCTGGCTTCCACCTGGGTTTGGCTCTGCCGACCCCGGCAGGAAATCAGAGGGACGGGAATGAAGTCAGTGTTTTTCTCCCCTCACTTCCTCCGTGCGGGGAGCCCTGGGTGGGCTGCACCCCTGGCCTGAAGCCCCTTCCACACCACTAGCTGTTTCGGCTCCTTCCCCATTCCCCTTCAGGCTCAAGGACAGTAACGGGAAGCTTGCTGTGACTGGTCCCCCGACTCCCTATTCCTCACCACCTTAGTCCCTTTCTTAAATGCGCCTACAATGATCCCAGTTTGAATGCGCCCTCTCTTTCCTGCTCAGACCCTGACAGATACAACCTTCCTCTGTAAGGGTCCCTCGGCCACTCCCACGGACAGGATGACCTTTAACTGAGCATGACCCATGCCTTGCCCCATCCCCTTCCTCCTTCCAGCAGGAGAGTCCTCCCCCACAGGACGGTATCCTAAAACCTCCACACCTGCAACCCTCCTACACCCTCCTTACGACCACCTGATTCACGCCCTCGAAGCACCTGTTGGGTGAGGCAGAAAATGAAGCAGCCAACGGCCACAGGCTGCCTGTGCTCCCTCTGTGCTCTCTCTCTGCCTGCTCGCCCTCCCGGACTATTCACAAAGGCAGGAATCAGTGTGGGGGTCACACACACGGACCCCTAACGCATAGCACTAATATACAAAGAGATGCAAACATGGTGAACCGTATTATTATCCAAGAATCGTAGCAGAAGCTAATTGAGTGTGCACCCTGTGGCCAGTGCTCGTGTTAGCGCTTTCCAGGTCTTAACTCACTCAGGGCTCACAACTTCTCTTAAGAGAAAGGGACTGGGGGTGCCTGGGTGGCTCAGTCGGTTAAGCGACTGCCTTCGCCTCAGGTCATGATCCCAGAGTCTTGGGATCGAGTCCCGAATCGCGCTCCCAGCTCCACGGAGAGTCTGCTTCTCCCTTGACTTCTCTCTCTCATTCTCTCTCTCTCTCTAATAAATAAAATCTAAAAAAGAGAGAGAGAGACGGGGGCTGTTATCATCCTCATTTCTTAGGTGAGAAAATCCAGACACAGAAGTTACACAGCTTACGCAAGTTTAAACAGCTCGTAAGTGGCAGATCAGGCCTTCAAACCTTAAACCACGCTAGTTGACCATAAAGCTAATGGTCTTAGCCACAATACTGTAAATAATTAAAGTCTGCTGTGAAATGTCAGTAAGCAATCCTGGCGCTCAGTGCTTACAGCTGGCTTATTTTGGTGTTCTTTATCATAAAACATGTTCGTAGGGAGGGAATAAAATAAATACTGGAGGGGCACCTGGGTGGCTCAGTGGGCTAAGCCTCTGCCTTTGACTCAGGTCGTGATCTCAGGGTCCTGGGATCGAGCCCCGCATTGGGCTCTCTGCTCAGCAGGGTGTCTGCTTCCCTTCTCTCTCTCTGCCTGCCTCTCTACCTACTTGTGATCTCTCTCTCTGTCAAATAGATAAATAAAATATTCTTTAAAAAAAAATAAATAAATAAATAAATAAATAAATACTGGAAACCTCCAGCAGAAAGAAAAAGTAGATGCGCAGGGTGTTGAAAACAGAACAAGAAGAAGTTTTAAAACACTGTCCAATCATCTGACATTAGAACATTAGGACAAAAGGCACACTTTGAAATCTTTTAATCGCTAAATTGGATAGCACACGATTAAATTTAAAATGGGTTGTTAAGGAAGATAGATGTCTTAGAATGCTTACCTTTAAAAGAGGGTGGGGCACCTGGGTGGCTCAGTGGGTTAAAGCCTCTGCCTTTGGCTCAGGTCCTGATCCCAGGGTCCTGGGATCAAGCCCCACATCGGGCTCTCTGCTCAGCAGGGAGCCTGCTTCCTTCTGTCTGTCTGCGTCTCTGCCTACTTGTCTGTCAAATAAATAAAATCTTTAAAAATAAAGTAAAAAAATAAAAAGAGGGTAGGGTGCCTGGGTGGCTCAGTGGGGAGGGTAGGGTGCCTGGGTGGCTCAGTGGGTTAAGCCTCTGCCTTGGGCTTAGGTTGTGATCTCAGGGTCCTGGGATTGAGTCCCACATCGGGATCTCTACTCAGTGGGGAGCCTGCTTCCTCCTCTCTCTCTCTACCTGCCTCTTTGCCTACTTGTGATCTCTCTGTTAAATAAATAAACTTTAAAAATCTTTTAATAAATAAATAAATAAATAGAGGGTATTAGGAGTTTCTGGGTGGTTCAGGCGGTTAATCACATCTGCCTTTGGCTCAGGTCATGATCCTGGAGATCCCGGATTGGGCCCACATCAGGCTCCCTGTTCGAAGGGCAGCCTGCTTCTCCCTCTGTCCCATACCCCACTTGTGTTCTCTCTCTCTCTCTCTCATTCTGTCTCTCTCTCAAATAAATAAATAAAATCTTAAAAAAAAACGAAAAGAGTAGGAGCCTGCCTGCTCAGCTCAGTCTGAACAACAAGCAACTCTTGATTTGCTTAACAAACAAACTCTTTTTTGCTTAACAAAAAAAAGTCAATAAATTTAAAAAGAGGGTATGTATTCATTTATAACAATGGTTCTCAAACGTTAGTGTGACAACCATTAGGAGCTTGTCACGTGAAGATTCCGGGGCCCCACATCAAACTTCTGAAAAAGAATCTCTAAGGCATTGTAGTGGACGAAATAATGGCCCCTAAAGGCATCCACGTCTTGATTCCCAGACCTGTGGACATGCTTCCTTATATGGCAAAGAGACATTGCCGATGTGGTTAAATTGAGTGAGCATCGTGGGATGAGACGATGATCCTGAATAATGTCCGCACAAGGGTCCTTATGTCGGCAGCTTCTAGAAACTGGAATAGGGGAGGAAACAGACTCTCCCCTAGATGGTCCAAAAAGCATGCATCCTGTCTGAGCCTTTCAGCTTCTGACCTCCAGAACTGTAGAGGCAATAAATTTCTGTTATTTAACACCACTAAGTCTGTGGTCATTTGTTACAGCAGCAATAGGAAACTGACATAACAGCCAATTCCGGAGTCTGCATTTGTAACAAGCTCTAGGCAACTCTGTTGCAAATGAACTTGAGCTCAGCCTACACAGGGGGCTCTGGCAACACCATAGGCCCGATCAGTGCTTCTTTCAGCCTTTCTTATTTAAAATGCGTCCCCCACTCCCTTTTGTAAAAATTTCAAATAATATTCTGGGTTTTTTTTTAATTTTAAAAACATGGGTCCGTAGCTTACCATGTATGTTAGTAACTGATAGGCATGAAATGAAGTGTGGTACAGTAGAGAAAGCCTGGCGTCTTAAGAGTCACTTGGACCCAGGACCCCATCTGTGCTGTGCAATCTTGTGTTAGTCCTTTTGCCTCCGTGAGCTTCAGTTGCAGACCTATTTGTGAGCTCTAGGGAGCATAACACCCCCAAATATGTATATTCAGAGGGCCAAGGCATAAGGGCAGGCACAGAATAGATGCTCAGGAAAGCGTCAGGTTCTCCCTGTCTCCCGTTTCTCCCTCCCTCCTTCCCCTCGTCCCACAGGGAGAAAGACAAAACGTCTAAGTTCTGCATCTTAGAATACTAAGAGTCTCTGTATGTGAATCTTCAGGGAACAGTTCATGATCAGTCTTTGTTTCTGCAGAAACCCCAAAAGAATAGGTGCTAACCGCTTCCCAAAGTGAGGCGCTACCTCACCGGCTGGAGCCTGCCAAGCTGATATTTAAAACCGGTTTGTTACTTTCATCCGGATCCCCTCTTGAGGGTGTAAAATACTTGCAGCTGGAGAGGAGACGAGATTTGTCGGGGGGTGCGGTGGGGGTTATAACTGATGTGCTGTGAACGTCCCCGATGGGAAGCTCATACATGTTCCCTGCAGATGGTGTCTCCTGCGTGTGCTGCGAAGACGGTCGGCAGACAAGAGCGGCGGGGCTGAAGCCGCCCGGGGCTGCGGGAACACGCGCGTTTGGGCAGTGACTGTGCGCCCTCTAGTGGCGCATTAGAGGACAGCGTTTTTCTGTAGGTCCGATGAGCGCCCGCCAGGCGGGGGGGCTGGGGGGTGGGTTTAAGTCCTGCAGGACAGCTTGACCTGGAGGGGCCAGGAGATCTCAGCAGAAAGAGAGTGGAACTATTCTCCCAGAATCAAAGACCTAGAGGATGTATTTTTGCTTTAATTTAAGAGAAAGGCTGATGAGAGATGCCCAGTGAGATGGGGAGGGGCTCTGAAGGACTGTGAGGTGACCCCACAAAGTGCGTGGAGAGGTGGTACCGGCCCGAGAGTGGAGAAGAAGAAAACTCTCCCTATATTGCACCCACGAGTCCTGCTTCTTCCATATAACGACTTTAAAAACAAATGTGTAAAGGGAAGGCTATACAATGTTTTTAAGACTTTTCAGAAAAAAATTATATTCTGAGAAACTGTTTTTGTAATTTCTGAAATAATATAAAGCCTCACGGCGCCTGGGTGGCTTGGTGGGTTGAGCATCTGCCTTCGACTTCAGGTTATGATCTCAGGGTCCTGGGACTGAGTCCCCCGTCAGGCCCTCTGCTCAGCAGGGAGCCTGCTTCTCCCTCTGCCTCTGCCTCTCCCGTGCTCATGCTCTCCCTCTCACACATAAATAAATAAAAATTTTAAATAATGTAAAGCTTATTCAATACCTACTAAAACATATAGAAACCATTTGTTCAGTTTTTGTGGACACATTCATATATCCTTTTCCTTTTCTCAGAAGGAAACGGCTCAAGTGTTTCTTGCTAATTTTAACAAGAACAGAAACTCCCTTAAAAAAAAAAAAAAAGAATGAAGTACAGGGACGCCTGGGTGGCTCAGTCCGTGACGAGTCTGGTTCTTGATCTGGCTTAGGCCATGATCTCGGGGTCCTGGGATTGAGCCCTGCGTCGGCCCCACGCTCATCACAGAGTCCGAGTGAGGATTCTCTCTCCCTCTCCTTTGGCCCTTCCTACTCGCTAAAATAAAATAATTGTTTAAAATCTTTAAAAAAAAATCACTGAGTACAAAGAAGTTTAAATAAAAAGTGAAAATGCCCTATAATCCCTGTAATCAGTGCTAAATACCAGTAGCATCTCGGAACACATTCTTTCAGACTTTCAAATTCAGAATTCTCAGAGTTATAAAAATACGCTGAGGAAGAATGTCCATCGATGTCCCTCTGAAACAAAGACGTGTCCTTAAGCCTCCCGGAGTACAACGCTGTGGGACAGCCTCTGTCCAGATACCACCTGGGAATGCAGGTTTATTATCTCACAGTTCCTTCCACACGGACAAGTGGGCTTGGGGCTCAGTCTTTCACTCAAGCTAGGACCCTGCCGTTTACTACTTGTGACCTTGGGCAAGCTATCTGATCTTTCCAGTCTTCATTTTTCTCATCTGTAAAATGGGAGTAATAATAAAAAATACTCAATCAGTTTGGGGCACGTTTGATGAGATGATATATATATATAGCTAACATTGTGTCTGGCCATCTAGCAGACTCTCAACGAATGTTGGCTTTTATAACTCGGCTGGGCTGTGGTCCTCTGCGTGCTTTCTGGACTTCTACAAGAGAAATTCAATTCCTGTTCCACATGAGACCTTCAAGTATTGGGTGATTTCCATCATGGCCTTTTCTCTCTCCTCTGAATGTTCACAAATTTGTCACTGTTCTTAAAATACGGCCCCTTGAGTGGGACCCAGTAACTAAGGCACATGCTGCGTGCTGAAGCCCATAGTAAATATTCGTGACTCCCACGTTCCGAATACCACTTCCAACCACAGATTCCTGAACCTTCTCCCGGGATCTGAGCCTATCCCTTTCTCTCTTTTTTGCAGTTGGTTTTGAAATCACATGCAACACTTTGGATCAATCTCTGTTCGTTTTCATGCTTAGACTTACTCCACTCTTCTTCGGGAACATGATTCTGTCGTAAAATGAAATGATAATTCTTTCCCACTCTGAGCTATCTACAACATTGTGATCACACCTTCCTTTTTTTTTTTTTCTTTTTAATTGGGGTGTAATCGACAGAACATAATATCAGTTTCAGGTATGCAACATCGTGATCTGATACTTGTACATATTATGAAATGACCATCACCATTGTCTAGTTAGCATCCAACACCTCACATTGTTACATTTTTTTCTTGTGATGAGAACTTTTAAGATCTATTCTCTTAGGCACTTTCAAATATATGATACAATATTACGTACAGCCACCACACAATACAGTACATCCCCATGACCTACTTATTTTATAACTGGACTTTTGTACCTTTTGATCCTGTCACCCATTTCGCCCCCTACCCCCTGCCCTAACCTCCTGCTTCTGGCAACCACCAACTTATTTCCTGTATCTATTAGCTTGTTTTTGTGTTTTGGTATTTTTTTTTAGATTCTACACATAAGTGAGATCTTACGGCATTTGTCTTTGTCTGACTTCTTTCATTTACCATAATGCCCTTAAGATCCATCTGTGTTGTCACAAATGGCAAGATTTCCTTCTTTCTATGGCTGATAGTCCAGTGTGTGTGTGTGTGTGTGTGTGTGTGTCTGTCTGTCTGTCTGTCTGTGTCTGTGTGTCTGTGTGTATTTTCTTTATCCATTCACCCACTGGTGTACATTTAGGCTGCTTCCATGTCCAGGCTATCGTCAATAATACTAAATAACCCGGGGGGTGCATACATCTTCTCCAGTTATAATTTTCATTTCCTTCGGGTAGATACCCAGAAGTGGATTTTCTGGATCATAAGGTAGTTCTATTTTTAATTTTTTGGGGAAACCCCCACAATGTTTTTCCACAGTGACTGCATCATACTATTTCCTTTTCTTAGCTTTGCAAATGGACTTTTCAACCACATGTTATATCTATTTTTCCAGGATTTGTATTATATTATTATATATAATATAATATTATATATTATATTATTATATATTTTTTTCCAGGATTTGAGCATAAGTTCACTGGACTTACATTTCTGGACTCTTTCTCTTCTTAAACAAAATTAGGGATGCTTGGGTGCCTCAGTCAGTTAAGCGTCTGTCTTTGGCTCAGGTCATGATCCCAGCATCCTTGGATCGGGCCCCACATCGGGTTCCCTGCTCAGTGGGGTGTCTGCTTCTCCCTTTCCCTCTGACTCTCCCCCCACTCATACTCTCTCTCTCAAATAAGTATATAAATCTTTAAAAAAGAATCAGAGTACTTGCCTCTGTTGGGCAACTTTTGAACCTCCCTGATCATTCAGAGATTATGTGTTTGGCAATGTGCCAGTGAATTCTTAGAGTAGCCAAGAGTGTTTGAAAAGTTCTCATCGTGAGAACTTGCTTGAAGCAAGGCTTTCTGAGCTCTGCCCTCATCCATCTGGAGTTCCATTTCTATTAATGAATCTACTTTCATTCTTCAGATACAGACACAAGATATTTCATTCATAGTTTCCTTATTTACTCAAATTTCTATGTAGGTATGAAGAGGTCATTTTATATATCATATTGTGAGATAATTGAATAATTGTATATTGGTCTCTGTCCTCAGTTCCTGGCACAGAGCTCCTAGAACCTTTGTGATTTCCAAAGTGACAAGAGCACTAAGAACATCTCTTGTTCTAAGATTTGGTCTTTGACCCCACCCCTGATGTGGGGCTCCTTAAGCTCTTATAAATTCCAAAGTGGTAAGAGCACTAGAAGCATCTTTTAAATTCCATTAAAAGTAATTTAATTTAATTGTGGGTGGGCTCCTGGGTGGGGAGTGGTCACCAGAAAGACTAAACCATGATTAGAGACTTGGACTCTTCAGCTGCCTGCCCATCGTCCACAGAGTGGGGAGGAGCTGGGCATGGAGTTAATAATTGATCGTGCCTACATGAGGAAGTCTCCTTAAAGTCCCAATAATAAATAGGAGGTTTGGAGAGCTTCCAGGCTGGCAAACACATCCAACACCAGGAGGGAGCTGTACCCCAATTCCACGGGGACGAAGTCCATCCTTTATGTTGAAAATGATGCATGTGGACCATACTTTCTTCCTCCTCCTTTAAGAGAGAAGTAGTGTCTCTATTGCTGTCTTCTGTCAGAGTATAATAAGGCCTACTGAATCTCTCACATCTTAATATATATTGCTTATAACAAAATTTTAAGGAAAAAAATCATTAAATATATACACTCTTTTTCTGGTTCATTCTGTCTTTGCAAGCTGGCTTATTGATTTATGCTGTGCAGACTCTCTGGCGTATAATGCTGGCTCTGGGGTCTTGAGTTTCTATGATACAGCGATACCAGCCGTACAGATAGACTAAACCAATCTCTCTGTTCTTTCCACATTCTTCCTGCTTTGTCGCCCACCTCCTTTTTCCCTTCCTTCTCTCTCTCTTCCTCTCTCATTCTTCCAAATCAAACTCCACGGAGAGACTCCGGCAGGAACCCCTCTGATCTAGTGCCCACCTGTTCAACAATTAGCCAACGATGCCCTAAGTTCCCCTTGTGAACTGGGAGGCGGGGGGAGGCAGGTGAGGACATTCACTGGGGACGGGCCAGACATCCCAGGAGTTGTCTGCTATGAGAGCACAGACACCTACATGTTCTTAACGCTCAAGATTTTTCATTGCATTGGACCAAGAAGAGAGCTTTCAAGAGTTTCACTAGTAATTCCTACAATGATCTAATTTCAAGGCCGATATCTTTTTGGACTGGTAGACACCAGGAATATTAAACAGTCAACACGTCTTCATTTTTTTCAAAAGATTTATTTATTTATTTGAGAGAGAGAGCACAAGCAGGGGGAGGGGCAGAGAAGGAGAGAGAGAGAGAGAATCTCAAGCAGACTCCTTGCTGAGCACCGAGTCCAATGACCCTGAGGTCACAACCTGAGCCCAAATCGAGAGGTGCCGCCCAGGCCCCCCATACGTCATCGGGTTGTCATTCATCATCCCAGATTGTGATTAAGTACATAAATGTAGTGATAAGTCAAAGTCCACATGTTTCCTTAAAAGCAAAATAATAAACCCCATAATTTTGGATGAACAAAAGTGGATTTCTTAGTTCTTGGAAAAAAACAAAAGCTTCAGCGTTTGTTAGGAAACTTGCAAGATTCTTGGCGTTCAGATTGCTTTTACGAAGCAATACAGGGATGAGTCAAGTATAACTGAATCAGGAGCATATGGATCCGATTCTCCCTTAAATATTCACGGGTATAAAAAGGAAGGGGAAAAGAATTTGCCAAATGTGTTACCAAAACAAAACACTTTCAAAATAACTTGAGACAGTCAACAGACCCCAAACACAGCTGTGTTCTCTTATGTCTAAAAAATGCATTTTCCTTTCAACGTCTTGATATGTTAATCTAATTTCTGTTGAGTGCCTCCAGCCCACGAGGCGTCTTCCCGAGCTCACCAAGTCTGACGAAAGGGCTTCCTATTTGGAAACACGAACTCTTAATGAAATGATTAGCATAATTCTCTTCTGGTTTTTCGCATCTATTTGAAATATGTTTTTTAAGTCTGTTCAGCAACAGGCATCGTTATCACTCCTGTTTCTGCAATGGATTTTTAGGGCTTTAACCCACTTAAGAGCAGTACGCTTCTTAGGGTTAATTTTGGTTATTATTATTATTATTATTATTATTTTAAGTAGGCTCCATGCCAAGCGTGAAGCTCTGTGCGGGCTTGAACTCCTGACTGTGAGATCAAGACCTGAGCTGAAATCAAGGGTAGACGCTTAACCGACTGAGCCACCCAGGCGCCCCGCCTCTGATTTGGTTTCAGCCGGAGAAGTGGTAGCCGGCAAGAGAGGCTGTGGCCTCGTCAGGAAGCAGCCCCCAGAGGAAGAAGCAGCACCCACACCAGGTCTGATGAAACGGAGTTTGCTGTGTTGTTTATCCACGCAATGCGGTGATCAGAGTTTAGCTTATTAGTGTTGCCTTTTTCTTTAATTTCTGAAACGTTAGATTTTCTCAGTTCGTCTGAGCCATGTTATGAGGTTCAGAATGTTTTTCGTCATTTGCACGTTTGTCTTTTAACACAGTCAGCTCTGATTGTGATCGTATCACACCGAATGATGTGTTTGTCTTTTAACACAGTCAGCTCTGATTGTGATCATATCACACCGAATGATCTAGCTCTTCGGAGATCAACCTGGACAACAGGGAGCTCACTCAGACAACGCTTCTGGAAAGGGAGTGGCTTACTCTGTTTGCTCACTGTGGTCACCAGAGTCCTGATAGCATCCGATAGTCAGGATCTGTCCAGACAAGTTTCAATACTCGTATTTCAGAGTGTTCCGTAACTCCAGGATTCATAAAGACAACAAAAGATAGGTTAGTCATAGCACACTCTTATGTTACATTTTATAATAACAATTGTTATAATTTTTGCTCTTCAAGAAACAAGAAGAAATTCGCATATCTAACTCTATCTAGCAGCCAGTGGAACTAGGGCATAAATTTCCAGCCCTGCCTTACTACAAAGCTGCTGGAACCCCTTAGTCAATGTGGCTAGGAGGACAGTTTTTCCTCTGGACAGAAATACTTTGGCTGTTTTTCCCTAGTTCTGCTGATGCTTATTTATTTGACAGAGAGAGAGAACACAAGCAGGGGGAGCAGCAGGTAGAGGGAGAAGCAGGCTTCCCGCTGAGCAAGGAGCCTGATGCCAGATTCAATCTCAGGACCCTGGGATCATGACCTGATCCGAAGGCAGATGCTTAACCAATGAAGCCACCCAGGTGTCCCTACGGAAATGCATTTAAGTAATCATCTTACTCTGGGACACTTTTCTCTTTCCATTGGAGAGACCCTGCATTCCGCTGGTTTACAATTTGAGTGCCATTTTCCTGTTCTGTTCTGCTGGGTTCTCCCTTCCTAGAGCAATAAAAATGGTGGTCATAGGAAGAATAACTTCTTGACCTAAAGGTAGATTTTTTTTTTTCCCTCCCTCAATACTCCCCTTGCTCTGCTTTTTAGCCTGTCAGGAAGTTCAAATCAATAAATATTTACAAGATGCCTATTATGTCCCAGGCACTGGGCTAGTTGCCAAGGCTATAAAGAGAAACGATACATGGTCCCTGGCTTCCAGGATTATATGACTTAACTGGGAAACAAGAAATATACAATTTGTACAACGTAGTGGCAGAATGCAGTGGGGTGATGGGTCCCGGGGAAAGGGGCGCTGAGCCCCCTGCGGGGTGGGAGACGGAGTGGGCTGGGAGTAGGGGAGGGGAGAGAGGAACGGTTAGTTCCCCACGACGGCTCTAAGAATAACCACAACCATTTACTCTCCTACAGTTCTGGAAGTCAGACGTCTGAAAGAGATTTCACTGGGTCAAAACCAAGGTCTTGAGAAGGCTACACCAGGGAGAATCCATTCTTCACCTATGCCGGCTTCTAGGGCTTTATTTCTTGCCTTGTTTGGCTCCTGGCCCCTTCCTCCATCGCCAAAGACAACTTCGTAGCATCTTCAAATTTTTCTCTTCTCCATTTTCGCATCACCTTTTTCTCCTGTGTAGTAAAATCTTCTATCTCCCTCTTATGTGATTGCTTTCAGTGGCCGCCAGATCACCTATGCCTGGGGGCCACCGTTCAGCCCGCCACAGGAGGTAACACAAAGAAGCTAGGAAAGGGTGTTACGACAGAAGGAGCAGCATAAGCAGGTGTGAACAGCACAACACAGTTCAGAGCATGTGGAAACTGCCGGCAATTTAGTGCTATTGGATCATCAAACTGCAAAGCCCAGAATGCCTGGGCAGGAAGGACGGGGCAGCAGGCAGAAGACGGCATGTGCTGGGCTAAGTCGCTTGGGGTTGATCTTGTGGGCTCTCGGGAGTCTTTGAAGGTTTATCAGTAAGCAATGATGTGGTCATATTGGCAATCAAGAGACATCATTCTGGAAGATCGATTCAAGCAGGTCAAGATGCAGGAGATAATGAGAGTCTGAACGGGAACAGAGATTAGGATGAGAAGACTTACTGGAAAAGTTCACTCTCCAGGTAAAATCAAGAGGAATAGTTATTAATTGGAGAGGGGGGTGAAAGACAGAGAGGAACTTGGCATGATCCCAAGCTTTTTGCCTGGTTAGACAATGGCACCATTAAAAATAATAAGTACAAGAGGAGAAACTGTGTCCACAGAACGGAACATGGGCATTTATCTTGAATTTGTACAATTTGAAGATAGCCTGTGGCCTCTCTTCCCGGGCTTCCCAGGCTTCTTGCCCTATGCAGTCACGGGGGACCCCACATGGAGAGGGACCTCACACTCTGCTGTCATCGCCTTGAACATCTCAATCATTTTTACCGGGGTAGGGGGCATATTTTTCTTTTGCACTGGGTCCCACAAATTATTTTGTCAGTTCTGCCTAAGACCCCAGAGTCAGAGAGAGATTTTCAGGGAAAGTTTTGCACAGGGCTTTCCTTAGGCAGAAATGTGGGTTCTAGCATCTCCCGGGTGGCACTGTCTGTTTTTCTCACTCCCCGTTAACCACTGCAAGCCTGGCTGGGCGCCATCCAAGTCCTGTACCCTAAATTATAGGGCTCTCGCATCAAACTTAGTGAATAAAAATCTCCCTGATTCAGGCTTTCCCTTCTCTACCAGCCGCAGCTCTGAGGCTCACCGATGTTAAATATTGGAGCCTGAGGGCTTTCCTAGGAGTCCATGTGGTAACTAGAAGAGCTCATTCTCATGGATTAAATGAATACTCAGGGCACCTCCCGCCAGAGGAGGGAAGGCTCAGATCTCTTTTGCGGTGAACTAGAGAGCTCCTAGAATTTTCAGTCTGAGACCCAGCCTTTTAGCTTCAGGTAAATATGTCCCAACCCTCCGCTGGGAACTCCTCCTGCAGAGAAATGTCTCCCAAATCTTGTTTTTCTTTCTGTGTTTACCTCCACAAAGCAGACGCGCCAATTTCCATTAGTTGACCTCACACCATTACTAGAGAAGTTTTTAGGTATCACTGGCACCTAGCCAAGAGCAAGATGCTGTAGGAAGTGACAGGTTTAGAGATGCCAGAGTGCAGTGAGACAGGGAGAGAGGAGGCCCTGTTGGCCAACTTCTCCCCACCATAATCTGTCTGGGTCCTGGGATCAAGTCCTGCATCAGGCTTCCTGTTTGGCTGGGGGTCTGCCTCTCCCCCTCCTTCCTGCTTAGGCTCTCTCTCGCTATCTCTCTATCAAATATATAAATTAAAATATTTTTTAAAAAAGTAAGGACACATATTCAGGATCTACTTGGTCTTAAATCCCCTACACCATCCAACCTCTCTAATGCCAAAGCCAGTTTACTTTTACTTTAAAAATATATATATTTACATGTGTGTGTTTTACAAAAGTAATATATTTCATATACAGAAAATAGAGAAAATAGTAAAAGAGCCCAAAGACAAACACTAAAAATCATCTTTAATCTTATCCTCAGCGATAAACCAGTATTAACTTTGGGTGAACAGCAGGCGTGTCCTTACAGTTTTTTAACTCACATATGTCAATGTGTTTATTCAAGCATTTATGCTTCTTGCTTTATTATGAGCATTCCTTCAAGTGCTGTGTTCTTCTACAAGATTCCTAAATTATAAGCTATAACTTATAAACTTACCAATTATTGTTATAAATTGCAACTGAAACCTGTTTCTAAAGGTGAAACATAGGTATTTTCTTTTTTAACTTCTGCTGGTAACACTGTGATGAGCACCGCCCCACCTCCGTGCAACCTCCGTGCACATCGGAACCCATACATCCGTCCCGGATTGTGTTCAAGGGTTGAGACTGTTGGATTAAAGAGTTTGTGCACTGTAAAAGCTTTTAACACAAACTTCTGAGTTGCCTTCCAGAAAATGTTACAATTTTATAACCCACTAGTAGTAAAGGAGGGAATGCCAATTTCCTCAACATTTTTTTAGTTGTCTCAATGGATGTTTCTATGATTTATTGATATGACTGAGCGTTTTGATTTGGGATTCTTTTGTGAATTGCTTGTTAAATCCCTTTTATTGTTCCTGTAGGAATATATTCTCTTACTGCTTACACTTTAATGTGCTTTAATATATACTATCTACTAATACTTGTAAGTCACTAATTTTATATATATATATATATACACACACACACATATATATGACTATATATATATGACTATATATGTGTGTATGTGTGTGTGTGTGTATATATATATATATATATATATATATATAACTAATCCCAACATTGTATCTATCTATCTTTTCACTCTGGCATATAGCAAATACTGTTTAATTGACAGAAGTTTAAAAATTTTATTTAGTTGAATCTATTATCTGTTTCCTTTATAATTTCTTCTTTTCATTCCTGAATTAAAAAAACAAAAACCTCAAATAAAAGGAAAGAATAATACCGTGAACATTTTGGAGAGAAAAAAATTTAAAAATTAGCTCAAGGAATTCTACTAGAATTCTGATCAAAACACAAAGAGATAGAAGGATGCCTGGGTGGCTCAGTAAGTTAAGCTTCTCACTCTTAATTTCAGCTTAGGTCATGATCTCCGGGTGGCGGAACTGAGCCCTGCCTCAGGCTCCGTGCTTGGCGTGGAGTCTGCTTGTCCTTCTCCCTCTGTTCCTCCCCTGTGGGCGCATGCTCTCTCTCTCTCTCTCTCTCTCTCAAATAAATAAAATCTTTAAAGAAAAAAAGACTCTGGGCGCCTGGGTGGCTCAGTGGGTTAAAGCCTCTGCCTTGGGTTCATGTCATGATCCCAGGGTCCTGGGATCGAGCCCTGCATCGGGTTCTCTGCTCAGTGGGGAGTCTGCTTCCTCCTCTCTCTCTGCCTGCTGCTCTGCCTACTTGTGATCTCTATCAAATAAATAAATAAAATTTTTTAAAAAATGCTATAAAGAAAAAAAGACTCTCCCTCCCTCCCTGCCCCTCCCCCCTAAAAAAAAACGAACACACACATACATAAAGAGGTAGAAATTATCAGGGAATTGCCATTGAAAAGGTAAGAGTGAAAGGAGAGGCTGGGTATTCCCAGGTGAGGTGGTAGGAGGGGTCACGGCAGAGTGGAGTGACCAGGAACTAGCTGGCGGGCAAGTGAGCTTTCCCTGAGCTCAGCTGGGAAGAGCCCTCCAGGGTACATGGTCTGTCCTCTACCCTGTCTTTCAGGGACCAACCCAGCAAAGCCTAAACGTTTATCTCCAGGAGCAGGGCTGTTTTCCAGGGGTGGAGGAGATGTGAAAACCTATACAGATTTTTCCTGGACACACAGATTCAGCTATATCACTGGGGAACAGAGAGAGAAACAAAGTATAGATGCCTTTTGAGAATTTTTTTTTTTTTTTTTAAGTAGGCAGCTCTACACCCAGCATGGAGCCCAACATGGGGCTTGAACTCATGACCCTGAGATCAAGACCCGAGCTGAGATTAAGAATCAGATGCCTAACTCACTGAGCCACCCAGGTGCCCCTAGAATTCTTTACTAGTTTTTGACCCTCCTTAATTTTGCTTTCATTACCTTAAAATTCAGGAGGCATTGTTCTGTCTGCTCCGTGTTTTGTATTGTTTTTTTTTTTTTTTAAGATTTTATTTATTTATTTGACAGACAGAAATTATAAGTAGGCAGAGAGGCAGGCAGAGGGAGAGGAGGAAACAGGCTCCCTGCTGAGCAGAAAGCCTGATGTGGGACTCAATCCCAGGACCCTGGGATCATGACCTGAGCGGAAGGCAGAGGCTTTAACCCACTGAGCCACCCAGGCGCCCCTGTTTTGTTTTTTTAATTACAGAAATCGGGAAGTACAGGTAAGCACGAAGATGTACCAATTAGTAATGATATGTTAGAAACTTCCGTATTTGCTGACTCTACTTCCCAAATCCAGCTTCGCATCATCAGCCTTACTCCCCCAATTCCTTTCATTTAAAGGAAAGAAAATAATGTATAAAAATAAAAAATACAAGGAAAATATAAAGGAAAGACATCAGAAATCAGGGCCAGAAGACAGGTTATCAGAAACCATAAAATCCCTTTTTTTTCTTCTTCTGTCCCCAACCCATGTTCTCCCCAGCACCCCACCCTCCCAAGAACCTTGAGCACCAGAGGGGGGTGTCTTCATGATACTTAAGCTGCATAAAGGGAATGGAATGAGCGGGATTCAGAGCTCAGAATGAGAACAGGGATCCGTGTGCGATCCCACATCAGTGTTCCTTCAGGAAAGAAAAGCTTCCGAGGAGCCAGGCCCAGGCAGATTATGGTGGGGAGAAGTTGGCCAGCAGGGCCTCCTCTCTCCCTGTCTCACTGCACTCTGGCATCTCTAAACCTGTCACTTCCTACAGCATCTTGCTCTTGGCTAGGTGCCAGTGATACCCAAAAACTTCTCTAGTAATGGTGTGAGGTCAACTAATGGAAATTGGTGCGTCTGCTTTGTGGAGGTAAACACAGAAAGAAAAACAAGATTTGGGAGACATTTCTCTGCAGGAGGAGTTCCCAGCGGAGGGTTGGGATATATTTACCTGAAGCTTAAAGGCTGGGTCTCGGACTGAAAATGGGGGGCAGGAGGGAAAGGATGAACCACTCAGAAAAATCAAGATCAGAGCAGGACCCGGGAACCGGGGGGTCCCATGCCTAAAACAGTTGAACTTACGGGAGAAGCCCAGATTTCTTTCTGCAGCCGGCCAGGGCCTTCCTAATCCGCTCCCTGGCTCACTGTTTCTCTCCACTCACTGCACGGCAATGCATCTCCGTTTTCAAAGTCTGTCGGAACAACTGGGCATCCTTTAGGAATTAACCAAATTATCGCCACTGCTGAGAGCCTCCGTGATTGCCTCTCTACAGGCATTCTGCCCTCTGCTGCGCTTTCCAAATACTAGGTATGTAGGTCAATTAATGCTTATCACTCTTTATGTCATTCTTCTTTTTTAAAAAAAAAAATTCTTTTAAAGATTTCATGTGTTTTTTGAGAGAGAGAGAGAGTGCACAAGCGGGTGGAAGTGCAGAAGCAGACTCCCCACCGAGGACGTGGGGTTCAATCCCAGGACCCAGGGGTCATGACCTGAACTGAAGGCAGACGCTTAACCGACTTGAGCTACCCAGGCGCCCCTCGTTCTTCCTTTGATCCGAGCTCAGCAACAGGCCCCCATGCTTTAGATTTGAGTATCCAGTCCCTGATATCATGCCTAGAAAGCAGTCGGGGGTCCAAGCGTTCTGGGTGAGTGAGGAGGCGAGGGGCACAGAAAGATTCTAGAAAAGGGAATCTTTTGCGACTGGATTTGATGAAAATTGTGATCCATGCCCTTGCTTTCATTTTCTTTTCCTTTCCTTCAAGGTGGTGACAGTGAGAGATTACTTAAGAGAAGGCCTGGCTCTTGAGTGACTCTGGGCGTTGATGGGGAAGACACCTGTAGTCCAGACGTGTTGGTACCTGTGGTGCAACAGCTCAGAGCAGCTGGGTGTGGCTTCCCCGGGAACGCCTTGCCCCAGTGCCAAAGGCCTTCCTACCCTCCACAAAAGCAGGCCGGGCAGACCATTCCCCAGAGCAGACCAGCTTGCACAATTCTTGAGAAGTAGCCCTGGAATGTGGTTCCTAAGCTACAAATCAGTGGTTCTCCACTAGAGATTTTGCTCCTTCCCTCCAAGAGATATTTGGAAAAGTCTGGAGATATTTCTGCTGTCATAACTAGCACATTGGGAGATGCGTCTGGCATCCCACGGATAGAGCCCCGGGTGCTACTAGACATCCTACGTGCACAGGACAGCCCCCCACAATGAAGGATTACGTAATCCCCGTATTAATTCTGAGATTGAGAAACTCCGCTCTCAGTAGTGATGTCATGGGAGAGGTCACCGATTCTGAGAAACATCATGCCTGAAACTCTGAGCTCAGAGCACCCCACCCAGGGACTCGGGATCAGCACACCCTAGAGCAGACTTCGGCACCTCCTCAGATACAGAGTCAGGTGACGGCATCACTCCAAACTGTCACGAGGGCCATACCTGCCCACTGTCCACTGTCTCCTTCACTCCCGCTTCTGGGGCCTCGCCTTACACTCCACTGAGGGTCCCTGGCCGTCAGGCTCAAGATCTCTCAGCGTTTGCCCTTCTCTTCCCAGTTCACTGGCAACAGCACCTACGCTGGCCTCTGCACCCTCAGTCTCCATGGCTAAGATCCTCATCTTGAACTAGAACTCATCGTCTCCTTGGGCTCCGCCAAGATCTTGTTCTACCAGTCAACCCCTCTCTTTTTGTCCAACCTCTCTCGAGTCTATGGTTCCCTCCCTTAGTCTAAAAATACACATGAGATTCTGCATCCTTTCTGAACAAATTAAAGAACGTTTTCTTCACCCAATGCCTCTCAAATTTTTTACCTCCCACCCCATTACCACCCAATTTATTTCATTTATCTAAATGTATATTCTTACTGTAAAAGATTGTCAAAAATTTGGAAAAAGCTCAAGTCTGTCTGTGATTCCCCCCCATACTAACCAGCAACAAAGTAACCACTAGTAATTAGTTTGGGTTTTCCTTCTAGAACTCTGTGCATTTATTCACTATAGAATACAAGATTTATTTTGTGAGGATTCATTCTCCCGAGAATGGCATTATTCTGCGCCACTGTTCCACAACTGTTTCCCCCATCCAGATCGACTTGTTATCTCAACACCATTCCTGTCCCTTTCTATGTGTTGTTGTTGTTGTTGTTGTTTTCCTTTTTCTTGCATTGCAAGGGTTGGAAATCTGGAAAGTATACTTCCCAGGCTCCCTTGCCAGCACATTCCCAGTTTAGCTTCCAAGAGTGCCAGGCTCTTGCTTGATATTTGGAAGGCGGAAGAGAAGCAGAGGCCATCACTGCTTTAGAAACAGGGGCAGGCTAGTGGGCAAATGTGGTTTTCTGGCATCCTCCTGGGAGGGGCCTATTTGGGTACCACAGGAAGCTAAGAACATCACCAACGTTTTCCTGTGATCCTGGGTCACCCTGATTTCCCAAGTGTTCGTATAGCCTTTCCTGACTTTGGCTCCTCCGGTCCTAATTTCAGCAGTTGTGTGAGCCTCCAGTACCTTAATGCAATGTTTTCCAGTTTAAGTGACCTGAATGATTTCTGTGTTCATCATTGAACCCTGACTGCTGGAGTACGGTGTTCAGAAGAGGTTTTAGGAAATAGACCCACAGGATGGGGCTCTAGGGTTAGGTATTTGATCTGGTTACATTCAAAGTCCACGCACAATGAAATACTGCCAGTCCGTGGCTTCGGGTAGGAAGCGCCTTTTCAAATTATCCCCTGCAGTTGCTTGGAATGAGGAGCATATTAAAAGGTGGGCTCTGGGGGCCACCCAGGTGGCTCAGTCAGTTGGACATCTGACTCTTGATCTCTCTGCTCAGGTCTTGATCTTAGGGTCATGAGTTCAAGCCTTGCATTGGAGTCCATGCTGGGTGTGGAGCCTACTTTAAAAAATTATAATAAAAATAAATAAATAGGGGCAACTGGGTGTCTCAGTTGGTTATGCATCTGCCTTTAGCTCAGGTCATGATCTCAGGGTCCTGGGATTGAGCCCCGCATTAGGCTTCCTGCTCAGCGGGAGTCTGCTTCTCCCTCTCCCTTTGCCCGTCCCCTGCTGCTTGTGTGCGCTTAGTGTATGCGCTCTCTCTCTCTCATAAATAAATAAAATCTCTAAAAAATGAATGAATGGGGGTGCCTGGGTGGCTCACTGGGTGCCTTAAGCCTCTGCCTTCAGCTCAGGTCATGGTCTCAGGGGTCTGGAATTGAGCCCTGCATCAGGCTCTCTGCTCAGGGCAGAGCCTGCTTCCCCCTTTCTCTCTCTCTGCCTGTTTCTCTGCCTACTTGTGATCTCTCTCTCTGTCAAATAAATAAGAACTTCAAAAAAATCAAAATGAATGAATGAATGACTAAAACAAAAGGTAGGCTTTGAGAGGCCAAGCAGCAGCCACAATACAGCAGTACGATGGAGACGAAGACAGACAGCCTTGTGCGCGGACTGGTCGCTGTGACTGCCCCCACAGTGAAAGGGGAAGAAAATGGCAAGCTCAGCGCTCGGGAATGTCTGCTAACGTCATGGTCAGAGGATTGCAGAGCTTCTGTGACGGCCCCAAAGGAACCCCTGGTCTCTTGCAACCACCAGGACAGTGTGTGTGAATGTCAGGCCCGGTGTCTTGGCCTTGGGATTGCAAAATTACAATCCACATTGATTGCACAGCTGCTCTGGGCCTTGTCTGCACTGAAGTTAAGGACTGTTCTGGAAAGAGTGGGAGCCTAGTGGTTACAAAGAATCTGAACAGAGTGGACCTGCTTATAGAAAGCAGCCCCTTTTCTCTGAAGGGAAACATCTTGTTGAAGACCATGCGGTGTCCTCATCTGAGAGAGTTTTCTGACAAGGAGACGCCACGGCATCCTTGAAACCTATGCTTCCACCTCCTAGGACCTCTCGACCCGTTACTAGAACCTTGGAAACTTTGGAAGACAAGTACAAATACTCGCCGTGAAGAGAGATGACGCTCTGAAGGATTTTGCGGATACGTGTGTGGAAACCAGAGGTAAATGTGAGGGGATGGATTCTAACAGTGACTGTGGCAGACTGTTCAGTACTTTCGTGCTTTCTGTTTCCTCACAACTAGACCACACTTCCGGGGTACCTGGGGGTTAGAAGTGGCCATGTGACTGAATTTTGGCCAGGGGCATATGGGCAGAAATAAGGACTATGCCTTCTAGGATGGCGCCATAAAAATGTCCCTCAGAATATTCCTCTGTTTTCCTTCATCCGTTGGCTGGATGCTTAGGTCCAGGGTGAGCTTAGAAACCATGGTGAAAGATTAGAGAGTCTCTGTCTGCGTGGAGCAGATGTACCCTCTCTTTTTTGGCTCACTGTATTTTACATGAAGTAAACAAAACAAAACAAAACAAAAAAACCTTGCGTTGTTAAGCCACTGAGATTACACCGTATGTAAGTTAAGTCTTTCCTTAACTTACATATACACTTAAGACTTTATCTTGGAGGGGCGCCTGGGCAGCTCAGTAGGTCAAGCGTCCAACTCTTGATTTTTGGCTCTGGTCATGATCTTGGGGTCATAAGATTGAGCCACGCGTCCGGCTCCAAGCTCAGTGGGGAGTCTGCGTCTCTCCTTCTCATTCTACCTCCTCCCCTGAAACACATGAGTGTATGCTCTCTCCCTCTCTCTCTAAAATAAATAAAAAAATCTTAAAAAACAAAAAACAATGTATCTTGGAAATCTTTCTTAGCCAGTACACAGATTGACTTCATTCCTTTAGGTACTACGTAATGTTTCACAACATAGACCTACAATCATTTATGTTACTATTTTTCTGTTTTTAGTTTTTTGCTATTAAAATGTTGGAATTAACACTTTTGTGCATGCCTCTTTATTTATAGCATTTCTTCATATCCAGACCTGGTACGGAGAAACGCAGTTGCTTCGAAAAACAGCAGGTTCGTGTTACTTTTTGGTTGATACTGCCATTTGTCTTCCAAATGTCTGTATAATCAGTCCTACCACCCACAGGACATGAGGGCAGCTGTTTCCCTGGCTTCTTGCCAACTTCAGTAATAGGAATAATATTTTGAGAATATTAAGCTAATGTGTTTTTCCTTTGAATGCCTTCCTTAAATCATATTCCTTTGCAGGCTTCCACCTCCAAGGCTGCTGCATGGGGCTTAATGCCCTAAGAAAGGGAAGGGGGGTATGGGGAAGGAAGTCATTAATCAAATCTGAATCTCACACCTGACTTTCCTGAATCAGAAACAAGTCTGTGAAGCCAGTTTGGCAATCTATTCATCTATTAATAGATTAAGAGTGCCCAGAAAGCTATGTTATCCATTAGCTTTTGCTGCATGACAAACAACCCCTGAAATTAGTGCTTTCGAGCACATTTATTTGCTCTTGATTTGACAGGCTGGCGATTCAAGTGGGCCTTGGCTAGGTGGCTTTCCTCTGCCCCATGTCCTGTCAATGAAGCTCACTCATGCATTTGGACCTTGGCTGGGAAACTAGGATGGCAGAGGCTCTCTCCCTGTGCTCTCAAACTCTAGAAGGCTGGGGCAGGATTGCACTTAGTGGAAAAAGGGTTTCTAGAAAGAAAAGAGGGCAACCCCAATGCCCAGGCACTTTTGAAGTTGCATTGGCCAAAGTTGTGCGGCCCAGCCCTATTTAAGAGGTGGAAAGATCTCTTGTTGGGAGGACCTGTAAGGGCACCCATAAAAACCACCATGCCCAACCTGAACACCCTCTCACAAGTCTCTACTCCAGACCTCCTAGTCCTCATTCTTTCAGTCCTTTCTCTTCAGGCTCTTGACCAGCCAACCAGGCCATTCAGCCTACCGTGAGCTCATATAAAGTCTCATCCTGGGCTACTTTTCTTCCCATGTAAAGTGGGTGATCAGGTGATTACTAAAAGCTCAACCCACTGGAAAAATATTTCCTTCAACACTCTCTTTTAAGGTTCCTATTGAAAATGACTGTGATGCATCTAATATCCATTTTGTCCATTTGCTAGTGGCACATCACAAAGCCAAGCCAATCCCTCTATAAACCAAGTCCAGGCTCTTCCCCCTCTTTCATCATCTCTTCCTTTGCCCTACGTAGCCAAACATGTGAGTTGAGGGAGACATGTTGGTGCAACTACCATGTGGAGGAGAGTGGGCTAACTTCTCGTGCATCTTAATGGTACCACTCAGACTCAGTCACTGACACAACATTTCCATCCTATTATGAATGCCACCGGCCTCCCTCTGTGACCGATGGGTTCAAGAGAACGCAGCTCATCATGAGCAGTTCCAGACACGTGGCCGCTTGATGCTTCCTGGTAAAGCATTCTGCCTTTACTGGGGCCCAGTAACACACCACAAATTATTTCTAGAAAGACAAAGGAGCTATTCCTCTGGAGCTTGCCATAAACTTCACATAGCATCTTTTCCCACCACTGGCCCTTCTAATACCATAGGGCCTGCCATGTGGAATGGCCCAAATGGCAAGGCTGCTTGTAGAGCAGAACACTTGAACCTGCTGCAGAACACTTTTCTGCACAAGGGTGCACTCCAAGCTGCCAGTCTTTTAGATCAGTCAGTACGTGACCTGGATCCAAGTGCCTAGGTGCAGAATGTGAAAAGGTCTACCAGGGATAGGACTTTCTACTCTGTGGTGAGAGATGCAAGATCCAGTCTTTTAATAAGGGATGTCCTGGTACAGTCCAACCCTTGGACACCCAAAATCTTTACCAAAGTAGCAGGTCTATAAATCTTCTTAGAGATAATCTCCTGCCCCATGGTGCACATGTGTCTTTACCAAGGCATCCTGCTGCTGGCACCTCTTTTTATCCTGTCCAAGCAGATGTCGTCAATGTGATAGAGTGACTTTATGATCTATAGGATGTTCATGGAATCCAGATCTCTTTGGACTATGACAGTCAGCAAGTGCATTAAATTAGCCATTTTCTTTTTCTGTAAATGTATATTGCCTATGTAGTATATAAATACATACTATAAAGCCATGTAATTACGAACTGTTTCAGATCTTCTTTTCTGATTGGGAAAAAAAGAGGGCATTTGACAAATCAATGGCTACATAACATGCACCTGAAACCATTCTAATCTTCCTTAGCAAAGACACCATGCTTGGCATGGCCGCTACACTTGAGGTTTGTAGTTGGTTTAGATTGTCACAGTCTACAGTAATTCCCCAGGATCCAGATTCTACAAGGACCATTCTGATAGATTAACTAGAGATCTGATAGGAGCCACCACAGCTCTTATGTTTCAGATCCTTAACATGGCACTAATCTCTGCCGTTCTACCCAGAATGCTATGTTGGTCTGGTTGCACTGTCCTGACCGGGGAATTCAGATCTATTTCAGAGACTTCCATATGACCTTCCCTACTGTAGTTGCTATTATGCCACAGGTCAAGCATGCAATATGGGGCTGACCCCAACAGCCCAGCATGTCTGCCCTACCTGTAGGTCAAGCACCCTACATTTTCTTTGTAGATCTCATCACACGTGACATTATTAAACTCAAACTTTGGTCAATCTGATGGAAGAAAAATAGTCTCTTTTGCTTGCACTTCCTCATTGTAAGGTTGACTCCATTTTTACATGACTATTGGCCTCTTTACAATCCTTTTCTGTGAATTGCATATAGACAGTCTTTGCCCCTTCTTGATTGGGTAGCACTTCTTTTTCTTATTGATCAGTAGTATTAATTACATTAAACAATGTAATTATTTAAGTAGTCATAGTTAATACATTAACGTATATTTATATTACCCAATATATTGATTGTGTCAGTCATATATCCATATAGACTAGTCCTTCCATATGTGTGGTTTCTTTCCTGCTTCCCATGGCTTCAATTATCCGTGGTCAAAGATGACCCTCCTTCTGATATATTGATAATTCCTGCTGATATATCTGTCAAAAGGTCAATAACAGCCTAATACCATGATACAATGCCTCCATCATTCACCTCACTTCATCTCATAAAGTAGACACTGTATCATCTTACATCATCACAAAAAGAAGGGTGAGTACAGTACAATATTTTTAGAGAGACAGAGGAGGACCACATTCACACATCTTTGATTACAGTATATTGTTAAGATTGTTCTATTTTATTATTAGTGATTGTTGTATAGTAAGTACCTAATTTAAAAATTAAATGTTATCATTGGGAAAAATATATATATATATAAATTCAGTATTATCCACAGTTTCAGACGTCCCAGACTGGGAGTCTTGGAATGTGTCCCTGCACATAGGAGGGATCACTGTAATGCGATGAATCACGTAATACAATGTATAAGTAATCTATACATTGTTAAAGAATCATGTATAGGGGCGCCTGGGTGGCTCAGTGGGTTAAGCCTCTACCTTCCGCTCAGGTCATGATCCCAGGGGCCTGGAATCGAGTCCCGCATAGGGCTCTCTGCTCAGCAGGGAGCCTGCTTCTCCTCATCTCTCTCTCTCTGTCTGTCTCTCTGCCTATTTGTGATCTCTCTCTCTGTCAAATAAATAAGTAAAATCTTTAAAAAAAAATCATGTATAGATTATTTAATGTGGACTATTTATAAAATGATTACATTAATTTACTAATATTAGCAGATATAAATTAATACTTAGTATAATTATATAGTTCTTTTAATTTAACTAATAGTAACATTAATAGATGCTTATTTTTAAGATTTTATTTCTTTATTTGAGAGACAGAGATCACAAGTAGGCAGAGAGGCGGGGGGGGGCGGTGGGGGAGGAAACAAGCTCCCCGCTGAGCAGAGAGTCCGATGCAGGGCTTGATCCCAGGACCCTGGGACCATGACCTGAGCTGAAAACAGAGGCTTTAACCCAGGTGCCCCTAATAGATGCTTTTAAAAATAGCATTATATTGATATTGTAGTAATGTATTAATATTACAAGTATTCATTGTTTTCCATTATATATGTTGCTAACTTTCTTTCATTAGAGTCAATGCTCATTGCTTTTATTTACCTAACTTCTCAATAATTTTTTTTTATATTTTAAAGATTTTTATTTATTTATTTGACAGAGAGAGAGATCACAAGTAGGTGGAGAGGCAGGCAGAGAGAGAGAGGAGGAAGCAGGCTTCCTGCTGAGCAAAGAGCCCAACGCAGGACTCAATCCCAGGACCCTGGGATCATGACCTGAGCCAAAGGCAGAGGCTTTAACCCACTGAGCCACCCAGGCGCCCAATTTTTAAACATTTTATTTATTTATTTGAGAGAGAGACTGAGCACACGTTGGGGGGAGGGGCAGAGAAAGAGGGAGAAGCAGACTCCCCATTGAGCAGGGAGCCCGATACGGGGCTCCATCCCGGGACCCTGAAATCATGAGATCATGACCTGAGCAGAAGGCAGACACTTAATTGACTGAACCACCCAGGCTCCCCGCTAACTTCTCCATATTTTAATGAACCCTTTATGATCTGGCTTCTAACTGTAAAACACAACAGAAATTTATCATACTAAAGTCTTAAATGACGTTCAAACGTTAAATCCAAAGATTGGTTTTTGATCTTGCTCTGACTTATTTGCAGCATTTTGCTCTTCCTGAAACTCCAGGCTTTCTAGCCTTCAAGCTCACGCTCTCCTGCTTTTCTTCCTGCCTCTCTGCCAATTATTCATCTCCCTGTCCCCAGGCTCTGCTTCTTTTGGCTTCCCCTTTAAGCATTTGCTTTGCTCTGTCTCCATTTCTGCCTTATGTTGCTGCGCCTCATGCTCTTTCTGGTAATTTCATCTAACCTCAGGTTTCCACACCGCTTACACTCTTGCAAACCGAATCTATTTCTGCATGCAAGACATGTCCATCAGCCATAGTTTTTTTCCCTAGATCTGGCTCTTTCTGGACTTCACCACTTCAACACCATATGAGCATATCCAGTTCAATGCGTCCAAAATGGAAATTTCACCCCTTCGCGGCCAACATTCTCGAATTCCCTTCCACTGGCTACATTCCTTGCCTCCTGTCACCTGCTATTCATTCTTCAACCCCCCGCAATCTGGCGTCTGCCCCCACGACTCGGTTAATTTCTTCCTTCATGAAGAACTGTTTTCCTTGCCTCTCTGATGCTATGCTGTCCTACTTTGGTTCTTAAATGCCCGGTTGCCCTTTCTTGGTATCACTTGTCGGCTTGTCCTCCTTGTCTTAACCTTATATATTGAAATGCCTTGAAGTATTTTGCTTCAGGTTTTTCCTTCATTTCTCCCACTGCAACAGAATCCCTTTCCTTGGCTCAAATTACATGCTAAGGACTTTGTAAGTTATATTTCCAGTCCAGGTCAAAATCCACACACATATAACTGGACTTCTGATCTGTCCCCCTCCCCCCAGTGCCAGCAAACCCGTTTGGTGCTCATGGCGTGCTCTCCACGCTGGTTCATCTGCTCCACGTTCCACTCTCGAGCCTTGCTTGCGAGTCAGTCTGGACCCTGTTCTTCTGGGTGGTCTCACTTTGTTATATTCTTGACTTCTTCTAATCCATTCTTCACACACCAGCTGCAGACTTTTATAGAAATGAAAATCCTTTTATGTTCTCTCCCAAAAACACTTTGATGCATTTAGATCAGGACCTTGCCATCAACATAACTTAAAATGCTGTGTCTGACTCCTAGCCTCTACCCACAGTCCAGCCTCTTCTAATGGTCCCTCTCCCTTGTTCGTTGAGTACCCTTTGGTTTCTTTATCCCAAAAAATTCCCTTCTGCTTTGCAGCTTTACCTAGGTCTGAGATGCTCTCCACTCAGTCACTGTTTGTGGAGAAAAATAGAGCTCCCCTCAGAAGTCCCTTTCTCAAGGTTGACTCCCTCAAGCAGGTTAGGTCTCACTCGTAGACTGTCTCCTGATTCTGAGCTTTCCCTCACATTTGTCACAGGTGTGATTAACTGTCCTAGTTTTCACAACTACGATGAATTAATTATGCAGTCATATTTTACCTAATATTAATAGTCCACAGTAGCCCGTGAACTTCACAAGGGCAGAGGCTGTCCGGTTCTCTCATGCTTGGCACAGTGTCTGGCACATTGGAAATCCTCAATAAACACTTATTAAATGAATGCATGTGCTTACTATAATGTCCCCTGAAACTTCCTTTTCCTGTTTTCTGTTCCCGAAGTGAAGACATCACCATCCACCAAGACCAGAGATCTCTGATTAATTCCTTCCATTTCTCTTCCATTTCCATACCCTGTATGGAGTCAGCTGTCAAATCCTAGCTAATCTGTTGCAGAAATACGTCCCAGGTCTGGTGTCTCTTTTCTCTCCTGCTACCACGTGCTGGTGGAGGCTGGCCTCACCCACCTGGGCTGCTGTAAGCCTCCCCACAGGCCTCCTGGGGCCTGGTCCCTCTCTCTGCATTCCATCCTCCAGAGTGTCCCTGTGAAGAGACCAGTGGAACTGAGCAACCTCCAGGTAGAGATGTTAGCTGCTTCTGTTCCGGGCAGATCGTTGTATTTGACGACTAAGAACGCCAGGGAAGGTTCCAGTATAGCTCCCTGGCATCATTGTCTGCCCCTGCCCTGCAAAACTCATGTTCTAACCACCCTGATGTCTTGCCATTTCCCAAAACACACCTTGCCTTTTTGTGGCTTCGTGACTTTGTGGCAGCCACTCTCTGTACTTCGAATACTTTCCTCTCCCCTTTTTGCATATCAAATATCTGCTAAACCATCAAAACTCGCTTGAAATTAATTCCCTCTTTGAATTATTTCCTTTTTCCGCCAGGAAGAGACAGATGTTTCCTTTCTCAGTCCCTACCGCTTGCTTGCTTGCTTCCATCCTTCCTTCCTTTCAATATTTTATTTATTTTAGAGAGAGCAAGCATGAAGGGGTAGAGAGAGGGAGAAAGAAACTGCACTAAGCATGGAGCCTGACTGGGGAAATGACCCCACGTCTGCGTGACCCCACGATTGTGAGATCATGACCTGAGCCGAAACTGCGTCAGCCTCTTAACCAACTGAGCCACTCAGGAGCCCCAGTCTCCACTGCTTTCAAAAAATCGCCTGATTTACTGTATTATCATGTTATTTTGTAGTTCTCTATTAACATGCCTGTGAAGGGGGCATATAATTTATAGTCACAATCCAATGTGTAGCAAAGGGAACTTTCTTTGCTTTCTGTAACAAAACTCAACTAACCATGGAGCCACAGAGCCATGCGTATCACGAAACACATATTGTCACCACTTTGGAGTCACCTCTGGATTAATCTACTCTTCTTTTTGTTTTGTTTTTTTAAGATTTTATTTATTTATTTGACAGAGAGAGAGAGATCACAAGTAGGCAGAGAGGCAGGCAGAGAGAGAGAGGGGGAAGCAGGCTCCCGCGGAACAGAGAGCCTGATGCGGGGCTCGATCCCAGGACCCCAAGATCATGAGCTGAGGCAAAGGCAGAGGCTTAACCCACTGAGCCACCCAGGTACCCCTAATCTACTCTTCTTGAGTAAACGTTCAGGCAGTTTTAAGATCTCATCCCTTTTGTTTCTGCTAACCTTTTTCTCTCCGTAGAATCGAAGTTTCCTGGTGACCCAGGTAACATCCTGACATTGAAGGAGGGAGTGTCTGGACCTTGTACCTTTCTCCAGTTCTCCTTGGCCTCTGAAGAGGAGGGGGAACTCTCACCATGGTTGGGGTGTCGAGGGCTGCCATTGGTGGCTGATATATATGGCCTCTGGTCAAACCATTGGGTTCACTCCCTTATTTTCATTCAGACCCTGTGTCCTGCTATAAGGGCCTACTTAGCCAGAGTGAATCCATCTCGGTTAAACAGTGATTTTGTTTAAACTGACCCTGCCCCCCCCCCCAACCAGGGGAACTTACTTAAAAGCAAGTCCGGGAAATCAGTAAAATATGGTCCACTTGTCCCTGATAACAGAGCCCAGAATACAAGGACGAGTCAGGTCAGGTGGAGACATCCAATCAGTAAAGCACACATACTATCTCCTAACTACCAAAGAATGCGGGCTCCGTCTTTTGTGCACCTTTTGGGTGCCTTTTGGGCGCCAATTCTGACCAAGGTGATAGGCTAGTTCAAATAGCGACTATAGGGTGAATTGTAATTCAATTGGCCACCCGAGTGTGACCTAGCATGACTATGCAATTTTCTCTCTGTGTTACAATCTCATTGGCCACCTGTGTGTGGCCAGGCCCAACCACATGGCCTTTGCTCTTTAAAAGTTAGTCTGTGAGGCTGGGAGGGGCCGCTCTCTCTGTAAGAGGTGGCCCCAACCGGTCAGTTTGATTGTCTGTGCTGGGGCGAAATAAAGCTTTGCTTGACCTTCGCTTTGTATCAGTCTCGCTTCTTTGATCACGGACCCTAGCCGCTGCCTCCTGGCATTTATACCTGCACTATCTCCCCCAGGGCTCTGGAGCTCTGACCTGTTTCCTTCATGTCACTGTGTGGGGTGCAGGATTCTTGTGGGCTGTTCTCGGGCCTAGCTGCTTGGATGACCCCATGAACCTATTGTTTTGTTACCCTGTGCTGGATGTGGGGCTTCCTTAGAGGTTAGCCAGCTGGGATGTACCTGGCTTGCAAGGCTCCTGTAAGCTTCTTGAACATCTAGGGTGTTTATGGCTCTCCTTTCCCAGGGGTTATTATCCTGGGAGGGGGAGTTTTAAACTTGAAGGTGGGAAGGGGCTCCTCGGGCACCCAACTTACTCTCACTTTAATTAGTCTCCCCAAGGTGCTCCCATGCGGCCCGGGAAGAACTGATTTCTTACTTCACGATAGGTATGATTTTTAATAGGCTAGATGCTCCAGTACTCTAGACTCTGGAGCCTTGATTTTCGAAGACATACATTTTCGCTCTGACCCAAATCTTACTTCTTGAAAATCAAAAGCGCTTGCCTCTCAGATGGATGTGTTAATGAAGGAGTTTAAAATTTTATTTCGAGGGGCGCCTGGCTGGCTCAGTCGGTTAAGCGTCTGCCTTTGGCTCAGGTCATGATCCCACAGCCCTGGGATGGAGCCCCGCATCAGGATCCCTGTTCAGCAAGGAATCTGCTTTTCTCTCTCCTTTTGTCCCTTGTGCTTGCTCACTCATTCTCTCTCTCTCTCTCTCTCTCCCTCCCTCTCAAATAAATAAATAAAATTGTATTTCAAAAGGCAAAGCTGACTAATGAGTGCTTCTAGCTAGCCTAGACCCACCCTTCCCCCAAGGACAAGGCAGAATAGAAAGCTACTGCTGCTTTCTTACTGGTAGGGGCATGGTAAGGTAAAAGAATAGAAAAACAATTTAAGAGCAAAACATTTCCCTACTGCATTTGTTTTCTCCACCAAACTATAAGCTTCCTGATGGTCTCCTACCTAGAGCTGGAATGTTCATAGAGGGCAGAAATCAGCAGTTCCGTGGGGGAAATTGACAGCAAGGGACAGAGTTCCAAAGCTGGGATAAGGCCTTGGCTGGCAAAAAGTTGTCATAAACCCATGGGTCATTCTCAAAACTCTCTTCTTTGGCTCTCCGCGCGAGAGAGCGGACATTTAAAATACTTATTTCCAGCCTTTCTTGCAGCTAGAGATCAGCGGTAAGACTTTGTCAGTGCGTGTCATTGCGTGACAACTTGGTAGGAAATACCTGGGCAAGTTTTTGCTTTCTGAATGGAAGAGCAGATGCAGCTAAGAGTCCTTCATCTTCCTTCCTGCCTTGCACAACTGGCAGAGCCTCCCACCCCCATTGCTCCCTGGTCTATGCCATAAGGACAATTATGGTGAGAAGAGCCAAGGGAAAGCCCTTTGAGTTCTTCCCCCCTGAAAATCATAAACAAAAAGCAACAGCACATCCCTGAGGAACTGCCAGAATTGATGCCTTCTTCAAAGCTTGGAAAGATCAAGTTATGTTCTTTCTATTAAATCCCTTTAAATTCAGCTATGGGGCCTTTGAGAAGAGAGGTCTTGGAAGATGACAGTGGATTATCCAAAGCCTCATTAGCTGGTATCTCTAATTAGAATTGCTCTTCTGGATATGATCTTTTACAGTAGCAAGTCAGCACAGGCCCAGGTACTTGGTATGCTGCTGTTAATCTAGAAAATGCTTTTCTGTTTCTGTTTGTTTGTTTCCCCTCCGACTCAATAAGCAGAGAAAACTAGCAGGGACAAGTAGTAACCTCACTTCCTCCCTGTCCTTATTCAAGGGAGTCCCCTGGGAACTTGATATTCCTACTGTCTATACAACATCCTTCAGGTCCACTGTTCTGATGACATTTATATGGATAGGACCTGGTGAGCTAGAATGAAGAACTTCCTCAGATGCCCAACTAGGATAAATGTCTGCTAAAGTGAGGGAGATAAACCCCATAAAAATACGGGCCCCCCAACCAGTAAGAAAGAGGCATAACGCTTGATGGGACATTGTAGATTTCAGGGGCTACTGCCTTCATCCATTTGGGTGGCTATAACAAAATACTAGAGCCTGGGACACTTATAAACAACAAATACCTATTTTTCATGGTTCTGGATGCTGGGAAGTCCAAGATCAAGGCATCAAGCGCGGCTGCATTCTGGTGAGAGCCCTCCTTCTGGTGCTTAGCCTGCACCTTCTTGTTGTGGCTTCCTATTATGGAAGGGGCGCAGGAGCTCTCAGGGATCTGTCTGGGACCCCTCATTCATGAGGTCTCCGCATCTCAGTAGCCCCACTTCTCAAAGGCCCTACCTCCTAATACCATCATCTTTGAGGGTTAGGATTTCAACACAAGAGATGAATGGGGCACAAACATTCAGACGGTAACAGCTACCTATATCACATTTACATGTCTTTCACGCAGCCCATATACTGTATAAACTTAAAGGTTGCCATCTTTGCATGTGACCCAGTACAAGAGAAGTCTATATGGAGCCGGAAGTTAACCATGATTGGGTAATAAGTTACAGATCAAAGTGATGGTCTGTTATGTTAGTTACAGTTACTGTTTAGAGAAAACAACTCCTCACTTGCCATTGAACCTTGGTGGGTACTGAACGCCTGACCATGGATCAGGAGGTGACCTTGTTTACAGAACTACTCATGACAAAATGGTTATTTCCAACGTACTTCTCCATATACTTGAGGCACCCAGAAGCACAAATGCAAGTAGCAGATATTTAACCCAAACCAAGCAGGTCCTGTAGACACAAATGAATTGCAGACATAAGTTGCTTCTATTTCCAGAAGACTCCTCCTGTCCACTTCAGTCTCCAAACACAGAGGACCTCATGGGCACTTTTACATCCAGTTGACTGATAGAGGACATTTCTGAACCTGGATTACAGGTGGGTCTGACTTGTCTGCTAACACCAGCTGAAAGACTGTTGACTGTAATGTTATAGCCTCATTATAGGATGTTGGTATGGACCTAGAACTAACAGTATATGGTGTTGATTTCCATAGAATGCTTGTGTCCCAGCAAAATTCATTTTCTGAAACCTAACCTCCCACTATGATGACATTTAGATTTGGGGCCTTTGAAACGTGGGTAGATCGTGAGGGCGGAGCCCTCAGGAATAGGATTCATGTTCTTACAGAAGAGAACTCAGAGAGCTTCTTCACCCCTCTTACCATGTGAGGTTACAATGAAAAGATGGCCATCTATGAACCAGAATGCAAGACTCACCAGATACCAAATTTGTCTGATTCCTTGACCTCAGACTTTCCTTAGACTTAGAACTGTGAGAAATACCTGTTTGTTGTTTAAGCCACCCAATACATGACATGTTGTTATAGCAGCCAGCATGGACCAACACACTGGTCTTCCCAAAGCCAGAGTGAAGGCGATGCTCATTGTTAGCGGATCCCATATCAGCACATTTGCCTACTTGCGATTTCTTTGTGACCACGACATCGACAGTGACCATACTCTCGCAGGCATCTGAGGACATGCACAGAGCGCTGAAACATTGGAGTTGCCCGGTGCATTTGTTGCCAGCTGAAACTGAACAAGGAATGCTGTCTTCTTGATTCAGCTCTCACACTGAACAAACGACCCTTTTGTGGCCTAAGTAGAACCACGTTTTTCACATTCTGTGCCTTTTGTTGGGATTTCACTGTTTGAAACAGCCCCCAAGCATAGTGCTGAAGCGTTGGCTAGCGTTCCTAAGCTCAGGAAGGCTGGGATGTGCCGTAGGGAGAAAAATGTGTGTGTAACAAGCTTTGTTCAGGCCTGAGTTACAGCCCTGTGTCTGAGGGTTCGGTGTTAAGGAATCAATAATATGGCTCATCCAAAAAAAGGGACAAGGAAGTTCTCTGATCTGTATGTCAGGCCACTCCAGAAAAGTGGCCTGGGTAGCATCTATAATGTGTGATGAAAACTACGCAAAGGGGCTACAACTGTGGATGTAGATTCAAAGATGACAACTAATTAAAAAAAAAAAAAAAAGAGCATCGTAGAAAGCATTGTAAGCCTGAAAGCCAAAGAAATGTACAGTCACAATGCCCAGGGTCAAGAAAATGTTACTTTTTTGGGCTACTGCCTCCTCACATATTTCAAAAAGCAATATAGCATGAAAAATGTGAACCTTGCATGAGGGGCAGGTTCTGCAGATCAAGAGGCTGTGGAAGAATTTTTAAAATGCCTGCTAAGTGTTATGTAGGAAAAGAATTATATGTAGAAGAACAGGTTTCCAATGCTGATGAAACTGACTTGTTTTCCAAGGATGTTGGCAAATGAATTCATAGAACGAGCGTTTTGGTTGATGAAAATGCTGTGACCAGAAGCTCGCAGGAACCTAACCATGTATTTCCCCTTGGAGTTTAGTATTGGCTAATTCGGGATTAGTGCTGACCTTACAGAACATAACTACCCTAAATACTGCGTGCCCCAAATATTTGACTGTATATGGATCGGAGAATCAAGAGGCAGGAGTGAGAGTAACACCCCTGCTTATGTGCTCAAGGACCCCCTCCAACAGTCTTGTTAAGATCTTCATCATCCTGGGCTCTAATGGTTTCAGAGTTAAATACCCCAAGGATGAATTTTTCTGCCAGGGGATACGAGGATATTCTCTCAAGTATTTTTAAGAAAGTCTATCGGTACTGCTATGTGTTTGTACTGTGGTGTGTTTGTGTGTGGGAGGGGTGTGTATAAGGGATGGGGTAAAAGAACATACAATGCCAGCTACAATGTACGTCACGACCTCTCATCTCTCACCTACCCTGAACTAGTTTCCATGCCCATTACTCAACTATATGGAAAGTGCTCATAAACTTCACCAATGCCCTTGGCGTTGAACCCCATCCATGTGTCTCCAACCTCAAACCTCCCTAATTCTCAAATGCTTTTGACTTAGTTGACTACTATCCTCTATCCAAACTCTTCTCTCCAGCTCTCTGATGCCCTATCTTCTTTCTACTTTTTCTCCTGTTACTACTCCCTTGTTAAGTGTCCTCAGCTTAAGCTCTCCTTCCTTGCTCAATTATTAATATTTGACATCTGATCCTCCTCCAAACTTGGTCCTGGGTCTTCTTCTCTTCACTATCTTCCGTATTTAAATATTCTCACCCCTCTAGTATCTTTATATACAGTTTATACGCTGCAACTCCCATTAATAGCTTCAGCTCAAATCTCTTCCCCTAACTCCAAAGTCCATATCCAACTGCATACCTAAGATCTCCACTTGCCTACCTCATAGATATCCTTAAAAGTCTACATGTACTCCTGACCATCACCCCACAGTGCTGGTATCATCTCCAATTGTGTCGCTGGTTCTCTCTTTATATTAAGAAACAGTAACACAGTCACGCAGGAAGCAAAATTAGAAACCTAGAAATTACTCTTCACTCCTCCATTTTGCTCATCTCTTGCCTCCAATTCAATCCTTCAGCAGATTTTACTTCCAAATATGTTTCAATTCCATCTGCTTCTCTCCATATCTACTATCCTGGGTGTCTACCATGAAGTGAAGTAGGTGGAGGTAGAAAAGCATCATGGACAGTTTCAAGCTTCCATAGTCCCAGATTTGTGATGCTAGAGAAAAGAGACATCTTCTCTCTACCAGCATTAACATATAAAATCCCAAAGAAGGAGTAAACAAGTTTGGGTCGTTTTCCAGTAATTTTGACCACAGGGAGGTGTGATATTGTCATTTTTCAGTTCTTGCTTCTATGTCCAACCCATGGCCAAGGATCCAAGGTGTGTGATTAAACCCCACCTAGAATCACATGGAGGAGAAAGGGCAGTTTCCCAACGTACAGTGGTGCTATTAGCAAAAGAGGGTGCCTGACAAAGAAAAACAAGTTTTGTAAAGAGAGAAGGCTAGTGGGGCACCTGGGTGGCTCAGTGGGGTAAGCGTCTGCTGTAGGCTCAGGTCATGATCCAAGGGTCCTGGGATCAAGTCCCACATCGGGTTTCCTACTCAGAGGGAAACCTGCTTCTCCCTCCCCCGCCCCCTGCTTGTATTCCTTCTCTTGCTGTCTCTCTCTCTTTGTTAAACAGATAAATAAAATCTTAAAAAAAAAAAAAAGGGTGAAGTCTGGTGTCAGGGCATATAACTGCCCTGTTTGTGCTTTGCTGTCCTGAGTACATTCTTCAGGCAGACCAGAACATGAAGTAATTGGTTCTCAAATGAATACTGTTATCATAATGCCTACATGCTTTGAGGATTTCCTAGAATAATACTGTATAGAATTTGGGTAAACTGGAGTCTTTTAGGGTTCTGAAAACATTCTATTACGTTTTGTTGAATTAATGAGTCTAGTAATAAGTACGAAATGTCAAGGTCTGTGGTTTTGGTTTTTTTTTTTTTTTCATTTTCTTGGGGTGCTTTCAGCTTTGGGATCCCCAGATTGGCAGGGTTCCAGAATATATATATCCCAGAATATATATATTCATGTGCATTCTGCTCCGCGAATTTATAATGTAAGTGCAGTTATGCATATGAAAAAATCCATAGCTGAAGATTAAACAGTAAGAGGTACATAAAAAGAGGTTAAGGAGGGTTTTCTTCTGCCCTATGTCAGATTTCCAAATATGCAGGGGAATTCAAATTAATCTAATCAAGTTAATATAATCCATTAAAATGCACATGTCTTCTTTCAACATCCTTTTTTCAAAAAGATTTTATTTGTTTATTTGAGAGACAGAGATAACGAGAGAGAGCACTAGGGTAGGGAGGAGAGGGAGAAGCAGGCTCCCCGCTGAGCTGGGAGCCTGACATAGGGCACTGATCCCACGACTCTGGGATCACGACCTGAGCTGAAGGCAGACCCTCAGGAGCCCCTCTTTCAACATCTTTCATGACTTGCCTGTGTGTGGTGGGTGTCAACTGGAATTTTGACTTCCCAAAACAAAAACAAAACAAGAAAAATGTAACAGCGTCAGAGAATCTAGTTCTTACCATTCGTGTTCTTCTTCTGAAAAACCAGCAGAGGGCGAACAAGATGGAAAATAAAGCCACTGGAACCGACTAGGCAGATGAGACCGGTTTTTCCTGTTTGCCCAAGTTCACATAGAACCTAAGTGGCAAAAATGATTCTTCAGTTAAGGACTTAGAAAGGAGTAAATGCATCCAGGAACACTAATTTGACTTAACCCTGGCCTTTTCAAGTTGTTTCTATAAGATTTTAGTCTGTGATAGAGATTAAATCCTTTGCAACCACGACTCATCCTGTCGTATAATTTCCTGGAGACCAATCCTGGAAAGGCAGGCACTCAGAAAATGTGTAAGGAAGGTAGAGAAAATCAACACATCTCTTCTTCTAATGACAGAATCACATACTTGTAGCAATTAGAACATAACTTCCCCTTAACACTTCAGTATTCACAATGTCTGTAGAATTTAAAAGGAAGAAAATCAAAGAAATAAAATGTACTTTATTTCATAGACCCTGGGTTCAAAATGAAGACACACAGAAGCATTACAGAAAGAAAAGAATAAGAATTTCATAAATCTCAATGTTAGAAAAATGTGAGATTGTTCTATTAAAAATTTAAAATATAGGGGTGCCTGGGTGGCTCAGTGGGTTAAAGACTCTGCCTTTGGCTCAGGTTATGGTCCCAGGGTCCTGGGATGGAGCCCCACATCAGGCTCTCTGCTCAGCAGGAGCCTGCTTCCTCCTCTCTCTCTCTGCCTGCCTCTCTGCCTACTTGTGACTCTCTCTTCCAAATAAATAAATAAAATCTTTAAAAATTTTTTTAAAATATATAATGTATGGCTTCTGCCCAATTTGGTTGCCTTATGGGTCTTTGGGGTAACATGCTCTTTATATTGGAACTCAATGTGTCAAAGATCAGTTACGGTGGTCTCCCCTTACTCACGGAGATTATGTTCCAAGACCCCCAGTCAGATCTCTGAAACCATGGATAGTATCAAATCCTATATATATACATGTTTTTTCCTATACACACATACCTATGATCAAGTATAATTTATAAATTAGGCAAAGTAAGAGATTAACAGTAACTAATAATAAAACAGAATAATTATTACAACACACTGTAAGAAAAGTTATATAACTGTGATCTCTCTCTCTCTCAAAACACCTTTTAAAAAAAAAAAAAAGATTTTATTAATTTATTTGATAGACAGAGATCACAAGTAGGCAGAGAGAGAGGGGGAAGTAGGCCCTCTGCTGAGTAGAAAGCCCAATGTGGGGTTCGATCCCAGGACCCTGGGATCATGACCTGAGCTGAAGACAGAGGCTTTAACCCACTGAACCACTCAGGTGCCCTCAAAACATCTTCTCTATGATACCCTTCTTGTTGTGATGATGTGAGATGATAAAATGCCTACATGATGGTTGAAGAGAAGTGGGTGATGTGGGCATGGCAACATGGTATTAGGTCACTATCGACCTTCCCATGAGATATCTGACAATATGTTAGAAAAAGGATCATCTGCTTCTGGACCCAGGTTGTCCTCAGGTAACAGAAATGGCAGAAAGTGCAATTATGGATAAGGGGAGAATAATGCACTTTCACATATTAGATGGAAAAGTTGTTTTCAATTTGAGCAAAAGTCTGAGGAAATGAACTGTCAGGTACCATGTTGGCTAGAGTGTAAAATGGTATGACTTTTGGAGAGCAATTAGGCAAATCTGTGTGAACATCCTACATGAACATTCTTATATACATAGTTTTGCACATTTTGCAGGTGTTTTTATAAGAGAGGAGTATATATGAGTATGCTCACCATAGCATTCTTTGTACTAGTTAAACTTCAAAAAGAACTCCAAACCCTACCAAGGACGTGATTGAGTAGGTTATGGACACAGGACACTTGCTATGCCCCAGTACTGTTCTTCATGCTTTATCTGCTTCCACTCATTTAATCCTTACAAAAAAACATTCTATTACAACACATTAAAATGTGATGAAGAAACTAAGACACAGAGAGGTGAAGTAATCTGGCCACATGCACACAGAACCTATTGGCAAAAATGAGTCACAAACCCAAGAGGTCTATGCTTTTAATCTCTGTACTCTACTGCTTCTCTTAAACTGTGCTGTTGTAAGAATTATGACAGTTTGTATTAACTAACCCAAGCTAGAGCTCTCCATAGGGAGCTACAAAGTCACTTAGCATGATCTCAAAGATGAATAGTCAGCAGAAGCTAGTTTTCCATGGAACTGCAATTGACTGCCTAAAAATTCTTAGGTAGTAATTCTTCAGACCTGGATCAGAATCAGCAATACAGAGTCACTTATCGACCTACCAACCCCTTGAATCAACAAATTTTATATCAACTGCTGATTCCAAACCAGACAGTTAGTTGGAGGTGGATCCGCATTTAAGTGCTGGCAAATGTAATTACCATAATGCCGATCTGATTGGGTGAACTATGCAACCCTTGCAACTTGATTCCCCAGTAGTATTGGAATTCCTTAATTAATGTAAACAGGAAATGAATATTCTACATTCATAAACAGTCTTTTTTTTCCCTTTTTTCCCCCATTAATGAGGCCATGGTGATGTTGAAAGTCGCCATTTTGAAAACTCTCTTTGCTGCAGCATGAAAGATGGTGGCTCTGGTAAGCTGACCAGTCCTGGCCCGTGTGCGGCTATGGAAGAGGTCACTTTCAGAGTGGGATAGCTCTGCCAGGTGAAAGTCTAATCTGCCTTTTTGTCGGGCAGCCTTCTCAATAGCACTCCTGTGTGCCTTATGTGATGTGCTCTGAAGTAAAATTGTTCTTCTCACACATTTTTAAAATTTATCCCTTGCTTTTCAGCCTTTGTTTTCACCCAACACATTCCTCCTATCTGGTTTTATTTTGTCTTAGCTTCTCCCCAAACAATCGAACAACAACTCCTGGAGTGTGGGAAAGAGTCCCAACACTAATGGGCATCTACTGAGTTTCAGGCACTGAGTAAGGTGTTTTTCATACATTTGTCACTTAATTTTCCTAACAACTCATCAAGATAGATCCTGTGACCCTCATTTTCCCGGGGAAAGAAAAAGTTCTGAGAAGCTCAATGTTAGCCTCAGGTCGTGCCACTTGCAAATGACAGAGCTGAGGTTTGACCCTGTGTCTGTCAGGCTCCGAAGTCTACACCCATTCCAATAAGCCACACTTCCTCACAAAAATGCATTTATATTTCTCATGTTTGTATCACTTGCTGTCTGGATCTCTCCATAGTTAATTCTTAGAATTTACAGAGCAATGAAGTCCAACAGGCAAATGTTAATCTAATCCCATGCCTTTTTCTAAGATCATGTTTAGGGTCTAAACAGAAAGCTGAGAAGTTTTCCAAACTTGAGGGCTTTCTTAGTACAAGGACTACAGCTTCATTCTTTTCCCATAAAGGAAGATTTATGTTACAGGATGGATTCTAAAACAAGAACATTAAAAAAAGAGTGGAGGTGGCAATAGTGGCTCAAGGCAGAGGGAGGGGGTGTTGAAATTTCGTTTCCCTGCACAGTACTTAATGTTCCAGAAACTCTTGTTTTGATCAATCTTCCTTTCCCTTGGAATGTGAATGATTTTTAACCTGCTGGTGGAACTCTGTTGATCTCAGGAAGGGAAGACCCACTAACACATTCTTAAACCAGGATGTGATAATATAAGCAGAAGGAAAGCAGGGCTCTGATGCTGACAACACGGTAACACTCACATGGCCATATATGTCCGCGTTCAGCATTTAAGACCAGGAAAAGGGCAGTAGGTCTCCTAAATGTAACAGAAGTGTAGAGACGTGTTTCTTGGAAAGCAATAATTACTAGTTCTTTAAAATACAAAACTCTCAGGGAAATCTAAATTTCTCAAGTTCTAAATGAAATCCTTATGACCAATCAATCACAGACAGGAGACTGTGGCTTGTAGTTTTACCATTATTGATGGACTGGTGGATCCCTATGTCTCTGCTGGGATATGAGCTTGACAAAAAACTCACAATAATGGTGGCTAAAGAGATTGGATTTTTTCAATTCCAAGACCATATTTTTTGCTTTGTCTTTTCCTTAAAAATAACTATTACCTTTCTTGTTGTTAATGGACATGATGAATGTTCACTGAGAAGATATCAAATTGAAAATTATCAAATAGAGGGATGCCTGGGTGGCTCAGTGGGTTAAGGCCTCTGCCCGTGGCTCGGGTCGTGATCCCAGGGTCCTGGGATCGAGCCCCACATCGGGCTTTCTGCTCAGCAGGGAGCCTGCTTCCTCTTCTCTCTCTGCCTGCCTCTCTGCCTACTTGGGATCTCTCTCTGTCAAATAAATAAATAAAATCTTTAAAAAAAGAAAGAAAGAAAGAAAAATTATCAAATAGAATAAAGATAAATACAAAAATTGCACTTAACACTACTACCTACAAATGACCACTCAACACTTTGGTGTTATCTCTCTAGGTCAATGTGTCTGTAAATATACTCATAGTATTTTGACTTACTTTTAGAAATTGGGATTGTGGCTTGGTGGTTTAAGCCTCTGCCTTCAGCTCAGGTTATGGTCTCAGGGTCCCATGTCAAGCTCTCTGTTCGGCAGGGAGCCTGCTTTCCCCCTCTCTCTGCCAGCCTCTCTGCCTACTTGTGATCTCTCTCCCTCTCTCTCTCAAATAAATAAATAAAATCTTAAAAAGAAAAAAAATTGGAATTATGTTGAGCATACTATTTTATTAGTAGCCTTTTCCACTTAATTTGTTTTGAACATTTTCTTATGTTCAGTACTTTCCTCTAATGTTAAAATAATTTATAATGGAAAAAATGGCAAAATAAAACTAAATGTTTCATTTTTATGGTGTGAACATCATCCATAAAGAAACAAACTTTGGGGTGCCTGGGTGGCTCAGTGGGTTAAGCTGCTGCCTTCGGCTCAGGTCGTGATCTCAGGGTCCTGGGATCAAGTCCCACATCGGGCTCTCTGCTCGGCTGCTCGGCAGGGAGCCTGTTTCCCTCTCTCTCTCTCTCTCTGCCAGCCTCTCTATCTACCTGTGATCTCTCTCTGTCAAATAAATAAATAAAATCTTTAAAAAAAAAAAAAAAAAGAAAAGAAAAGAAACAAACTTTGTCTGAGCACCATAATCTTGATGATATGAGTCAAGTTAATTCACCTCTGAACTATTTCACCAGCCTCAGGTACAAGATGAAGTCAAGTAACTCTTAATTGTCTAATTAAATTTCTCTGAAACCCCATCTCATCAGTTAAAGAATTTTTCTGCTCTTCAAGAGTCTTTTCTCTCATTATAACTCAAAGAACCCCAAGAATGCTGCAGGCAAGAGATCAGTTCTGGCTAGCAATGACTCAGGTAATAAAAAGCAGAAAGTTATGAATTAGCTAAGGGTTGCTAGCTGCTATAACAAACCCCCAAATTTGAGTGGTTTGATACAATATAAGGTTCTTTCTCATTTGCTTAGGAGTTCAAATGTATGGTCCTTGTTGGGAGGTAAATGGTGGGGAGGAGCTTTATTTTAGTCATCTTGAGCACTGATATCCAAACAACGAGAGGGAATATGCATGGAGGAGCAGATCCTCATGAGTCTACCACCACAACACGCTGGCCAGAAGTCATGACATGGTTATAGCTCACTGTCAGGCAGGCTAGGAAATGTGGTCCAACTTGTGCCCAGAAAGAAGAGAAATGAATCGGTATCTGCCACATTCTACTCTTGGCACCAAATACTCATTCGCAGTCTTTTTCCTACACCATAGAACACACCCACCTATCTCCCCAAGGGTGTTAGCAGAAAGCCCCTACATGCAGCTCATACTCCAGAACTTTGCTCTGATTTACAGTTTTCTTTTTCAGTTTTGGATGGGGCTCTTTGTGGCCTGGAGAGCTATGAACTAAGCTACAAATTATCTCACCTATATACATTCAACATAAAATGGTGGAACAGAGATATGTCAACCACAGTGAAAGCTCCCATTTGGAAATGTGAAGAATAACAGACAGCTATCGATTAATGACTCACGGCAGTGATGATATTTAGTGGGCAATCCTTGTGAAAACACCTGTCTTAGCAGTGGGAGAGGTTCCCTGATTAGACCCAGGTCTGCTAAATGGGAGGAACATCCATGTCCCTTGTTCTCACCTGGACTGGGCGTCAGGGAGAACATCCTCTTCAGAGGCTGTAGCAATCACACCCATCACTCATTGCCTTTGCAAATTTGGCCAGTCAAAAGATGTTTTAAAGTAGTAGGCTCCTTCTAGGTGAGATTCTTGGTGTGTTTGAACATGTAATTCCCTAAAAAAAAAAAAAAAAAAAAATGTAGCCAATCCTGGTCCATTTCTTTCTCAAAACCTAATTGTCAAGACTCTAATTTATTGGCTTTCTTACCTCCGTGTTTCTCTAACCCTTACCCTCATTGATCTTTGCAACAGGGTTGAATCCCTTTGTTCAATTAAGAAGTCATGGGCCTTTTTCTCCCAAAAAATGTTTTCCATCTTATTTGCTATTGGGGTCCCAAGGCAACAGGCTTTTCAACCCATGTCTTTCTTTTGTCATCATCAAAGCTTTATTGACCTTGCTGTCAATGCTCAGATGGCCTGGAGTGGTGTCTTCTGGATTCTTGTCTCATTTAGACAAGTCCCCTGGAATGGGACATCTTTCAATAAGGTTGTTTTCATTTATTTGGCCAAAATACTCGAAATGCCCACCAACTGGCACAAAGATAAATATTATACAGTGTCTGATTCTGGGAGGTCCAAAACCTCATTGGTAAACTGAAAGAATGCACGAGGAAGGAATGGGAGCACAACGAAGGAAGCACAGGTGTCTGGGAAGATCAGGAAATGTCTTTCAGAGGATGTGACGTTGGAATTAAGCTTGAAAACTAAGCCAAGGTTTTCCAGAAGTTCACAGGGGCAAAGGATTTTCCAGTCTGAATAAACAGTATGTGCAAGGTCGTAACAGCTAATTACAGGCAGCTTTTCTCTTTCTCTTGGCAATTTGCTCAAAGCTCAGATTTTAAGTACTGAGCACTCATAAATTTTGTTTTTTGACAGCAGTCTACCTCAATTCAGTGTCTCCATTGGTGTTTCTCCAATCTTGGAAGCTTTCCTTATACTCTTCTGCATAGGTTCTTCTATAATTTCTTTTTTTTTTTTTAAGATTTTATTTATTTATCTGACAGAGAGAGATCACAAGCAGGCAGAGAGGCAGGCAGAGAGAGAGGGGGAAGCAGGCTCCCCGTTGTGGGGCTTGATCCCAGGACCCTTAGTCCCTGACCTGAGCTGAAGGCAGAGGCTTAACCCACTGAGCTACCCAGGCACCCCATCTTCCATAATTTCTTAAGGGTTCTAATGGGTATAGATATTTATGCACCCTTGCCTGAAGAAGTGTCTTCCTGTGTCTGGGACTGTCAGCCGGCTCCATCAGGCAGGCCATTTTAAGAAAGAAGCATGCACAGCTGTGACATGGAAAGGTGTCTACCCAGATCAGTAGAATCAGCCTGGATAATCACTGAGGGTGATTGATGTTAAGACCAGATCACGCTTTCATCCAGCATTCTGCTTTGACTTTACCTATCTCCACTCCACTACCTTTTTTTTTTTTTTAGTTTATTTATTTATTTACATAATCTCTACTTCCAACATGGGGCTCAAACACCCAACCCCATGATCAGGAGTTGCATGCCCCTCCAGCTAAGCCAGCCAGGTGCCCTTACCTATCTCCACTCTCAGTGGTACAAAGTTGAGGAGAGCTCTTTTCCAGGATATTCTGTAAAATACCAATTGCCTAGAAAGGCCTGTCTCACTTCTAGTTATCTACATCTCCCCTTCACTGGAAGACATTTTGTCCATGTCTCTGTCCCCTCTCCTGTTACAACAGCAAGAATGGTGCTTTACAGCTCTTTTGAAGGAGAAAGAGTCTGAAAGAGAAATGGGTGAAAGGGGACAAAACATACAAACTTCTAGCTATAAAATAAGTCCTGGAGATATAATGTACAATACGGTTACTAAAGTTAATAATACTGCATCGCATATCTGAAAGTTGCTAAGAGAGTACCTTTTAAAAGTTTTCATCACATGAAAAAAACATGGTAATTACATACGATGGTAGACCTTAATTAGACTTATTGTAGTGATCATTTCACAATATATACAAATGTCAATTCTCTATGTTGTACACCTGAAACTAATATCATATATAAGTCAATTGTACCTCATCAAAAAAATGTGTTTTTAAAAAAGAGAAAGAATCCTGTAGATTGAGGACCTTTTGCAATTTCTGCCAGAAACATATTTTTCTCCCAAACACCCCCTCTGGCTAGTGTAGGCTCAGGTTTGACTACGAGGCTTTCACTTCTGAATGTTGTAGATGCATATTACCCTGATATATTTTTACCTATCTTTTTAAAAGTTTATTTATCTTCTTGTAGTAATTTCTACCCCCAATGTGGGGCCTGAACTCACAACCTAGATATCTAGAGTCTTGTGCTTTTCTGACTGAGCCACCCAGGTGCCCTTTTTTTAAACCTATTTTTAAGATGACAGAGGGAAGCTAGAGTATTTTATTTGCTTTTCAATGGATCTGGGTAAATTCTTAGAAGGAGATGAATTACTGAGCTGAAGTCAGGATCATTCGGGTACAAAGGACAGAGATTAAATTATGCCCGGAAAACAGAGACAAGGAGAGGCCTCAGATCCCAGGAACACAAGGAGAGTCGCTGGCAGGGCAGGGACCAGAGATTGCCATCCCATATTTTAGCTTCCAAAACCAATCTGCTTCCCTTTTCTAAATTTCCAAGAGAGGAAGGAGAGCATGCCAATTCACCTTTCCCACCAGGTCACCAGATTTTAGGTTTTAGGCCAGCCCGTGGATGACCCGTCCTGTCAGGTCTCCTCCCCTAGACAGCTAGCTATGGTCAGGTCCTGGAGAAGCCCTGTGGCTCTTGACCCGCAAGAGAAATGGGTGATGGAGACATCCCCAAATACATCTAATGGGTATGAGGAGAAGGGCAAAAATTCAGAGTTGTATTCTGGACCCAAAATGCCTACTTCCGGTGTTGGCTCCACCCCTTCCTTGCTGTGTGACCTTGAGCAAGTTACTTACTTGCTCTGTTCCTCAGCTTTTTTATTCTTAAAATAGGACATATAAATGGTATCTCCTCACAGGACTGGGGTAAGGATTAAATAAGACAGAGCAAAAAAGCACTCAAAGCTAGAAATGGCCTATCTGAATATCCAGTGGGTACTGCTATTATATTTTCCCCAGGAAAAGAGCACCTTCCTGGGCTCTAAGATTAATGCCATTAATATTCTCCCAAATATCAACACTACTATCATATATCACCCTCCACGGCTGGTTCAGCCTTCCTTTGTCGGTTTTTTACTTTATTACTGATTCATTTATTTATTGGATTTACAGTTCTTGAGCATCCGTTTACTACCTAAAAATAATTTTTTCCTCCCTAGTCTTGCTGGCATTTCTCCAACCTAAGCCCTTAATACTTCTCACTTGGATTGCTGCAATTAGCTCTCTGGTCTCCTTGGCTCCTGCATACCATAGCCAGATTAATTTTACTAACATCCCTTCTGATCATGTTATTCCCCAACTCAAAAGTTTTCAGTGTTCCCCTATTACTAGTATAAAGTCCACAGTTTGAAACTTGATACTTAGAACATTCTAAAGCTCAGAACTGATCTGCCATTGTAGGTTTATTTCCCACAGCTTCCTCGTATACAGATGAAACTGTTCAACTGGACTCTTCTTGTTTCTGGCTCCAGTGTAGCTCGTATTAAACTCTCCTACCTCTGGGCCTTTGCTCATGCTGTCCCATCCATCTGACATGCCTCATCCCTTGCTCCCTGAACCAGCAGCATCAGCATCACCCAGGAGTTTGTTAGAAATGTCATATTCATTGCCTACTGTATCAGAATCAGCATTTTAATAAGATCCTCCCGATGACTCATGTACATGTATTTTTCTTATATATTATGAGATAAAATATCTTGTATATTTATTATTAGCTTGTAAATAGATAAACCCACTACATCCCCTTTCCTGTTAACATTCTACCTTTGCCTCAGACCCCAGCTCAAGTAATATTGCCTCATCCAAGTGTCCTTGACTACTAGAGCTGAAAATAATCTCTTTAATATCTGAATTCCCATAGCTGCTTTCTGAATTCCTTGATTTCTCATGACTAAATTCTTTATACCTGCTTATGTAATTAGCACATACTTTTTTTTTAGCATGAACTAAGAATTTTGCAATTACTTTGCTACTGAAATATAATTGACATATAACAATATTATTTTCAACACACAACAAAATGATTCATTATTTGTATATAGTGTGAAATGATCACCGTAATAAGTCTAGTTTAAAATCCATCACCTCATTTAGTTACAAATTTTTTTCTTGTGATGAGAACTTTTAAGATCTACTCCTTCAGCAACATTCAAATACACAATATCATTAACTATGGTCTTCACACTGCATATTACATTTCCAGGGCTTATTTATTTTATCGCTGGAAGTTTATACCTTCGGATCCCCTTCACCCATGTTGATCACCACTCCCATCCCTTGCCTCCGGTCACTGCCAGTCTGTTCTCTGTATCTTTCAGTTCAGTTTTTTTCCCCTTTTTTCTTTTTTGTAGACTCCACAAACAACCAAGATCATATAGTATTTGTCTTTCTTTGTCTGACTTATCTCACTTAGCATAACGTTCTCATGATCCAACCATGTTGTCACAAATGGCAAGAGTTCAGTCTTTTTTTTTTTTTTAAGATTTTTATTTATTTATCTGACAGACAGAGATTACAAGTAAACAGAGAGGCAGGCAGAGAGAGAGGAGAAAGCAGGCTCCCTGCCAAGCAGAGAGCCCGATGCTGGGCTCGATCCCAGGACCCTGGGATCATGACCTGAGCTGAAGGCAGAGGCTTTAACCCACTGAGCCACCCAGGTGCCCCGAGTTTAGTCTTTTTTATGGCTGAAAAATATTGCTTTGTGTGTGTGTGTGCATTTCTGTGTGTATACACAAACACTATAGAATATTTTACGTATATATAACTTTTTCTTATCTCATAATTATATATAAACAATCCTTTCTTGATCTATTCATCCTCAATGGATGCAGATTGATTATATGTCTTGGCTATTGTAAATAATGTTGCAATAATCTTTTTGAGTTGATGTCTTTATTTCCTTGGATAAATACTCAGAAGTGGAGCTGCTCGATCATATGGTAGTTCTAGTTTTCATTTTTCAAGGAAGCGCTATACTGTCTTCCACAATGGCTGCACCAATTTACATTCCCATCAACAGCGCATGAGGGTTCCATCTTCCCCATCTTCTCACCAATAGTTATTTCTTCTCTTCTTGATAACAGCCATTCTAACATGTACGAAGTGATATCTCATTGTGTTTTTGAGCAATCTCTACACCCAACATGAGGCTTGAATTCATAACCCCCAAATTAAAAGTCACGTGCTCTACCAACTGAGCCACCTAGGTGCCCCTCATTGTGTTTTAGACTTGCATTTCCCTGATGATTACTGGTGTCAAGTTCCTTTTCATGTACTTGTTGGTCATATATGTGTCATCTTTGGAAAAATTTCTATTCAGATTCTCTGCCTATTTTTTAAATGGATTGTTTTTCTTTTGCTATGGGGTTGTGTAAATTCTTTATATATTTTGAGTGTTAACCGTTTATCAGATTATGAATTGCAAATATTTTCTCCTACTTGGTAGGGTGCCTTTTCACTTTTTTGATGATTTCCTTTGCTGTGCAGAAGCTTTTTATGTGATGTAGTCCTGCGCATTTATTTTTGCTTTTGTTTCCTTTGCTTTTGAAGTCAGGTCCAAAAAATCATTGCCAAGCCCAATGTCAAAGAACTGCTGCCTATAATTTCTTCCAGGAGTTTTATGGTTTCAGGCCTTGCAGTCAAGTCTTTAATCCATTTGAGTTAGTTTTTGTGTATGGCATAAGATAGCCGTCCAGTGTCATTCTTTTGCATGTGACTGTCCAGTTTTCCCAACACTTTTTATTGAAAAGATCATCCTTTTTCCTTGTATATTCTTGGCTCCTTTGTCATAAGTTAATTGACCTTATGTGCCTGATTTATTTCTGGGCTCTCTGTTCTTCTCCACTGATCTATGCATTGGTTTTAATGCTGATACCATACCATTTTGAACACTATAGCTTTGCAGGATAGTTTGAAATTAGGGAGACTGATGCCTCCAGCTTTGGTCTTTTTTCTCAAGATTCATACAGATTTTAAGATTGCAGTTTCATACAAATCTAAAGATTGTTTATCCCATTTCTGTGAAAAATGCCATTGGAATTTTGATAGGGATTGCACGGCATCTGTAGTGTGGACATTTTAACAATATTAAGTCTTCCAGTCCGTGAGCATGAATCTTTCCATGTATTTGTGTCTTCTTCCATTTCTTTCATCAATGTTTTATAGTTTTCACTGTATGGGTCTTTCACCTCCTTGGTTAAATTTAAAATTCTAGGTATTTTATTTTTTGATGCAATTGTAAATGTGATTATTTTAATTTATCATTTTGATAGTTTTTTATTCATGTATAGAAGTACATGTGATTTTTTTTTTTTTTTAACAGTAGCACTAGGATTTATTGAACTGTGCCTTAGTACAGGCGCTGGGGCTTGCCCATGGTGCTCTTGATGTACAAAGCCCGGACGTTCTGCCAATTCTTCTTGAGCAAGGACACCAGGAAATTGACTGCTAAGTGGATGTTGTACACGAGCTCATCATCTGTCATCTTCACATGGCCAACAGTCACTGCTAGACACAGCACCTTCTTCATCTGGAATTTGATGGTAGACTTCACTTCATCCACTTTGGCCACCATGTTCTCATTGTGGGTCAGCAAGGAAGGAAACTTGCCAGCCTTATTCAGGCCTGGGCCCAGGATTCGTGGGATCTGCTTGATCAGAGATTCTGAAGCCAAAAAGGCATCATACTTCTTGGCCAGCTTCTTGACTAACTTCTTATTCTTGTTGAGTTTCTTCAGCGCCTCAATGTCCATGTGGGGAATATCCACTGCCTTGGCCTCATCACAGTGCTGCTGGTCCCCCAAAACACACACGGAGAACTTGGGGCGGGGAGTGGACTTAAGCCTGACGGTGCCCGAGAAGCGTTTGTCCTTCTGAGGGTCGTAGTTCTTCAGGCTGATCTGCAGCTCCACCGTCTCCAAAAACTTCCGGCGCTTGCGCTGGTTCCCGTGCAGGACTTCCCGCACCGCCTCGTACAGGGTGTCGCGGGACACTTTGCTGCTCATGATTCTCGCGCCGCAGTAACCGGAAAAGAGGACATGTGATTTTTTTATATTGATTTTGTATCCTGCAAATATACCAAATTTCTTTATTCTAAAAGTTTTTTGGTGGAATCCTTAGGGTGATATAATATTTCATCTGCAAATAGTGCAAGTTTTACTTCCTCCTTTCTAATTTGAATAGCTTTTATTTCATTTTCTTACCTAATTGCTATGGCTAGGACTTCCAAAGCTCTGTTGAATAAAAGTGTTGAGAATGGGCATCTGTGTTTGAATTAGGATGTTTCAGCTTTTTACCACTGAGTATGACAGACTTGTTATATATGGCCTTTATTTTATTGAGGTAATTTCCCTCTACACTCACTTTGTTTAAAGTTTTTATCATAAATGGAATTTTGTCAAATTTTTTTCTGCATCTATTGAGATGGTCATGTGGGTTTTTTTTTTATTCTTTATTTTGTTAATGTGGTGATCAACTGATTTGTGGATGTTGAACCATTTTGCATCACTGGAATAAATCCCATTGATCATGGTTAATGATCTTAATGTATTGCTGTATTTGGTCTATTAATATTTTATTGAGGATTTTTACATCTATGTTCATCAGGGATATTGGCCTTTAATTTTCTTTTCTTATGGCATCCTTGTGTAAATGCCTTAGTTGACCACATAAAGTAAGTTTGGAAATGTTCCTTCCTCTTCTATTATTGGGGCGGGGGAGGAATAGTTTGAAAAGGATTGGTATTAAATCTTTGAATGTTTTGTAAAATTCACAGTGAAGTTGTCTGGTCCTGGACTTTTGTTTGTTTGGAGGTGATTGATTACTGATTCAATCTCCTTACAGATAATCAGTCTGTTCAGACTTTCTATTTCTTCATGATTCAGTCTTGATAGCTTGCATGTTTCTAGAAGTTTATCCATTTCTTCCAGATTGTTAAATTCATTGGCATATAATTATTCATAATAATCTATTATGATCCTTTGTATTTCTGTGATAACAGCAGAAATATCTAGTCTTTGATTCCAGATTTTTTTTTAAAGATTTTATTTATTTATTTGACAGACAGAGATTACAAGCAGACAGAGAGGCGGGCAGAGAGAGAGGATGAAGCAGGCTCCCAGCAGAGCAGAGAGCCCGACATGGGGCTCGATCCCAGGACCCTGGGATCATGACCTGAGCCGAAGGCAGAGGCTTTAACGCACTGAGCCACCCATGCACCCCTGATTCCAGATTTTTTTTGTGTTCTCTCTTTTCTTGGTGAGGCTAACTAAAGCTTTGTCAATTTTATCTTTTCCCAAATAACCAACTGCTCTTAACTTCATTGATCTTTTCTATTTTCTTCATAGTTTTTTCTCATCTATTACCACTCTGCTTTTTGTTATTTCCGTCCTTCTACTAACTTTGGGCTTCATTTGTTCTCCTTTTCTTAGTTTTTTGAGGGGTAAAGTTTTGTTTCTTTGAGATTTTTCTTGTGTATTCATGTAGGCATTTATCACTGTGAACTTCTCGGCTTTTTGTGTGTGTGTCCCATACATTTGATATGTTGCATTTCTATTTTCATTTGTCTCACGGTATTTTTTGGTTTCTCTTGATTTCTTCTTCTTTGACCCATTGGTTGCTCAATAACATGTTTAATCTCCACAAGATTTCTGAAATTTTTAGTTTTTTTCTTATAATTAATTTCTAGTTACATACGATTGTGTTCAAAGAAGATGCTTGATATGATTTCAATTTTCTTAAATGTATTAAGATTTGTTTTCTAGCCTAAGTACAATCCATCTGGAGGAATGTTTTGTGTGCACTTGGGAATATGTATTCCAGTACTTTTGGATAGAATGTTCTATAAATACCTGTTAGGTCAATCTAGTCTAACATGTCTTCTAAAATCAATGTTTTCTTATTAGATTTTCTGTCTGGATGATCTATCCATTGGTGTGAGTGGGGTATTAAAGTCTCCTACTATTATTTTACTGGTGTCAATTTCCCTCTTTAGGTTTGTTAATATATAACTAGACAGCAATACAATAATAGTAGGTGAATTTAAGAACATTTTAATGGGCATTTTCAAATATATACAAAAGTAGAAAAATATGAGCGCCTGGGTGGCTCAGTTGGTTAGGCAACTGCCTTCAGCTCAGGTCACGGTCTTGGAGTCCCGAGATCAAGTCCCGCATCAGGCTCCCAGCTCCATGGGGAGTCTGCTTCTCCCTCTGACCTTCTCGCCTCTCATGCTATCTCTCACTGTCTCTCTCTCAAATGAATAAATAAAAGATCTTTTTTAAAAAAAAAAGTAGAAAAATACAATAAGCCTCCCTTTATTTATCATTTAACTTCAACAATGATTAACAATTTGCCTATCTCTTTTTACCTATTTTTCTACTATACACACACATTTTTTCTGTAGTATTTACATTCTATAGTAAAGCATCTTATTTATTGATACTTTATTAATATCTCCAGAAGATGTGTTTTTTAAAAGGGAGCCACAATACCCTTATCACACACACAAAATAATAATTTTTAAAAATTCTTCCTTAGTTGGGGTGCCTGGGTGGCTCAGTGGATTAAGCCTCTTCCTTTGGCTCAGGTCATGATCTCAGCGTCCTGGGATCAAGCTCCACATTGGGCTCTCTGCTCAGCAGAGAGCCTGTTTCCCCCTCTCTCTCTGCCTGACTCTCAGCCTACTTGTGATCTCTCTGTCAAATAAATAAATAAAATCTTAAAAAAAAAAAAACTTCCCTTGTAAAATTCTGTTTCTTTTTCAAATATCCCCATTGTCTCATAAATATCTTTCATAGTTGTTTTATTCAAATCAGTATGCAAACAACATCCACCCTTTAAAATTGGCTTTGTCTACTTCCCATGCCACTTATTTGTTGAACAAACTGAACAAATAGATATATGTTCTACATATATGTGTTTAATGTATGTTTTTCAAAATAACTCTGGCTAGGGGCACCTGGGTGGCTCCGCCGGTTGGGCATCTGACTTCAGCAGGGGTCTTGATCCCAGGGTCCTGGGATCCATGCTCGCATCTAGCTCTCCACCCAGCCGGAAGTCTGAGTCTAAATAAACCGGAAGTCTGAGTCTAAATAAACAAACAAACAAAGAAAAATCACTGTGGCTAAACAAAAGGTGGCATATATCTACAATGGAATATTTTTCGGCCCTAAAAAAGGAAGGAAATTCTGTCACATGCCACGACATGGACGAACTTTGGCAACATTAGGCTAAGTGAAATAAGCCAGTCAAGAAAGGACAAATACCATGTGATTCCACTTACATGAGGTACACAGAGTCATCAGACTCACAGAGAGAGAAAGCAGAAGGGTGGTTGCCAGGGAGTTGGGGGAAGGGGAAAGGGGCTGCTGTTAATGGGTATAAACTTTCAGCTCTGCAAGATCTAAGTGTGGTGCTTGATTGCGCAAAGATGTGAACGTACTTAACACGGCTGAAAGGCACACCTAGAGATGGTTAAGACAGTGCCTGTTTATGTTATGTGCATTTTATCATCCTTCAAAAACATTTTTAAATCCCTGCTGTGCAGAGAATGGTTTGTAGCCAAGGCAAAGTGGAAGCGGGCTGACCAGCTGGGAGGACACTGCAGTGGGCCAGGTCAGATGACAGTGGCTTGGATTTTGGTGATAAGGGTGGAGGCAGTTAAAAAAAAAAAATCAGATTTGGGGTCCATTTAAAAAGGAGAAACAGGGGTGCCTGGGTGGCTCAGTCAGTTGAGCTTCTAACTCTCAGTTTTGGCTCAGGGCACAGACGCACGGGTCGTGGGACGGACCCCCATGTCAGGCTCCCTGCCCCGTAAGGAGTCCGCCTGAGGAGTCTCCTCCTTTGCCCTCTCTTCCACCCCCTCCCTGTCCCCCACCACTCTCGCCCTCTCTCTAAAATAAATAAATACATCTTTTAAAAAATTAAATAAAGGAAAAGGAGAAAGAGTAGGACCTGCTGGCGGGTTGGTGATTGAGTGTGAAGGAAAGGCGAGTGAGACAGAGGACTCCAAGGATTTGGGCCTGTTGAACTGAGCTCCCGGCGGTGCCGCTGAGTGCAGTGAGGCATCCTGGGGAGACAGCTTGGTTGTTCTCTTTGGAACCGGCGCTTATTCTGGATTTGGATTTGGTCTCCCTGGCTGTCGTCATGCGGCTGCCAGGACACTCTCTCTAGACTTGCTGGACAGCTGAGAGTCGTCATGGCCTCACACGACACTACAACTTCTGAGCAAGGAACTCACGTTATAGGGAAAAAGTAAGCCATGGGCAAATGCCCATGAGATTCCCTGATCCTGTTCTGTACCGGAACACCAGAAGCAGGAGGCTCGGTAGAGCGGGAATGGCCTATTGGCAGCCAGTTCCTGTGCCAGTTGGAGAAACACCTTGCCGAGAGGCAGCATATGGTCTCACAAGTGCTCCCGCTTCTCCCCAGCCGGGATGCACCTGGCCAGGACACGGAAGGTGGTCTTGGTGGTGAAGGCGACTTCTCAAGATCCTACCTACCGACATGACCAAAACCATTCGCCTCCTTTACTCAAGTTTCTGTTTGGGGGGTTTAGGCATCCAGAGAGACACATTTTCACCCAGAGACACAGCCTCCAAAAGAGGACAGGCTGGAATATTCTGTTAGCCAGCTCGGTAAACATTAAACCGGATCAGATTTTACCACAGTCTCCCATTATCAATGGGGGAGACGTTCCAAAACATGCGGCGGGGCCTCAAATTGCAGAGAGTACCAAACCATGTGTAGACTCTGAGTTTTATCTACACATACATACCTATGATAAGGTATAATTTATAAATTAGGCACCGTAAGAGATTAACAATTAATAATAAAAATAGAACAATTATAACAATATACTGTCATAAAAGTTATGTGAATGCAGTCTCTCTCTCTCTCTTTTAAAGATTTTATTTATTTATTTGAAAGAGAGAAGACACATGGAGAGAAGGAACACAAGCAAGGTGAGAGGAAGAAGCAGGCCTCCTGCTGAGCAGAGAGCCTAATGCAGGACTCGATCCCAGAACCCTGGGATCATGACCTGCTAAAGGCAGACACTTAACGAATGAGCCACCCATGCGCCCCAACAACCAAAACTTTAATAAACACCTTTTTCCTTAGGAATTCACATTGTGTTCATTTGTGTAAAGCCAAGACTCTCCCACTGGTCACACCCCAAATCAATAAAAGCCACTCACCTGGATGTGCAATGCACACTCCGAAGCTACACTTCTCATGTGCCTTCCAGTTAATGGTGACGCCCCACATTCTTGGACAGTAACAGGTACCCCTGTTGTAGTAAGAAAGGGCCTTTTCCAGCAAACGTCCTAAAAGAGAGTGGGTACCAATTACGCAGATCATAAACTCAGGTGCACAAGACATGTACATTTATTTTTTACAACACTGATTTTTGTCTGAGATAGCTCCTCATCCTCCAGGGTGGCAAAAGTGAGATCTTAGCTAATTCACATCACGATTTCTCAACAGGTCTACCGCCCTCCACCCCGACCTAGGACAGCATTTCACCTCTGGGAATGGGGGTCAGAGAAGACTTGCAAGATCATAGGAAGAGAAACCTGAACTCGGCTCCCTCTGAGAGTCCCAGGTGCTAGGACAGCACCCTCTTGGGTGCATGCTCCCTGCTAGGAGACACAGAGGGAAATAGGGAAATGTTCGGTGGCCCTGCTGCTCCCACTGGCCACAGGGCCCCGCACCTGACCACCCAGGGAGAGAGCCCACTGCTGCAGGCCCTGAGGTTCCTGAAGCCTTCGCTGACCAGCCCCTGCTTTGGAGGAGGATCCCACTTTCCAGTGCTTACCTGGGGGTCACTGCTAGCCCCTTTGCCAGGTGGAGCTGAGCGGTTGCCTTTCCTTTAAGAGAGCGAGGGATTCCATTGTGTATATATACCACATCTTCTTGATCCATTCATCTGTTGATGGACATATAGGTTCTTTCCATAGTTTGGCTATTGTGGACATTGCTGCTATAAACATTCGGGTGCACGTGCCCCTTTGGATCACTACGTTTGTATCTTTAGGGTAAATACCCAATAGCGCAATTGCTGGGTCATAGGGCAGTTCTATTTTCAACATTTTGAGGAACCTCCATGCTGTTTTCCAGAGTGGCTGCACCAGCTTGCATTCCCACCAACAGTGTAGGAGGGTTCCCCTTTCTCCGCATCCTCGCCAGCATCTGTCATTTCCTGACTTGTTTATTTTAGCCATTCTGACTGGTGTGAGGTGATATCTCATTGTGGTTTTGATTTTTATTTCCCTGATGCCGAGTGATATGGAGCACTTTTTCATGTGTCTGTTGGCCATCTGGATGTCTTCTTTGCAGAAATGTCTGTTCAGGCACATGCACCCGAATGTTTATAGCAGCAATGTCCACAATAGCCAAACTATGGAAAGAACCTAGATGTCCATCAACAGATGAATGGATCAAGAAGATGTGGTATATATACACAATGGAATACTATGCAGCCATCAAAAGAAATGAAATCTTGCCATTTGCGACAACATGGATGGAACTAGAGCGTATCATGCTTAGTGAAATAAGTCAAGCAGAGAAAGACAACTATCATATGATCTCCCTGATATGAGGAAGTGGTGATGCAACATGGGGGCTTAAGTGGGTAGGAGAAGAATAAATGAAAGAAGATGGGATTGGGAGGGAGACAAACCATAAGTGACTCTTAATCTCACAATACAAACTGAGGGTTGCTGGGGGGAGGGGGTTTGAGAGAAGGGGGTGGGATTATGGACATTGGGGAGGGTATGTGCTTTGGTGAGTGCTGTGAAGTGTGTAATCCTGGTGATTCACAGACCTGTAAATCATAAAAATATATGTTTATAAAAAATAAAAAATTAAAAAAAAAAAAAAAGAGAGCCCGCCTGCCCCACCAAGCCTTCCTTCCCGCCTCACTCCCCTCTGGGCCTCAGCCAGGGAAGGGGAGTAGGGTGAGCCTAGACTCTTGCTATTTTCAGGGTCTCTTCCAGCTTGCCCAAGTCCCACACCACTCTGAGCTTCTATCTAACAGTCCACTGTTCAATACTCCATTTCCCACGGACAGATTCAGGAGAAGCAGGAAGGCATTTGTTCTTCGGGAAACTTTGAAAGGTTGTCTCAGAGGCAAAAAAGAACAGAAATGGTATCCTTTTTAGGATGGGGGAGGCTTTTTCCCTCTGGCACTGGAAAGTGGGATCCTCCTCCAAAGCCGGGGCTGGTCTGCAGAGGCTTCAGGACCCTCAGGGCCTGCAGCAGTGGGCTCTCACCCTGGGTGGTCAGAGCTGGGGTACCCCAAGCCATGATGTGGAGCCAGGAACCACAAGCTACAAAGCTAGTCCAAACTACAAAGCAGGAAAAGGTCTTTCAAGAATTTTAAATTCTCCTTTTTTTGAAGATTTTTTCTTTTTTCTTTTCTTTCTTTTTTTTTAACGGAGAATGGGAAAGCACGAGCAAGGGAGCAGCGGGCAGAGGGAGAGGGAGACGCAGGCTCCTCGCAGAGCAGGGAGCCCGATACGGGGCTAAATTCCAGCACCCCAGGATCATGGTCTGAGCCAAAGGCAGTTGCTTAACTGACTGAGCCACCCTAGGCACCCTGAATTCTCTTTTTCTTACCCTTACATTTCTTCCTTTGCTGGCTGTTCTGCATAAACTCAGATGCTTTTTTTTTTTTTTTTCTCAAATTGGCCCACTGATACTTCTAGAACCACAGCGATTTCTGAGAAGCTTGCCTCAGCTCTACACAGCAGTTTTCTCATGTCCCGGAGTGACCTGCCCCAGATTCCATTCTATGGTTTGTCATCAGTCTGTAGGGCCAATGTATACTATGACCTTGGGCAATAGTTTAATCTCTCTGTGACTCTATTTTTTTCCATAAAATGGGACAAATAATATTATCTATGGCATAGTAACATGTGAAGTCCTTAGAACAAAGCATGTTAGAGTAGTCAATAAATTTTACTCTTGTATTATTATGACTATTACAAAGTGCATATGAATAAATATTATGTAATAAATATTATAAAATAAAATACAAAAAATAAATACAATTTATTTTTACATAAATGCATAAAATAAATACAAAAAATAAAATTTTTTAAAATGCAAAATAAAATAAAATATTACAAAATAAAATATTATGTGATAAATCTTATGCAATATTCGTAAAAATTATGAATATTACAAAGCCCATATGAATCCCTACATGCGGCAGAGGTAAGTCTTAGGTCACAACTCACAGAGGCAGAAACAGTATCTTGCTCTCTTTTTCTTTTTCTTTTATTTAAGATTTTATTTATTTATTTGATAGAGAGAGATCACAAGCAGGCAGAGAGGCAGGCAGAGAGAGAGAGAGAGAGAGGAAGCAGGCTCCCTGACAGGCAGAGAGTCTGATGAGGGGCTCAATCCCAGGACCCTGAGATTAGGACCTGAGCCGAAGGCAGAGGCTTAACCCACTGAGCCACCCAGGCACTCCTAACTTGCTTTATTTTTCTGTAAGTCTGTTTAGTTTCTATTTTGTATACCCCTTCCCCTGGGTAGCAGAAACTTCGTTCCAGTTAACTCAAAGTCTCTCTCTCTCTAGGGTTGTGTCTAACTTTTGGGCCTGGGTCCCAGGCCAGTGCTTCACCCAGGTGCCTACAGTGGAACTGACCTCCTCACGCATTCAACTTGGATCCAGTTCCCACTTCTTAGGAAGCGTGGGAGCAGAGAACACCTCTAGAAGAGGCCAACTTTCTTTGTAAGTTCAGAGGGAATTACAGGAGGGAGGGGGTTTGTGGTACGGTGAATTTTTGGAATCCTATCCAATTTTTTTTTCATTACAGCTACTTTATTTTTTACTCGATGGCCCTTTACCAGTCAAAGGAGACCATGAGGCAACCATTGTACATCCCAGGGAAGAGTTGTTACATCAGAGAAGCAGAGGAAATGCTTTTTGGAGGCTCAAACATCTGGATTTTTCAGTGTCAAAAGCCTGGCCTTGAAGGAGTTGCAGCATTAATTTTAGGCCAGAAACACTAGACTGGAAAGAATATGAGGTGATGGCAAAAGTCAGGTCTTGTAAGCCAAAATGAGATACAGCTTTGGTTGGTTGGAAGAGAGGAGAGTTAGAAAGGAAACAGGTAAATTAGATTCTGTGTGGGTAGGGAGAGCATAAAGTTTAGCATCCCAACTGGCTCACTTTTGAAAGTGAAAGGGAATGCTATTAATCCACTAGCTCCCCCTATCCACGGGGACACATTCCAAGACCCTCAGCGGATAGCTGAGACTGCTGATAGCACCAAAACTTATGTATACTATGCTTATTCCTACTACACATACATACCCACGATAAAGTTTAATTTAGAAAGTAGTTGCAATAAGAGATCAACAATAGCTAATAATAAAATAGAACAATTATAACAACACAGTATAATAAAAGTTAAGTGAATGAGGTCTCTGTGTGTGCCTCTCTCTCAAAAAATCTTATTGTACTGTACTTACCTTTCTTCTTCTTTTGATGACGAGATGTGACACAGCGTTAGGCCGCCATTGACTTTCTGATGATGGGTCAGGAGAAGGATCATTTTTTTCTGGGCCACGGTGGACCATGAGTAACTGAAACCAGGGAAAGCAAAGTCACAGATAATGGGAAACTATTGAATTATGCTGGGATCACAGACACAAACCAGGACTATCGAGGCAAACTAGCTCAGTCATAGATTCACCCTACATGTGGGTCACCCTCCCTATCCCCATACCTAGCCCAGGACCGAGTGGAGGTGAGGGTTTCCAGAAATTATCGATTTGCTTAGGGAATCTGAAAGAGAGCTCCGGTTCTTCTTTGATTATGAGAAAGCTCCCAGGGGTCAGACATGGCGAGGAAACAAGGCTACTTATTTTCTCTGCCCTAAAGAGGTCAGGGGTAGCTGAAAAAGAGCCAGGCCTGGCAAGGCCATGGGGTAGAGACACAAGGGTCAGGTGGGATGGAGCGCCCCAACAAGGGCCAAGACTAAAGACAGCGAGATAGTACACAACCTGCCCTCAAGCCATTCCCCCTAGGGCCCTCAGGCTCCCACCACAACCAAGCAACCTATTCTGGGAAATGAGAGGGCACCCCACACTACTGAGGTAACACATGGAATGGACAGACATCCTCTGAGACTTCGTTTCAGGAGCCAGGCAGAGCAGGGACTTGATACGGAAATGCTGTGGTTGTGAATATGGTACAAGTCTTGCATGTCTGAGTTGTGGCCTGAGGTTCACACCCACTTTATAATGACACAGAGAACCCGAAAGTTAGAATATCAAGTCCTGGGTGCCTGGGTGGCTCAGTTAGTTATGTGTCTGCCTTCAGCTTAGGTCATGATTCTAGAGTCCCAGATCATGTCCCTCATTGGGTTCCCTGCTCAGTGGGGAGTCTGCTTCTCCCTCTGACCTTACCCCTCCCCCACGCTCTCTCTCTCTCTCTCTCATTCACTCTCTTTCTCAAATAAATAAGTAAAATCTTTAAAAAAATTTTGTCGGGAAGCCTGGGTGGCTCAGTCAGCTGTGCGTCTGCCTTTGGCTCAGATCACGATCCCAGGGTCCTAGGATCAAATCCCACATCAGGCTCCTTGCTCAGCAGGAAGCCTGCCTCTCCCTCTGCCTGCTGTTCCCTCTGCTGGCACTCTCTCTTTCTGACAAATAAATAAATAAGATCTTAAAAAAATATATATGTCAGGTCCTAAAGACAGAAGTCTTGCAACTTTTAAATAAAATCCCCGTTTTAAAAAATACTGCCTTAGAGTCTAGTCTTCTAGGGCATTCTGTCATACAGACATGCAAATCTACAAACAGGAAAGGTCTGGCCTTTAGGGGAGGCACTTTGATATATAAACAAAATGAAACAAAAAAAATGCACTTAACCTTCAGCCCAGCGTTTTATTTCTCAGCATCTGCCTTAGAAAAATAATTGCCCACATAGTACACTGGAAAGAATGTGAAAGGATTTTCAGAGTTGTGTTGTTTATAATAGTGGAAAATTGGAAATACCCTTAATGTCAGTCAACAGGGTAGTGGTTAAATAAACAACTGCATCTTCACATTACTGAGCAGCAAGTTTTCAAAACATGTCAGATTTTATATTGTTCTGAAGTGGAAAAATCCTCAAAACAGAAATTTGAAAAGCAAGATATGGAATGATATGCACCGTATGGTTTTATTTATGTAAACGCACATGTATCAAATGGTTAACTCTGAGGCAGGGACTATAATTGGGAGATTGAAGGTTAAGGTAGATGTGTTCAGTTTGTGGGGATGGTTCAAATATTTTACAGCATGAATATATTCAGGTAATTTAACCATTTGTCTTTTAAAATTGCTGCCTTGTAGCAGATGGGAAACAGAGAGTACGAATGAGGATAATTTGAGGAAATTTTAACTAAGGGACCATTTGGAAAGTTACAGGTAGGGTTCAGGAGAACTACTTAGGAGATCATGTGGAAACAAGAAAGAGAAAGTTAGGTAGTGACATTTCCAGAAGGAGAACCGTGACCTGTGTTCAAAGGATACAGCCCATCAGAGGAGTTAGGAAATAAATCCCCTGACGTCATTCTCCTTCCCTCCAGTCACCTGCAGGAGCTGTCCACTGGCCAAAGCCAGAAATATTTGGCAATGTCTAGAGGCATTTTTGGTTGTCTCAGCTCAGTGGGAGGAGAGTGTGGTGTTCCTGGCATCAGTTGGGTTGAGGCCAGGAATGCTGCAAAACAGGACCGCCTCCTAAAATAAGAATTATCACACCCTAAGTGCCAATTGTACCAAAGTTGAGATATTCTGCCTCAAGACTTATCCATAAAATAGTTTTAATAATGCCAACCTGTTACAAGTTTTATGAGAACTAAACCATTTAATGTATACAAAGAACTTGCTGTATAGTATATGATAAGAATGAGAATAAGAAAAACAATGAAGAGGAATAATGAAGATGGATGGAAGAAGATGCTGAAGACAGAACTCTCGTTGCAATTGGGAATTGAGCATTTACTTGCCGGACACAGAAAGCCATCTTCTGTTTGGATTGCTGATCCTTAAAGTACAACATTGTAATAAGACCAGGCACTGGAGTCGTTATGTACCTGAAGTAAACCCCTCAGGGGCAAACCAGGATCAGCCAAGATCTTCAAACGGTCAATGTTGAGTTCACCCCTGTGAGAACAGAGAGGAAATGCTGTCAGGGTTCCGGTGGGAAGAGTCATGGGGTTGCGGGGAGGCCAGCTCTGTCCAATCCAACAAGATGGCGGCATCTGCTGTGCGTAACCCAGGGGTTGGCGGGAAGAGGCGGTGCCGCCTTTCATTTTAATAGTTGCAAAACACTAGGAACTCAAATCTGGCAGGGGGGAAAAATGGAAGTATTTATTGGCCAAATCAAAGTAACTCAATTTTTATTTATCTTTTCAATCTCTATGTAAGTCATTTTATGTTCATCATAGAGGGGAGGAAAAAGCCTGACCAAAAGAAAGAAGAGAGAAAGCACACATAGTCCTTCTGTTATTTTGGCATGACTTCCTTCCGTGTTTTTTCCTTTCTTTTTTTTTTTTTTTTTTTTTTCCTGTGCATGCAGGGCATTATGTATACCTTTGAAAATAAAATTGTTATGTCATTCAAAAACTTTGTAACATGCCTTTTAATTTAATAATACATTTAAAATAGTTGTAATGTCTTTAAGCATCCTTCTGTATTAACTCATCAAAATATAAACATCTTTTTTTTTCCTGATTACAAAAGGAATAAACACTAAATGTGAAAGAAATGCCAACAGTGTCTAGAAAAGAAAGGGAAGGGGGGGAAGTATTTGGGTTGGGAAACTGTGAGTTGAGTTGGCATGAGCAACTAAACAACAGAAGCCTCAGGGGCCGGACAGGCTCAAGAGCGTCATGAGGACACCAGGTGCTTTCCGTCTCTCCTCAGCTGTCTTTGGGGACCTCATCTGCAAGCCTGTTCTCCTGGGCATCACAAGATGGCTTCCTCTGTCAATCAGCACTGCATAGTCTCTTCTTACATCCCTCTCCTGGGGAATATCAATTTGTTCTTTAGGTCCAATGGCATCAACTTGTGTCATATGATCTCCCTGACCAACAACAGTCAGGGGGCAATCCTAATTGCTCAGGAACTAGGCCTGGTCAGATACAGAGCCCAGGGGTGGGGTCAGTTCTGAAGGGCATGACTATGTGAAGAGGGGTGCACACCTAAACCCTGTGGGAATTCTGTCAGGAAAGATGGAAGGGGAGTGTGTGTCAAGGGTGTTCACTTCAATATTCCCCTCTGGCTATCCAACATGCCTACACCCTTTCCCGTCTATCATTAAAAAAAAGAAAAAGAAAAAAAAAACATTTATTTATTTGTTTTAGAGAGACAGCATGAGCTGGGGGAGGGGCAGAAGGAGAGAGAGAGAGAGAGAGGATCCTCACGGAGACTTCCCGCTCAACAGGGAGCCCAACATGGGGCTCGACTCCATGACCCTGTGATCATGACCTGAGCTGAAATCAAGAGTTACCAACTGAGCCACCCAGGTGCCCCTCCCATCTAGTGGTTTTAAACAATAATCCCAGCTTCACAAAATGTCTGCAGCCCTTTTCTGAAGGGCTTCTGACTCCTGCATACATTTTAAGTCTGGGTCTCTGGGGGGGATCTGCAGACCTCTTCACTCTGTTATTTTAATCATATGTTGTGGTTCTGGTTGTGGAATTCAGGTAGGAATAGAAGGAATTTTCTGCAATTTTCTTCCAACAAACATCAGCTCATCTTTTTTCTGATGTGCTTTGAGCTCCACTCTTCCTTTTTTTTTTTCTTTTTTTCTTTTATGGGGTGTGGGGGTGGGCAGAATTATCACACAGACCCCAAGATGGGTTCTTTCTCACTTAGTCATTTTGACGTCATCACAGTTGTTCACAGGCCTGTGCCTCGCTCCCAAAACAATCCCCACGTGGTCTTTTGCTTATCTCCCTGCTTCCCTGAGCATGGCTTGCTTCTTCCCTGAGAAACATGATTTGGCTGGTTCTTGGAGCCCCATCATTTGTATAAAGGGGCCCCAAAGCTGCCTGAGGAGAGCAGGGAGGGCAGTGCTTCCATGAGCCATCAAAGCTGGGAACAATTTCCACATTCATTTTATTTTTTTTGTTGTATTGAAACCTTTGAGTAGAGGCTGGGTCCAAGGAACAGAGCGTCTACCTTGTCCCATGGATGGTGGTGGGTCTGGGGATTTGGTCTGTCTCCCTTCTTCTGCTGATCAAAGCTGGAGGCAGGGTCTTGCCAGGTGGTGTGAAAGTCATGTCTTGTGTGGCTGCCGGCACGTTCTTCCACCCAGCTCCCTCTGTCCCGGGCTGCCAGCCCCTCAGAGACATTTGCTGCTAAAAGCTTATTTCTGGACTCTCTCCCACCACTGTGGCCTTCGACTGATGTTTGGCTTTATGAGAAGGAAAAAGAGCCCCGAGTGGAACATTCCAGATCTTGTCTCTTGCCAACTCAAGCCCCTATTTCCTGTCCTTCCAAAGTGAGAATTATTTTTAGTGGGATTTTTAGAAATTCTGCCTCTTCTCACCACTTTGTGCATTTCACTCCAAAAAGGGAGTTGTCAGTTGATTCCCAGAATCTTATATCAAGTTAGGCTTAATTGTTTTGTATTTCTGGAGGTCTGTAATATGAGGTTAAGAAAATCCCCTAGATTCTTTGTTGGATGATGCTTTCCTTGCTGTATCTTGTTTTATTCATTCCAGTGAGCCTTGGAAGGAGATTTTTATAAACCCACTAATACACTGCTCTTTCTTGGATACTCCCAGAGCACGTTTGGTGGTTACACATCATCCCAATCACATGGGGAAAGCTGAATAAACTTCACCAATTTCCAACTGGCAACTGGTTAGGTGATTTCCAATTTTTCCATCACTATAAAAAAAAGTTACAAAAACCTTGTACATGATATTTGTGCATGTCTTTGATTATTTCATTAGTAAATGACCACATTTTCAAAATATGACAGGGAACTGAGCTCTATATGGCCCCTTCTTAGCATTGTCTTCATTTTTCCGTTAAGTGGTTCTAAATAAAAACCATCATAACACTCCTTGGCCATATTGTAGGTGCCTTTCAGCACTTTCTCTTCCCACCGGACCATATGTTGACCCAGATAAACTAACCCCAGTACCAGGAACATGATCGGTCTGCTAGGGATGCTCATTCTCCTCATTTCCACTCTCCTTCTGCAAACACTCTGAGTCCTTTATCATCCACAGCTTCTCTCCATGAACTTTCTACTTACTCGCTGGCATTTTCAGCTATTTTTCTCCACATACATCTGAAGTTTTCGGGTCCCTTTCTACCAAGGCTTTAGCTTGTGAAAATCAATGAGATAGAAGTAAAAGCCATCTGCTTCTTACCACTCTGCTCCTCAAAAGAAAATATCATATACACACACGCTCTCACACATGCTGAAATCCTGATGTACCACCGTCAATAAGGCAGAAACCAATAATCTTGTGTTTTATCAAACCATGAAGATCACCAGCACGAAAACTCTCAGAGGTGTTTGTTAAAATCCAAATTCCTGGGCTGTGCCTCCAGTTAACTGGATTAAAAATCTCTAGGGATAGAGGGGACCAGAAATTTATGTTTCATTGATTTCTCTAATGATTCTGGTACTTACTAATATAGGTCAACTTACAAGAATTCTTATATTAAAGCTCAACTCTGCATGAGCTGACACAGCAACTCCCTTTCTATCATGTTTTTTAAATAAAAATTCTATTAATCATGTGTCTAAATTGATGGTAGTACCAGGGAGCCTGGGAAGCTCAGTGGGTTGGACTTCTGACTCTTAATTTGGGCTCGGGCCATGAGGTCAGAGTCATGGGATCAAGCCCCACATGTGAGGCATAGATAGCCTGCTTGGGATTCTCTCCCTCTCTCTCTGCCCTTCACCCTGCCTCTCTCTCTCACTCTCTCTCTCTCTCAAAAATTAATTAGTTAGGGTGCCTGGGTGGCTCAGTGGGTTAATGCCTCTGCCTTCGGCTCAAGTCATGATCCCAGGGTCCTGGGATTGAGCCCTGCATTGGGCTCTCTGCTCAGCAGGGAGCCTGCTTCCCTTCCTCTATCTCTGCCTGCCTCTCTGCCTACTTGTGATCTCTGTCGAATAAATAAATAAAATCTTTTTTAAAAATTAATTGGTTAATCAACTAGTGGTAATACTGACACCATCTCCACAAATCCAAACAACCCTGGATGGTAGAGTTTACAAGAATCACCACATCTGGTACTCCTCTCCTTCCTACTTCCTTGCGTCTTGGTTGAGATCATGTGACCAATTCTGGCCACTGGGCTGTGAATAGGATTTAGATGAGTTCATACTGAGCCTTTGTATGGTGCCCGTGAAGCCATGTGCTAAGACTGAGGTATCATAAGATAGTGGAGCCAGTGTCAGCTTGAGTTTCTGAAGGTTTGTGGAACAAAACCGCTGTCAATCTTCAATGCAGCGTGAGCCAGAAATAAGTTATAGAGATTTTTAAGGTTATTTGTCATGCAGCCTAACCTAGTCCTATTCCGAACAATACTAAAACCCTTATTTCTGATTCGTCCATCAGTGTATTTTTTTAAGATTTTATTTATTTGAAAGAGAGAGAGAGAACTTGAGAGAGAGAGATCACAAGCAAGAGAGAGGGAGAGAGGGAAAAGGAGACCCCCCACCAAGGAGAGAGCCCAATGGAAGACTAGATCCCGGGACCCTAGGATCATGGCCTGAGCCGAAGGCAGATACTTAAGCGACTGAACCATCCAGGAACCCTCCATCAGTGTATCTGAGTGTCTTCTGATCATTTAAAATTTGGTTATAATAAGAAATCTCCAGTTCTATAAATCTGAGCTTTGTTCAAGTATTGACCTCCAAAAATCAATTTCTATCTTTATAAATGATTTTACCAATTTCAATTTGTGTAAATGAGAGAAAAATGTCTGTGGGTGATAGAAGGGTATTAGGAAACTTGATGACTTAGAAAAAGAAAGTGAGGTAAAGGGGTGCCTGGGTGGAGTCTGCTTCTCCCTCTGCCTTCGCCTCCCCCTGCTCATTCTCTCTCTCTCAAAGAAATAAAATCTTAACAAAATAAAAAAGGAAATGAGGTAAGAATGAGTCGGTCAGTGGTTGACCTGGAAAAAAAAACTCAGAACTTGCTCTGAGTTTTGACAACGATTCATTTTTGACAACAATTCATTTGTCTTCCTTTCTTCTTCTCCTCCCCCTCCCCCTCTTTCTTCTTCTTCTTCTTTACTTCTTCCTTACCACTAACCATGGTAGGAAACCTCAAATTTCTCTTCAGTCCAAAATGCATATGTACTATGATCACTCCATTTTATACAATATGCTAGAATTTTATATGTAACATCCTATAATATACATTTATCTTGCTGCACTATTAACGGTTCAATCCCACGGCCTGTGTGGTTTCTGATTGACTTACTCAGTTCTGGTTGTGGCTCAGTTCAGTCATATCTGCTGATATTTTAACTCAGGGCGAGTCTTAGAAACGGAGCCCCTGAAGTAGAAGGTAGAAGTGCTCTTCTGAATCCCTCAGCCCTATCCCCAGGTCTGTAAGACAGAGGAAAAGGACCTCGGATCCCTTTGCACCTCTTGACATGAGTTCTTTGATCTTGAGGCATCAGCAGCAGCAGCAGCTGACAAACATACAGGACAACGAAAAATGGGGACAGAGGGACAAAGAGGTGGTAAGAATTTCCTCGTGCTAGCCGTTCTCTTTTGGTCCTTCTTCATTTTCTTTTTCTTCTATTTGCCTTCCTTCTTTTCTGTGAGCATAATCTCTGGTTTCTACTTTCTGTTTGTCTTTGTCCTACTTCTCTGATCGTTTAGCATGTAACTTATTTAAATGTCGTGAGCATCATTTAGAATCTGACATGGTCTATGAACTCTCCCCTGGGAAAACTGCGCATAAACTCTATTTAGAGCCTCAAATTAAGTAAACTCTATAAGAAACAGATATTCTGCCCTCAACTAAAAGTCTCGAAATTCTCTCCTCCTACAGCATTCATCTGAAATCTATTTGCATTGTAAGACTCCACCCCTGGCATTTTCTTGGAATGTTTCAGTTGCATTTTCTGGGTCACAGATTCTTGATGGTTACTCAGAAAACTCCTCTCAGGAGTCAGGCTGGGGTGGTGGAAAGAGCATGAACTTCGGAACAGCCCGTGCCTGGATTAAATAGTGGCTTTCCTGCTTGTTAGCCGTGTGACAATGGAAAACATATGGGATTCCTTGCAGGTCCCTCACCTCATCTCTCATCGCTTGTCTTTCACACACAAGGTAAAATATGGAGTGAGGGTTATGGAACTCGTTTTGGCCTGCGGCTGTATCTCGCATTCTCTCTGGAATGAAGGGCGGCTCTTGGCACTCACTGTCACTCGCATGAAACTCAGTGGGAAACCTAAGACAACAAAAAAGTTGAAAAGCAGTATTTTCTCTCATAGGCAAGACAGAAATCATGCACATGAGGAGTGAGACTTAAGAGCTCAACCTGATGCCTCCAAAGGATTATTTCTTCCTTACCTTCTTTTTTTTTTTTTTTTTTAAGATTTTTTTTAATTTATTTGACAGACAGAGATCGCAAGCAGGCAGAGAAACAAGAGGAAGCAGGTTCCCTGCTGAGCAGAGAGCCCGATGTGGGGCTTGATCCCAGGACCCTGGGATCATGACCTGAGACGAAGGCAGAGGCTTTAACCCACTGAGCCACCCAGGTGCCCCTCTTCCTTACCTTCTTTTTTTTTTTTTAATTAATTAATTTATTTTCAGAAAAACAGTATTCATTATTTTTTCACCACACCCAGTGCTCCATGCAATCCATGCCCTCTATAATACCCACCACCTGGTACCCCAACCTCCCACCCCCCCTGCCACTTCAAACCCCTCAGATTGTTTTTCAGAGTCCATAGTCTCTCATGGTTCACCTCCCCTTCCAATTTACCCAACTCCCTTCTCCTCTCTAACACCCCTTGTCCTCCATGCTATTTGTCATGCTCCACAAATAAGTGAAACCATATGATAATTGACTCTCTCTGCTTGACTTATTTCACTCAGCATAATCTCTTCCAGTCCCGTCCATATTGCTACACAAGTTGGGTATTCATCCTTTCTGATGGAGGCATAATACTCCATAGTGTATATGGACCACATCTTCATATCCATTCGTCCATTGAAGGGCATCTTGGTTCTTTCCAGAGTTTGGTGACTGTGGCCATTGCTGCTATAAACATTGGGGTACAGATGGCCCTTCTTTTCACTACATCTGTATCTTTGGGGTAAATACCCAGGAGTGCAATGGCAGGGTCATAGGGAAGTTCTATTTTTAATTTCTTGAGGAATCTCCACACTGTTCTCCAAAGAGGCTGCACCAACTTGCATTCCCACCAACAGTGTAAGAGGGTTCCCCTTTCTCCACATCCTCTCCAACACATGTTGTTTCCTGTCTTGTTAATTTTGGCCATTCTAACAGGTGTAAGGTAGTATCTCAATGTGGTTTTAATTTGAATCTCCCTGAGGGCTAGTGATGATGAACATTTTTTCATGTGTCTGATAGCCATTTGTATGTCTTGATTGGAGAAGTGTCTGTTCATATTCTGCCCATTTTTTGATATGTTTGCCTGTTTCGTGTGTGTTGAGTTTGAGGAGTTCATTATAGATCCTGGATATCAACCTTTTGTCTGTACTGTCATTTGCAAATATCTTCTCCCTCTTCCTTACCTTCTTAATCTTTGGGAGATCCCTCCATAGGACTGATTTTCTGTCTCTCCATACTTCTTCTTATCATGTAACACTTGCTCTTCAGGATTCTTCTCTCTCATTACTTAAAAATTCTTTCTAAGTAGAAGAAAACCTTCTCATTTCAGCATGCTAGGCTTTAGTTCACCAAAGACTTTTCAGCTCCTCTAAATTTCCTATCTCACAAGTTATAAAGAAATCTGAATCCACACTCCTGTCTTCCGTACACACTAGTACCAACTGCTTTTGCATTGTATACACATAAAGCCACATTTGATTCTAGACAGACTATAGTTGGTGATGTATTATTATTACTCTGCCCTCAAAACCAAAAATTTCAAATAAGATATAGAATCAAAAATTCTTCTGTAAATATAAACAAGTCACAGAACCTGTAACACATTCTACTGTGCCTCTTTATAAAGCTCCACTCCAAAAGAAAACTTTAACGGGAATAGGAATACATTCTCTTTTCCTAACCTAAAAGAGTGATTTCTCCCAGATTTTAAATGATTTGGTCTTAATCTTCCATTTACCTCTGTGGGTTTAACACAAATCATTTCAGAACGTCAGAAGGTGGTACCGAGTTTGATATCCCTTCTCCAAAACGGTATTAGAAATTTCATGCAGGGGTTCCCACTGAGTGTGGAGAGGAAGTTTGAGAGCTGCACCCCATTCAAAGAGTGCTCAGCTCAGGGATCACTGGACAGAGGAGGGAGGAAAAAGAGAAGCAAAGACAATTATAGTTCCAGAAAAGTTGCCCCTTCCTCACCTTGGACCACATTTTCAGGTTTATCACAAAAGGACGGGAATCAGGACTTAAGTATGAGAACAGCAAAGGATTTGGTTGGTTGAAGCTTTAGGGCAGGTGTAACACTGGAGGAGGAGTAAATGCAGACATGAGGTCTGCCTTGGTCCCAGCTAGAAAGCCTTGTCCTGGGGAGGGGGTGGGGATTGGGGTCACCTGAGTTCCTTCCAGAGTTGTGTGACGAGTGGAAGAAACTTGGTGGGGAAGGGGCAGGAGGAAGGTTAAGCATAAACTTGCTTCTCTACTCTTCTTTGTCTGACAGCTATGGTCAGGTCTCACCTGGTAGCCATGGACCAGCTCTGCGGCACAGAGGCTTCTGTCTACACCACAGAGACTACCTTACCATAGGCTTCCATGAATTCACCCTTTCAGACTCACAATGCATGTGAGTCTTCTTGCAAAAGGACATCCTGATGATCTTGAACACTCTAGTACACTGCCCAAATATCCCTTAGGTGATGACCTTAGTCCCCCAGCTGTGGGAGGCTGCCCACAGACCGCTCTCTGCTATTGGCCTCCTGGGAAGTTGCCTCAGCTGAAGAGAAGAGCCTCACCCAAGGTTCTACACCCTTCCCAGTGGCCCATATCCAGTGACTCATTGACCTAAACTTTGACACAGATGGGGCAGCTCTGAGAAGCCATCACAAGTCCAGAGCTCTCCGTGGGGCCCACGGGAGATTCTGTGGAGACTGCATTCACCACAGCCCAGTTTTGCATCGGCCCAATCCCAGATTCCTTCCCTTCCTCTCCTTCCCTCAGATAAGTTGCCGGGATCATTCCTTAGTAAAGGTCCTGCCTGCTTGTCTGCGCCTCAGTCAGTTTCCTGACTGACACTGATGTTTGTGCTTCACTACACTGAAAACAGTAGGGGGCACGTTCAGAATTTTACAGAAAGCTCTGTCTTAAATAAGCTGCAATTTCTTGAGAGACTTCTGATTGTGGACTGTCAATAGTGAGCCAACCTTATAAAACAACTGGTGATAATTGTTTAGTTCCATGTTGAAAAGGATGACCTTTAAAATTTGAAGGCTTAGCCTTGAAGGCTTAGCAATAGGAAAGTGAACTTGGGAGTCTGAGGGGGTATGTCAGGGGTCCCTTACAAAGTCTCTCATATACTAATCAAGATGGAGGTCAGGGAACAGCCCTGGTCATGTGAACCCCGATACTTTGCCAGCCGTTTAAAAAAATTTTGAGTTGTCACTTAGTCTAACTCCTGTCTCCTCCTCCATGAGCAGGGGAGCGGAAGGGCACCCATTAGCACACTTCCCTCAGATAAAACAACACCTCCCAGCTGGCCCCAGCTCCCCTACAAAGACAGAAGGAAAAAACCTCCCAGCCCACAGGCGCCTGTGCTTGTATAGGAAGGAGGAGGAGGAAGGGAGATTGGGTGATTCCTGAGCAGTGACCCCTGGGGGCAGCACTGTTGGTGAACAGCAAAGATGGAACTAGAACGGGCAACTCCTTTACCCCCAGTAGAGAAAGCGAGAGGGAGGGGGAGGGGAAGGAATAAAGTGAGGAACAGGGAAGGAATTTTGAAAAAGCAAGAGCTGGGGGAAGCATGCAATGCAGGAAGCCCTCAGTTTGGGTAAAAACTGTCTATACTTCATGTCTGACTCTTTTGATAAAGTCCTGGTGTAACCAGAGGCATGTCAAGTAACAAAAAGCAAAAGGGTAGGTGCTAAGCCACTTTTTTTTTTAAGATTTTATTTATTTATTTGAGAGAGAGAACGAGCAAGTAGGGAAAGCAGCAGGCAGAGGGAGGGGGAGAAGCAGACTCCCCGCCGAGCAAGGAGCCTGATTCGGGGCTGGATCCCAGGATGCCAGAATCATGACCTGAGCTGAAGGCAGCCACTTAACAGACACCCCCCCACCCCCGGGGCGCCCTGATCCTTTTTTCTTTTCTTTTCTTTTCTTTTTTAACTTATTTTCTTGCTGATTGATTCCTTTCCACAGAAAGCAACTACTTAATATTGAGAAATAGCTAAAACTCTTCTGTAATATACTCTGGGGAAAGAAAAAAGAAGAGGAAGGAAAGCAGATACAATATTACCAAAAAAGCCCAGACAGTGTTAGCTTACACTGGAAACAGTTTGGTCTCTCAGAAGCAAAAGGAAGTTACAGGTTTCCACCGCTCTCCAAAAGTAAAGGGTTCCTAGGAAAACTTTTGTAAGCCAAAGGGAGTAGTAATGCAAAGAGCAACAACCATGCACGTGTATGGACATTTTGGGGGTGTTCCAGACTGCCAGAATCACCTCTTGTAGGCTTTTCCGACGTGATCTTAGGACACCTCTTGCTAATGGATGCACAAAATAAATCAAGAGAACAGCACAGGTGCTCACAGACACAGTTATAGCTTTGGCAGCTGGAGGCTCGGATGCCAAGTGGGGTCCCGGCGAAGGGCAGGCCTGCACCCGGGGTTCCCAGCGCCTCTCTGCCCCTCTCTCTCTAAGCTTCTTTGGATTCCTTTCAGTTAGCGAGAACAGGGACTAGCTAGATTCCGTCTTTTGTAAAAGCGATGTGGCAAAACATAAACTTTCCCATACAGGAAGAAATAGATGGCTAAATCAGACAGAAAAAAAGAAAACTCATTATACACAGAAAAAAATAAGCCACTTAAGAGAACTTATTGGGACAACTAGGCGGCTCAGTTGGTTAAGCAGCTGACTCTTGGTTTCCGCTCAGTTCATGATCTCAGGATCATCGGATCAAGTCCCATGTTGGGTTCTGTGTGTGGTCTGCCAGGAGTCTGCTTCTCTCTCTCCCTCTCCCTCTGCCCCTTCCACCACTCTCTCTCTCTCTCATTCATAAATAAATAAATCTTTTAAAAGAGAGAACTTTTTTTACATTTTATTCATTTGACACACAGAGATCGCAAGTAGACAGAGAGGCAGTCAGAGCGAGAGAGAGAAGCCGTCTCCCCGCTGAGCAGAGATCCCCGATGTGGGGCTCAATCCCAGGACCTTGGGATCATGACCTGAGCTGAAGGCAGAGGTTTTAACCCATTGAGCCACCCAGGTGCCCCAAGAGAGAGAACTTATTAAGAGCACATATGTTAGCACATTACTTTGGAAAGAAGTGGAAAATGTTATCATTTGGGTCTTCTCTATTTGCTCATGATCTTGTGCAGATCATAGGGCATTAGTAAATGGAGGGCATTGTAAGGGCTTTAGTAAAACAGCAGGCAGATGCTTCTGCTTTTTTTAAAAAAAATATTTTATTTATTTATTTGTCAGAGAGAGAGAGAGAGAGCACAAGCAGGGGAGAGGCAGGCAGAGGGAGCAGACTCCCCACTGAGCGAGGACTCTGAGGAGGGCTTGATTCCAGGACACTGGGATCATGACCTAAGCTGAAGGCAGACGCTTAACCAAGTAAGCCACCCAGGTGCCCCTGCTTCTGCTTATAATCAGCCCCAGCCCCCTCTGGCTAGGCCTATGACCACCCCCTTTCCAATCAGTGACTGAGGGGTTCACAGTGTTAAGTGTATGGAGATCACAGGAGAATTTATTAAGAGCCCCTCTAGAGTATGGTCTCTATATACACCTAGCAATTCAGGAAAACTGAGTAACAACTGAATTACAGTCTACACAGACTACAGTCTTTGTACAATGTGTGGCTACAACTCCTAATACAGTCACTAGGAACTTTGAATTGAAATCGTTAAAGGTAGAATATCTTTCTAAAAGAACCTTAACTCACTGAGTTTGGATGGAATATCATATCTCTTTATCAGTATTCTAAAGATTTGTTTTTTATTTTTAAAATTTTTTAAGTGAGAGATCACGTGTGGGGGTGGGGGATAAGGAGAGAGGAAGACTCTTAAACTGGCTCCACAAGTACTCTGTGCGAGCAGTTCATGTATTTTTCTATCTTTACACCCATTATGTCCACTCCAAAATGAAAGACTTTGAAAGGTGTGATGGTTTGAAAAATACATCCACAAATCTTTTTTGCGCCTTACCTCAGGAGGAAGAACTTAATTCTCTCCTTGAGTGTGAGCTGGATCTAGTCACTGACTTCTAGCGAATAGATTTTGGCAGAAATGATGGCACTTCTTTTTTTGTTGTTGTTTAAGTTTCTTTTTTTTTTTTTTTTAAGATTTTATTTGACAGAGAGAGAGAGATCACCAGTAAGCAGAGAGTCAGGAGGGGGCAGGGGGTGGTGGGGGAAGCAGGCTCCCTGCTGAGCAGAGACCTGATCCGAGGACCCTAAGATCATGACCTGAGCCGAAGGCAGTGGCTTAATCCACCGAGCCACCCAGGTGCCCCTGATGGCACTTCTTTATTTTTATTCTTTTTTAAATATTGTGTTTAAATATATATAATAGTGGCCATGTAACCATTTTTCAGCATATGGCTCAGTGTTCACTTTCACCTTGAGAGAGACCCAACCCAGAATCAGCCAGCAAAGCCATTCTCAGATTCTTGACTCAAGGGAACTGTGAGTGTAGTTGAGTGTAATGATCTTCCCGGTGTTGTGTAACCGACACCACCATCCACCTCCAGAACTTTCTCATCATCTCAAACTGAAACTCTATTCTCATTAAACAGCTCCCCACTCCCCTCCTGCCCCCAGCCTCTAGTGACCACCGTTCCTTCTTTCTCTGGGAGCTGGACTATTCCAGAGGAAGACTCTGACCAAACTTTCAGAGCAAACTTGTAGTGAAGTCAACATCACAGAACTAGCCCCGCAGGGGAACCTCAGTTCCAGTCAAGAATCCAGACACCCTGGGAGCTACTTCCCCACTGTGGGCTCTGAGGGGCACAGCCTTTGCTGGGGTTCACACCACAGAACAGATGCCCTCACCCTGCCCCTCAGCTACTCCGGCCTCAGAAAAATCAGATTTCTGCCTCTGCAGGGGCAGATTCCCTCCTCGCTAGTGTCTAGAGGGAGGACCACTCAAAGAGGTAGAATGGGGCAGAGGGAGCCAAACTAGAATATTCCCTACAGATGTGATGGATAAGGGTCGACAGTCAGGAATGAGAATGTTGCCGTCGCCGAGTCGCTGGGACAGACCCACTGTGTGGTGACCATTGTTCGAAGAGAAGTCAAAATGGGCAACTAAGGTACCCTGAGTAGCCGCTGTGTGGTTGGTACCAGATTATGAATTTTGTGTTGTATTTTACTTACTACAACCCTACGAAATAGGTATTATAATCCCCATTTTCAGGTGGGGAATCTGAGGCTCAGCCAGATTAAATAACTTGGGCAAGTTCCCATGACAGAGGGAGAAAAAAATATATATATATATAATGTATATATATTAAATTTGAAGAAAGATTTGTAGCAGGCATCTCCTTCTCCCAGGGCAAGAGACACTGCATTCTTAGTGCCACACAAGATAATGATGATAGTGAGAGTATGTGTTAGTGCTATCTTGGTCTCCGTTACGGACTAAATGTTTGAATCCCCCAACATTCTTTTGTGGAAGCCCTCAGCCCCTATGTGACTTTATTTGGAAATGAAGACTTTATGGAAGTAATTAAGATTCCATGAGGCAGTGGAGGGCAGAGGAATTGGAGAAAGTGGTCAAAAGGCACAAACTTTTAGTTATAAGGTAAATAAAGGATAGGAACGTGATGTACAACCTGATGACTAAAGCTGACCCTGCTGTGGATATGCAGGAAAGCTGTTGGGGAGGTAAATCCTAGGAATCCTCACCACAGGGAAAAAAAACATGAAAACACATCTTTCTTCCTTCCTTTCTTTATTTCCCCTTCCTTTCTTCTTTCCTTCTTTCCTTTTCTTCTCTCTCTCTTTCTTCCTCCCTCCCTCTCCCCTACCTTCCTTTCTATACAAGATGATGAATGTTAACTAAACTTATTGTGGTGATCATTTCACGGTATATGGAAGAAGAACATTATGCTATGTACCTTAAATTTCTACAGTGCTGCGTGTCAATTACATCTCAATAAAACTAGAAGGAAAAAAGATGAAATGAGATGCTAAGGTTGGGACTCTGATCTGACAGGATTAGTGGCTCCACTACTTTCTGACTCTGTGACTTAGGCCAGTGACCTCTGTGCCTATCAGGGAAAAATAATAGTGCCTATTTCATAGGCTTATTATGAGGATCAAACAAGTTGGTATTTGTGAAGCAAAGTCCCCAGCTCACGGGAAATATACAAGTGTGTGACAAATAAATAAGAAACGGAGAAGTCACATTCTGCTAGGAGAATAGGAGTCACCTAAGTGGTTTAAGTATGAAGTTTATTACTGGTAAGGTGGGACTTAAACAGCCTCTCAAGATAAGGAAGCTGGGATCGCATAAGGCATGGAATAGAGATTAAGACCAGCTCCTTATCTTCAATCCTTCAGTCCTGCAGGGGGCCAGTCCCAGAGAAAAACCGAAAACCACAGGCAAACACCCATGTCAGCTGTCTGCATCTGCAGATGTTCACACTGGCTTTGGAGAAGAGTCCCTGCTTACCTCCTGTCCCCCAGCACCTCTCAGATGTTTCCCTGGGCACAGGGGAGATTGGAAACCCAGGCTGAAACCCAGGCTGTCCACAACCCCTGGGAGAGTTCAGGAAGGCAGGGCCGGCACCAGGTCAAATTGATTTGGTTTCCTTCGCAATTCATTAGAAGCAGGAGGCTTTCACAACGAGATGCCACATCACGCCAGTCAGAACGGCTAAAATTAACCAGTCAGGAAACAACAGATGTTGGTGAGGGTGCAGAGAAAGGGGAACCCTCCTACACTGTTGGTGGGAATGCAAGCTGGTGCAGCCACTCTGGGAAACAGAGCTACCCTACAACCCAGCAATTGCTCTACCAGGAATATATCCAAAGGATACAAACAGTGATCTGAAGGGGCACCTGCACCCCAGTGTTTATAGCAGCAATGTCCACAATAGCCCAACTATGGAAAGAGCCCAGATGTCCATCAACAGATGAATGGATAAAGAAGATGTGGTATCTCTCTATCTATCTACTTACCTGCCTATCTATAGTGGAACATTACTATTTGGAATAATGTGAATGGAGCTAAGAGGGTATTATGCTAAACAAAATGAATCAACCAAAGAAAGACAAATATCACATGATTTCACTCATATGTAGAATTTAAGAAATAAAACAGAGGGAGGGAAGGAAAAACAAAATAAGATGAAAACAGAGAAGGAGGTAAAACCACGAGAGACTCTTACGATAGGAAACAAACTGAGGGTTGTTGGAGGGGAGGGTGGGAAGACGGGGTAACCGGGAGATGGGTGTTAAGGAGGGTACTTCGCAGGACGCCTGGGTGGCTCAGTGGGTTAAGCCACTGCCTTTGGCTCAGGTCATGATCCCAACGTCCTGGGATTGAGTCCCGCATCGGGCAGTTGTATGCAACTGATGAATCACTGAACTCTATCTCTGAAACTAATAATATATTATACATTAATTAATTTTAAACTAAAAAAAAAAAAAAGAAGTAAGAGGTTTTACTTGACTTCTGACTATCTTTGTATGTGCTTTGCCTTGATTTGTTATTCAACATCCAAAGAGCCCACAGAGGGGCGCCTGGGTGGCTCAGTTGGTTGAGCGTCTGCCTTTGGCTCACGTCTTGCTCTGCGGGGAGCCTGCTTCTCCCTCTCTCTCTCTCTCTGCCTACTTGTGATCTCTCTCTCTGTGTCAAATAAATAAATAAAATCTTAAAAAAAAAAAAAAGCAAAGAGCCCACAGAGATCTTCTGTCTAAAGGTATATTATCAATTCTTTAATGTAAGGAAAACCATAGTTTATACTTCTTTTACCTTTCCTTTGTGCCTTAAGAGAATTTTGCACTTGTGATGTGCTATGTATGTCCAGAAGTTTTTATTTATTGAAGGAAATAAACCTTTATAACCAAAGGACTATAAGCATTACAATTCAAGCAACAATAAATTCTTTCAGATAAAATTGGTATTTTTAAAAATCTGCTTTTACTTTTTTCCCCCATAATAACAGAATTTGTTATTAAAAATGCAGTCATTAAAACAAACAAACAAACCTATGGCATGTCATAAAGACAAAGAAGCCAGCCTAGTGGGGCACCCATAGGCCAAATCCAGAAAAATTTGAGCACCAAAATAATTAATAATATTAAAAAATCATTGGAAAAATAGTAATCAGTCCATACTGGTAATAATAGGTAATAACTAATAATAAAGAGAGAAATAAGTAACTGGGGATATAATACAGAGAAACAATAACTGGGGGTAAGGAGGACCCTGGCTCAGGGTTCATTGGTCAGCGTGAAAGTGTGCTGGAGTTGGACACTCATGTGGGGAAAGAATCATCAAAAGATGTTTAATCTAGGCATTTTGATGAGGAGTTTGGTCTTAAAGTGTCTCCGTTCAACATGCTTATTAGTTGCAAAAAGGGAAGAAAGAGCAATTAGACAATGGAGAAAGTGGACACCTTGCCTGGACACCAGGCCTGGTCGAAATCAACATTACCAATGGAGAACAGACGGGTGTCAGGTATGGCCAGAGGCGCTACGCTGAGAAAGGTACAACATCTGTGCAGTATTGTGGCCAAGAACGTACACGTGCATTTCATCATGAGGAACGCTAGTCAAACCCAAAGTGAAGAACATTCTATTTAAAAAAAAAAAAAAAGCGGGGGGGTGGATCTTCAAAAATGTCAAGGAAAGCTGTAGAAATGTTCTTGACTAAAGAGGCATGACAGCTCAATGCAATGTTACCCTAGCCTGGCTCCTCTATTGGAGGAAAAATCCTACAAAGGACGTTGTTGAGTTAACCAACAGCGCTGGATTCCAGTGCCCACCGCAGATTAGATTAGACAAAGGCTTTCTACGGTGTTAGGTTTACTGAGGGTAATACCTGTATGGTTGTTGGGAAATAAACACGGATGCATGTAGAGATAAAAAGCCTTCATGTCTGTCACTTACCCTCAAAATTTAGGAAAAAAAAATATAAGAAAGACAAAAATCAAGTGATAAAGGGAAGGTGGTAAAGTGTTAACAATGAGGGAACAGCACGGATGCCCTTAGTACTTGTCATATTCTTGCAACTTTTCTGCAAGTTTGAGATCGTTTCTATACAAACAAGGAAAACAAATTTTAAATCTATGTAAGCATTTTTCACTTCTGCCTAATTTTCATAGGACAAATTTCAAACAAATAAGAAATAGAAAGGAGGGACACCTGGCTGGCTCACCTCTGTCTTCGGCTCAGGTCATAACCCCAGGGTCCTGGGATCAAGCCCCACATATGTTCTTTAAAAAAAAAAAAAGAAAGAAAGAAAGAAATAGAAAGGAAACTATAACCAAATCCCATGTATCTATGTATGTACGTATGTATTTTTTAAAGATTTTATTTATTTATTTGACAACCAGATCACAAGGAGGCAGAGAGGCAGGCAGAGAGAGAGGAGGAGGAAGCAGGCTCTCTGCTGAGCAGAGAGCCCAATGAGGGGCTTGATTCCAGGACCCTGAGATCATGACCCGAGCCGAAGGCAGAGATTCAGCCCACTGAGCCACCCAAGTGTCCCCCATGTATTTATTTTTTACAAAAATATTTAATAAGAGATAAGGGTAAAGTAAGTTCCTGGACATCATCTGGAAACTTGGGAATCCTAGAGGTATGCTCTTTGATGGGCACCTGTGTTGTTAGCAAAAGGGAAAATGCAAAGTGATGGCTGGGAAGGATCTGCTTCTATCAGCCTCGAGGGCAAGGCTCTTGTCTGATCTCTGTTTTCTTCAGGGCCCACCACACTGCTCCCTGTAGAGCCCATGCTCAGTGGACTTTATTGTGTGGCTGAGTGGATTGATGACAAAAGGCTAACCTGGTCCCCAGAGCCCTATCAATCCCCAGCTAAGCTTTGGGACAGTGCTGTGGCTTCTAGGTTGCACACTATTCCTGCATGAGTTCATTCCAGTGCACAGGGAGAAGGAGAACTGGTCCCACAATTTTCCTTTTGGCTCTTCCAAGGGCTCTTCTAATCTGTGGGGCCTTGCTGAAGCTATTCAAGTTATCTAGACCTGGAATGTTCTTGTCTATGTTTCAGTCAACAGAGTTAACGGACTGCTATAATTCACACAAACTTTTTTCATTATTAGTTCTCCCTCCTTTTAATGAATGATACTTGGCCCTGAATTCAGAAATTATGCTTGGTTTTAAGTTATCCACGCAAAACAAAATAGTTAAATGATGATTTGGTCAGGGTTCTCTGGGAAGCAGATGCCGAGAAGGAATTGGATATGTAAGACACTTACTGGGGAAAACATCTGTGAGGGGTAACAGGGAGGGAGCAGGAGGTGACAGCGAGAACTCTTAGACGGTGAGGCAGGTCTGAGACCCATGAAGAAGACAGGGAAGGAGAAAAGGAAGAAGGTGGAAAGGGAGGAAAGAGGAAAGCCACAGCCTGCTTCTCGTTCTCAGAAAGTTTCAGCAAGGGTTAGAAGGGAACCCTTGAGCCAAACTCTCTCATCACTGGCACCTCCGTCTCCTTACTGTCTCTGCCATGTTCAGTCACTGGCCAGGAGCGGAACCTGAGAAGTGTGGCCGGCAGCTAGCGCTGGAGGCCTGTCATGCTTCCCGCAGTAGGAGATCTGAGAGGCATATCCCACTGGCTGCCACCGACAATAATTTGCGTGATTTAGGCTGAACCGCGCTCTGCTTTTACCTGAAACAGTGGTTTGTATGATCCAAGGCAAGTTTGGAGTTTCGGCCTTAATCGTCCATCTGGACTCTGCTGTCAGTGCTATGTTGCTTTGAACAGAGGCCGGGCATCCGAAGTAAAGACTGAGAAAAGGGATCCATGTTGTGCTGAAGACATTAAGCTATAGCTCTGTGGCAAAATAAGTTCTGGGGTGCCTGGGTGGCTCAGTGGGTTAAGCCTCTGCCTTCGGCTCAGGTCATGATCCCAGGGGCCTGGGATCGAGTCCCGAATAGGGCTCTCTGCTCAGCAGGGAGCCTGCTTCTCCTCATCTCTCTCTCTGTCTGTCTCTCTGCCTATTTGTGATATCTCTCTCTCTGTCAAATAAATAAAATCTTAAAAAAAAAAAAAAAGTTCTGCTTTCATTCCAAAATATATAGGTGCATTATTTTCCTTTTCCCTCAGAAAGACACTGATTCAAGATGTTGGATGCCTGTTGAATCCCAAAATCTAGAGGCTACCATTCCAAAGCCTCACTTATTTATTTATTTTAAATATTTATTTATGGGGTGCCGGGGTGGCTCAGATGGTTATGCACCTGCTTTTAGCTCAGGCCATGATCCCAGGGTCCTAGGATGTGGGGTTCCCTGCTCAGTGGGAAGCCTGCTTCTCCCTCTCTCTGCTGCTGCTGCTCCCCCTGCTTGTGCTCGCTTGCTCTCTCTCTCTCCCTGTCAGATAAATAAAACCTTTAGAAAAATAAAATAAAGCTTTGTTTATTTATTTGAGAAAGAGAGAGGGAAAGAAAGTAGGGGAAGGAGCAAGAGGCAAGGGAGGGAGAGAATCTTCAAGCAGTCTCCCTGCTAAGCGCAGAGCCCAAAGCAGACCCATGAGATCATGATCGGACCCCAAGCCTTATCCACCACGTATAGAGGATCTGAATTATTCCAGTGTGAGATGGAACTTTCTGACCTTACTCATAAGGACTAAGCAGCCCTAGATGCAAACCCCTAAGGTTCGGAATCCGGGAGACCATAGACCTCAAGAAACTAAGTCTACTTTTATGTGTTCATACTTTAAGATGATAATTTCTGTAATAAAAAAATTCACAAACAAATTGAATGTCAACTTACTCAAAAGTATAAGAGATTGTTAAAGAAATAACACAGTGATGACCCTATTATCAACACAGGCCTAAAATAGGATCCCAGAATAACTGCAAATTGGCTGTACTCACATGTCATCAATACCACTGAGAAATCCTCAGTTTTCATTACCTTTTTGACAACATGATGAGAATGAGAATGAACAGGACTTTCTGATTATTGATGTATTGCCCGCCGCTGCCATGCACAATCAAAGCCTGAAGTGAACACTATGTCAAGACTATGTTTTCACTATGTTTCCTATTTAGGACAAAGTATATCTTTAAAAAAGAAAACAACATCTGCTATTTTCTTATCTGGTAAATTTCATAGTTAGAGGTATTTCTAGATTATTCCTTTAAAGGTATTTAATCCTCTATTTAGCAAGGTTCATAGGGAGAGGTACTTCTGATCTTATAAATGTTTGGTTTAAATGCTTTTTGTTTTTCTTCAAGTTTTTTAAAATTATTTTTTATTTTATTTTTTCTTTTTTACAAATTATGGATCGTGACATGCATAATGCAGCAATCTTATCATTATTTTAAGGGAAAAGAACGCTTTATTCTTGACTTACCTTACATTAAATATGTAGGGAAAATTACTAAAATTATATGCTTAAGACCAAGTCTATGGAATTCTGGAAGAATGGGACATTGCGTATGTGCTCCACACCCTTTATCTCTTCCCCTGCCATGTGAAAAATTAATTATGGAGGTCTGATCATGTTGAAACGTTATTGAGGGGATTTTGATGGGGAAAGAAGGCAGTGAAGGGAAGGAAGCTTTGAGAGATAAGAAAATAGGAAATAGGCATGGTTATGTTACGGAGATTGTAAGGCCGCATTATGGAGTGATTTTATTTATATGTGTCTATTACCGCCTAAAGTCCTTTTTTCACTAACAGTTTACTGTGCTGTGTCCCATTCCCTAATTTAATACCTTCATGAGTCCAAGGCTTGGAGTCTGTGATAGTTGGGCTCTACAGCGTCGAGGTGGTCATTGTGTGGTTAACTCAGAGAAGCACCTACTCTTCAAAGTTCGGCTTGTGTCCAAGGCTACATCTTACCGTCACCAAACACCAGTCATGCTGATGATGAAGACAATGAGTTGGTTTTTTAATGAGATCGGGATAAAGATACCCTGTTTCTAGCCGTGTTATCTGAGACAAATCATTTAATGTTTGCGAGTCAGTTTCCTCATTACTAAAATGAAGGGGTCACACGAAGTATCTTTCAGTTTTCAATGTTTGTCTATGTATTTCATAGTTACCCTTTATTGTTAAGGTAGGTACTTGTTAGGGATTGATATTTTTGGAGAATAGTGTATAACTGTAGATATATTTAAAAATTCAATAACTGTGGGGCTCCTGGTTGGCTCAGTCACTTATGCCTCTGCCTGGAATCGAGCCCTGGGTTGAGCCCTGTGTGGAGCGCTCTCCCATCAACAGCGCCTTGAGCCTTGCCTTGAGCCCCATGAGGAGCTCAGGGAAGAGTCTGCTTCACCCTCTCCCTCTTCCCCCTTCCCTGCTCTTGTGTGCTCTCTCTCATACAAATAAATAAAATCTTTTTTAAAAATTCAGTAACTGCGGGACACCTGCATGATTCAGTCAATTGAGCAGCTGTCTTCAGCTCAGGCCGTGAACCCAGGATCCTAGGATCAAGCCCCATATCAGACTCCTACGCTCATCAGGGAGCCTGCTTCTCCCTCTGCCCTCTGCCTGAGGCTCCCCCTGCTTGTGCTCGCTCGCGCGCTCTCTCTCTCTGTGTCAAATAAATAAAATATTTTAAAAATTCAGTAACTGCTACTGCTATATAGAAAAGTAAGACATATTTGTTCAAAGTGGATGTTTCCATTTTGAAGTAGGCTGATAAGTTTATTTAACCACTGTGGACTCATTTAGACTCAGTTCAGAGTCCATATATTTTAATCTTACTCTGCCACTGGTTACTTTTTTTCTATATGACTTATTGATGACGTGAATATTCACAATCATCCAGGCTCTTCAGATCAGTTTCTCAACATGTAAATTTTTTTTTTTAAGATTTATTTATTTGTCAGAGAGAGAGCGAGCGAGAGCAAAATTTAGGAAAATTATTACAAAGTGTATATAAATGAAAATTATTACAAAGTGTATATTAATGTATCTTAACTGTGACAAGAGAAATGTGAACTATTGAGAGAGAATGTGGATATATCTGAAGTGAATTTCTTTTTATTTACATCATATTTATGGATTAAGAAGACAAGTCAAGATAAGCTTCCAGACGGGTAAAAAAAGTGAAAAATAGAAAATATGACTGCCCAGTTAAGAGACATGTAAGATCAATTCAAGAAGTCTAATGCAATTCTAGGAAGAGAAAAGAAAGGAAAAGGGAATAGATTAGTAACTAAAGATACAATAGAGAAAATCTCTCCAAGCTGAGATTGATAGGGCCATCAGGTGCCAAGCAGAATAAATTTTAGTAAGACTGACATTCCTCCTGTAATTTTATAAGAATGACAAAGAACTCTTGGAAGTTTTCTGATATAAAGAAAACAAAACAAACAATGGGTTAGAAGGCATAGAACCCATACTTTCAAATTTCTGAAAGACAGTGACTTTTATAGTCCAATTTTTATTGTACTCATCATTATATACATTTCAGTTCTTGGGTTCTTCTTATAAGTTTGTCATTCATAAAACCACCTGCATTTTCTCATATGCATGTTTTCTTAACTGAAGAATTGAAGGGCTCTGAAACTTAACTCCCTGGCCAAGTAGATTCTTTAAACATAGAAACATGTTTAACTTAAAACATAGAGCTTGGTGACGATTTAAATTGTATCTTTTTCTTCATTTCCAAAAACTTTGAATAGAATTTGGATTTACTTTTAAGAATTCATTTTTTTCCTAGGTATGAACTGTTCCAAATTGGCAAGATAAAGAGGACATACAGTCTTGCTTTGTGCTAATTGTGGACTTTGAACAAGGTCCTTAGGCACCACTCAATGCATAAAGCTCAGGCAACAAGTAACTTTTCCCCTTACCACTATTCAGAGCAAAGGTCAATTGGAAAGTAAGGGAAATGCTCAGGAGGAAAGAAGGAAGGAAGGAAGGAAGGAAGGAAGAAAGAAAGAAAGAAAGAAAAGAAAGGAAAGCAAGCATAAGCTAAATCTGTCTTGAAAGAATTTGCTGATTTCTGTAGACAGGAGGAGTGCAACAGCCACAGAGTAGGGTCAAAGACCCCACGTAAAATGAAAACCCTCAAGGGAGACCCCATAGTGGATAAACTGCAAATGATCCATCTCTAGAAAAAGGATATACAGTTAGCCGTTGAACACTTGTGGGTGTTAGGGATGCCAACCTCACATGTCATCAGAAATTTACCAAAACCTAATTTCTATTAGCCTATTGTTGGCTGGAAGCCTTACTGATGACATAAACATAACATAGACAGTCAGTTAACATGTATTTTCCATGCTACATATATGATATAAAGTAAGCTAGAGAAGGGTGGCTGGGTGGCTCAGTAGGTTAAAGCTTCTGCCTTGGGCTCAGGTCATGATCTCAGGATGCTGGGACCCAGGCCCACATCGGCCTCTCTGCTCTGCAGGGAGCCTGCTTCCCCCTCTCTCTGCCTGTTTCTCTGCCTACTTGCGATTTCTGTCAGTCAAATAAATAAATAAAATCTTAAAAAATAAAACAGTAAGCTAGAGCAAGGAAAATGTTACTAAGAAAGTCATAAGGAAGTACAGGGCTGTCCTGTATGTACTGAAAACAATCTGTGTCAAAGTGGACCCATACAGTTTAAACCCATGTTGTTCAAGGGCCAATTGTTCTTATACTAAAAAATTATTTCTTGTTTTCTGAAATTCAAATTTAACTGCTGTCCTATATTTTTATTTGCTAGCAGGCAACACTACCCTTCGAGTAAAACAGTGCTAGAGTTGGGCGCCTGGGTGGCTCAGTCGGTTAAGTGACTGCCTTCAGCTCTCCCAGGATCGAGTCCCACATTGGGCTCTCTGCTCAGCAGGGAGTCTCCTTTTCCCTCTGGCCTTCTCCCCTCTCATACGCTCTTTCTCTCTCTCTCTCTCTCATAAGGAAAAAAAAAAAAAGATAATGCTAGAACTTACCTCATTTGGCCTTGGCTCTGGCTGGAGGCAGGGAGGTAGGAAATTTCCCTGAGTTTCTTGCAACAAGCAGGTCCTCTTACGGTTTGAAGGCACAAATTCATACTACCTGTGAGTCCCTGGGTACCTGGAAGAAACAAATGCAAATCCATTCTGCAGGAATCCAACTTAAAACACAGACTTCAAAGAATTACAAGAGATAAATTTACAACAGTTCGCTCATAGAAAATACCAAACACATGAGGAAAACAGGCTATCATGGATGAGAGTTAACAGAAATAGTCATATTTATTTATTTATTTATTTCAAATAATAAATCAGAATCAGATTTGAAAGACTATAGGTGTTTAATTTTTCAGATTTGGAATATGAAGTAAGTAAGGTTAATTTGCATAAATAAGTAAAAGGGGTATTAGATGTTGACTAAGAAATGAGAGATTTGATTATTGAGTATATTCAAATTACTTAATTGGGTGAATCACTTAATTGTAGCTAGGTGTTGTTGTTGTTTTAAAGATTTTATTTATTTATTTGATGCAGAGAGAGAAAGAGAGAGAGAGAAAGTAAGAGCAGGAGTACAAGCAGGGGCAGTGGGAGAGAGAGAAGCAGGCTTCCCAATAAGCAGGGAGCCAGATGCGAGGCTCCATCCCAGGACCCTGGGATCATAACCTGAGCCAAAGGCAGATGCTTAAGGACTGAGCCACCCAGGCACCCCAGTGCTGTGGTATAACACTTGCTTTAAATTGTATTATTCTTTAAAATGTAAGATAAATTCATATAAAAAAGAAAGAAATGTTAAATTTATTTTAGTCTTCAAAAAGAAAAAAAGAAAAGGAATCCCCATATCGTTTGCTAAAGCCTTGTAACATTTTTTTATTTAGAAGATAGTAATTGGCATATACTCTTTGGTACTGGTGTTAGTTTTTGCTGTGTAACAAATCATCCCCCAAATGCTGTGTAACAAATCATCCCCCAAATGCTGTGTAACAAATCATCCCCCATCCCCCTCAGAGCAGAGTTTCATTGTTTGCTCACAATTATGTGGGTAAACAATTTGGGTCTCTTTTGCTCCAAGCAGGGTTGGCTTGACTCAGCTCACTCCATGTCATCTGAAGGGGCTGGATTGGTTGGGACGTCTGGGTGATGAGATGCCCTCTCACCATGGGCTCTTTAACTCTCTAGGAGACCGGCCTGGGCTCTTTCTGAGTAGGAATGGGCAGAATCCCTGAGAAAGGACAAACCTTTATGCATAAACTTCTCCAAGCCTTTCTTAAGTTGTATTTGCTAATGTCCCATTGGCCAAAGCAAGTCACATGGTCAAGCCCCGCTTTAAGAAGGGTGCCGTAGCCTGTCTCCCAAGGGGAGGAGCTGCAAAGCAGCCGGTAAAGGGGTATACATCCGCCTGCAGCGGAAAGAACCCATAGCTGTGTTTTGCTGTCAGCAATACATCGGAGTGGCTACAAACTGAGAGACCAGTAGGGGGTCAGTGTGCAGGGGCAGCTCAAAGAAGTAGGTTCCAGGGTGCAGTAAGGTTCATTCAAACATTCACTAAACCTTTACCGAGGACCCGGATAGTCGTGTGAGGAGCTCACGCTCTGCCCCCGGGATGTCGTTGGGATCGTGTCGTCTGTGCGGTTTGACTCCAGATCCATTTCACTGCTCTCCATGTAGGGTATGTCAACTAGCTGTCCATCCGGGCAAATCGTTAGTTACAAATTGTGTACAAAGGAGGTAAATAAGCCTGTGTGTTGCTTCAAGCCATTCAACTCTGGTCCCACAGTGCGCGGTCTTTCAGTTGTTTCCGGTTTCCATTCTAGTTCGCTTATTTCCACTGCCAGTCCAAGACCAGAGCCGTCTATTTATTTGGTTAGTTTAGATATATACCCTGACTGCTACTAAGATTTTGAAGCAGCTGCTAAATTTCTTTTTCTCAGTTCCCTTGGGTACCAGGGAAGCACATTCCTTTCTATCTGAGCCCTAAGTCTGGCTGCCCAGTGCAAGTGAAAAATGCACTCTTGATGGCCAAATAAACCCCTACCTAGTTTACCACGGATTCTTACAAAATGCTCTTAACTCTGCTTCCCTTTTTCCGGGAATATAGAGCTGGGTTTATCTCCTTTAAGCTGTTCTTGTTTTAAAAGGCTCACATCCACCCAGAAAGCATGGTTTCTCTGAAGCTTCCTATATTTCCATTCTTCTCCTAAACTGGCACCAGCCCACCTCAATGACACAAGACTCAGATCTCCATTTTCTTACAAAACATTGTTCTCTGGTTAAACTTTATCATATGCCCACTGCCAGGATATATTCCCAAATCTATACTAGTTTTCAAACAGAATTTGCAAAGACTATAGCTTTTCTTTAAAAATGTGATTATTCTTAATGCCAAAATTTTTATCAAAACATTTTCCAAATACAGAAACTCTTAGATTGTTGCTCTTCTGTAACGTAAGTACATACTATATATGTATTTTAAAACATACTCTCTGGGGCACCTGGGTGGCTCAGTGGGTTAAAGCCTATGCCTTTGGCTCAGGTCATGATCCCAGGGTCCTGGGATTGGGCTCCACATCAGGCTCTCTGCTCAGCAGGGAGCCTGCTTCCTCCTCTCTCTCTGTCTGCCTCTCTGCCTACTTGGAATCTCTGTCTGTCAAATAAATAAATAAAATCTTTAAAAATAAATAAATGCATATATAAATAAATAAAATATTTTAAAAAGGAGGGGGAGAAAAACACTCTTCTCAGAAAACAGTGAGATTTTTATCACAATCTGTTCCTTTCTACCTATCACTTCCTACTTTTGACTAGATCATAATCTTAGAGTTGGAGACAAAAATCTAGATGCATACTACCCTTAGCCTTTGTGTATTTATCTAATACAGCTATTCATTTTCAAAGCAGACTATAATTTAGGGGCTGTATAGACTTTTCAGGATTTCAGTAACCAGTGATTATGTTGCTGATTATGTTGACCAAGTTGTTGGTCAAGAGCAGTCCCTTTGGCTTAATCTCATCAAAGAAAAATTTGAAAAGCCAGCAGCTAAACCTAAGATTTTGTTTTAGCTGAACTGGAGGGAGAAGAGTCACAGAATACTTCTCCACAAAAGTACTTTGGTAAATTTCCTGGCAGGTCACAGTGTTCTGGGGCGGGTGACCTTGGGATGGCTTTACTGAGATGCCCTTTTTGAAAAAGCTTTGGGTACTGAAGAGAAAAAGGGAGTTGCAAGTTCTCAGTCACTGCTATCTTCTCTGTCCACCAGTGCTGCCACTGTCAGCGACCGCAGCTTTGTGGATTCCCATTTTGATAATGCAGGGAGGCTGTACTTGGTAGGAAGTGTCTGTCTGTCGATTCAGCCACAACCACAGAAAGTTCTATGGTATTATCTTCAAAGTCCTGATACTTAGTTTAGTTCGTTCAGTTTGCAGGGGAAAAAAAAAGTCACAAATTTGTTCAGGCCACTCTGTCTTTTGCCTATCACTCAGAATGGGTGAGAAACACTAAACTGCCCAATGTGATATGAAGATTTTGGGGCACAGAACTCCTGGATTCAAATTTTGTCTCTCTAGTTTTAACTAGCCATGTGTTCTCAGGCATATTATTAAAGATAATGCAAAATGCCTGCCATCACAGCTAAGCCAGCCCATGTGTGTAGACCCTTTACTATACACGTGTCATCTGTGCAGGTGTACCCCAGAGGTATTGCAGGCTTGGTTCCAGACCAGTGCAATAAAGGGAATATCAAAGCAAATCAAATGAATTTTTTTGGGTGCCCAGTGGATATGTGTCCACTCTACAGCAGTCTATTAAGTATACATTATCATCATGTCTAGAAAAACAATGTATATACCTTAATTTAAAAATAGTTTATTGCTGCACTACTTGGGTGGCTCAGCCAGTTAAGCCTCTGTCTTTGGCTCAGGTCATGATCTCACGGTCCTGGGATCGAGCCCCAGACTGGACGCCCTGCTCAATGGGGAATCAGCTTCTCCCTCTCCTTCTGTCCCTTCCCCAACTTGTGCTCACCAGCCCCCCCCCAAAATAAATAATTAAAAAATACTTCAGTGCTGAAAAATGCTAACTGCCATCTAAGCTTTCAGTGAGTCATCATCTTTCTGCCGATAGAGGGTCTTGCAGGGAGACTGATGGCTGCTGACTGATTTGGCAGCTAGCTGAAGGCTGGGGCGACCCGTGGAATTTCTTAAAATAAGACAGGAAAGTTTACCACATCAATGGACTCTTTCTTTCACAAATAATTTCCCTGTAGCATGCAATGCTGTTTGGTAGTATTTTACCCACAGTTGAACTTCTTTTCAAAATTGGAGTCAATTCTTTCCCACCCTGGTGCTGCCTTATCAACTTAGTTCATGTAAATTCTGAATCCTCTCTTGTCATTGCAACAGTCCTCAGACATCTTGCCCAGGAGTAGGTCCCACAGCAAGAAAACAATTTCTTTGCTACCCGTGAGAAACAATTTCTTATTTATCCAAGTTATGTCACAAGATTGCAGCAATCCAGTCCCATCTTCAGGCTCCACTTCTAATAATTCTAGATCTTGTGATGTTTCGGCCACATTTGCAGTGACTTCCTCTGAAGCCTTGAACTCCTCACAGTCATCCATGAGGGTTGGAATCAGCTTCTTCCAAACTCCTGATACTGTTGACGTTCTGACTTCTTCTCATGAATCATACATGTTCTCAATGGCATCTAGACTGGTGAATCCTTTTCAGGAGGGTTTCAATTGACTTTGCTCACATCTGTCAGAAGACTCACCATCTATGTCAGCCATAGTCTTTTGAAACACATTTCACGAATAATAAGACTTTAAAGTCAAAATTACTCCTTGATCCACAGGCTGCAGAATGGAGGTTGAGTTAGTAGTCAAGAAAACATTAGTCTTGTACATCTCCATGAGAGCTCATGGGTGACTAGGTGCTTTGTCAATGAGCAGTCATATTTTGAAAGGTATCTTTTTCTCCGGAGCAGTAGATCTCAACAGTGGGCTTAAAATATCCAGTAAACCATGCTGTAGACAGATGTGCTGTCTTCCACGCTCTGTTGTCCCATTTATAGACAGAGTGGGTCTAGCATAATTCTTTAGGGACCTGGAATTTCTGGAAAGCTCAATGAGCATCAGCTTCACTTTGGAGTCACCAGTTACATTAGCCCCTAATAAGCAAGTCAACCTGTCCTTTGAAGCTTTGAAGCTAGGCATTGACTTTTTCTCTCTAGCTATGAAAATCGTAGGTGGCATCTTTTTCCAGTAGAGGGCTGTTTCATCTTCATTGAGAATCTCCTGTTTAGGGCAGCCCCCATCATTGATGATCTTGGCTAGATCTTCTCGGTCATTTGCTGCCACTTCTACAACAGCATTTGCTGCCTCTCCATGCATTTTTGTGTCATGAAGATGGTTTCTTCCCTTAAACCTCACGAACAAACCTCTGCTAGCTTCAGACTTCTCTTCTGTAGCTTTCTCACCTCTCTCACCCTTTACAGAATTGAAGAGAGTTAGGGCCTTGCTCTGGATGAGGCTTTGGCTTAAGTGAATGTTATGGCTGGTTTGATATTCTGTCCAGATCACGAAAATGCTCTCCACATCAGCTATAAAGTTGTTTCACTTTTTTTATCATTCATGTGTTCTCTGGAGTAGCACCTTTAATTCCTTTCAAACACTTTTCCTTTGCATTCACAACTTGGCTAACTGTTCTGTGCAAGAGGCCTAGCTTTGACCTTATCTCAGCATTTAACATGCCTTCCTCACCAAGCTTAATCATTTTGAGTTTTTTACTTAAAGTGAGAGATAATGCAACTCTTCGCTTAAACACTTAGAGGCCATTGTGAGGTTACTGACTGGGCTAATTTCAATATTGTTGTATCTTAGGAAATAAGGAGGCCTAAGAAGAGGGAGAGAGATGGGGGAGTGGCTGGTCAGTGGAGCAGTCAGAACACACCCAACATTTGCCAGTTAAGTTACCCTCTTTTAAAAAAATATTTATTTATTTATCTGAGAGAGAGCTAGAGCACATGTGTGAGTTGGGGGCAGGGGGAGGAAGAGGGAGAAAATCCCCAAGTAGACTCCCTGCTGAGCACAGAACCCCAAATGGAGCTCTATCACACATCCCTGAAGTCATAACCTGAGTGGACACTGAGTCTAACGCTTAACCAACTGAGCCACCCAGGAGCCCCAAGGTTGCCTTCTCATATGGGTGCAGTTTGTGGCACCCACCCGCCCACAGCTACAATAGTAACAGCAAAGATCACTGATCACAGATTACTATAACAGATATAATAATAATAATAAATATGAAATATTGCTAAGATTACCAACATGTGGCAGAGAGACACTAAGTGAGCAAATGCTGTTGGAAAAATGGACTGAAAGACTTGCTCAATGCAGGGTCACCACAAGCCTCTCATCTGTAAAAAATGCAGCATCTGGGAAGTGCAATCGAGTGAGGCACAATAAAATGATGTGTTCAGTAGGCAGGTGAACTGTAGGCAACATTAAACACAAAAGGAAGGATAGCAGCCAATCCCATAGTTTTTCTCCTCTTATCTATTGCCTTAAGTTGGTTCTCAGGAAGGGAAAGGAGAGAGCGCTCTATTATTATTATTATTATTATTATTATTATTACTATTTTTACTATGAGGAACATCATTAAGGTTTGAATTACTTAATTAAATGGAGATGCCACGATTAGCCAAAATTAAACTTACAACACAATATGGTATATTTCTTTCCATATTTGAAAGCTGAATTAGCTATAAATAACAACTACAACAAAAATCTCAGATCACAGTAACTTAACAAAACAACAGGTTGACTGACTTCTCTCTCGTGAAGAAATCTGGAGGTCATCTCTCTAGGGCTGATAAACCATTCCATGATTCCAAGATTCTATGTTTTGTTCTATCACCCTTAGCACATGGCTCTCTCTTCAGAGCCCATGCTGGCTTATTCAGGCTCCAGATACCACATTCAAATCCTAGCCAGAGAAAGGAGAAAATTAGAACAGCCCTTTCCCTTTAAGGACATTTCCTGAAAGTTCCATGTGCTATTCCTGCTTATATCCTATTGGACAGAATGTGGTCACGTGGCCACGAGCTGCAGGAAGGTGAGGAAATACAGTCTTCTTCTGGACAGAAACGGACCTCATCAAAAATCAGGGATTCTACTCAGAAAGAAAGGGAGAAAAATTATCGGAAGAAAGCCTCTTTGCCACAGAGGGCCTTTAGGTTTGTAATGTTCCACAGGTAAATGTATTTATTATATAAAAAAGGTCAATATCCCTTCAAACAGGAAAGTAACTCTCATATGGTAAACATGAAAACTCTACTTTGGAATTTGGCAAACTAAACTTAACCTTCTAAAGGATGACTTGAGATGGCCTTTTTTGATATAACTGATGAATATTCCTTTGTCCAGAAGTATACTTTGTGATGAAGAGAGAATGAAAGCCAGATGGAAAACATTTTAAAAGGAAGGATTTTGAGTGGCTCAGTATGATAAGCAGCTGACTCTGGATTATGGCTCAGGTCATGATCTCAGGGTCCTGGGATTGAGTCCTGTATCGGGCTCCACACTCAGTGAGGAATCGGCTTGAGATTCTCTCTCTCTTCCTCTGCACCTCCCCCCAACTCGTGTGCACATGTGCACACACGCTCTCACTCTCTCTCAAATAAATAAATAAATCTTTTAAAAAAAGTTAGGAATTTGGTACTATCATAGAGTTGCATTTCATCTAGCCAGGAAACAACACTAAATAAGTTTGGAGCCCTGCTGAGGAAGTCATATGTTCCTACTAGACTGGGCTACAAGGCCACACACCTGTTTGTGTGGCAAGGGTGCTCCCTGGTGCAATGTATTTATTGCAGTGGCCTAAAAGCATATAATCTGTGCCAATGGTGAGCTTAAAGGAATATTCCTACATAAGTCATATCATCTCAATAGGATAATGAAGCCTGAATAGTTAGGAAATACTGGACATTAACATGAGTGAAATTATTATAGCATTTTCTGAAACCTGTGCATGTAAAACTGGGTACCTAGTCATTCTATCCCAAGTTGAATTCAACTGTAGCTCTCATGACACCTTTGATCTATCTCCCAGGAATTCACATTATGAATAAGCACTTGAATATGCATATTAGAAAGGTTTGGCAGAAGTGGACCCTTTGATGCTTTGATGGAGGATTATATTCTGTCAGGAGACAGTGTTGACCAGGTTAATGATTGCTAGTGACAGGCTCCAGAACTCTACTTTAATAACAATACTTTAGTAACAAAATAATTGCAGAAAGTATTAGAAAACTTCAGTGTTCTATATCACACTCTACCTATAAGCAAATTTTGCTTTGGCAAAGACCCCTCAAATGGGTTGGATCTTTCTAAAATTTAGGAAATAAAAGAGTCTGAAGAAACTACTTGTAGGATTTTCCTTTGCTTGGATTCAAACACAGGTAATAGCTAACGGATGATACAGAAGTCTTTGAAGGCAATGATAAACTCTTTTTTAAGGGGGCGGGGGAGAGAGAAATTTTGCTAGATTATGTAGTTCCTACATTATAAGAAATAAAACCATTCATTCTTTCCATTCACAAGAGTAATTGCAGGAATTTGGTAAAAGTAGATCAAATTATGAACTTTCTCAAAATAAAAATTGACTTTCCTATTTTAAAAAGTAGCCTACCATTCCCTTAAGATATTATACTGTTTTGCAAAAAGAAGTTTGCGAAGGGAAGTTTGCATTGCAAGCAATGTGGATAAAATAGGATCTGAATAGTAAGGACTGAGTCAATGTTACTGTAGCACTTGAACTCCCTGACTAAGGGGAGTTGCCTCATAGTTGGATAACTGGTGCTTCTGTTTTGGGGTAACTTCCTGGCACAACGGAGAGCTTCCCTTTTGGATACAGCTGCTCTATTGTAACATGACCAGGATTGCAAAAGAAAAGTAAAGCCTAAAATGGGGACCCAGCAGCAATGTTTCATCAGCCTAAAATTTTTCATCTGTGAGTAAATGAGCAAACAAATAAGTAGAAAATGTCATGTAAATTACATGGATGATCGTGGTTCAATATTGTGAAAACTGAGCAGGGCTTGATTCGTATCTTGGGGTCCTCTGCACTGTATGTCTGATTATTCATTTCATGTGAGACATGTGGTGTTATGATTCAGATTGTACTTTAAGTTATATAGATAAAAATTCCTTACACAGTGTTTTATTTTAATTGTGGTGACATCTTTAAGTGTTCTGTGCATTAAGTACATTCACATTGTTGCACAACCATCACTACCATGGATCTCCTGCTTTTCATCATATCATACTAAAACTCTGTACCCATTAAACACAGCTCTCTAAGAAACCCCCCTCCTTACTTCAAGCTAACCTCTACTCTATTTTCTGTTCCTGTGAACTTGACTAAAGTAGGTCCCTCATATAAATGGAATCATATAATATTTGTATGATTTGTGTAAATATGTAAAATTTTGTGACTGGTTTATTTCACTTAGCATAATGTCTTCGAGGATCATCCGTGTTGTAGCATGTTTCAGAATTTCTTTTTTAAGGGTGAATAATGTACTGTATTTTGTTTATCCACTGATCTGTCAGTAGACACTAGGTTGCTTCCACCTTCTGGCTGTTGTGAATAACGCTTCTGTGACTATTAGTGTGTAAATATCTGTTGGGGTGCCTGGGTGGCACAGTTGGTTAATCGTCCAACTCTTGGTTTTGGCTAGGGTTGTGATCTCGAGGTTGTGAAACTGAACCCCACGTCAGGTTCCATGCTCAGCACGGAGTCTGCTTAAGACCCTCTCTCCCTCTGCCCCTTTCCTTTCCTCTCGAAAATAAATAAATCTTAAATATATATATATATCTCCAGAAGTGGTATTGCTGGATGATATAATAATTCTATTTTTAATTTTTGGGGGACTCTCCAAATTATTTGCAGTAGTGGCTGCACTATTTTTTTTTTAAGATTTTATTTATTTATTTGACACAGAGAGAGAGAGATCACAAGAAGGCAGAGAGGCAGGCAGAGAGAGAGGGGGAAGCAGGCTCCCTACTGAGTAGAGAGCCCGAAGCGGGCCTCGAACCCAGGACCCTGAGATCATGACCTGAGCCAAAGGCAGAGGCCTCAACCCACTGAGCCACCCAGGCACCCTGCACCATTTTACATTTCCATCAGCAATGCACAGGTTTTCTAGTTTCTCTATATCTTCATCAACATTTACTACTTTCTGGGTTTTTTTCATAATAGCTATTTTAGTGGATGTGAAGTAGTATCTCATTGCAGGTTTGATTTGCTGTTCCTTAATAATTAATGATATTGAGCACCTTTTCACGTGCTTATTTGCCATTTGTTTGTCTACCTTGGGAAAATTTCTATTCTAGTTCTTTGTCCATTTTTAATCAGGTTTGTGGTTATTTTTGTTGTTGTATGGAGTTCTTTCTATATTCTAGAACTCAGTCCCTATCAGATACATGATTTCACTTAGTGTTTTAAGGGGTAATTAGGTCCATAATGGTCGCTGAGTATGGAAGACTCACGGGATGAACACAAGCTTGCTGAAAGTAAACAAAACATACTGATAAGCAGGTCACCTGGGGGAAAGAATAAGTAGCTTTGAAATCCCCCACAAGGGACACCTGGGTGGCTCCATTGGTTAAGCCGCTGCCTTAGGCTCAGGTCATAATCCCAGGGTCCTGGGATCGAGACCCACATTGTACTCCTTCCTTGGCAGGGAGCCTGCTTCTCTCTCTGCCTCTGCTTGCTTGTGTTCTCTCTCTCTCTAACAAATACATAAATAAATAAATAGAATCTTAAAAAAAATAAAAGTAATCCCCCACAATGTGAAAAGATCAAATGAGTTTTAGGCAGAGTTCTCCTTCCTTTTTTAATCCCCCTTGGTGTGTGGGCATGACATTACCTAAAGGTTCTCCCTCTTGTTCCCCAAACCCAACAACCATATCAAAGACCCCCCCCCACCCCGAGATAGATCAACGATTTGCTTTAGGGCAGTGTTTCTCAAACTTCCCTCACTTGACAATTTTTGCCATACTCACATAATATGTAACATTTTTTCTAACAATTTTCTTTAAATCAACTCAATTTTAAAAATTAAATTTATCTTAAAACTTTAAAATCAATATTGTAAATGGCAAACCAGAATCACATGCCCTTCCAGCCACAGCGGATTATAAACATCAGGTACTCCTTTGTCATCCAGGACATCCTTTGCTGGTGGCCCTAGATAAGCATGTCCTAGCCCTAGCAGTGGACAGTTACATCTGCCACTATGTTGGGGTGGGACTTTTTATTGGACAAAGGTGCTGTTCAATGAACAGTCTGTCCCATGCATAGATTTGTGCCCAGGGAGTGGAAATAGGCTGACGGTAGCAAGTACTATCACAAATGGTTTTCTGTAGTCATAACTACATGAAACACTACTTGAGCCTAAATGATATTTCTCAAGATTTTCTTCTTAGGGAGAAAAACCGCAGATTCCCACAAGATATGCTTTGTTTTTTCTTTTTTAAGATTTTATTTATTTGACAGAGAGAGATCACAAGCAGGCAGAGAGGCAGACAGAGAGAGAAAGAGGAGGAAGCAGGCTCCCCGCTGAGCAGAGAGCCCGATGCGGGACTCGTTCCCAGGACCCTGAGATCATGACCCGAGCGGAAGGCAGCGGCCCAACCCACTGAGCCACTCAGGCGCCCAAGATATGCTTTGTATAGGGGCGCCTGGGTGGCTCAGAGGGTGAAGCCTCTGCCTTCGGCCCAGGTCATGATCTCAGGGTTCTGGGATCGAGGCTCATATCGGGCTCTCAACTCAGTGGGGAGCCTGCTTCCCCCTCTCTGCCTGCTGCTCTGCCTACTTGCGATCTCTCTCCCTCTGTCAAATAAATAAAGTCTTAAAAAAAAAAAAAAGATAAGCTCTGTATATCTGAGAAAATTGTCAGTTGTCTGAGGTAATTCTTTAACTTGGTAGTCCTCAGACTTAGTGGTCTCAGGACCTCTTTATATCCTTAAAATTAGTAAGCTTTTGTTTATGTGAGTTTTAGCTATTGACATTTATCATGTAAGAAATGAAAACTGAGAAAATTTGAAAGTTTTTACTAATTCATTTTAAATGATAATAAGCTACATGTTAACATAAATATTTTTATGAAACATAACTTTTTTTTTTTTTCAAAACAAAAGACAAGTAGTTTTGTTTACATTTTGGTAAATCTAACATCTGGCTTAATGGAACTCAGCTGTATTTTCGTATCTGCTTCTGCATTCAGTCTTTTGCAACATTCATGTCATGTGGACTCAGTAGACTGCTCTGCACACTCATGAAAGAGAGTGAGAAAGTCAAATAATATTTTTTAATTATAAGAAGTTGTAACTCCATAGATCTTCTGTAGGAAGATCTTAACTACTCTCAGATCACAATGGAAAGCTCAGCTTTAATTCATTTGGAGCTAGCTAGTGGGGTAGGGTGGTTTAGAAGGCAGATCCTAGAGCTAAACTGCCCCATTTCTGCTGCCATTTTTATTATCCATTTGACTCTGGCCAACAAATTTAACTATTTTGTGCCCTGGGTAGAATAAAGATAATAAAGAGGTTATAAACATAAGGGTATATATCTATGAAATTAGTAAAATGAAACAGTATCTTGAAAGGGGGTTATATGCAGGTGCTCAGTTTAGTCTTGAACTAGAAGCTCATTATTACTTTCATTTCTTAGTTTTATGTGAAGCTGAATATTTTTTGGTATGTTTATCAGTCGTTTGTATTTCTTTTTTTTTACTCATTTATTAATATACTTTATATTTTTGTTGTTAGTCTTTTTTTTTTTTTAAAGATTTTATTTATTTGTCAGAGAGAGTGAGCGAGAGCGAGCACAGGCAGACAGAGTGGAAGGCAGAGTCAGACGGAGAAGCAGGCTCCCTGCGGAGCAAGGAGCCGGATATGGGACTCGATCCCAGGACGCTGGGATCATGACCTGAGCCGAAGGCAGCTGCTTAACCAACTGAGCCACCCAGGCGTCCCTGTTGTTAGTCTTTATACTAATTTTATGACCTCTTTACATAGTATACATATTAATTTCTCAATTCTTGTGTATATTGCTATTTTTTCTCCAAATCCATAATTTATCCTTTATTTATCCTTAACTTTATTTGTGGTGCATTTTTCATCATGAAGAAGTCTTAAATTTGTATGTGTAAAATTTGTTAATCTTTTTCCCTTGGCTTCTGGTTTTCATGTTTTCATTTTGTTTCTGTAGTTTATATTTTAATTTTTAATATTTAGATATATAATACACTAAGAATTTATTTTGGAGTATTATGTACAAGAGGGGATCTAATTATTCCTTCTCTGCAGAATGGGTAGCCAATTGTTTCAACATTATTTCTTTAATATTCCATTAATTTGCTGCTGACTTAGGAGGTCTTCTTTATAACACACTAACTTGTTATAATCATGTAGATCTACTTTGGGATTTCTCTATTTTGTTTCATATAGTATTTGTCTCTTCCAACATCCATAACATACATTTTAAATTACTTTAACTTTATAGTAAATTTTAATGTATGATATAAAAAGTTCCCCCTTAATTATTCTCCTTTCTCATAATTTTGATTTATGAATTTATTTCATGAATTTTAGAATGAATTTTTCAAATACAACCCTTACTTCCCCCAAATTGCAATTGTTATTGGAATTACATTACATTTATATATTAATTGGGAAGCACTGTCCTCCTTTACAATATTAAGTTATCCTGGATGCCTGGCTGGCTCAGACAGTGGAGTATGAGACTCTGATCTCAGGGTTGTGAGTTCAAGCCCCATATTGGAGTTTAATTAAAAAACAAACAAACAAATTAACTCATTCCATCCAGGAAATTAAACAGCTTTTAATTCAGTCCGATTATTTTTTACACCTTTCAGCAAACTCTTAAGATGTTCTCAATATAGGTCTTGCTATTTCTTTTAAAACTTATGTATCAAACAGGCTATTCTGTAAAGATTGTGATTATCACCCTCAATAGGGATAAAAACTATAAGGCAGATTGTGAATTATAAGACAATTGTGAATTTTCTTCTGCACCAAAGTTTGTTTTGCCTCATCTTGAAAAATAGAAGTTAAGGTATTCAAAATTTATATACATCAAGAATTAAAGATAATTTTGCACTAAGAAGGATGAACTGTTTGCTAAACTTGTTTGATCCATTAAATATGTCTCCTCAAGCAAGATAAAGTCTGGGTCAAATGTAGATTCTATTCCTCTACGTGGGTCTTGGAAAGAGAAAAGTAAGAAATAAGCTTCTTGATTTTAATGTATAGAATCTCCAACAATCATGTGCAACAGAATCAGTTGATGGGCTTATTAAAATAAAACTTGCTTTCTAACAAGTTTTCAGGCGATACTGATGCTGTTAGTCCAATGACTACACCTGGAGAACCACTGGTTTACTGTAATAACCCTGGGACAGAAATTCCAGGAGCCTTGCTGAGATAGATGCGGGAGGAGATGGTAGAGAGAGCATTAGAAGTTAGATCTCTGGTCTCAGTGATAATTATTCTCTTTGGCATTATAGTCCTTTAAATCTATGATGTTTTACTCTGAGGTTGGGTCTTATTCTTATCCCATATATTTTTGTATGAAATGTTCTGGTTTTTCAATTTGCATACAATGTGTTTATTTGTTTAATTATTTTTATTAACATATAATGTCTTATTAGCCCCAGGGGTACAGGTCTGTGAATTGCCAGACTTACACATTTCACAGCACTCACCATATCACATACCCTCCCCAATGTCCATAACCCAACCACCCTCTCCATACCCCTCAGCAACCCTCAGTTTGTTTTGTGAGATTAAGAGCCTCTTATGGTTTGTCTCCCTTCCAATCCCATCTTGTTTCATTTTTTCCTTCCCTACCTCTCAAGCCCCCAACTTTGCCTCTCAAATTCCTCATATCAGGGAGACCATTTGACCATATGAACAGTCTTTCTCTGACTGACTTATTTTGCTCAGCATAAAACTCTCTAATTCCATCCACGTCATTGCAAATGGCAAGATTTCACTTCTTTTGATGGCTGCATAGTATTCCATTGTGTATATATAACACATCTTCTCTATCCATTCATCTGTTCATGGATATCTAGATTCTTTCCACAGTTTGGCTATTGAGGACGTTGCTGCTATAGACATTCAGGTGCATGTGCCCCTTTGGATCACTACATTTGCATCTTTAGGGTAAATACGCAGTTGTCAATTTGCATACAATTTGTAATCTCAAATTTGACTTCTGCTGTAACCCAAAAATTGTGTAGTAGAGTACTTTAAAAACTATTAAGGTGTCACATCTTTTTGACTCATTTGTTCACTCATTCATTGTTGAGCAACATCTGTGAGTCACATGCTTGGGTTGTATCAGTGAGCAAAAGAGACAGATTTCCACATTATGGAGCTTATATTAGTGGACAAGAGATGAGCAGCACACAATAAACTAAGTAAATTATGTAGCATGCCAGAAGATGATAAATGCTATAGGTATAACAAAACAACAGCAGAACAGAGAAAGGGGAATCATGGATGCAGGGGGAGGGGTTGCAATTTTAAATATGCTAATCAAATTAAGTCCCAGTAATAAGGTGCAATTTGAGCAAGGACTTAAAGGAGGTGAAGGAGTCAGCCTCATGGATATGTAGCAGAAGAAAGCAGAGTAAATAGCCTGTGCAAAAGCCCTCAAGTAGTAGCATGTCTAGAGTTTCTGAAGAACAAGGTGGCCATGGAAGCAAGCAGGGGTGGAGAACTGGAGGTGAGGTCAAAAATATAAAAGGGGACAATTCATATATCGCTCTTGTAGGCTACTGCTATGACTTTAGGTTTCACCCTGAGTGAAATAGGGAGCCATTGAGGAATTCTAAGCAAATGAGTGACACAATATAATTTATATTTTGAATCAGTTGATGGGCTTATTAAAATAAAACTTGCTTTCTAACAACGGGCTGTTCAGCATAGACTATAGGGAGCAAGAGTCTAACCAGAGAGATCAAGTAATAGGCAACTGAGCAGTAATACAGGTGAGGGATAAAGTAGCTTGAATCAGAGTGGGGGCAGTGGAGGAACTGAGAAGTGGTCAGATTCTGGTTCCATTTCAAAGGTAGAGCCCACAGAATGTCTTGACAAAATGGATGTGTGTTCTAAAAGAGGGAAATCAAGGATGACTCTCAAGATTTTAGTCTTAGCAAGATGAAGGATGGAGTTAGCCACAATGAAATGAAAACAATAACTGAACAGGGTTAGGGTTGAATATCAGGAAATTGGTTTTTTATGTTAAGTTTCAGATATCCATTTGATATCCAAATGGAGATACTCTGTAGGCAGTTAGATATAGAAAACTGGATATCAGGATAAAAATCAAGGTAAGATAGAAATTTGGGAGTTAAGAGCAAAGAGATGGTTTTGAAAACCATGAAACTAGATATGATAACCAAGATATTTAAAGGGCCAAACCCTGGGACACTCTACTATGAAGAGATCAGAAGGAAGCATCAAACCGTGAAGGGAACACCAGTCTGTAAGGAAAAGAGATTTTGTTATTCTGGAAATCAAGTGGAGAAAGTATATAAAGAAGGAAGGAGTAACCCACTGTGTCAAATATTGCTGTTAGGTCAATTAATATTAGGAGTGAAGGTTAACCATTGGCATATTGAGAATATTAGTGACTTTAACAAGAGTGGTTTTGGTGATGGGATGAAAGCCTGATTGAAATAGGTTCAGGTAAGAAATGGAGGGGAGTGCAAAAACAATGAATACTGTTATGTTGAAAATAAAAAATAAATTAAAAAAAAAGAAATGGAGGGGAGGAATAGTATAGACTATTATTTCAAGAAGCTGTTTTGCAAAGGGAAGCAAAGAAATGAGACAGTAACTGGCAAGTGAGGTAGGGTCAAGAGTTTTGTACTTTTTTGAAAATGGGAGAAGTAGCAGAATGCTTTAATGATGGTGGAGAAAATCTAATATGGAGGCAGAAACTTGTTGATGTAGGAGAGAGAAGGGAGAATTTTTGAATCAATATCATTGAGTAGCTAAGAGGATAGGATCTAGTATAGGAATCAGCAAACTTTTTCTGTAAGGGGCCAGATAGTGACTATTTTAGACCTTACCAGCCACACTTGGTATCTGTTATATATTCTTCTTCTCCACCTGCAACTTTACAAAAATGTAAAAACCATTCTTGGCTCATATGTGTTATGTGGAAAAAAATAGCAGGATTTGGCCTATACATTGTAGTTTGCCAATCCTTGATCCAGTACACAGGCAGAAAGGCTGATTTTATTTTTATTTTCTTAAAGATTTTATTTTTAAGTAATATCACAACCCCAAGATCCAGAATCACATGTTCTACCAAGCCAGCTAGCCACTCCAAAAAGGCTGATTTTAGATAAGAGCATAGAGAGCATGCATAGTTTTTTGTATTTTAATAGTCTGGAAAACAGAGTATATCAAGTTCAGATGCTGGCAGGCAGACAGATGTAGTAGGATCTCTCTTCTGATTGCTTCAATTTTCTCCAGGAAATAGGAAAAGTTATCAGAAGGTAAGATTGAGAGCCAAAAATGCTGAATGTCTGAAGAGGAGAATTGTATAAAATAGTTGTCTATGAAAAAGAGAGTGAATAAAATTAGAGCTAATATAATTTGATTGCCTGGCAGCATTTTGAGATCACTTGAGGTTTGTGTTCATCAAATTTAAAGGGAGACCTCTTCACACTTGCATTTTTTTTTTAAGATTTTATTTATTTACTTGAGAGAGAGCATGAACGAGGAGAAGGTCAGAGAGAGAAGCAGACTCCCCATGGAGCTGGGAGTCCGATGCGGGACTCGATCCCGGGACTCCAGGATCATGACCTGAGCCGAAGGCAGTCGTCCAACCAACTGAGCCACCCAGGCGTCCCACACACACTTGCATTTTAATTCCAGTCATGGTTAGCTTTGTGGGAGCAAGAGTTAAGTAAGTAAAGACTGATCAGAGTTACAGTTTTACCAGGTGAGTATGATGAATTAAGAGAGAACATTAAAGAAATGTCCAAGAGAGTGATCAATCATAGATCATGAAATTTAAAGCAGAGTGAAAAGGGGAGAAAAAGGTGAAGGGCAGTGAAACAGTGATAGGATCAATATATTGGAATTTCCAATGAGTGTGAAGAATTATTGGGAATCAGGGATCTAGAGGGAGTAAGCTGGAAAGACAGAAGATGATCATGAAGGGGAATGCATGAAATTAAGATAGTGGTGGTTTATTGGTTATAAGAAGTAGCTCTATATAAGGAATGACCAAAGGAGTGATGTAGGTAGTATGAAAAGGAGAGGTAATTAAGAAGATGAAAGTCAAAGCATTAGAAAAATCATTGATATGCACATTAAGATCACCAAGAATTGAGGCAGGAATGTTGGAGAGGCTGACAGAGTTAAAGTCATCAAGAAATAAAGGTAACTTTTGTTGACTTGAAGTTCTTTTGCATTGACATCTGAAGAATAGGTTTTAAGATTTCTATCTTTTGAAATTCACTAAGGTTTTCTATGTGGCCAAACTTGGTTAGTATTTGGAAATGCTTCATAGACATAAGGCAGCATGAATTCCCTACTTGTTAAGATACAAAATAATATCTATAATTTTTTTCATTAGGTTTTTCTCAGTGAATATGGGGAGATCAATTAGGAGGACATTATATAGACAAAAAATGGTGGTTTAGTTGAGGCTGGTGGTAGTAGAGATGAAAGGAACTGGATGGACTAACAGAAACTGATGAAATCAAATCAAGCCCTAATGAATTGGATATGACATGTAAAGGAAGGAGGCGGCAAAGAGATCTTCTGCAGGGGGCCTTGGTGTCTCAGTTGGTAAAGTTGCTGCCTTTGACTCAGGTCATGATCCCAGTGTTTGGCATCAAGTCTTGCTTGGGTCTTCCCTGCTCAGGGAAGAGTCTGTTTCTCCATTTGCCCCTCCCCCCAACTCATGTGTACCCTCTCTCTCAAGTAAATAAATAAAATCTTAAAAAAAAAAAAGGGATTTTTTTGGGTTTCTATAAAAATGTAAATAACGAATGGTCTAGCATTATCATTGAGAAGTCAGGATACCTCTGTTTAAAGTTGGCCTTACTTAGAAGGGGTGTGATACCAACAAGTTATTTTTGCTTCTCAATTTTCTCATTTCAAAAAGCAAGTAATAACATATGAGGTTCTTGTGAAGGTTAAGTGAATTAATGGATACAAAAAACTTATTTCAGCCCTAATACATAGTGAGACTTCAATGAGTGTGAGCCATGTTTAGTCTTCACCGAAAACATTCAAAGATGATCCAGTTTGAAAGGCAAGTAATGAACTCAATTATGTATATTTCAAAGCATACATTTAAGGAACACATGTGGAGGTGTTAGGTAAATATGCAGTTGGATACTCAGGCATGGGACTCAGAAAAAAAGATCTGGGCTAGATCTACAAATTAGTCAGTCATCTGTATATAGATGGTAGCTATACACAGAAACCATGGGAGTGGATAAGACTGACTGAGGAAAAATATAGTGAGGAAAAGACCGATTTTTTTTTTTTTAGTTGAGATAAAATTAATATGACATAAAATACACCATTTTAACTATTTGAATGCACAATTCAGTGACTCCCAATATTCATTCACAATGTTTGCAATCATCACCACTAAATTTGAACATTTTTATCACTTACCAAAGAAAACCCATATCCATTAAGCGGTAACTCCCCAGTCCTGCCTCCCATTAACCCCTGGCAAATAGTAATACTGCTTTATACATCTATGGATTTGCCTACTCTTGACTTTTCACTTGAATGGAATCATACTCTATGTGGCTTTTTGAGCCTGGCTTCTTTTACTTAGCACATCTTTCAAGGAAGATCCATGTAGAAGCTTCATTCTGATTTATGGCTAAATAATTCCATTGTATGGATACCACAATGTGTTTATCTATTCATCTGTTGGTGGCCATTGAGACTGTTTCTACTTTTTGATTATTATTTGGCTATACACATTCATGTATAAGTTTAGTTCAGATATTTATTTTCAGTTCTCTGGAGTGTCTGCTTAGGAGTAGTATTGCTGGGTCATATGGTAATCCAATGTTTAAACTTTTAAGGTACTAAGAAACTGTTTTCCACAGTGGCTACACTATTCTACATTCCCTCTAGCAATTTATGAAGGTTCCAATTTCTCCACATTGTTGCCAATACTTGTTTTCAAATTATAGCCACTCCAGTGGGTGTGAAGTGGTATTTGTATTTACTTTGCATTTCTTTAGTGGCTTACAATATTGATCATCTTTCTATATACTTCTTGGCCGTTAGAATATCTTCCTTAGAGAAATATCTATTCAAGTCCTTGCACATTTTTACTTTGGGTTGTCTTTTTATTGATGACTTACTGGGTTAGAGACCGTCAACAGATACATGACTTGCAAATACTTTCTCACATTCAATGGGCTCTTTTTCTTTATAATGTTTTCTGATACATGTAAGCTTTAAATTTTAATAAAGTGCAACTTATCTACTTTTAATGTTGTCACTTGTGTTTTTGATGTCATATCTAAAAATCCATTGCTAAACCCAAAGTCATGAAGATTTACCCCAATATTAACAGAAATTTCTATAGTTTTCCTATTACACATAGGTTTTTGATTCATTTTGAGTTACTGTTGTGTGAAGTAGGGGTCCACATTCACTCCTTTGTAGGCTGATATGCAATTTTCTCCGCAGTATTTATTGAAAATACTATTCTTCCCTTAATGATGTCTTAATAGCTTTATCAAAAATCAGTTTGACCATAAATGCATGGCTTTATTTCTGGGCTTTCAATTCTGTTACATTGATTTATATATCTATCTTTCTGCTAGTACCACAGTGTTTTCATAACTGTACACTTATAGTAAGTTTTTTAAAAGATTTATTTATTTAGTTAGAGTGCATAAGCGGGTGGAAGGGCAAAGGGAGAGAAGAAAGAGAATCTCAAGTAGACTCTGCACTGAGCATGAAGTCCAACGGGGGCTTGATCTCACAGCCCTGAGATCATGACCTGAGCCAAAATCAAGAGGTGGCAACTTAACTAACTTATCCATCCAGATGCCCCTGTAGTAAGTTTTAAATTTACTACAATGAGTCCTCTAGATTTGTTCCTTTTTAAGGCTGTTGGGAGAATCTCTTGTTATTCCATATTAATTCCAGTGTCAACTTGTCAATTTCTGCAAAAAAAAAAAAAAAGCAGTTGGAATTTTGATAGGTATTGCAATGAATCTGTAGATCAATTCTAACAATATTAAGTCTTTCAATATATAAACACAGACACATCCTCTCATTCATTAGGTCTTCTTATATTTCTTTCAACAATGTTTTGTAGTTTTCAAAAAACAAAACAAAATGAAACAAAAAGACCCCAGTGTTTTGTAGTTTTCAGTGTGCATCTCCTATACCTCATTTATTTCTTCATATTTTATTCCCTTTGATGCTGTCAATGGAATTGTGTTGTTAATTTCATTTTTGGAATATTCATTGGAAATGGACAGAAAAACAACTGATTTTTTATGTTGATCTTGTATCTTACGATTTTACCAAATCTGTTTATTAGTGGAAATAATTTGTTCATGGATTCCATTTGGTCATGGTAGATAATCCTTTTACTGTGCTGCTGAATTTACTTTTTTCTTGAGTTCTTTGTAACCATATTTATTAGGGATCTTGGTCTGTAGTTTTATTTTCTTGTGCTGTCTTTGTCTGGCTTTGGTATCAGGGTAATGCTGAACTGATGGAATGAATTAGGAAGTGCTTCCTCTTCATTTACTTTTTGTGTGTGGGTGAGAGTTTGAGAATTTTTGTTTTTTTGTTGTTGTTGTTGTTTTAGAAGAAGAGAGGAGGTGGGTTGGGGAAGAGGCAGAGCATGAGAGAGAATCCCAAAAAGTCTCCACACTCAGCATGGAGCCCCATATGGGGCTTGATCCCACAACCCTGAGATCATGATCTGAGCCAAAGTGAAGAATCAAACGCTAAACCAACTGGGCCCCCCAGACTGGTGGTGGTGGTGGTGTTTTTAAATGTTTGATAGAAGCCACAAATGAAGACTTATGGTTCTCAGTTTTTCTTTTTTGGAAGTTTTTTGATTACTGATTCAGTCTCTTATACCGTTATGTCTATTCTAAGTCAGTTTCAGTAGTTTGTTTCTAGGAATTTGTTTCATTTAGATCACCTAATCTTTTGGCATATAATTGTTAACAATTCGTTTTATTTCTATGAAGTAGATAGTAGTAGTAGCAATGTTCCCACTTTATTTCTGATTGTAGTAATTTGAATTTTCTTTCTTTCTTGTTCATTCTCTTTAAAGGCTTGTTAGTTTCATTGATGTTTTCAAGGAACCAACATTTTGCTTTCATTGATTTTTTCTGTTTTCTATTGTCTATTTCACTTATCTCCCCTCTTATCTTCATTAGTTCCTTTCTTCTGCTTGCTTTGGGCTTCATTTGCTTTCCTTTTTTCAATTCCTTAAGGTAGAAGGTTAGGTTATTGTTTCTAGATCTTCTTATTAAATGTATGCATCTACAGCTATAAATTTCCCACTGAGCTCTGCTTTTGCTGCAGTCCATGTTTCAGTACGCTGTATTTTCTTTTTCATTCATCTTAGAGTATATTAAAATTTCTCTTGCGATTTATTCTTTGACACATTCATGGTTTAAAAATGTCTATTTGTAGTTTCATACCATTGTGGCCAGAGAAAATACTTGATGTGATTTCAGTCTTTTGAAATTTATTGAGACTTGTTTTATAGACCAACTGATACTCTATACTGGAGACTGTTCCACATACAATTGAACTATCTTGGAATATCTTCTTCTGTCTTTTCGCTTTCAACTCCTATGGTTCTTTAGTTCTAAAGTGAGTCTCTTGTAGATGGGATATAATTAGAACATTGAAAAAAAATCCATTCTGCCAATCTCTCTGTCTGCTACTTGGAATTTAATGTATTTACAATATTGTGATTAGTGATAAGGAAAAACTTACTTTGCCATTTGCTTTTTCACATGCTGTATATCTTTTATGTTGCTCAATTCCTCCACTACTGACTTCTTTTGTTTTAGATATTTTTTAGTCTGTCTTTTGTATTTCTTGTCATTTGTTTTACTACATTAGTTATTTTCTTAATAGTTGCTCTAGGGATTATAATTAGCAACCTATAATAATCTTAAGTAAAAACCAACTTAGTTTCAAGGGCATAAAACATCTTTGCTCTTATGCCTCATTCTCTCTTTTGTTATCACAAATTACATCTTTATACATAATATGCCCAGGGACAAAGATTTATAATTACTGTGTTAGTAGTTGTATTTTATTTTTTTATTATTTATTTATTTTTAAAAGATTGTATTTATTTATTTGACACAGAGAGAGAAATCACAAGTAGGTAGAGAGGCAGGCAGAGAGAGTGGGGGTAGCAGGCTCCCTGTTGAGCAGAGAGCCCAATGCAGGGCTCAATCCCAGGATTCTGAGATCATGACCTGAGCCAAAGACAGAGGCTCAACCCACTCAGCCACCAGGTGCCCCAGTAGTTGTATTTTAAATCATACAGAAAAAAAGAAGTTACTAACCAACAATGCATTAACTTTTTTTTTTTTTTTAAGATTTTATCCATCTATTTGACAGAGATCACAAGCAGGCAGAGAGGCAGGCAGAGAGAGAGAGAGAGAGAGAGAGAGAGAGAGAGAGAATGAGAGGAGGAAGCAGGCTCCCTGACAGGCAGAGAGCCTGATATGGGGCTCGATCCCAGGACACTGGGATCATGACCTGAGCTGAAAGTAGAGGCCTTAACTCGAGCCACCCAGGCGCCCCTAACTTTTTAATTATTAATTCCCACATAGTTACCTTTAACAGTGCTTCCTCATGTGGATTCAAGCTACTATCTAGTGTCCTCTAACTTCAGGTTAAAGAACTCTCTTTGGTATTTCTTGTAAGGCAGGTCTACTAATGATGAATTCTCTGTGTTTGCTTATCTGAGAATGTCTTAACTTCTTCATTTTTGAAGGGTAGTTTTGCTGCATACAGAATTCTTAGCTAACAGGGATGCCTCTGTGGCTCAGTCAGTTAAGTGTCTGCCTTCAGCTCAGGTCATGATCCTAGGGTCCTGGGATTGAGTCCTACTTCAGGCCCCTTGCTTAGCAGGGAGCCTGCTTCTCCCTCTGCCTGCTGTTCCCCCAGTTTGTGCTCTCTCCCTCTCCAACCCCTCTCTCTGACAAATAAATAAATCTTTTTAAAAAAAGAGAATTCTTAACTAACAGTATTTTTCTTTCAGCAGTTTGAATATGTCATTCCATTGTCTCCTGGCTTCTATAGTTTCGGTTGAGAAATTAAGTTAACCTTATTGTATGTGCACTTCTCACTTGCTGCTTTCAGGATTCTCTTTGTCATGGGACTTTCAGCAGTTTGAGTAATGTGCCTTGGTCTGTGCCTCTTTGAGTTTATCCTGCTTGGACTTTGTTGAGTTTCTTGGACATCTAGATTCATGTCTTTCATCAAATTTGGGAAAAATTTTTTTGCCATTATTTCTTCAAAAATTCTTACTGTCCCTTTCTTTCCTCTTCTTTTGGAATACCTATTTTGCATATATACATATGCCTGGTGCTGTCTCACAGGTCTCGTAGGCTCTGTTCATTTTTCTTCATTCTTTATCCTTTCTGCTCCTCCAGCTGGTAGTCTTAGTTGACCTATGTCTACTGATTCCTTTTCTGACAGAGCACATCTACTGGTTCATCTTTAGTGAATTTTCAGCTTCCTTTATTGTACTTTTCAACTCCAGAACTTCTATTTGCTTCCTTTTTATAATTTCAATCTCTTTATCAATATTCTCTACTTGGTGAGACATACTGTCCTGATTTTAATTCTTTGTCCATGGTTTCCTTTAGCTATTCCAGCATATTTAAAAGAGTTGGTGGGGGCACCTGGGTGGCTCAGTCATTAAGCATCTGCCTTCGGCTCAGGTCATGATCCCAGGGTCCTGGGATTGAGTCCCGCGTCAGGCTCCCTGCTCAGCAGGAAGCCAGCTTCTCCCTCTTCCACTCCCCCTGCTTGTGTTCCTGCTCTTGTTGTCTCTCTCTGTAAAATAAATAAAATATTTTTTAAAAATTTAAAAATAAAGGAGTTGGTGGAAAATCTTTGTCCAGTAAGCCCAATGTCTGTGCTTCCTTGGGAGCAGGTTCTATTAATTTTTTTTTTCTGTATATGGGCCAAACTGGTTTTTTTTTGTTGTTGTTGTTGTTGTTGGTTGTTTTTGCTGCCTCATTATTTTGTGTTGAAAAGTGGACATTTTGATTTTTATAATGTGTGAAGGGTAGAACCAAATTTGCCTCCCTCCCTAGAGTTTGTTGTAGCTGCTTACTGTGGTTGCAGTTGTCTAAGGATTTTTCTAAACTGATTCTGTGAAGTCTGTATCCTTCCTTATGTGTGACCACTGAAATGTCTGTTCTGTTGGCTCAGTGGTCAGCTAGTGATTCAACAGAGATTTCCTTAAATGTCTATAACTAAAAGAAAAAACTTCCATAAAAAATTTCCAGGTTTTGTCAGAGGGCTCTTTCCAGGTGTGTTTGGGCATGCCTTTATCATTCAAATGGGCAATTTATAAGTCTGCCTTATCTTTCACTTTCTATCTGAGCAAAGCCTGAATGTTAGTCAGAGGTGAGACTTTAGGAATTTTGAAGTTTTTTTCTGTGCATCTGCTCCACCCTAGATATATAAGTAGCCCTTTTTCAACATTTTATTTTTAAGTAATCTCTACACACAGCATGGGGCTTGGACTTAACAACCCTGAGATCAAGAGTCACATGCTCTACCAACTGAGATAGCCTCAGATAACCTTTTAGATTCCCAGGAATATGTAGGAGCTTTTCAAAGATTTTACTCTCCAAAGTATCTCACTCTTCAGCTTTTCTTCCCAGGCTTTGTGTTTGCCCCAATTGTCATTCCTTTCTCCAACTGGCAGCAGCTAATAAACTTACCTTTAATATCTCCTGGGTAGTCACTTCTGCCTCAGGAGAGTTCTAAGTTAGGCAAAATAAGGGCAAGCCCTTGCACCAGTCCTTCAGGGAGTCACCAGACAAGTCAAAATAAAATCTTACAATTCTTTGAAAAGAAGATGCATTCTGCTACCTCTGGCACCAGGAACCTACACCAGAAATGTAGGCTGTTGTCCAAAACTGCCACTGAACTGGGGATGAAGAAATGAGGCTAGGGTAAGTTTCACTAACATAAAGCTCTCCTACTGGGACCCAATCACCTTGTTCTTGATTAAATGTTTGCCTGGTTACTGTAATCTTTCACTAATTTCCAGAGTTCACATAAACTTGATTCTGATAATTTTGGCCAAATTATTTGCTGTTTATGTGGAGAGATAGGTCCTTGGAGTTCTAGAGTAGCCATTTTTAGTGATGTCACCCCCCAGGGACTGATTCTTGGAGGACCTCAACATTTGGTAGTGGAGCAGAGGAGGATGAGTCTGCAAAAAGGAATGAGAGGAGCTGCCAGAGGGAGAAAGGAAACAAGGAATGTGCAGTGTTGTAAAAGCCAAGAGAGAGATGTAATGCAAAGAGAGGAGATATCAAAGCCAATATTCTAAGATTCTAGGAAAAAGACTGTAAAATGTTTGGTGAATACAGGTACACAGAAGTCATTTATGACTTCAAGACTATTTTTCAAGAAATAGTCTTTTTTTTCTTTTCTTTTAAGTGATCTCTACATCCAACACGGGGCTCAAACTTATGACTTTGAGATCAAAAGTTGCATGCTCTACCAACTGAGCAAGCCAGGTGCCCAAGACTACTTTTCAACAGGCTGACGCTGGCATTTTGTGCAGGATAATTCTTAAATATGAGAGACTGTCCTACAGATTGCAGTATGTTAGGTATCCTTGACTTCTGACCACTAAACACCAGTAGCACCTTTCACCCTTAAGTCATAATCAGAAGTATACCAATCAAACCCAAAAAGTACTGCCACATATCTCAAAATGTCCCCTGGAGAATTAGCACTATCTCTTGAAGAACCACTACATTAGGAATCTCTATTTTGGTGATATTAAAGGGACAGGTGTCAGATGACTGTAACCTAGAATATTAGTAAAGGGATGAACAATGAAATTAGTGAGATGCCAGAGACAAGGCTTACTGGAAATTTGGCTGAAGTGAGGAATGGGACAGGGCAGTGTTTATTCTAATGCAGGATTCAGATGTGTTTAAAAACAATGGATGTGATCCAAATAAAAGGAAGAGTTTAAGTATACAAAGAAAGGGATACTTGTTAGTGTAAAGTAACTCAAGAGGTGGAAGGAAAGTACATGCAAAGGAAATGGCCTTAGAGAGGAAGCGTAACTCCTATTTTGAAACAGTGACCTTAGGACAATGCAATAGCATCCTAGGTAGTTTCCCTGCTTCCTTCCTTACCATATAGACTATTCTTAACACAGTAGCCAGCATCACTTTTCTGGTTTTAACTCTCCTAAGGCTTCTCATCTCACCCACAATGAAAGCCAAACTTCCTATAATGGCTTATTAAATCCTTCACAATCTACCCTGTCATCCCCTTCTTCAACCTATTTGATCTCATTTCCTAAAACTCTCCCCCTGCCGTCACATTTCACCCCACAGCTTTCCTTATTATTTTTACACACCAGGCTCATGCCTCTAGACATTTGTTCTTGCTGTTCCCTTTGCCAGGAGGAGTACGCCTCTCCAAACACCCATACAGCTTGCTCTCTCACTACCTTCAAGTGTTTGCTCAAATGTCATCTGCTCAGTGACTACTCCATTTAAAACAGTACTCTTTAATCATCTCCTTCCTATAACCTTCCATTTTTCTTCATAGTCCTTGCTACTTTCTGAGTCTTCCTATCACTTATTTTATTCCTGTCTTTCCCCACTAAAATATAAACTCAAAGGCCAGAGGGATCCTGGTTCTCTGGTTTCTTTATATGGTTCATTGATGTATCCCTGGCACATGGTGGGTACTCAATCCATTGTTGAGTAAGTAGGGAGAAGGATGACTATAGGTAGATTTGCAAATTTGGAAGCAGGAAGAAATTTCCCTTTGGTGGCTTCAGTTTGGAAGGAAAGTAGTGATGTTATCTGCTGAGGTAGAGGGGAGGTAGTAAATTGAGGGAAACTGAAATGGTGAGAGAGTTGAAGAGAGAAATAAAAGATTGCCTAGATGTACTGGGAATTCATTTGATTTCGGTGATCATGAGATTTTAGTTGAATCAATCTATTGTATTGTCCAATAGTCTTCAGCAGTGTGCGGTTGCTCACAGGCACTGAGAAAGTAAAAAATTAGGTTAATTCAGGCTGAAGTTTTGCTAGACACAGGCAAAGGGGTTAGGGTATAGTTCTCAGTATTGGCTGTACCTTACTAACAGTTGGAAGGACTTTAAAAAGTGGCCAGTTTGTACACATCCAGAGCTTATCTCTACTGCCTCTACCTGAGTAAATAAGGAACTGTGGATCTGTTCATCTTTACATTATTATCTCTGCTTAAAAAGATACATAATATACTGATATAGTGCTGTCCTGGAAAATTCTACTCCTCTTTTCTAAATAGTAATTTTTGTGGCAGTTTTCCTATTTTATCACATCCTTGAAGGAAAACCTCACATCACAACTCAGAACTCAAATTGGTCTCCTTTTAGTTATATATTAAAATATAAAAACCAAGGGCGCCTGGGTGGCTCAGTGGGTTAAGCCTCTGCCTTCAGCTTGGGTCATGATCCCATGATCCTGGGATTGAGCCACACCTGCTCAATCCCACGCATGCTCCCCTCCCATCTCTGCCTCTCTGCCTACTGGTGATCTCTGTCTGTCAAATAAACAAAATCTTTTAAAAATATATGAACTCCATAGAAGCAGAAACCAAGTGAATTTGCTGTATTGCCGAGACATGATACACAGGTCAATAATGTTGTTTTGAATGAATGAATGACAGTCACCAGGTGCCAGGTGCTGCACATTTAAGTGATTTCATTTACTTCTGACAAATAGCCCTATACCCTATCGAGCCAATTTTAGAGATTAGGACGCATTATCTCCGAAATTTCTGTATGTTGCCCAAAATCACACTGCTAGTCAGTCAATAATGTAGCCAGAGCTCTACTTTATGTCATTTTGATTCTAAAAGCCATGGTTTTAACCACTATACTATCCTGTTTGAGAGGAAGTTAAGGACAGAGGAAACAGAAATGAGTTTAGGTAGAGATCCCTGGGTGGCTCACCTGGTTAAGCATCTGTCTTTAGCTCCAATCATGACCCCAGAGTCCTGGGATTGACTCCCCACATCATGTTCCTTATTTGGCAGGGAACCTGCTCCTTCCACTTGCAGCTCCCCTGCTTTTGTATGCTCTCTCTCTCCTTCTCTGATAAATAAATAAAGAAAAGAGTAAGTAAAAATTTCAGAGAATACATTCTTATTTTGTGATCCTTTAGAAATTCTAGAAAAACATCACCTGGCTCCTTTTACAACCAAAAGCTTGAGAACTTCACTTTTTGATTCTCTATGAATAAGATCATATTAAGATCATGGTCACCTACAGCCTACATGGGCTGATAGTTCTCCCCCTCTATTGGTTAGGTGTTAATCTCTTCGTTGAAATATATGGGTCTTCTGCACACTTAAAAACTTGTAATCTCTCAGCAGAGAGGAATGAAAACAATCTAAGATTTGCTATATATGCAAGTTTATATAAATTTTCAAATGCTATCTAATACAGTATTTTATCTGTACTGGGAAGAGGACAGCTTTTACCTATTTATGATGGTAGGACTGGACTTAAAACATGTCATTTCCTCTTAACAATGAAAAATATTTTGCTAATTCCTTTGTAATTTTGTAGGCAAATATCCTTTCACTCAACAAATGTTTATCTGATGTCACAGAGATATCATTTTAGTGAGACACAACAAATAAATTAAATACATATTATATGGCAAATAGTGAAAGAAAAATAAGAGCAGGGTGAGAGAAAGATAGTAGTGGGGTACATTTATACAGAGTTCTCAGAGGAAAGACCTTTCTGAAAAGGTGAGATTTAAGTACAGACCTAAAATAATATACTGTGAACCAAGTAGGATCAAAGGGGAAGATCATTCCAGACAGGATAGTAGCACAAAGCTCCTCAGACATGCTTGTTATATTGGAGAAAAAGGAAAGAGAGTGGTGGGGGCGGGGGAGACTGAGCGAGTGAAAAAGTCACCGGATATGAAACCAGAGATAATGTGGATGGGGGTAGTTCATTACAGACCATGGTAAGAACTTTGGCTTTTATTCTGAGATGGGATACCATTGGTGGGGTTTGGGTTTTTTTTTTTTTTTTTCTTAATAAGATTTTATTTATTTATTAGATAGAGAGAGAGAGCACAAGTAGGCAGAGCGGCAGGGAGAGGGAGAAGCAGGCTCTCTGCAGAGCAGGAAGCCCATCCTGGGACTCCATCCCGGGACTCCATCCCCAGAACCCTGGGATCATGACCTGAGCCGAAGGCAGCTACTTAACTGACTGAGCAACCCAGGAACCCTACCATTGGTGGGTCGTAAGACAGAAATAATACTTTTAAGAGATCACTCTGACAGCTGTATAATCTAGTAAACCCTGTGAAAGCACGTATAGAAGTTGATGAGTTAGGAGGCCTTTACTACTACCTAGGAATAAGATGGCGACTTGGACCAGAGTGAATATGATGGAGGTAGTGAACAAAGATCAGACTCTGAGCCTATCTTGAAGATAATACTGGTGGCATTTGCTGATGGAGAGGATGAGGTATGAAATAATCAAGGACTCTAAAGTCTCTAATCTCAACTGGAAGAATGGAGTTGCCATTTCATGAAACAGGGAAGACTTAATCAGAATTTATTTGGGGGCAGTGGGAATGAAGAGTTTGATTGTGGGCGTATTAAGTCTGCGGTACCTGGACATTTGAGCGGTGCTGTAGAGTAGGCAGTTGATTGTGAGCCCAGTGTTTAGGGGAAAGTTACAAGCTGGAGATTCAAATATGAGTTTCCTTTAGCCAGAGACATGGGTAGGATTGCCTAGTGAAGGAGAGAGAGAGAAGCAGTCTGATCCTGATTTGAATCTTGGGGCACTCTAGCTAGCATTTTGAGGCTAGAAAATTAGGAGGAACCGGCAAGAGGGCTAAGCAACAATCATTTAGGAGGGAAGAGAAGAGAGAGAATGGAATCCTGGCAGGCCAGATAAGGAGCTTCAGGAAGAAAGTAATTCATCAGCTATGTCAAATGCTGCGGACAGGTTAAAGGATATGAAGATGAAGAAATAAAAATTGGATTTGAGCGCATGGAGGTTGCTGTTGATATTGAACAGTTTAACAGTGGAATATGGAGGCCAAGTCTGATTTGTGGACTTAAGAGACAGTAGCAGAAGTGGAGAAGTTTGTACGGAAGAGCAAATCAAAGCGGGGAAGGGGGAAGTATTTGGAGGGTGATACAGGTCAAGTTTTTTTTTTTTTTTTTTTAAATGATGGTGGCTATTAAGACATGTTTATAAGTGACAGAAGTGACCCAGTTGAGAGGAAAAATATTTGTAAGGAAATCATACAATTCCAAGAGTAAAATGGAACTCAAGGAAAAGGTGGCAACTTTGATTATAGGAATTTTGACAGTTTACCCATAGTTAGGAATGTAGCACCGTATTCAGATATAGAAAGGTTGGTAAGGTGCAATGGTGAAAAGGGAGCTGTTATTGATTTTTTTTTTCCTATTTCCCTAGAGAGATAAGAAGCAAGATAATGCCTTATTCAGAAAGGGGAGTGGGAGGTTTTCTTAGTTTAAAAGTATCACATAGCCATTTAAGAGAGCTGGGTAAATGGATTAAGGAAATTAGACTGGGTGGGGGTGTGTGTGAGGAACATAAGGAGCCCTTCCAGAGTTCGGAGGGCTGTTTTTCTCCAGCCAAGTTCCACTGCCGGCACACAGTGGATTAACCAGGATTGTGGTTTAGACAGGTAAAATGGAGGAAAAAAGAAGGGAAGGATGAAGGTATTTGTAAAGAATTTATAACAATGGATAATGGAATCTAAAATAGGCCATTTTAAAAAAATGGGCATAACATTTGGATAGGTCCTTTAGTACACAGTTCTTATTTGAGGTAGTTCTGTTAAGTCACTGTGAATACTGATCTGCTCCTAGGGAAAACAGGGTTAGGTTCCTGAAAGACTTAGGTCACATTTCCATCCATGTGTTTTTACTTAGATGGCTTATTTTATATATATTGTTGATTCCTTAACACTGAACTCATCATGGCCAAGCGCACTAATGATAAGCCTGAAAGTTCATCTAGAACACGTATTTTCTCCACCAGGCATAACGCATCCTTTGTTTCGGATTGATTACTAGACAGCACTTCAGCACCATGCTTGGAGGGCCATTTAGAAAAGCAAAACCACCGATAAGCATGGAAAGTGCAAAAACCCTGAAAGTATATATATTGTGAAAAGTACATTTATTTACAGTAGGAGAGCAGAATTAACCAGTGTTGTCTTGTTAAACTCAGCTGGGAATGCTACATTTTTCGCCACTCTGTGCATATCCATGACTGCTATGCATACTGGTGATTACAAAATTTAAGGAGTAGGCAAATTTGCAAATATAGGATCTATAAATAATGAAGACTATATTGCCTCCTACAGTTTCCTCATTTGCTGCTTTTGATCAAGTGTAAAATATCAGGGGCACCTGGCTGGCTCAGTCGGTTGAACCTCTCTCTGCCTTGGGCTTTGGTAGTGATCCCAAGGTCTTGGGATTGATCCCCCACATCTGGCTCCCTGTTCTGGGGGAGGGGGTTGGGCGTTGTCTGCTTCTCCCTCTGCCTGCTGCTCCGCCTGCTTGTCCTCTGTGTCAAATTAAAAAAAAAACCTTATATATCAAAATTTCAGCACACCATTACCATCAAGAAATTAGTAATAATTTTGCTGCCAGTTTTCAAGAAGTTTCTATATAAAATGTATGTACTACTTTGTGTACTCTGCAAAGCTGCTATCTTGTCTTCTATGTGTTACAAAAGCGTTAGAAATTGCACCCTAAGGGGTGGCTGGACGGTTCAGCCCCTCGGAGTTCAACTCTTGGTTTCAGCTCAGTGATCTCAGGGTCATGGTATCCAGCCCTGGGTGGGGCTCCCATCCCCAGGAATATGAGGGAAGAGTCTTTCCTCCATCTTCCTTCCCCTCTGCTCCTTCCTCCCCTCCCCCATGCTCTCTCCAAAAGAAATAAAATCTTAAATAAAAAAGAAATTGCACATAGGATTCTAGGTTTTTAATTTTTTTCCCCATTTCAGTCATTGGCAGTCTTTTTAATTACCGATAGCTCATGGGGGCATTAAGTAGGCTTTCACTGGTTCTCGAAAACAGCAGTCAATTATCCTAACATCTGGCAGGTGGATGTGACAAACTAGGCTACGTAAACATTTCTGTCAATTGTGATTTCAGGGCCTCTTCCCCACATCATACCTTCTCTTCATTAGGCCCAGCAGGAACGTTAACTTGTGGGATACCAAATCAGTCGGTTCCTTTTTTGATACTGGTGTTTGGTGGGATCTTCTCTCTTCTGGCTTGTTTCCTCTTTTACCTTTTTCTTCTATGCAAAAATGTATTTACTTTATTGCAATCTTTTCGTTAAATTAGTGCTGCCGTATAAGGAATTTAGAGCCGGGGGGGAAATCCCACCCGAGTATCCACCGCCACCCTTCCAGTAAAGCTTAATTTGGGGCGATATACTTGACTTTCCCCCTTTCCAATATGCCAACGCCCGTACTGTGCCCGCCGCGGTCTATAAAATCCAACTCGTCGCAGCTCCGCGTCGCACCCCCGGTGCCTTTATTCACATGCAGAACCTCCGACGCAATGAGCGCTCTTTCACCAAAAGGCTTCCGCGAGTTGGAGGAACTAGAAGAGAAAAATGGGAAATAAAGGAGAGGGTGGGGAGGACACAGCGGGGGGTGGGGGCGGGGGCGGGCGGAAAACAGGAAACAAGGATGAGGCGCTTCGCCACCTTCCCCCAGTAACCCATTCCCGCTCGCGGTCGGCCTCGCTTTCCATTCACCGCCCGGAGCGGCGCTCCCGCCTCACGCCGCGCGCGGCCTTCCCGCATTCGGTAGGCCCCCCCTTATCTGCGGCGTCTTTCCTCGCTCGGCAAGCTCGCCCTCCCGCACGCTTCTGGGGGTAAGACTTACTCCTAACGGGCGAGCTCCAGGCGGCCCCGGCCCCCCGAAGGCCGGCCGCCGGTCTGAGCCAAGTGCCCAGGCCCGGGCTCCGGCTGCCGGGAGCGGGCCGCACGGAGCAGCGGCGCGCTCCCCACCTCTCCGAGCGCAGCTGCCGTCGCTGCCGGCCGAGGAAGCGCCTCGGTACCCGCCCGCCAGCCGCCTCACCCGGGGTTTCCGACCACCCCGCCGGAGCCCCGAGGGGCGGGGGCGGGCGGCCGGAGAGCTCACCCAAGGGCACCCTCCCACCCCCGCGCCTCCGGGCGCACGCGCAGCAGCCGCAGCCGCCTTTATTTAGTCAGCGATGGCTCCTCTCGCGCCCCACCGTCCTCCTCCCGAAGGCGGCTCCCACCCCGCGCACCCCGGAGCCCCCGGGACCAGCCTCGAGCAGGTCCCCGAGCGGGACTATCCCTAAACTGGAAGGGCAGCGGCCGGACTTGGGCGTGAGGAAAAGAAGCGACAACCGGAAAGAGCTGACGGGTCGCGAGGAGGCGAGCCAGGCCTCAGAGGAAGAGGAAGGCCGGGCCGAGCCGAGGTTTGCCGAAGGCGGCGTTCCGGAGCCGCGCGGGGCGGGGAGGAAGGCAGAGGGTGGGAGAGGAGGGGCGCGGCGGAAACTGCCGAGGTTTTCCGAAGGCCGCGGCGTCCGAGTTGCCCGGATGTAGTTGGTGGAGCGGCAGCGGCGGCACCAGCGGCGGCGGCGGCGGCGGCAGGAGGCGGCGGCGAAGGACCAGGCAGCGGCGGCGACGGGGGGAGGAGGGGAGGAGGCGGAGGAGCAGGAGGAAGAGAAGGCGGAGGAGGCAGTAGCTCTCCGCGGGGCAGAGCCGGACGCGTCTTCTTGCCCCCCCTCCCCCCGTTCGCCGCTGCCGCCGTGTAGTTGGCGCGGCTGCCTGGGCTGAGAGTGAGCGTGGTGTCGGCGGAGGGAGATGGCCCGGGAACGCCGGCGCCAGTAACGGGGAGGTGCTGAGAGTCGCCGAGGGCGCGTCGGGCCCTGGTGCCGGTGCTGCCGCCCGCCCGCCGCCTGCGCGCCCGCCCGCCCGCCTCTCGCGGCCGCTCTCCCCCCTCCCCCGACACACACTCACAGGCCGGGCATTGATGGTAATGTATGCGAGGAAACAGCAGAGACTCAGTGATGGGTAAATTGTCTTTTCGTTTCGGGCCGGGCCGCAGCGCGGGCGGGGGGCGGTGGCGGCGGCGGCGGCGCGGGGAGGGGGGGCTGTTCCTCCTTATCTGGTGCTGGCTGAGCCGCCATTTTTGTTGTTAACCCTGATCCGGATCGGGCTGGGAGGAGGAGCAGCCGCGCGAGCAGGCGAGGACGGAGTGAGTGTGGAGGCAGCAGACGGCCGGGTTCTCGGCGTTTCGCCCTGGTTCCCGTCTTTCAGCCGGCTGTGTGTGTGCGGGGTGTGTGTGTGTGTGTGTGTGTGGGCTCGTTGCCGGTAGGTTTGGTAGGTCTCCCGCGGGGAGGGGCTCGGGGGAGGGGGGGGAACCCGTTTTCTTCCTACCCCCCCAGCCCCCACCGAGGTGTCTCATATCGCGTTCTCTCTTCCTGTTTTTCAGCTGTCACGACCGGAGGGGGGACTCGCAGCCTTACCAGGTACCAGCCGAGGCCGGGGTGGAGGGGTGGAGGGGTGGGTGGGGGGACGGAGGGGGAAGGGAGGAACTGCTACTCGAGCGCAGGCTTCAGAAGTCGCTACAGGCCCTTCGGTGCAACAAATCTGAAACTAGCACCGCGGGTCCCCTTAAAATTTTGTGTTTGGTTCTGTTAGCGCTCTCCAGCAACGTTTAGTGGCATATTTTGACAGGTGACTGGAGGAAGTTCAGGGTTTATTGTTTTATTTTATTTTATATTTTTTAAAGAAAAAAAAAAAAATCTAGCCAGGAAGGACCTAACTCGATCATTTCTGTGTGAAGGAATCGAAGAGATGAGATGATAGGTGATTTCTGAGCCATATTTATTGTATTTGGGAACTAAAAGTTAACGTAACGTTACTTAAGTTAGATGGAAAGCTTGAGAAGAAATAACTAATTGATTTTCAACTCTTAAATGAGTCTCCTAAACTATCCCTTCCCCATTGTAATTGTTTTTGGTGCAAATAGTTGAGTTACTAGTGAAAGAGCTTTTCTCTTTGTGAGAATTGAGATCTTTGAATACTTGGATAATTCGTTCCATGGTTAGAAGTCTTTTTATGGATAATTCATTCTAGCATAGATGGTTCTAGGTAGGTAGGTTCTTTTTTGTTACTGCGGTTTCTGCATGTAAAGTTGGGATAAAAGTGGGCCTTGTTCTGAGGTGGAAATATCATAATTGGTTGGGAACTATCAGATGTCGCCAGAAATAACACTCTCCACTTTCTACACCTTAAAGGAATTAAAGGAATTTCTAAGCTGATAGTTAAGTTACCGGTTAGCATGAGTTCTTAAAGCTCAACTTAAAAATCGTAGGTCCTTTGATGTGTAAAACATTGTTCATTATGTTTGCATAGCCAGAAGATTAAACCCTGTTGAATCTACTTTTCTGGAACCTACTAATTAACACTGGTTTATTATGGTTGTCTTAAATGTGTATTAGAATCAAACTAAACCATTGTAAGGAAGTTCCATTAAATTATGTTAGAGATATCCACCAACATTTTTATACCTCGAAATTATTTTCAATATCTGTGCAAGAGTAGGTAAGTTAGATGTGAAAGGGGTTTTTATGGATCAAAAATTGGTGAAACTGATGGTTGCTTTTTTTGGGGGGGGGGGCTTAGGTTTGTAGAAACATGCTTATTCTTAATGTATACTTGTATCTGTGTGTATCAGTTGTAGAACACAAGGTTACATTAGTACTCAAGATGAAACTAGTACACTAGTTTCTACTTTGGATTAAACTTTGTTATTCCCAGAAAAATTTATTAAGGAATTAATGTACCAAGGTGTTTTATTTTTTTATTTTTTTGTAGTTAAAAAAAATAACTTAATGAAAAAAAATTTTTTTGACCTGATTGATTCAGGAAGTCTTAGACTTAGTCTTAGATACTTAGGTGTCTGAATAACTTAAAGGCAGAATTAGAAGTAGAAATTTTAATTTTATTGGTAGAAGTTCATAAACTGAAGTTAATATGCCAATTTTTATGATAAAGTCATCTAAGAAGTTTAAAGTTTCATTTTTTTCTCTCTTTTTTTGGGGGGGTGATGTTTTACAGGCACTTAAGTATTCATCGAAGAGTCACCCCAGTAGCGGTGATCACAGACATGAAAAAATGCGAGACGCCGCAGATCCTTCACCACCAAATAAAATGTTGCGGAGATCTGATAGTCCTGAAAACAAATATAGTGACAGCACAGGTCACAGTAAGGCCAAAAATGTGCATATTCACAGAGTTAGAGAGAGGGATGGTGGTGAGTAGCTTTTTTGATGAAACTTCCACATATACTTAATAGCTCTCTGTAAAATAGTAGGTTGCAGTGATATTTCCCTGTATGGTTGTGTCATCAAAATATTTTATTTCTGTCAATTCACTTAATAAACAGGTCACTCTAGAAATAAGGTATTGAGCTGAGCATCTTAAAATGGATACCAATGGCTTATAAGAGAATGTGTTTATGAATATAACTTACTAAATGCTTTGTTAACGATGAGAGAAATACAGGACATTTTTCCAAGAAAAGAACTTTATCACCTTTTCAAGTAAAGTCTTCAATTTATTTGACTCCATTTGAGATTCTTAGGTTTAAATTTATTTTTATAAGGAGTTCAAATGTGATTCTTACTGATAAGTTATGAATTTAAAAGCTTAGTATGGTTTTGAGATCGTTTACAAGCTAAAAAAATGACCTGTGATCAGAAAATTCTTTTGGGTTTTTGTTGTTAGCATTTAAAATGTTGTTTTCCGTATTCTCCAGGATTTTATTAGTGTAATTTTTATACTGTGTTCATACAGACATTCAACTTTTTAAAAGTTAGTCTCCTTTCTTTTGTATAGTGCTGTTATTCAGTTATTACCCTGCCTCAAGCTCTTTGTGCTAGGAGGCTAAGAAAAAGTAAACACATTCTGTAACTATTTGCCTAGAATTTACCAAAAAATCAGATTTTAAGTCTAAAGCATGTATTGAGGCACAAACTATTTTCACTGCAGTAAGTAAAACATTGTGTTTTTTCCCCACTATAAGATCTTCTATTGATTATGTTTGAGATACATATATACAACAATTGTGCTTTCGGAAGCTTCTAAGGAAACTCAGATGAGTGCCATGTGGCTTTCTGTCCATGAGCTTCTCAATGCTTTGTTCACTTTTTAAAAATAGCCTGCATCTTCTGGTCCTCTTTTTCTGCCTCTTAGGATGGAGATAATTTTTATTCCGTGAAATCCAATAATCAGAAACACAGGTCTCCTCTGTCCATAGTTACTGGGTTGAGGAAATTAATAATGGTCAGAAGATAGCATTGAAATGAAAGAATCTTGGTGCTGTATGGAAGGGGGATACAGTTCTGTTGAATATAGCTATAACTTTGTGCTACTTACGCAGATAAATTAATATTTTGTATATAACCAGTAGGAGGTGGGTTTGGTTATTGAATTGTTAAAAGTTCTTTGATGGCAAAATTACTTAAACTATTAATATTTTTAATTTTGTGGGTAAATTTTCTAGTGTTAGGGTTCGAGATGATACTATTTTCGGTTATTCTTCTATAGTGAATTTCATTTTAAATGTTAGCTCTTGGAAGGCAGGTGCTGTTTGCATTGTACTCTGCTTTATTTTTAAAATTTTGGTAATTGTGACAGAATAGGATGCGGTACTTAATCTCCTTACAGATAAGTATCTTGAGTTTTCTTTTAATGATTGTGATCTTGTTCCTCTGTGTCCAGATCTGGGAAGAAGTCAGTTTAGGCACCCTGGGAAAGTTCTGTAAATGCTTTCTTCGAACATTCACAGTTAACCATACCTGATAATTCTTTTACAAATGAAATAACCCCAAGACTATTCTGTGGCTTATTCATTCAACAAACACAGGGCAACAATTTTACGGTATTCCTGAAAGGAAAGATAAAATGTCATCCTGGCCTTGAGAAGCTAGTTTGAAGGGCTTTGACTCTTGGCCAGCTAGTGGTGGTTCTAGCTGCTAACTTTTTCTGTACTCCTTTTTTTTTCTTTCCAATTTTGATTTTAATTTTGCTTCCTATATGAACTCTGTGTACTTACTTCTAGGCTTTTAGTTTTCTTTCTGTTTGCATCTGGTTGCTGATGGTTCATTTGTAAGAGACTTCTAATTTTTCTGATACAGTCATTTGCTAAGTTAGGCCCCACTTTCTGATTTGCTTTTTAACTGTTTATCTGCCTCCCTCTGGAACCTTTTAACTAGTAAAATAGCTCCATTTCTAGCTACCACTTCTGGTATGCCTGACTGCCGTATTCCTTAATTATGATGTATGAGTAGTAATAAATACGAAATAGAGATCTCCATCCCGGAGTTTGGAGTGTCTGTTAAGATGTGAAGTGGTCATTCTTTCCTCATTTAATACTTATTAGTCTTTATTCACTGGCTCCCATATTTTCTTTTATCGCTGATATATGTTTGAAACTTGATTTTTTAAAGTGTGTAAGTATGATTTTTTTTACAGCCATTTGTGTTCTTTTAGATTTTTAGATAAATTGTGATATATATGAGTATTTGTATATGTAAAGTCAGAACCATTTCCCGAAGTTCAGCACAGTGAGTTGGATTATCAGTGCACCCGTGTAAGTAACTTAATTTAAAAACAGGTTATGGGACACCTGGTTAACTCTGTCAATTTGACTCTTGATTTCAGCTCAGGTCACATCTCAGGGTTGTGAGAGCCAGCCCCACGTTGGACTACAACACTGGGTGCGGAGCCTGCTTAAGATTCATTCCCTTTTCCGCACCTTCCCCCTCTCCCTCTTTAAAAAAAACAAAAAATTCTGGGTGCCTGGGCTGCTCAGTTGGTTAAGTGTCTGCCTTTGGCTCAGGTCATGAGCCCGGAGACCTGTGATTGAGTCCCACATTGGGCTCCCTGCTCAGTGGGGAGTCTACTTCTCTCTCTCCTCCCCTTTCATGCTCTCTCTCTCTCAAATAAATAAAATCTTTAAAAAACAAACAAACAAACAAAAACCACAACAAAAATCCTGTAGAGGCCCCTGGGTAGCTCAGTGGGATCTCAGGGTTCCAGGATCGAGCCCTGCATTGCACATTTCGTTGGGCTCTCTGCTCATCGGGGAGCCTGCTTCCCCCCTTTCTCTGCCTGCCTGCTTGTGATCTCTGTCAAATAAATCTTTCAAAAAAAAACTATTAAGAACAGGATACTGTATTGTTTATTGGTCTAATATCAAATACATTATTTTCATTTTAGGGTTTAATTTTTTTTACTTTTTTTTTTTTTTAAAGATTTTATTTATTTGACAGATCACAAGTAGGCAGAGAGGCCAGTAGAGAGAGAGGGAAGCAGGCTCCCCGCTGAGCAGAGAGCCCAATGTGCAGGCTTGATCCCAGGGCCCTGGAATCATGACCTGAGCCGAAGGCAGAGGCTTTAACCCACTGAGCCACCCAGGCGTCCCCATTTTGGGGTATAAAAAAAAGACCTTAAGACTTTAGTAAATGTTTACTACCTTAAGAGCCTATGTGATCTATAACTTTTTATTTATTTATTTATTTATTTATTTATTTATTGTGACTTGCATTTTACAAAGCTGGTTAAACAAATGTGGGACTCAAAATCAAGGTTGGGCTTCACTGGCATCTGTCTACACCACAGTGTATTTTTTACATTGATGACTAGATTTCTTTTATGGCACATTGGCATTGGAAAGTGCCCGTTTGGAAGTAATGTATAAAAGGACTTCAAGTAATTTATTAGGAAACGTAAAAGCAAGGAGGTTTGTCAGTTGTAGAAATCTTTAGTTTAAAAAAAGACTTACTACAGGGGAACCTGGATGGCTCAGTCGTTAAGCAACTGCCTTCCGCTCAGGTCACAACTCTGGGGACCTGGGATCGAGTCCTGCATTGGACTCCTTTCAGGGCTGGCTGAGAGGAGCATCTCTGGCTCCTTGCTTAGCAGGAAGCCTGCCTCTCCCTCCCCCCCTCACTCTGCTTGTATTTCTTCTCTTGCTGTGTCTCTGTCAAATAAATAAAATCTTACAGTATGTATGATTTAGAGAATTAGATTTTGTCCTTTTTGGATTTATTAAAGAGAACGTAGGTTATTATAATTTAAGGGATGTTACATGAGTATAAATTAAACGATTCTTTAACTTGGTGAATCAAGTTATTCTTATATATTTGGGAGTTATTTGCAAAACAGTCTTCTAAAAAAAATAATCAGAAAGTAAGAATCTTAGGTACAATCATTAGGTCTGTTTTTATAGCTTAAACACGTTTTTAAAAGTGCAGCTGACATCCAAACCGCAGAAGTATGAGCATACAGTACGTGTTGAATTTGTACTCATGGAATTTTAAAAACACTTTCTCTTAACTTACTGAAGTATGTTTTTTTGAGGACTTGTTTTAAATGATGATTTTACCCACATAACTTTAAGAATGATGATAGTACAGATCAGTTTAGGAATGAAGGTATCTTTACAAAGATTCTGGAAAGCTGTTCCACAAAACTTAAACCTCTGGGGGGTTGTCCCATTTTTCACATCCCTTTCAGAACTATTTGTAAGAAACTTATTATAAGATACATTTGGAATACTTGTCAGAAATCTCTTTTTGGGGGGAGATAGCTTAACTCAGTTGACTCCTTGAAAAATACTCTTCATTGGTTCCCTGAGCATTTATTTAGATATCTTCGAGTACAAAGTAAAATTGCTTTTAGTGGTTTTAGTAACCATTGTTTCTACAGACTTGAAAAAATTACTAGCGTGCATAGTAAAAGTTTTTATCTTGTTTTGTCATTTAGCCATATTTGGAGATATTTGGAAATGTATTTTCATCTAATTTTCAAACAAAAGATACTATGTAACATTAGAAGAAATCGTTCTGTAGGGACTATTTGGGGATAATTGGTGCTTTTATAGTTTTTAAAATATAATTTAAGAATGTTTGAATCTCTTCACCTTGGGTGATAGGCTGATATTTGTGTAATATGCACAGCTTTTGGTTCTTCAGGCAACTTTATGCTTTGAATAAAATGAAATATGTTTTGCATTTGTAATGCTAGAAAGCCTTATAAAAATTAACAGTCACATTTGATCCTCCTGTTGCTCTTGGAAGGTAGAATAGATAAATCATCCGTTTTACAGTTTTACAAATGAGTGAAAATTTACTTGTGTAAAATTGAACAAATAGTGGCAGATCTGATTCTAGAAATTGGTATTCTCTGGTAAATTGTTTACAGTGTCAGGAGACATCTAGGCATATCGATAGCTTATTTGGTGGGTTTTTACTGTAGCACGAATTAAAGTCATATCCTCTTGTATCTTGATGCTTTCACCCAACTTCCTTGGTGGTTGTGTCTTAACTTAGTCCTTAACAAAGCCATAGCATTGACATTGGCACTATATGTGTGTGTAGTTTTGAACCAAGATAGCACATCAGTGTTTTACTTTTTAAGTGAGTTTGAACATGAAAGTGTGCCAATATTTTCGTTTGGAAGCAGCCATTTTTCTCAGGCCTTCATATTCAGACATTTGTACTCAGAGCAACTTGGGAGATTTCATACAGAAGCTAAAGTTTACTAAAAGCTTGGATTTCAGTCCAGTGAAATAGGAGATATTACCTATTTTTATTGACCGGTGCTTTATAATAAGATAATAGGCAGATATGTTTGCCTTGGATCTCCATAGTTCACTTAAAGACCACAGGAAATAGCTATTCCATTTCAAGAGAAACAGAATAAGCTTGGCAGGTTAGCGGTCCTTATATTTCAGTTTTTGTTTTAAGAAAATACATACATACACCCTAGACATATATGCATGTATTTGAACACATCCATCATTTGTCTTAATCATCACTTTTTAACATTTTTGTTGTTGTTTTTTTAAAAGATTTTTATTTATTTATTGGACAGAGAGATCACAAGTAGGCAGAGAGAGAGGAGGAAGCAGGCTCCCCGTTGAGCAGAGAGCCTGATGCGAGGCTCGATCCCAGCACCCTGGGATCATGACCTGAGCCGAAGGCAGAGGCTTAATCCACTGAGCCACCCAGGCGCCCTGACATTTTTGTTGTTTTTAAAGAGATGGTTGGTTATATATTGTTACTGATACAGTGGTATTTCTTTTTTTTTTTTTTTTTTAAGATTTTTATTTATTTGACAGATCACAAGTAGGCAGAAAGAGAAGGGAGGCGGGCTCCCCGCTGAGCAGAGAGCCCGATGCAAGGCTTGATCCCAGGATCCTGAGATCATGACCTGAGTGGAAGGCAGAGGCTTACCCACTGAGCCATCCAGGCACCCCTCACCTTGATCTTCTAAGGCAGTCTTAATTGAACTGTTTTTTAGTTGTGCAAGATATATTTAAAATATTTGGTATACCATACTAAGGATTTTTGGCCCATAATTCACAGAAAACTAGATTATTTCAATGTTAAGTGTTTGCTCATTGCCTTCTGTTGTGCAGAATGGTTGTGTATGTAGATTATCATTTTGTTATGATACTGGAAAGAGGGAAGTAGCAATGAATTGGGGCGTCTTTACAGGGATTCTGTATGTAGGACCACATCTGTAACTGTTCTGCTTCTGGAACTCTACTAAGTATTGGAGACACTATTCGTTAATCATTTCAAAACCAGTTATGTAGGTCTTGGAAATGTCTCAGAAGAGTCTCTTTTCTACTTCTTTATGGGATGCTTCATAATTTTGAAAACGCTTTTATACTGTTTTTCATCTGATCCCAGAACAACCCTTTGATGAAGATTTTTCCTGTTTAAATGGGAATACTTCGGACTGTTAATTGAAGGTAGAGCCAGGGTGTTATATATAGCTAAAAGCCTAGCTTTCCAGTTTTAGCAATTAATAGTAGCTTAAATACTTCACTTGGATTGTAGTTAAAACCACTTCTCAGTGCTTCAAATACAACCATTCAAATACAACTATTATACTCCTAGCTACCACATTCTCTTACCAGGACTCTGCAGAAGCCTTCGAATGGTGTTCTTTTTTGCATCACAGAGTTACTTCCCCCACGCAGTCCACAGTGGTCCAGTTAAAATGCCAGTCAGCTCACATCACTCTTTTTCTGAAAACCATCCAGTGACTCCCTGTTGTTAGGAAGGCGTATAAAAGACCCTGTGTAACGTGGTGTCTGGGTGTTTCTTTAGCTTCCTCACCTACCACTCTTGTCCTGGTTTGTGCTGCCCTGTCCATTCTGGCCTTAGAGAAAGAAGTTGTTTTTTGTTTTTTTGTTTTTTTTTTGTCTCAAGAGTACTGCATTTTATGCTCCTCTCTAGAACATTCATCTTTTTGTGTGTCCTTCTGGTGTGCTCTTCAGTGATGTGCTTAAATGTCACCATCTCCCAGGGGCCATTCCTGTCCTTCCTGATGACTCTGAAATAGCCATGTCCATCACTTTCTGTCCTTTTCACTGAGTATTGTGCCTTGTACTTCATAGGACTAGTGTGTTCCTGAAAGTCATCATGCTATGCAAAATCCCACCACAGGATTTACGGAAAAAATGTAGTTAGGGGCACATGAAAGAGACAGGAATCCAACGAAAATCATAGCATGACATATTAAATGATTAAGGAGTACAATTACAGTTCAGTAAACATAGTACTTTATGTTCATAAAGACCTGAAATGAGCTTGTGGGAGGTGGGCATCTTCTGAAAGGGCTGCAGCTTGTGAGTTGCTCTGAAGTGATGGAGGGAGGGGTATCTGAACCCTCTGAAAGTTGTTAAACTAACTGTGGATGGATATGATTCATAACTCATAGGATGAATTGAGGTAGCTGGCAGATGTTTGGGGTGTGTGCCTTGTAAATCCTATGTAGCTTGGTTCGTCTGGGTACAGCTAGTGTTTCTCACAGGTGAAACTGCTGATAAGTGGGAAATTTGTGTTCTGCTCAGATAATTTCTTGATTTATCAATAGTGCTGGAACAAATGTGCATTTTTCAAATACAGGTGTTAATAGCTGAACTGATTATATTTCAGCTTTTCTTTGCTTGTCTTCTGTGGAATATACTCTACCAGAAAGAACAGGGATTGAATTTATTTTGTTAACTTGTCTTACTCTTGCATAGAAGAGTGCCTGACATCTTGTAGCATTTCAGTAAATGGGTGGCTAGAATAATACTGGAATTGTTACTATGATTTAGGGAAATGAAATTGTAGTTTTCTGGAACAGTGCTTCTGAAACTTGAATGTGTAGAATATTCACCTGGGGATCTTGGCCAAAATGCATATTCTAGTTAATGTGAGCCACCAACACAAATTACATGTGTGGTTTTCTAGTAGTTCCGCTGAAGTAAAAGTAAAGCAAAATTAATTTTAGTGTGTTTTATAACCTGGTATGTCCAGAATATCATTTCAACATGTACTTGATATTTTTAAAGCTATTAATAAGATTCTTTACCCCCCCCGCCCCCATAAAGTCTTTGAAATCCAGTATTCTACACTTTGTAGCACCTTTCAGTTTGGACTAGCCACGTTTCATGTGCTTCCTTGCTATATGTAGTTAGTGGCTATTGATTGGACAGCACAGTTCTGGAGGATATGAAGACTGTTGGTCTAGCTTTACACATACCTCCCTATTTCCCTAAAATTTTTCATATGCCTGATTTCTGAAATACCATGTAAATGCAAGGTATGGTTAGAGTTCATGAATCCTTGAACTATACAGTGCTCTTGTACTAAAATTTTTCTCTGGTAGGACACATTTATCATAGAAAAATTAGAGAAAGGAGGAAAATAAAACTGCCTTAAATCCTGTCATTTGGAGTTAAAATAGTTATCATAAGACACTTACTGTTCTGAAATATCAGAAAGATTTTATAAATAGCTTTTCCAGAATTTTTATTAAAATGGTTTCATATTCTGTTATGCTTTTTCTTGGGGTTTTAATATTTGTGTAGTGGGTTCAGTGGACACTTAGTATGGATAGTATCAGAGGACTGAGTAAGAATACTTTCTAGTTGATTCTTAGATACTGCTACTTCTTTCTATTCTTAACAATGTATTGAAGTCTTTCAGCTAGATTGATGTTTAAATCTAATCTCTGATACTTCTAGCTCGGTACACTACAAAATCTGAGTTTCTGTGTCCACTCCCTTAGGATTGTTGTGGAAATTATGCATCTAAAACGCTTTGAAAGCACATAGCTAAGTGCCTGGACTGTGACACCCTAAATGATTAGGTTTACTCTTTTTCCTGTGACTAAGTTAGTATCAGGTCAGCCACTATAGGTCTCAAACTATTCTTTATAGAGTTAGGAGGGAAAACACTGGGTATTTCGGTTGCCAAACTGAAGAGCCTGGCAAGTGAGAGCTACATGAAGGGGGCTCCAGGGCAATTCTGACTTGGTGCCTGCTCAAGCCCAGGATCCCACAGTTCAGAAGATTTTTAGAATACATGTAAGGATAATTTCCTCCAGATTTGGCTGCTTTGTTGGAATCACCTGAGAAGCTTTTAAAATGACAGGTACTTTGACTCCCTCTGAATTACCATGAGTCAGAGCAGTAGGGGATATAGCCTAGAAAACTGAATTTTTAAATACAGATTTATTTTAGATACTTAATAAACCCGCAGGTCTAGGGAGAGTACATGGAAGAGGAGGAGGATCTCTTTGAGTGTGGGGCATTACAAAATTTTATCATTCGGGATCTAGAAGTCTAGTGAGGTGGTTTGCCAGATCATATGTTAATGTGTTGCATTTTAAATAATTTTCTTCTCTTTGATCTTCTTTCCTGATTTATAGATTATATAGTTTGTATGTAGTTACACATTACATAGCTAACTTAGTATCCTGTGGCACAGACATCTAATACCCCACTGTAGAACTAATTCTGGACAGTAGAGAAGTTTCTAACTGGTATCAGCAACTGGCAGACCAGTGAAATATATTTGGGTAGTATCAGGAGCTGTTGCTATTACTTTTTAGATAAAGAGCGGTCTCTGGCACTCTGTATCCTCCTCCTCCCCACCCCCACCCTCCTAGTCCCTGTGCTTTTCTGTTGTCTTGAGACTGTTGAGTAGTAAACTTCTTTTAGTTTTTGTTTGAAAAATAGGTTTCATCTGTTAGTAGTATACTGAGGCTGATTTTAGGTGTTAACAAATCATTTTCTTTAAGTAGATTTGTGAAGAATAATTTTGCAGACTCTTCCAACTTCATAAAAATGTGTGCGGGTTGATCATGAGAACACTGCTTGTAATAGGAAAAAGCTAGGAGGTTGCACAGTATGATAGGGTGCAGGAAGTAGGGTTTTCCAGTGCCTGGGTGGCTCAGTCGGTTTGGTGTCTACCTTGGGCTCAGGTCATCCAGGGATGCAGTCTCACATCAGGCTGCCTGCTTGGTGGGTAGTCAGCTTCTCCCTCTACTCATTCCCCCTGCTTGTGTGCATGCATATGAGCTCTGTCAAATAAAAGCTAAAAAAAAAAAAAAATCGTGTTCTTCACTACTTTTCTGTAGCGTTTTCTGTGGTGGTTTGGTTCAGTTTCTGTTCCTGCTGCTTTTTGGCTCTTTACCAGGGTTTTAAAGCAGTTGTATTTAATACTCTGTGCATAAATATATGAGTCTCTAAATCATGGGACATTTAAATTACAAAAAATACTAAGGGTTAAGTCACAAAGCTGTACTTAGTGAAACTATAGACTAACCTTAATTTTTTGTTTTTGTGTAATTATGATAGTTTCCTTTTGATATAACTGTTAAATGTCAGTGTTGATTATTTTGGAAAAACAGGACAAAGTGCTTAACCTTCAAAATCTCCCCATTGATTTGGGCCAGTTTTGTTACTACCTTGACAAGAAGTGGGTGAGTCCCAGACACTGACTCATATGTAGGGATGTTCTTGATTTCTTGGGAAGAACAGGCTTCAGAATGCAGCACGCATTTTAGTATTGCGATATTTAAACTGATTTTCAGTACAGACATTAGGAGGTGGAAAACTTACCTTACTGTTTAATTAATTTAGTGTATTAGTTGATTTTCATTGTAACTATAAAAGTAGCTCATGGAAAGTCTTAAAATAAATGTGGTCAGTCTTGAGCAGGAGAACTGTTGAGAGCTGTTACTTCTGCCTGTTTGTTTAATTGACTTCGTCAGCACGTTATTAGCATAGTTAAGGAAGCTACCTGCCCCCAATGCTCTTGCACATTGGCACATTACACATTTAGGATTTGAAATGGTTGTCTTTTATGCTGATTTTGGGCACATTAGCTAACTTTTGGTTATATAAAGCCATATGTTACTAGCATTGATTGTGGTTAGGATTTGGATTAAGATGGTGGAAGTAGAATTTAAAGAGAATTATAGTTGATATGAGTAGTTTGATATCATAATGTTTAGAAATGCTAAGGAAGAGCTCAAGCTTGAACCTGATACACTGGGAAAATCCAAGATACTGGGCATGGGAGCCTACAAAGTTAGATTTTAGACATGTTATTACTGGGTACTTCTGTTGGCTTTTATTATCCTGTTTAGAATTTTGCTATATGGGAACCACCATACCAAAATTTCACTAATGTGGGCACTTCTCATTTTTGTTTTGATAACATAGAATGGTTACGTTAAAAACATCTTACATTATCTATTTTAAAACAAAAAGGTTGCTTTAATTTTTATAAAATCAGTAGGACATTATCCAAAGAGAAAACAATTACAATGAAAACATGTTCAGGGTAGTCATTATACATTCCTACTAACTGCATGTTGTATTTCTTCATTAAAATTAGAACAGCTGGGCACCTGGGTGCCTCAGTTTGTTGAATGTCTGCCTTTGGCTCCAGTCTTGGTCCTGGGGTTCTGGGGTCAGGGAGTCTGTTGCTTACCCTGCATCCCGCAGCCCAGCTTGTGCTCACAGTCTCCATCTCAAATAAATAAATAAATAATTAGGACAGCAGTGTTGATGAAAGGTAGAATATACGATTCTGCTGCAGCCCTTCGCTATAGTTTTATATGAAGTTAAATCATACAATATTGCTGTTCTGTAAGTAAAAAAAAAAATCTCAGTTTCATGTGGTTCCACCTAAATTATAACAGATTTGTAGCATATTCTGCTTCTTGTTAGGGCAGTCCCCTTGTTTTTCAAAAACATCTAGATGTATTTATTTATTTATTTATTTTTAAAGTTTTTTTTTTTTTTTAAGATTTTATTTATTTATTTATTTGACAGAGATCACAAGTAGGCAGAGAGACAGGCAGAGAGAGAGAGAGAGGGGAGGAAGCAGGCTCCCTGCTGAGCAGAGAGCCTGATGGGGGATTCGATCCCAGGACCCTGAGATCATGACCTGAGCCAAAGGCAGAGGCTTAACCCACTGAGCCACCCAGGCGCCCCTCTAGATGTATTTAAATACATTTTCTTGCCTCGATAATTTTTTTTAATGTTTATTGCCAAAGGTAGGCATCCATATAAAGTGTATTGTGTTGATAATGTAACATTTTTGTTCCCGACTTTAATGGGTATACTAATATAGTTTCACCTTGGAGAATACTGCTTTTAACTTTTTTGGTAGATATTTTATTAAGACAGACATTTTCCATTTCCTAGTTTGCCAAGAGTTATTTATCAGGAATGAATCTTGAATCTTAGCTTTTTGTGTAACTGTTAAGAAAGATGCTCATATGGTTCTTTTTCAGTTTACTAATATAATAAATTACCAACAGATTTTTTTTTTAAGATTTTATTTGTCAGAGAGAGAGGGAGAACACAGGCAGAGCAGCAGGCAGAGGCAGAGAGAGAAGCAGTTATGATTTAAAGATGGTTCAGCTCATGATCCCCCCGGGTCCTGGGATCCCTGGGATGGAGTCCCGCATTGGGCTCCCTGCTCTGCAGGGGATTCTGTTTCTCTCTCTGCCTGTTGCTCCCCCTGCTTGTGCTCTCTCTCTCTTGCTGTCTCAGTCTCTCTTGGCTTATTTGCTTATTTTATTTATTTATAAAATCTAAATTTAAAAAGTGTTCATTTCACCTATTGAAAGTTTTATTTTGGACAGTCTGCTTTTTTAAAAACCTACAATTTTATGAATCTGAATCAGTAGAAATATTCTAGGAATTTAAGTTATATCTTCGTTTTTTTTCCATGTCAAATGTATTTCCTCAGAAGGTTTTCTCTTTGAGTTTGGTGCTTCCACATTATTGGGTTCCACAGACGTTTGCTGTTTGTAGTTGACTTTTTGCACTTGGGAATGAGAGTCTAGGTTAGCCACTGTTTCGTAGAACGTTTGTGTGGTTGAAAATGTAGAAAGTCTGAGCTGTTCATATGGTAGCCACTAGGCACATGTGCTCAATTGAACATTTCAAATGTGGCAAGTAGAACTACGAAATTCAGGTTTTAATGTTAATTAATTTAAATTTAGCCTGTTGCTATTAAGCTGCTTCTCTCCTCACTTGAGCTTCTTTTTTTGAGGCTGCTAATGATCTCTGGTTAACATAAGTCCACTTTCAGTTCATAAGTTGTTTGAATGATTTTTCCTTTGATGGATGTATATATGTAGGTATGTGTGTATACATACATCTTATGATGCCAGTTTTCTGTTCTATGCTGTTTTCATCTCATTACCTGCACTGAACACGTCGTATTCCCTGCGGTGTTGTCCCTGCTGCTGCTTTTTCTTTAAATCCTACCCTTTGGTATCTAGGGCCACTTGTCCTTTTGCTTACTCAGCATGTTTGATATGGCATCCCATAGAAAACTTTCCTTAAAATCTGTTCTGAATTGATTATTCTGGTGTTACTGCTTCTAGGAAGTCATCCTCGATTTCCTTTTCCTTTACTTCTATCTTCAGAGGGGAATTCTAGACCTAATTGTCCTCTTAATGATTGCAGCATCATTTTAACAGATCTTTTGTTTATTAATTCCTTATGCATTGCTGTCTGAGTAAAAACTTTTTAGACAAAATTTAAACCTACTGTTCTCTTCATTAACCACTGATACTTTTTTGGCAACATAATTGTCTCTAAATATATGATTTTTCTCCTTCCTCACGTATCTGATTGGGAAATATTCCTGTCTGGTGTACTTCGAGGACACAAATGAAAAGGAAACACTGTTACGTTCACACCAGAATCTGACATTTCGGAATAGATTTTTTTGCTTATAAATACAGCTTGAAAATTTGAAGAATTTAAAATCATCTGAGTCATCCTTGCCAGGAGTCCAAACTTCATCCCACCCACCCTCTCTCTCTACTACTGTCAGGTAAATCTACCTCCCCAGTCCTAGAACATCAAATTGCTGTTGCCCTCCTGTATGCTTTCAAAGCTAAAACTGTCCTTTGTCCTACCACATTTTTTTTTCTTGGCAAGCCTCTGAATCCTTCAAGATCCCAGTTCTTTATTGTGTGAAGACTTCCTTGAATCTTTTTCTATCAGTTCTTTTATAGGGAATTTTGATTGTTTGCATATGTGGTTTGCCTCCTATACTGTAAGCTCTGAGAAGGTAGAGACGGGTTTAATTTTTATTGTATCAGGACCAGGCGTGTAAATGTAGGTGTTCGATAATGGTAAATGTCTTACATGCCATTTGACATGTTTAGTACGTGTCAGAAATAAGTGAGTAGTAATAACATTCAGGGAATTAATTGGTTTCAAGTTAAAGTTAATTTTTCAGGTGCAGTTAAGAGTAAAATTAGAACTTCTAAAGTGGTTGAAGTTGCTTTTGTACTGTTTATGAAGGAAGCAAATTGTTTATTCAGACCTCCAGGAAAATACACATAAAGTTTTAGTTATGAACTTAAAAAATATTGTGTGCATAATTGGTAAGTTAATTCCACCACATTATTACTACTCCCTTAAGTAGTTCTGATTTTTAGACTAATATCAGTAAGTTTATTATAAAGATACATGTGATATTTTAAATTCTGCAACTTCTTATCAATTTTAACTGTTTGTTTCCTAAATTAGTGTTTCTCAAACCCTATTAAGTTTATGCCCCATTAAAGAGTTGTACTTTCTGTAGTATATTAGGCAGAATAATGGGTTGGATATTTTTGTTTTTTAATTGTTGTTAGTCCGTTTTCAAACTATAACCCTATATTTGAATAGTGAGTAGGTTTTTCAAGCTTATCGAAATTAAGAATTTCCTTAGACATTCTGCTATGCAGTGCTCCATTTCTCAAGGGTAAGCCCTTGAGAATTGCTGCTCTAATTATTTTTAATTAGTGATTCATTGTGTTGTGATTTTTATTCCTGAAAGTGACTAAAATGTTAACTGAAGATCATTTTGAATCTGGGAAGAAAAGGGATGCAGCTATAACATGGCATACTTTAGCTCTTATATTTGTGCATTTTGACAGTAAAACTATGATTTTTTTAAAAAACTCTTCGAGGGGCATCTGGGTGGCTCAGTCCATTAAGCATCCTACTCTGGATCACAGCTCAGTTCTTGATAGTGTGTTCAAGCCCTGTGTTGGGCAGACCACTGTGGAACCTACTTTAAAAAAATAAAAGGTAGGGGCGCCTGGGTGGCTCAGTGGGTTAAAGCCTCTGCCTTCATCTCAGGTCAGATCCCAGGGTCCTGGGATCAAGCCCTGCATGGGGCTTTCTGCTTGGTGGGGAGCCTGCTTCTTCCTCTGTCTCTGCCTATTTGTGATCTCTCTCTCTCTCTCTCTGTCAAATAAATAAATAAAAATCTTTAAAAAAAAAAATAAAAGGTAAACTCTTTGAAGGTGTGTATAAGCTATTCCTACCCAGCAATGACTCAGTTGAAAGCCTTTTGGAATTGAACTCAAATTTTGTTGAAAACAAGAGCCACAGTAGCAGATCATTCTTAATTTCTCTTAAATCTCACAGTTTTTGATAGGAAACATTAGCCAGCAATCTTTCTTATCAGTATTTTCATTGAATTACTCGTTGTCTTTAATACCCAAACCCATCTTGAGTGATTAAAGAATTAGCTTAAGATGTTTGAGTGAATGGTGCCTGGGTGGCTCCGTTGGTTAAATATCTGCCTTTAGCCCCAGTCATGGTCCCAGGGTCCTGGGATGGAGCCCTTCTCAGTGGGGAGCCTGCTTCTCCCTCTCCCTCTGCTGTTCCTGTTTGTGCTCTTTCTCGCTGTCAAATTAAATAAATACAGTTTTTAAAAAGAATGAGTGAATGTATTATAGGCTCAGAAATAGTTTCTCAAGGAGTAAAATTGAGAATTGACATTAGAGAGTCTTAAGGTGAATAATTGGAAGGCTCTTAATTTTTTTGTGTGTGAGTATTCTAATGTTTTTTAATCGCATTGTCACTTCACCAGTTTTTTCTTTGTGTTTATTCTGAAGGATATGTGTGGGTTTTCTGTCTTCTGGCTTTGAAAAGCACCATTTATTTTTGTAGATGGTGGAATGGTGTATCATAAGGTTTTTTTCCCTCTAGGCTCAGAATTGATCAAATTAAGTGGAGAAAAGTCTTTTTGTTGGGCAAAGTGGTAACTCAAGTTTTGGTTTGTTAGCCCTGTCTTTTTTTTTTTTAAACATTGTAATCCTTTTAATATCATTAAAATTATCTGTTAATTAGATTAGTATCAATTAAGATTAGTTATCAATCAATTAGTATCAATTGAGGAAGGCAGGGAAGCATATAGAGAGCTTCCATTATGTGTACTGTTATTTCAGAAGAACTTTATTGGTTGGCATTTGTTTTTCTGTTTTTGTTTTTTAAGATTTTATATATTTACTTGACAGAGAGACAGTGAGAGAAGGAACACAAGCAGGGGGAGTGGGGGAGTGGGAGAGGGAGAAGCAGGTTTCCTGCTGAGCAGGGAGCCCAATGTGGGGCTTGATCCTGCAGGACCTGGGATCATGACCTGAGCTGAAGACAGGCAGACACTTAACTGACTGAGCCACCCAGGGGCCCTGGCCTTTGAGTTTTTAATATACATGTCAAAGCATCATGTTAAGGAACTATAACCAGATAAAATTTAAAGCATCAAAAAAATAAATATTGAGTCATAGAGCCAGAACTCTTTGGATATTTACTGTATTCTAATTGTCTATGATAAAGTTCCTTTTGGGGTTTGGATATAATGTATCTTTCAGGATGCTTGCTGCTACAGAGGTAAAAGTGGAAAACATGCCTACTGGTCTTGATGTGAATATTCTAGTTTTTGCTTTGCTGGTTATTAGCCTTGTAATCAAGGGCAGATCATATTCATCTAACTTCTTAGCTACTGCTTTTGTTTTCTTTTCCCTTTTTTCACTAAGTTGAACTGATAATCTCCAAGGTCCTTTCCAGATAAATAGCCTGAGATGTGTACATGAGAACCTTCAGTTTCTTGTGATTTAATACGATTTTTGTTACTCGCTCTGTGCCCTGCCATTCCTTGGTAACTAAAACAGTCTTCCTGCCAGAAGTATGATATTTGTTTGTGTGGGGACCTTTAGAATGTTTTCCACCAGTGTTTATTTAGAGAAAGGTAGAAGAGAATGATAGTTTTCTTTGGTTTTTTTTTTTTTTTTTTTTTTTTTTTTAAAGATTTATTTATTTGACAGAGAGAAATCACAAGTAGGCAGAGAGGCAGCCAGAGAGAGAGAGGGAAGCAGGCTCCCTGCTGAGCAGAGAGCCCGATGCGGGACTCGATCCCAGGACCCTGAGATCATGACCTGAGCCGAAGGCAGCGGCTTAACCCACTGAGCCACCCAGGCGCCCTTCTTTGCGTTTTTTAAGTTTAAATTGAGAAACAAGGTCGACATTTTTGAAGAACGTTATAAACAAATCCCATTAGAAGTTTTTACTGTATATTTTACTGTGTGTATATATATATATACTGTATATTTACTGTATATAAGGTAGAAGTCATATTTTGTTTACATAAAAATGGTGTTTTTTTAGCCATATCAATAGAAATTTCCAGTTTATTAAGTCTTAAGTTGCCCACCAAATACAGATTCTCCAAATAAGACTATTAAACAATTTAAATTTAATCTACTGGTCAAACACTAGTTTCTTGTGGGTTGGGTTTACTTTTTAAAAAATGAAAGAGTTACTAATTCCATATTTTATAAAGTCTTTTTTATTCTTTATATTTTAAAAGTAGAGACTTTTCTGGTTTTTACTTGTTGGAGGAGATATGGGAATTATAAAACAGGCATTATGTTATGTAGTGCCATTTAAAACTGTGGGAAGAAACCTTACAGGTTTTACGTTTAATGTGTAAGTTAAAATTTGACAATTTATTTTTGGTGAAAATGAATTTTTCAAAATGCAGATATCTGGCATGAGTAAATACTTGTAATATTGTGTAGGTTTATGTAGCTTCGGAATGGAATGAGCACTGAGATTTGGGCTAAACGTCCTGGTTGTGTTTTTAGCAGTTGTATGAGCTTCACTTTTCTTTGCATCTTGGTTTCCTTTCCTTAGCTCTTGATTCTCTCAGTGCTGTTGACCTCCCTTATCCTGGGTATCCACTTACTGAGTCTGTTAGATCTTGCCTCTGAAATAGCTTTTGAATCTATTCATTTTTTTATCAGATCCTGATCCTCTGCTTTAATTAAAGCAGTGGCATACTGCCCCTTCCCTACCCCACAGTTCATTCTTCGCATCACAGCCCGAATCACCTTTTAAGGAAAGTACACGTTTGCTCCTTCCTTATGTAAAAATCTTTCAGTGTCTTCCCATTGCTCTTAAGATAAAGTACAAATGTACTGAACAGCTTGCTACATCTCTAATTTTCTAGCCCTCCTATATGCTTCAGTTTTTTGAAGATAATGAGTTCTGTCACACATGGGTACTTTACACATGCTGGTTCCTTTTAGAAAACAATCTCTCCTCCAGCCCCGTTTGCCTTGTTAATTCCTTCCTGTTTTTTAGGCTTCAGTTTAGAAGTTCACTTCCTCTAACCTCGCAGTCTCCAGTGTAGGTTGCTTAGCACATCTGTTATCACATGTAACACTTTATTTCTGGTGATTATATGGTAGTGCCCAGAGTTTAGCTTCTCATTTTTCCCTCTCAAACCTGCTTTTCCCAGTTTTCTGTATTTTGTTAAATAGGAAATGCAGCCTCTCAGTTGCTCAGGCCAGTAATCTTGAGCTTCCTAAGCCAGTCCGTCTGCTCTCCTACCTTCAGCTCTTCAGTTTATTCTCCATACAGCGATCATATCAAATTGCTCCTCTACTCAAAACCTTCTCAGATGTCCTTCCAGTGGCCCACTGGCCCAGTGTGATTTGTTCCTTTCCCCATTGTTACCTCTCCGGCTTTCATTTTACTTTTCATTTGCTCAGCTTTGACCCTACTGACATCATTGTAGTTCTTGAGCATTTCATGCACACTCCTGCTTCACAGCCTGTCTTTGCTTTTCCTTCTTACTGAATATCTGGTATCTTCTACTATTGTTTAGGTAGTTTGAAAATGATATATAAAATGTGTGATTTAGAGTAATTATTAGAGAATAATAATGAGCTGAATGAATTGACTGGAATAATCAGAAGGATTACAGTGACATCTGTGGTACTGTGGTTCTTATCCGGGACAGCAGCAGATGGTTCAAATGCTTGGTTTCTTATTAATCTTTTTTATCCTACCAGAGGACTAAATACTGAATCTTAAAGACTAAGTCAGATGCAGTAAATTAGAGTCTAGTTTTTTCTTTTTCATAGAAGGTGAACATACAGTATGAAATACATTACCAGTAACCTTAACTAGCCTACCAGTTTTTTCAGTGTTCTTTAGAACATTATTTCCGAGAAATCTGTATTTATTACATTTTTGGAGAAACATTCCAACTTCTTTTCCCCCCTTATGGTCAAAAGCATGTGCAACTGTGGTTCATAGACTTGTTCCAGAATTCTTGGAGTGTTGAAAAATGCCACTGAGTCCTCCTCAGCAATCAGCTGGATGAAACCTGGATGTCTCATATTTAACATGCTTCTGAAAGTCATGTAGGTGTACATAAAGTTTGACAACCCTTTCTTTGTGCTGCATGAATGAAAGGGTTAATAATGGAGTGGAGGAACTAAGAATTCTGTGGCATGATTTGTGGCAGAAAGTTTGGGATAGACTTTAATTTAAAACTTAACATTTAATTTAAACATATTGTAAAACTTTGAAAAAATTTAAGTTATAATTTTGATGCTAAGAGAACGTGGGCTCTTTCAAGAGTGCAGAAGTATCCTTGCCTTTTTTCCGGAGGCAAGTATGAAACATTTTGGGATTGATCCAGGATCTGTGAGCAGTTGTTGATACTCACATGCCTTCTAATTCTTTTTTTTTTTTTTTTTTAAAGATTTTATTTATTTGAGAGCTAGAGTGAGAGAGTGCACACGAGCAGAGAGGGAGAAGCAGGCCCCTTGCTGGGCAAGGAGCCTGATGTGGGGCTTGGTCCCAGGACCCTGGGATCCCAGGACCCTGGGATCATGACCTGAGCGGAAAGCAGATGCTTAACTGACCGAAAACACTCAGGTGCCCCTCGCCTTAGAATTCTTTTTTTTTTTTTTTTGAAATTTATTTTTTATTTATTTTCAGCATAACAGTATTCATTATTTTTGCACCACACCCAGTGCTCCATGCAATCTGTGCCCTCTGTAATACCCACCACCTGGTACCCCAACCTCCCACCCCCCCCCCCGCCCCTTCAAAACCCTCAGATTGTTTTTCAGAGTCCATAGTCTCTCATGGTTCACCCCTCCCCCCCACAATTTCCCCCTTGCCTTATAATTCTTAGTGATATTTGTAACTTGGGATTATACTAGAAAACCTTGGGAGTGGTCTGTGATTTGAACCACAGAAACATAATGTAGAGTATTGTAGCATCTACAAACCCCTTCTTTCTAGGGAAATGCCTCTTTTGTTTTAGTGCTTTGGTTGCATCAACAAATTTTAGGTGTGTGTTGGAGTAATTGAGAACTGTTTTACATTAGCACTCAGTTTTTAGCCTGAATGTGAATGGGTTATTTTGGGTTGAGGACAGCTATTTTTTTCCTACCTTCTCACAGTTTTAAGTGAAAACTTTGCTGTTTTAAGATCCATTTACTGTGTAAGAGTTTTAAGTTGGAGATTGTTCTAAACATTTGGGACTGGCACTTGGATACTTTAGTTATGTTTCTGAAAGGGTTACTTAAAGTCAAATTATTTAACTTGAAGCAGACTTTTTCTCTTAAAAACAGATGGTTATACCCTGAGGTGTTTAGAAATTAGCTTTGAGTACCTGTGTAGTTGACTTATAAATTATTAGGCATAATTTAATGCATTTTCAATGCCAGTGTAAATCATATTGGGGCAGTATAACAACAGCATTATAAGACTGTATTAATATCATACAGTATTATAATGAGCTATATAAGGTATATGAGATTTAGCAGGCTCAGTCTCAAGAGAGAAAACTACCTTTGTGAAATTATTTTTCTTTATTTTTTTCCCTGCTGTCATGTTACTTTGCTCCAGTGTTATATGTAGCAGTCTTCTCTTTTCTCTTCTCTTTTTTTTTCTAATCCTGTGCGAGGCTTGAATTCTCACAACGCTGAGATCAAGAGTCCAGCGTTTACCTGACTGAACCACCCAGGCATCCCAGCAGTCCACTTTTATAAAAATACAGTTTGATGTGAGCAGACCAACCTGTGTAAATTCAGGAATATTTCTTCTCATGATTCTCATTATTGTACTTTATTGTGTGTCTGTATCAAGGACTACAGTTATTTTAAGGAAAGCAAGTAAAATAAAAACCTGAATATATTTGAGAATCAGTAAAATCTGGCGCATTCAAGAAATTAAAGGCATCCCAAGGTAGGACTGTCCTGGGGCTTAAAGACACTGCAAAGAGTGGAGCAAAATTTTTACATACTGCAGGCTTTTTAGTTGACACAGTTGGCAGGCACTTAGAAGTCAGAGGTTGACTAGAAACGAAGTTAGAAGGTATTGAGGAATTGTAAAATGAATCTGTAGTCATGCATTGGTACAGATCAACTAACATGAATTTGTTACTATAACAAATGGAATATGTAAGGTAAAAAAACAAGAGGAAGAACGTGACATTTTTTGTAAGATACTCATGTAGGACATACAAGTATATTGGGCATTTACTGTGTGCCAGGCACTCTGGATACTCCAGAGAACAAGATATTTAAATCTGCTCTTAAGAAATTGACACTCTCTCTGCCTACTTGTGATCTCTGTCAAATAAATAAATAAAAATCTAAAAAAAAAAATTGACACTCACGGGAGAGCGATAATAAACTAATAATATATGAGTTCGAGGAAAGTGCCACCTCATAGAAAAGTAAAGCTGAATAAGAGGAAATAAAATAATCTAGGGAAGTGTAGGGGTTGTATAAAGAAATGAGGAATATGACTATGGGGTGAAGAAAGTTTGTTCCAGGCAGAGAATAGTAAATGACAAAGGCTTTACCTGAACATGTTTGTTGTGTTTGAACAAGATAGCCATGGATATTTTTAGGGTAGGTAAAGTAGTGATAGGTGAGGCAAGGCAAGGGCCAATCCAGCAGGGCCGTGTGGGCTTTTGAAAGGATTTGGGCTCTACTTTGAATATGATGAAAAACCATTGGAGGCTATTGAATGACTTAATCTATATGAGTAAGAGAAGCATCGAGGTCACTTAGGACACTATTGCATTAGTTGAAAGAGACAGTACTGGCTTGATTTAGGTTGATAAAGTAGAAGTGGTGTGATTCTGGCTGTATTTTTTTTTTCTCTATTATTTATTTGACAGAGAGAGAGAGAGAGAGATCGATCACAAGTAGGCAGAGAGGTGGGCGGGGGAGGGGGGGAAGCAGGCTCCTTGCCAAGCAGAAAGCCTGATGGGGGGCTGGATCCCAGGACCCTGAAATCATGACCTGAGATGAAGGCAGAGGCTTAACCCACTGAGCCACCCAGGCGCCCCCTCTGGCTCTATATTGAAAGAATCCACAGATAAACTAGAAGAAGTGGAGAATAACTCCTAGAGATTTCACCCAAGCATTTGTAAGCTAGAATTGTCATTTATTGAGATGAAGAAGACTATACAACAATAAAAACTAGGTCTGCAGCCTTTCCTCTCTGTAAAGGACCTAGATAAGTAAATATTTTCATCTTTGGCAGCCATAAGGTCTCCTGCAGATACTCAGTTCAGCCTGTGTAGTGTGGTGGAGCCATGGCATTTTGTAAAGGAATGGGTATGGTCAGCCAAACCCAGCAAGGTTTTGTACACCGCTGCTATCAAGAGATAACTGCAGACTGATCTGGTGGTTCACAATGTTTTGAAGTCAGGAACTTGAGGAGTGATTAATGAAGGAGATTGAGAAGGAGCAGCCAGTGGAGAGTAGAAGAGAGCCTTAGAGTATCTCCTGGAATCCAAGTGAAGAAAGTGTTCCATGAATGTGTGATGATTTAGTTGGGTCTACCAGTAGGTTGGGTCATGTGAGGACTGGCACTCTTGAGGGTTTAGACTTGGATGAGTAGTTTCATTGGGCTTGAGGGAATGAAGACCTTACTGGAGTGGGGAGAAGAGGTGAAGGTATTGACTAACACAGAAGAATTGAGAATAAAAGTGTGGCTGGAGTAGGATGTGGGTTTGCTTTCTTTCTCTTTGTTTTCATTTTCTTTTATTTCTTTCCTTTTCCCCCTCATTTCCATCCTTTCCATTCTTTCCCTTTCACTTCCATCGATGAGAGCCATATGCTGATGGAACTGCTCCAGTAGAGGAAGAGATTGGAAAAGGGGCAACTGCAGGAGCACGGTTGAGATTTAGTACACAGAATAAAAGGTTGGCCTTAGATTGGAGCATTAACAGGTCAGTGATAGTAAGAGGGCAGCTTCTTATTATTGCAATGTCTGTATTCGGATTATTCTTTGTCATTTCACTATAGCTGGAGATCACTGTAACACATTTTTTAAGTTAAAGGAAAATTTATTTGAAACTAGTTGTCGAATTGGTGTTCTCAGTGTTTTCAAACTACAGTCTTTGGTGCCATTGGTGTTCTGCAAAAGTACCTCGCAGGTCACTGTTAAAAGTAAGTGAAGAGAGACCAATTCTACTTTTTATTTGTTTAGATAGCTATTCTGAGAGGGTAAGATTTTGTTTTGGAAAGAGATTGTTTTTTAAAGTCCATTTGTCAAAATATATTCTGTTAATAAGAAGAAGCGATGTCAAAAGAACAGTAGTGGCAAGGTGATGATCTGTAGTTTTTCAGAACTGTGTGCTCCCCACTAAATTGAAGAAATACATAACAACAGATAAAGGAAGCCTCTTGTGTACTACCCTTTCTCAGTCATAGTATCCTCTGGACACCCCACCCTCAGCCCTGCCTGCTGCCTAGAACTATCCTGATTTCAGTTTTTGTTGTTCCCATGAATTTGACTTCTTTGTTTAGATATTGTGTTTACCTAAAATACACGTTTATAGATTTTCTTTTGACAAAAATTCAACCAGAAATGAAAAGTTCACTTTTAAATGGTGTTTTAAAAGCAGTAGTTTAAAACAGCTTACATTAGGGTGTGTGGGTGTGTGTGTGTTTTAATGGTGTTTGACCCTAAGGGGTAAACAAGAACTGCAGAACTTCTAAGTTTTTTAATTAGGTGGGATGGTGTGTGGAATATTATGGCTTCCTCTTCTAGACTGTTGTTATCAGAATCTTTTCTGGGAAGGGTTGATTGGGGAAGGGTTAACAGGAGAGTATAGGGGAACAGTGAACCAGGAACTAATTGTGATAAATGGTATGTCTCAGACATTTGAGAGGAGTTGTTTCCTAATAGAGTTCTAAGTGTTCTTCTCCCAAGCTCCTTAAAGACAGTGACATTGAAAATCTGATTCAGGTACAGTGAATGCATCATTTACAGCTTTTCCTCTGGAATGTGTTGTCCTTACATAGATGCTGAATAATATGGTGATTTAATGAGAAAATAATGTTGTGGTTAATAGTATTTCTAAATACGAAAGTAACTTTTAATATACTTTTAGGAGATGAGAAAGGTAACAAAAAATAAAATTTACAGTAGTTAAGCGAAGGGCTCAAACAAATTGAATTATTGGTTTTCCTGTACCATATGTCATTTAAGTAAATAGTGTAAATAGTAAAGTATATTAAGTAAATTAAGTTAAAAAAGTAAATTAAGTAAATAGTGTAAATCTATTAAGTAAATAGATACAGTAGTGGCATTATGTAGTAAATGAAGATAACATAAAATTAACATTAGGGCAGGGTGCCTGGGTGGCTCAGTGGGTTAAAGCCTCTGCCTTCTGCTCAGGTGTGGTCTCAGGGTCCTCCTGGGATCGAGCCCTGCATCGAGCTCTCTGCTCAGCAGGGAGCCTGCTTCCCCCGTCTCTGCCTGCCTCTCTGCCTACTTGTGATCTCTGTCTGTCATATAAATAAATAAAATCTTAAAAAAAAAAATTAACATTAGGGCAAAGGACACTAACCTGTGTTTGTCTTGTCTTTATTAACTCTGTAGCCCTGGACTCATTATTTAGAAGTTTTCTCTAAACTTTGAACTGTAAAATAAGGTTTTTTTTTTTTTTTTAAGGCTTATTTATTTTAGAGAACTTGTGCGTGTGTGTGTGTGTGTGTGTGTGTGTGTGCAGAAGGAGCATCTCAAGTGGATGAGCCCTGGGACCCAGGCCCGACCCTGAGATCATGACCTGATTTGAAACCAAGTCAGTTGCTTAACTTGCTGAGCCATCCAGGTGCCCTTAAAATACTTAATTTTACTACTCCTCCCTCAAAGATTTGCTTGAGGATTAAATGGAATAATTATCTGAAATCTGTAACAATCCCTAAAGTGTTCAAGGTAATTAAACAGTTCGCCTGTTTGTAAATAACATGTTGGCATAACTGTATACTATCAAAACCAGGAATTTCACATAGCTAAAGTTGCAGGGGTGGAAAGATTCCCGTTTTCTTTCTGAGGTTTTTTGACATAATAGGAGAAAAACAAGTGCCCCAAACATGGGAATCAAGGGTGAGTCCGGCAGTTGAGGCACATGTGACCCCATCCTGGGATGGGGCCTGGGGCTTCTTAGGGAAGGAGGGCAACTCAAGGCATGATAAGAGCAGATGTTTGTAATTAGAATTTTGCTCTGCCATACAGATAGTTCTTTTAGTTTAAAAAGTTACCTCAGGTAATTAGTCTTTTTCTGATTCATGCTCCCCAACTAATTCTTTTAGGAAGTTATGAGAGAGGGAAAAGTTTTCCTAGGTCTGTTGGGTCTTGATTACCTTCAGCTCAAAATGATCTGCATGCCACAGTGGCTTATTTTGGGGTGACATCCTGTTCTCCTTCACAGTCCCCTGGCCTGTTCAGATTTTTACCAATTTTACATGCAGTGTCGGTGTTTCATATGCAGTTTTATCACAAGACTAGATGAACAGGACTCCTGCCACAGTCGAGGTCCAGAACAGCTCATCACAATAATTTCTTGTGCTAGTCTTTATAGCCACAGCCTCTGTCTCCTTCCACTCTTCCTGACCTGTAGCAAGATAGCTGCTCTCAGTCATTTCAGTTTTGTCATTTCAAGAATGTTATGTAAATAGAAGCACAGTGTGTAACCTTTGAAATTGAAATTTTCACTCAGCATGATCCCCTAGAGAACCAAGAGGGTACTGTGTATCTGATGCTTTTCTCTTGTGTTGCTCGGAATACTCTATGGTAAGATGTATACCTCAGCTTGGTTAACCATTCACCTGGTGAAGGACGTTTGGGTGGTTTGCAGTTTGGGGCTCTTAACCAACATAGCTGTGCATTCATGTGCAAATTTTTGTGTGAAACGGCTTTTTTTTTTGGTTAGCTGCCTAACTTTAGTGACTTGTAATTATGCAGGAACATCTTCACTTGTAGTCAGTCATCAACTGTATTATTACAGATTATTACTTTTGCCAGAATTTAATCCTCTTCAATGGTCATGTTTCCGGTCACAGTCATCTTTTAAGTTGTTACACAAATATCTAACCTTTTTTTTTTCAGGAAAGGCTTAATTATTAGATGCCAATTTAATGTTTCAATATTTTTATCTAATGTAGAGTGATGCAAATGTATCCGATTTGCTTATTACTTTGCTCAGAAAATAGTATAAGCAGCTCTTCTGAATAACGTGTATTTTCATATTTGGTCAGTATATTCATTGAAACAAATATACTATTCGTTTAATCTACCAAACTCTGGAGCTGTTCTATTTTCACAGAAGTATATCTTGCTGCTGCTCTCCTTTTAAGAGATTTAAAAATTGTATTCAAAAAGCAGTGACACGGGACGCCTGGGTGGCTCAGTTGGTTAAGCCGCTGCCTTCAGCTCAGGTCATGATCCCAGGGGATGGAGTCCCGCACTCCTTGCTCAGTGGGGAGCCTGCTTCTCGCTCCGCCTCTGTCTGCCAGCTCTGCCTGCTTGTGCTTGCTCGCTCTCGCGCTCTCTCTTTCTCTCTCTGACAAATAAATAAATAAAATATTTTTAAAGAAAAAAAGCAGTGACACAATCTAGAATCTGACATTTATAGCAGAGTGCCAACACCTACTGAACTATAATTGTCAAAAACTTGAAATAGGATAAAATAAAGTCAGCAGTAAAATTACTGGATGTTACTTAATCTACCTTTGAAGATTGAGGAGACTTGAAGAAGTTATGTGTTACAGCTTTGGCAGGTATCTTGTCAGTCACCTAGGAAGTTCAGATAGACCTGAAATTTTTCTTTACTAAAAGTGGTGGTATGGGACCAGAATCCTAACAGTTTAAAAAGCACCCCAGTTTCTGTTGATATACATAGTTAAGTTTGGGAAACTAAAACTCTGGGGAAGAATGATTTCTGTTTGATTCTGTTAGTGTCTTGTACCGTCTAGGGCGTTTGCTGTTCAGTATTTGTCAGATGAGTACTCTGTGTGTTTGGGTAGGGGGTGGAGGGGTAACTCACTGTTACTGAGTGCTTTTATGAAATAAAATTACAATAAAGGAAAAATTTCAAGACCATATTTTGAGGAAATTAATATTTGCTCTATGACATCAGTCATTTGACATAAAAGTTCTCAAAGCAGTGACATAACTGGCTGTTGATTCCAGATATTAAGCAGGTGAGTTTAGGTGCATTGAGTGCATACTGCCACTTTAGTAGAAGTGTAGGGTCTCTCCATTTGCAAGATTTTTTAATTTGATTTTTCTTACGATTATTTTTGTTATTCTGTGTTAATCTAACCCCACCCCCAAGTTAATGAGTGCTTTGATTTTTGAATTCTTAAGCATTTGATAATGCCTGCCTATTACAGTTATGTATAAATGGCATCCTGGTTGGAAAAATAATTTCCTGGGTCACATCCATTTTTTTTGTTTTAGCATAAGACATTACTACTTTGTATTGTAGCATTTAGAATTTCTGTGGAGAAGTCCTAGGTCAGCACTTTTTTGCTTGTTTTATAAGTGACATGATTCTGTTGTCTGGGTGTTATAAGAATTTTTTATGTTTAAAATTCAGCAGCTTCACCAGACCATGAAGATATGTTTCAGTTTTTATGGATTCTTTATTTTTCCTGGTACATGGTAAACCCCCTTCAATCTCCAGATTGAGATTTTCCTATATTTCAGGGAAGATTTTTTAAAATTCTATTTTACTATTACTAGTTTTTTTAATACTCAAGTGTCCTGTGTTCTATTCTCTTCTTCAGTACCTCCAATTTTAGTATATGTGCTGCCGAAGCGAGCACTTCAGTACCTCCAGTTTTACACAAGTTGACTTCATTTTTCATTTGTAGCTCTTTATCTCTAAGTGTTTATCTCTGTCCTTTGATATTTTTCAGGTCAGTGTTGCTCTTAGAGTTGATATTGCTTTCAGCACTGTTGATTCTTTTATTACTTCAGAAACATTATTTGTTTCTTGTATGATTTCGTCTTTAAGTTCTTCCTCTTCTTCCAGCTCCCCCGCCCCTTTATTTATTTATTTTATTTCATAGAATTCCTGTTTTCTGTACTCTGGGATAGAAGAGAATTTGAAAGTTACTGGTTTCCTGATATTTATTTCAGAGTATTTTCTTTGCTGTATTAATGTTCATATCATCACTTCCGTCTCTGCACAGGCTGTATAGGGTGATTTCTGTGTATATACTTGTGTTGAGTGAATTTGAATATGTATGTGTGTGGATGTATATGTGTAAAGTGATTCAGTTCTCTTTGATTCTATTTCTTATTCTCCTGGACACTACATTAATTGTGCCCTTAGAAGTTGGTTGTTTACAATCTTCCTGGAAATCAGAGAAAGGAGGTATGGGTGGTACCATAATGTGGGAAAGACTAGTTCATTTATTCTGGTTTTTTCCTGAACTGGTACTGTACGTGATTATTAATCCTCTTCCCAGAGCTCACTCTCGGGGTCCAGGCAGAGGTTTAGAAACCCTGTTTCAGGTAGTTCTCTGCTTAATTGTGCCAAAAATTCAACTTGTTGGGTCAAGTGACCTTTCTCTCCCAGCTCTTTTTTTAATTCACTTGTGAATTCTCTTATTCTGTATTGCCTTATGGTTCTTGTTTTCTTTGTCAGAATTTTGTAATTGTTTCTTTTAGGATTAAGTCTGTTTCTGGAACAGATGCATTGCAGGAATGCTTTTTCCTTGAAGGTTTGAAACAGTTTCTAAAACCTGTATAATCTAATCTGGCTAGGGCTGTAAGCGGACAAAGAAGGTGGTGAGAAAAGGAAGATAGGATTAAAGGGAGAGTGAAGAGATGTAATATTTGTCCGAAGAATGTTGCCATAAAATTGGTATGTTGGTTCAACATTATCAGCAAAATGTGATCTGTCAAGCTTCTCCTTTTCTAATTATTGAGCTTCTGTTTTTAATTTTTAAAATCCCTCATAGTAAGCAGCATTTGCATCTGCTACTTGATGTGTGTAAAATTGACTTAGGCAATGTGGCAGTTTTTACTTTTCCCTTTAATAGACAACCATTTCACAGTTGGAGAACACCTAGACACAGTGTGTCCGATGTTGGATTACCAGTAGCAGCCCTGACTGTCTCAACACAAAAGTGGAATGACTAAGCAGCAGGGGCATGAAGTTTTTGAATAAATGCTGTTGCGTGCTTGTGTCTCTGACACACAAGAGCAATATTTAAAATAGTAAAATTTTAAAAAGTATTAAAAATACTGAAAAAACAATAAGGGAAAACCCATGTTTTCTATGAGGTAACACTGCTGTAATATGATGCCCTCTTCTTTCTAATACCTCATGATTTGGGGAGAAGCACTTTTCCAATATATATTAAGGGTACGGGTAAAAGAAGGGAGGAGAGTGTTTTATTTTTAACTTAGTAATTATAGTCAGTGGGTATAACAGCTAATGTCTTCTTAACACTTTTTTTTGCTGTGTCATATTAGTTACATTTAACAGGTGAGGTTTATATACATGCATGTAACACACGATTTGTTACTACTGCCCAGCTTTTTGGCAACTCATCTGTAGAAATGCTATCATTCTTTTAATGATGCTGTATGGAGGCTGGAGGTTCCAAGAATGGAACTGAGCATGTTGATCCTTAATCTCCCATTACCCTATTGCAGTAAAAGTGGCTCCTGTTTCAAGTATTGGGCTTCCATTCATGAATTTGTTTTACTTTAGTATATTGATGGACCCAGCACTGTTGTGATTAAGGGATTGTAGCCATGTGTTCAGGGAGGTTTTCTCTCCTGTTAGAAGTGGAAGAGATGGACAATATATGAAATAGACAAACAGGATAATTTTATATTGTGATTTAAGCCGTAAAGGAAGTAGTGATTTGAAATGGTAATGGCACGTGGTAGGACGTGGTCAGGGAGGAGAAGGTGTTTTAGGTGGTAGCTTGTGAATTAACCACTGAAGAATGAGCAGCCAGCCATGTAAGGAAAGAATTCTGTGGCTTAAAAGTTGGGGGGAAACATTAGACAACCATTTCCTTCAAAGAATTTTCTTTAGTCTTTGTGTCATCCTTAAAGATGCATACTTGAAAGTCTCCTTTTCTCATGGCCCACCCAGCACTGTTGAAAAGGATGGAAAGAACCCCAAATACTCAAAACCAAATAATCAGTTCTTAATTGTTCATTGGGAGACTTATTTTGTCCAAAAGATAAAATCTGTTTCTTCCTTAGCTTAGCTTCTAAGCCCCTTTTAGTAGTCTTTGGTTTTCTTTAGCTTTATATCCCTTTTATCTCATGTGTAGGAAATCTGTGTTCCTATCAGACTGATTTTACTCCTTGCCCTCTGAACCCTGTCACCCTGTGCCTTCCTATTCTTATGCCATTTCTCATACCTTTATCTTTTTATTTTTAAATATTTTATTTAGTTAGGGCGCCTGGGTAGCTCAGTGGTTTAAAGCCTCTGCCTTCGGCTCGGGTCATGATCCCAGGGTCCTGGGATCGAGCCCTGCATTGGGCTCTCGGCTCCATGGGGAGCCTGCTCCCTCCTCTCTCTCTGCCTGCCTCTCTGCCTACTTGTGATCTGTCTGTCAAATAGATAAATAAAATCTTTAAAAAAAATATTTTATTTAGTTATTTGACAGAGGGAGATCACAAGTAGACAGAGAGGCAGGCAGAGAGAGAGAGGGAAGCAGGGTCCCTGCTGAGCAGAGAGTCCGATGTGGGACTCGATCCCAGGACCCCTGAGATCATGACCTGAGCCGAAGGCAGCGGCTTAATCCACTGAGCCACCCAGGCGTCCCTCTCATACCTTTTTTTAAATTGATGTTTATTCTTCACTTCATTGTCCCCAGTTAAATCTCTTTTCATTAGGTGATCTTTGTAATTTCCTTTATTTTCTTAATATAAGTGAGAATTTTAAGTATGTGAAACATGAGAGCATAGCACATTCTTTTTTTTTTTTTTTTTAAAGATTTTATTTATTTATTTGACAGAGAGAAATCACAAGTAGATGGAGAGGCAGGCAGAGAGAGAGAGAGGGGGAAGCAGGCTCCCTGCTGAGCAGAGAGCCCGATGCGGGACTCGATCCCAGGACCCTGAGATCATGACCTGAGCCGAAGGCAGCGGCTTAACCCACTGAGCCACCCAGGCGCCCAGCATAGCACATTCTTGAAGATTCCCTTGGCTTCATTTTTCACCCATTTTTAGTTTGAGGGGTACAATGAGGCTTTCCTGAGTTGAATGAAATTGGTTACTTCTTGTGCGGTTGATTATAGTTAGGAGGTAAAATTACTTGGAGGGACATAAAGACATGGCAGGACCTGCCTCTTTCTCTTTTGGTGTACTGTCTCTCTAAAGGCATCAGTTTGAAAAAGGGTAATACTCAGTTTGCAGCTACGTTGTTGCCTGTCCATTCTTAATCTTAAGATAATTTGATACGTTTTCTTAAAGCTTTTTTTTATGTTAACTTTTTCTTTCGAAGGAGTATTTTTTCCTTCCTTTTGACAAACCCTGTAGTTAATATAAAAACAAGGAAACAGAATAGTGTGAGATGTAATCTAATTACACTGCATAAAAATAGCGGTTAAGGAGAGATAAGTGATATGGTAGGGGGCTTGTTTTAGATTGGAGGATCAGGAAGGCATTTCTAAGGATGTAGCATTTAAGCTAAGACCAAAGGATGACCAAGAAATAGGCAGAGTGAGAATGGGAGAGGTGAAGAGATAGAATGTAGGAAGGCTCTAGGATAGGAAGGAACTGGGCAGTATTGAAAGAACTGAAAGTGGCCAGAATAGGTAGGGTAGTGAGCAAGTTGTGAATGCGGCAGAATGAGGCAGGGGAGGGGGAGTAAGACATGAAGTGTACCCATTAAAATTCAAGACAGTTGTGCCTCAGAGATGCAGGCTTGAACGGTTACTTTGACTGCTGTAGAGATTGTTTTAAAACGAAGACAGGAATGAAAGTGGGAGAGTATTGAGAATATTATGGTGAATGCTGTGCATTTCTCCTGGAATCTCTAAGAATGAGGAGATCGTTACTCCAGGATTCTACATAGCTCTGAAATGACAGCTCTTTGTTCTTTGTGATACTGAATCAAATGGTTGAGATCACTGAGGGGTCTAGTTCTATGTTGATAATTTTTCTAAGTGAATGGAAGTAATTCTACACACTGTCCAATCAGTATCTTACCTTGACGATGAAGGTAACTGTAGAAGTTAGTGACCTCTTCACTTTAATAAGGCAGAGGCAGAATGTGGAGTAAAGCCCAGATTACTTGATGGAGTGCTCTTTTCACTGAGTGATTCTCATTTCAAATGTCTGTTTTTAAAAATAGAGGTATAATTCACATATTACACAATTATTACCACCACCACCACCCCACCGAAAGCCCCATACCTATTGGTAGTCACTCCCCATTTCTTCTCCCTGCCTGGTCCCGAACCATTGATTTGCTTTCTATCTTGATAGTTTCCTGTTTTGGATATTTCATATAAATGGATTGTATACATTCTTTGTGACTGGCCTCTTTGACTTAATATAGGGTTTTTTTTTTTGTGGTTCATATATGTTGTATCATGTATCCATACTTAGTTCTCTTTTTCTTCCCCTACCCCCAGGTTCAGAAATTCTTAGATCCTTTCAAGTACATGTAAAATTTTCTCTAAGAAGGTATCCCATACAACTTCTTCCAGATTTACATGGCTGTATGACATTTTTTGTTCAAAACATCTCATAGGAGTAGAGTTTGAGAAATGATGAATTAGGGATCTCTCTGTAAGCTAGACAAGTCAAAGTCACACATGTAAAGTATGGTAGCTTATTATTATTATTACTGTTATTTGGTAAGTTCTGTTTGGTAAGTTCGCCTCTCATACAGCTCACCAATTTGAGTGTGCAATTCGGTGGTTTTTAATGTATTCCCAGTTGTGCCACCATCACCACAATCAGTTTTAGAACAGTTTCATCACCCAGAAAGAAACTTCTGTAGTTTTCACTTCGCCCCCAGACTTAGGCAACCTCCTTTCTGTTTTACCTATTGTGGATGTTTCATATAAGTGGAATCCTACGATCTGTAGTCCTTTGTGAATGCTTTATAGGACTTAGCAAAGCATTTTCAAGGTTCATCCGTGTTATACCTTGCGGCAGTATTTCTTTCTTTTTATTTTTGAATAATCCATATTTATTTGTTAGACATTTGGTTTCCAACTTTCGGCTGTTAAGACTAATGTACTGTGAACATGTGTGGACATGTTTTCACCGCTCTTGGATATATACCTAGAATCACTCGGTCATACGATAAATCTTTGTTAAATCTTTTAAGGAAATACCATACTATTTCCCAAAGCAGCTGTGTATTTTATATTCACAACAGCAGTGTGTTATGAGGGTTTCAGTTTCTCTGCATCCTCCTCAACACTTGTTATAGTCTGTCTTTTTGACTGTAGCTATCCTAATAGATGTTGAGTGGTATCTTATCCAGATTTGATTTGCATTTCCCCAGTGACTAATATTGATGAGCATCTTTTCATGTGCTTTTTGGTCATTTGTATGCCTTCTTTGTAGAGGTGTTTGTTATCTTTCGGTCATTTAAAAAAATGTATTTATCTTTTATTGAGTTGTAATAGTAGAACTGGATAAAAGTCCTTTGCATAGGATATGCAGATATGTTTTCCTCTTCCGTGGATTGACTTCTCACTTTTTTGATGGTATCCTTTGAAGCACAAACGCTTTAAATTTTGACAAAACCTAATTTTTATATATATGTAATATGTATATTTTTAAGATTCTGTTCATTTGACAGACACAGTAAGAGAGGGAACACAGGCAGGGGGAGTGAGAGAGAGAGAAGCAGACTTCCTGCCAAGTAGGGAGCCAGATGTGGGGCTCCATCTCAGGACCCTGGGATCATGAGCCAAAGGCAGATGATTAACCAGCTGCTTTCTGCCCAGGCGCCCCTGTGTTTTTTTTTTTCACTTGAAATTTGGTGAACATTTATGTCTGTAATTCATTTTGTATTAGTCTTTGTGTATAGTGTGAGGAAAGGTCCAACTCACCTTGATTCTTTTGCATGTGCGCTGTTCCTTGAAGTATTTTGTAGAATTCCATTTCTAGTTTTCAGGTATACATAAATAATATATGTTACGTACACATGTAAGAGTAGGAAAGATGTGAGTAGTTCCAAAGGAAATATGTGATACATACGTTGCACAGAGTAGTTTGGATCACTGTGCAAAATGATAAAGAGCATATTAATTTGGGGTAAACATAAAGGATAGCAGTATTGTTTTTATTTAGTTTTTTAAAGACTTACTTGAGAGAGGGGGGTGCATGCTTATGTGAGCCCTGGGGGGAGGGGGGAGGGGAAGAGTTGAAGGGCAGAGGGAAAGAATCTCCAGTACACTCCTTGCTTAGCCCTGAGCCAGACATGTGGGGCTTGAGATACGACTGAGCCCATCCATCATCACAGCAATAATGTTTCTAAAACAAGCTTTATTAATCAAATTCAGTGTAAGCTGCATCTTTCATCTGTGCTAGTTTAATAATTTTTGGTCCTTACTGTGTTAACAAAGGAATATCCTTGATCCTATTGGAAAATGTAGCATATTGTGATAAGCAGAATTAGGTACTAGGCTCAGATAATTAGAAGCTGATTTTTAAGATGGGACAAGACTTGAGGAATATCCTCTGCTTAGTAGGCATCTCTGGCCCCATTCCACTAATTATCAGTGGATACCTTCATCTAGAATAGTGCCATCCAGTGAGCCACGTATGTGATTTTAAATTTTCTGCTAGCCAACATCTGGAGTTAATTTCAATAATAAATACTATTTAACATGTCTAAAATAGTTCGTGTAATCACTATAGAAATATTAATGTGCTATTTTACATTCTTTTTGTATTCAGTCTTTGAATCCAGTGTGTGTTTTACACATGTAGCATATTTGAATTTAGAGTAGCCAAATTTCAAGTGCTCGATAACATATGTGGCCTAGTGGGCTTAATTTGGATAACACTTACCTAGAGGGAGTAACTCAACTACAGGGCGCTGTCAGATACAAGTCTTTTGTTAACACATCTGAATCATTTCTACCCTCACCAGGAGACATAGTCTGGTTAGCTACATTTTGATTTTCCACCATTTATTGTAGCTCATAAACAGTTAGTAAATTGGAGAATGACATTAATAAATTGAAGCTGTATTGGTTTATATGCGGGATTTTTTTTTTTTTTTTTCTAGGCAAGGAGAATCAGAATAGCAGGAATAGGGTTATAATCTTAAAATAGAAAAGAAAAAGCTCTCATCCAGCTAGCTGTTGCCTAGGGTAAAGAAAATTAAAGTCTGCTCCCCCCCCTTGCCTGGCTCTCTGGCAAGTTGCACTTCTTCTCCATCCACTTAAACTGTAGCCTCAGTGCTTAGAACGTCACTTCTCTGTTCTCATTCATTCCCAGCAAGCCTCATTTCTACCCTATTTTTTTTTTCATTTTTAATATCCTCTGAAACAAATCTATAACTATGCTGAGCTGCTTGCCTGTGCTCTTCAAGTTTTTGTTAGTGCTTTAGTTATAATACAGTTGCATAATTTTTTTTTAATGATTTTATTTATTTATTCGACAGAGATCACAAGTAGGCAGAGAGTCAGGCAGAGAGAGAGGGGGAAGCTAGCTCCCTGCTAAGCAGAGAGCCCCATGTGGGACTTGATCCCAGGACACTGAGATCACGACTTGAGCTGAAGGCAGCGGCTCAATCCACTGAGCCACCCAGGCGCCCCTACAGTTGCATAATTTTAAGTGATTTGTTCCTACTCTATTTTTCCCATAAGGCTTATTTTTAGTGTGATTTTGCAGAATTTAAGGTTGGTCAGGAAGATATTTATGTTATGGTAAAAATACTCATTATAGATGTGGCTTTCTTTGTAAAAATCTCCTTATTTTTAACTGTTTGTGGTCTCTTGTTTTGGACTGATGAGAGGAAAACCAAAGTAGTGGAAGGCAGTAGACCATTTAAAATAAAGTGTGGTGCAGATACTGACCACATCAAAACCATGTCATTAAAAATTTACATGTTGGGGGTCCTGTCCCATATACTGTGAATCAGAATCTCTGTGAGATTCAACCTTGAAATCTAATCTACATTTTAAAAAATATACTGAAGTTTGAGATCCAGTGAACTTAATTAGTCATACCTACTGCCTACTTTTATTAGTTTGAATAGCAGTTTAGGGTGGTAGATGTCCTTGAAATCTTTAGTATTCTAGTTATGCCTTACTCATTATTTGTTATTTGTAGGTGGCATGAAGACTTAATTTCTGATGATCTGGTAGTGAATTCTAGTGGTTTTCATGTTCTGAATAAGGACCCAAATGCCATAGTATTTATCCCTAAATAGAATGAAAACTGTTGTTTCACTTTTTGAAAAGCTGGTTGTGTTTCCCAGTCTTGTTTGCTCATAGAGGAGTGTATATTCTTTGTTTTTCCTTTAATATCCAAGTTCCCTTTTCTAAATGAAGTACAGTGTAATTGCTTAATTTCTAGCTGAGTCAGGTGCATTTTGTTACATCCCCCCCCCCCCCGCCATTTCCCAGTGGCTCCATCTTTCTCAGTCTGAAGGTTCTAGCCTTTTTTATCCTTAAGACCTCACTTCTGAAGTTAGAGAGGTTGCTAAGTAGGGATTATTCTGCCTTTTAAACATTGAAGATTCTGTCAGGTTTGTATATTGCATTATGTTCATTAATTGCTTATCTTAGATTAATGTCTAATCCAGGAATCTGCAAAGTTTTCTTAAAAGACTGGGTAATGTTTTAGTCTCCTGGGTCCCACAGTTGCTGTCACAATTAAAAGAAAAAAATAGCTAAACATAGGTAATATAAATGATTGGCTGTCGCTATTTTTTAAAAATTATTTTTATTAACATATACTGTATTTAATTTGCCACAGGGGTACAGGTCTGTGAATCATCAGGCTTACACATTTCACAGCACTCACCATAGCACATGTGCTCCCCAGTGTCCGTAACCCAACCAACCTCTGCCTATCCCTGTCCCTGTGTTTTGATAAAACTTTATTAATGACTTCATTCATGAAAACATGCCCCCAGCAGATTGTAATTTGCTGATCCTTGGATTCCAGTCTGACATTAACATCCAGTTGAGTGAAAACATCTCCATTTTATATCCCTCTGGTTAAGCACTGGATGAGAGAACTTTGCCCAAGCATAAACCTGTAACCCCTTTATTCCACCCCCTCACCCCGCAAAACCCAAGTAATTCTCACTAGTATCCTTTTCTTTGTTTTTTTAAACAGTTTATTTATTTTTTAAGATTTTTATTTATTTAATTGACAGAGATTACACGTAGGCAGAGAGGCAAATACAGAGAGAGGGTGGGGAAGCAGGCGCCCTGCTGAGCAGAGAGCCCAATGCGGGGCTCCATCCCAGGACCCTGAGATCATGACCTGAGCTGAAGGCAGAGGCTTAAACCACTGATTCACCCAGGTGCCCCAGTAGTATCCTTTTCTTAGAAATCTTTAAGACTTGCTTCATTAGTCCTAAGTTTAATTCCTTTTGTTTTGTTTTAAAGATTTTATTTATTTATTTGACAGAGATCACAAGTAGGCAGAGAGGCAGGCGCAGAGAGAGGAGGGGAAGCAGGCTCCTTGCTGAGCAGAGAACCCGATTCAGGACTTGATCTCAGGACTGGGATCATGACCTGAGCTGAAGGCAGAGACTTTAACCCACTGAGCCACCCAGGCGCCCCCTAAGTTTAATTTCTTAAGTATCATTTAAAGCCAGTTGTTTCCCACCTAATCCATAAATCCTGCTTTCCTCAAAGAGACTTTCTTGGGCCAGATAGCATGCATGAGACTATCTCTTACCCGCATTTATATTAACTTCCTTTGTGCACTTGAATAATCACTGATTTAGTATTAGAATTCTGAGTTTCAGTTTTATGCATGGCTTTACTCTTAGCATATATTGGCATCCGCAGATCACTTGTTCTTTCTTTCAGTCTTAGACTCTACGTCATATCTTAAAAAAAAAAAAAAAAGATTTTATTTGACAGACACACCAAGGCAGGAAACACAAACAGGGGGAGTGGGAGAGGGTGAAGCAGGCTTCCTATCGAGCTCGGAGCCCCATGCAGGGCTAGATCCCAGAATCCTGAGCGCATGACCTGAGCTGAAGGCAGACACTTAACAACTGAGCCACCCAGACCTCCCTACATCATACTATTAATAAAAAGAACTTGTGTTCTTATCCTGAAATATGCAGACTAATTGTAGGGCAGGAAATAAAAATTTATGTGAATTTTTGAGATAAAAAGATTTCTGAGGAATTTTGTATTGTAGCACTTTGTATATTAGGTATGGAAAGTGTAGTCCTGGAAAATCATATCCAGCATCATTGTTACTCTGATGCTGGGTAGGCTGTGTATGTAATCACTTTTCTTCTCTACTTGGGTATTAACTTGAGTATGAAAAGAACTACCTGGAAGAATTTAAAGGCTCAAATGAGACACCACCCCCCCCCCCAAAATACTTTGGAAGGTAATATAAATTGTAGCTTTTATTAAGGAGAGTTTGCTGGAACTTTGTATTGTCGTGTTATTTAGGGGCAGATCTGCCCTGCATTCAGTTCTTAAGCACATCCTTCTGGCCAGAGTCTAAAGATTTATTGCTTGCCATCCCATACCATGCATTCTATAAAACCTCTTTTACTTAGTTTTGGATCCAATTTAAGAATGTCAGTTTATTCTTAGTCCCTTACCAGAATAATCTGTATCTTAATCTTGCTTCTCACTTCTTTTTTAAGGTTCAGTTGTTAGTTTTGCTAAGTGGTCTAGATAAATCTATTTCACAGGATGTAGACTCAGAAAGCTCCTGTCTCTGAAAATGTCTTCGTTCTTAATAGCTGAGTTTTCTCTTATCTCTAAAGCTTTAGGCCAGGGTGCCTCAGTACTTGTGTTTTTTCAGTATATTATGGCCTCTGAAAAAACATATATTAGGCCTAAAAGCTATCTGATAACCATCTGTCACACTGGTAGAATATTTACTGTTTCTGCAGAGGTAAGAGCTTAACTAAATTGGGTGCTTGTCAGTTTTTGAATTTTCATTGATACTAAGAACAACACTAAATGGAGTAGATGTCTGGATCTTAACCTCATGAGAGAGAGATTAGTAGACCTCGATGCCTAGTATACCTTCTGTTGGTAGAGTACTTCACTTCTCCAGTCTTGTAATAAATCTTTAGTGTGGCACTTTTATAGTCTAAGTGTAGGTCATCTTGCTTAAGAATATATGCATGTAAATGTAAAGGCATCTAACGCAGGCTTCTTAAAGGATTATTCTAGAATTCATTTCAGTCTATAAAATTGACCTTTTCTTCATTATTGCAAGCATATTTATGGAAATTTCAGTGGTATCCAAACTCTTAAGAGGGATGGATAATATGACCTTCTTTGTATATATTACTCAGTTTCTTAGCTCTATTTTCCTGTTAACCTGATTTTTCTTTAAAACAAACAAACTAGGAGTTACATATGAAAAGTGCAGATTTTGGCATAGGTTTTCTTAAAAACTTGGGAATATTAAGATTTCTTTGTGAAAGAGTGTTTTGGGGTTTGGTGATTGTCTAAGAGGGTCACAGCACCCATGCAAGTCATCATCGTGGCTATGACTTACTACTGCGAAAAGATACATAGTAGAGTCAGCTAAGAGAAAAAGAAAAGGTATGCAGAATAAAGCCTGGAGGAAGCCAGGTTGTAGGCTTCTGAGAGTCTTCCTAGTAGAGTCACACAAGACATACTTCATTCCTTCAGCAATGAATTAGACAGTATTTGTGAAATGTTGATTATAAAGGAGACTTACTAGAAATTTGGTACCCAAAATTGTTACTAGATTTGGTTTGTTACATAGGCCCCTTTACCTAGCATCTACCAAAAATGTGGATTCCCAGTAGGAAAGCATATGTTAAGCATAAACCATGTTTTATGCCCAAACAACTTGGGCACAGTGAGCAACTGTTAACTCTTATGGGAACTATATCTATCTAGGTTCCCACATGTCAGCCAAGGGCCACCTGTGCACAGGGGCCTTTCTGAGGATAGAGGTCTTAAGGCCAGCTATGTTAACTTTTCTTCCCGCTGAGTTTATCTTGACTAATTTCTCTTTGTGTTTGTTCTTACAATGTTTACTGAAGAATATTTTGTCTAAGTTTAGGGTGTTTTATATAAACGCATGCCATACAGCAAGGTAAAATTAAAAACAAGTAGGTGAAGAAGTCATCAAGCAGTGGTCTGGTTGAGATATTTCCTCTGTTACATCACCCACATTGTGCCACGTCCTTCAGTAACCCTCTCCTGTCTATATCACATTACTAGTGTTTCTGGGTCTTTGAATCTGCTTTTGGTTTCTTTTATAAACTGGCCCTTACCCAGGGTTTGATGTTGGCCATTGCCTTTTCTCTTGCCATACTCTTACTTCATTCCAAGCTCATACTGCTTGTTGATAGTATGCAAGGCAAAGTTGATATTATGCAAGGCAAAGTTGAGTCCCTCCCTTTGACTTCTAATGGAGGAGACTTGCCAATCACTTCTGAATTCCTAATGCTCTGTAGGTCTACTGACATTTCCACTTGGGTATCTGAAACTGTAAAGTCCGCTCTGTCTGTCCCATTTCACTTTTCTTACCTACTTAGTTTACCCTGCTGACTGAAATAGTTAATTCTCAGTCATTTATATTATTCTTCCCACATTTTGTTCATTACAGTGTAGACTTCTTACCATTGCCAGTGTAGTCTGTTTGTTAATTTTTAACCCACTGAGCCACCCAGGCGTCCCCAAGTTTGTTTGTTAATTTTTAAGGTGAATTATGGTTATGTTGTTGCTGGGGAAAAATGTAATGAAATTGAAATACAGTTAAGAAATTGTAATAGCAGTTAGACTTTGTGGTGAACCTTCTTTGAACTTGAATCGGTGTTTTTGCAAGTCTATTTTTATACCTTGGCTTTTCTTAAGACAATAAACACTATCATTCCTGATGGTCTTTGAGATGTGTGGATTATTCACAAGGCTCACGAATTACTTTTAAGCAATTCTTAGAGTTGGTCCTATTATTAGGAGACTTAGATGATACCATCTTCATCAGATACCTTCCCTAGGACTTAACTTTCTTAATACTGTTTTATTTGAAATATTGACAAAACTATTTAAAATCAAGTTGCAGAGTCTCTTTAAGAAATTGAAAAATAATTGTAAAAACATACTGGATATTTGTGACTTTTAGTTCTGTATCACTGAATTTTTGTGCTTTTTTTCTTTATATTGTGTTTCTGTCTTTCCCTAATAAATCTCTTATTTTTAAAAAATTGCAAGAAATGATACCGATGAGGTTTTGCTCATGTGATATACATAACATTTTTCCATAGGCTGTCAGCCATGCAAGCTATATGCTCTTTAAGCCACATCTTTTGTAGGCTCACAAATACTTTATAAGTAAGAAGTATGAATATGTATATATTCCAGATGCTTATGTAAAATGATTTTAGGGATACACAATAATCTGTAGTATGATAGAAAGCAGTTGAAATTAAACATGAAATACAACTTATAATTCACTTTGGTCTTTGTTTCTTTGCAGGGACCAGTTACTCTCCACAAGAAAATTCACACAACCACAGTGCTCTTCATAGTTCAAATTCACATTCTTCTAATCCAAGCAATAATCCAAGCAAAACTTCAGATACAGTGAGTATATAAACGTGCCCAATTTTGGTTTTGGAGGGGATTGTGTGTGTTTGTGTTTATTACCCTCCTCCCTCAAAAACGCCCCCCAAAACTCCTCCACCAAGTCTTGTTTAATCTGAAGTTGACCTTTTTTCAATGTATTTGAAGTAATGAGCTAAGCTTCGTAGAACTGAGAATAGTCAGGAGATAACTGGTATTTTTTCATAACTTTTCTATACAGAGCAAAATATGACTATTGCAGTGTCTGAGATAAAAAGAACTATGGATTGTGAAACTTATGTAGTTAAAGTGGTTTACCTTGTTCTCCTTTAGGAAAGTGTATACATTTCTTAAAACATATATTCAGAACATCTGCTGTGTATTATACACCCTACTAAATACTAATGATGTGAGAATTCCTGTCTTCAAGGCAATGAAAGTCAGGAATTTTAGGTATTTCTAAACTGAAGTAACTCAGCTTTGATTTTTTTTTTTTTTAAAGTCATGGTTCAAATGAAAGTTTTAATACATTCATTCAACAAAAGTTTAAGTTTTCAACTTGCCAAGTATATGCCAAATTGGAGAGACGTATAGTACTAAGAAAATGTGGCCCATCTCAGAGGAACTTTTGGACCTGTGGTGAAAATAGAAGAGTAAACAGTTAAAACAGTGCCTGTTAGAGTTGCATTGGGAACACTCAGAAGGGTAACACCGTCTTGGATGAGAGGAAAGTATTAAAGTACAAGTAACACTCCCCAGCGGATTGAATATAGCAGCTAGGTGAATTCATGTGGTATGCAAAGGGAGCAGCATCTGCAAAGACCTAGAAGTGTGAAATAACGTAGCGTTTTGGAGAACTGCAAAGGTTTTAAAAGTGTGAAAGAATGGTAAGAGCTCAGGTTACAGAGATAAGTGGAAACTAGCACCCCCAAAATTGCATATCTTACCAAGGAATATGAATTTTATATAAAGGCAGTGCAGAACTACTGAAGGATATAATTGGTGAAGTAACCTCCTACTTGGGATTTTAAAAATTGTGTCAGAGAGTAGCATGGAAAAGACCAGGAAGGAGCCACTAGAAGGCTATAAAAGTGTAGGTTGAATTCAGCAGATTCTGCCTTGGATATTTGGGTGATCATCATACCTTAATCAACATTGAAAGGTCTTTGGGATTTATTATTTCTTCTCCCTTATTGAAGCAGTGTGGGTAGTACATTTTCAGAGGAAATGTAGACATAAATGATAGCATTTTCATAAAGATAAATATAGAATAGTTTTAAATACTGTATCAGTCAGGGTCTAGGTAGGAAAACAAAACATGCTAGCTATTTTAGCACAGAAAATTTGGCAGCACAGAGAATTTTATATCCAGGATTGGCTAGGCAGATAGTGTATGTTATTGAGGACTGAAAAAACCAAAAAGGAACATGGAGGTGATACACCCATACTTTCAGCCTTAGAGCTGGAGTCCAATAGGAGGAGGTTGTGGTTATTAGAACCTAATAGCTTAGAGGAGGAGCCTTGCAGAACTGGTGATAGGACCTCTGAGTGGTACAGTGTATGATGAAGCTAGTTCTGGCAGATGGCAGAGAGCTGGAAATCGGAGATATCTGTGGCTGCTAGGCTTCTCATGCCTTTCGGTCTTCAGTGCCTACTATTGGCAGAATCTAACTGGTAGCTAGCTGAATAAATGATGCAATTCGCCCTAGTATCACAGATCAGTATAGAAGGCAGTGGTATTGAGGCTGAGACAACAGCTTGGTAAGCCTTAACAGGTGTTATCATCAAACTCTTTGGCATGAGTTACACAATAAGGTGTATATTCAGGATTTTAGAATGAATCTGTTTTTGTGGAAGGTGGCCCCATTAATTTACAAAGTAACAAACACTAACAAAGAGCTCCATTTATCACTCACAATCCCAAATTGGTATTTGTCTGCTGATAGTTGGAGTGGCAGGCCATGTGGACGTTGTTTTGACTTAAGAAAAATCTTAATTCACGGAGAACTAATTCTGGTTGATTGATTTCTAAGACATGGGTTAAACGTGGTAAAATCAGAAAGAGTAAATAATGGGCAGATAAGCTTGATCTACCCAAATCATAAATGGTGTCAGGGGATTTCGTTTTGTGGGTGGAAGCTGAAGACTGTTACCTGAATGGATTAAGTATTATATGTTTTAAGAATCAGGATTTCCCTTTCTGTAAATTGCAGCTGTAGGTATATAATTAATCTCCCAAGTAGTGGTCTTCTTATGATGTGCCCAGTGGGCATGATGCATATATTATTTTATAAACTACAAATTTAATCTTAACTGAAAAGTTAGCTTTTGAACTTTTCTGCAGATTGCTTACAAACTTTTTGTCTTTAAATCATGTTTAATGGAAGTTTTTGAGTAGTAAGTAAAACATAATTAGTTTTTTATCTGATACTTTCATAATGAAAGAATAAAAGAACAGGTGAAAATTAGAGAACTTAGGTCAACACATTTTAATCTAGGTTAAAATATGGAATAACTTTTTAAAAAAGTAGTTCTTTTTTTCCTCTTTGAGGTTTTCAGGTTTTAAATCTTGTCTTTGAAAGATCAGTAACAATATTACCTAGTTAACATCTACACAGACATTTGGTTGTATGGGTGATTTATATTTATCAGCTGTTGATAGTCGAGTTGAAGTTGCCTTCTTTTCTCAGTATTAAGATTTCACATTCATTGTGGTTTAACGCAGAGCCTAGCCCATGATAACTATTTAGGAAAAGCTTTTTGAATGCCTCCTCCTCCCTAATCTAAATATAACAGGACTTAACAAGCCTTGTTTTAGGTTAGTTATGCATATTTGTGATTTTTAAGAGACCTCTGAATTGCTTCATTTAGAAAAAATAATTTATTCCCATTTAAACACGTAACAGGTATCTTCCCCTTCTACATAGTCTCCAGTCTTGATTTGCTGGGAGGTACGTCAGTCTCAGTTGACTTGGCATTTATAGTCCAGCTCTACTTGTTACCACATAAATATCTTTCCTGTTTGGAGCTTTTCAGCTTGAGGCTCTCAAGATTTATTTCTGTAACCAATCTTTGCCTCTGAAGATACTCCACTTAATTTTAAAAAATCAGAAATTAATCAGAGCACTCTTAGGACTCCATGAAATTCTTTGTTAAAATAATTGCCATCTTTGATGGTGATATTGTTAGTCAGCAAAGGGGCTCCTTATTAAAAATTAATTCCAGGATTAACCAGTAACCATTTTAATTCTATAATTTAAAAAGTTAATTCCAGGATTAACAATTCCTTTTCCAATGTTTCCCATGGGGAAGAAGTAGTAGGATTCTGTATTTTAAGAGAGAGAGCAGAAGGGGATACACTTTTTTCAGGAGAAAAGCACACCTAAAAGACATTTTGAACTGAAGGAGAGCAGATGGTTACCGCCATAACTGTTTATTAGTACTGTTCTTCCAGAGCAGTCATTTTCATACTTTTTCATCTTGAGACCTCTGTTTACATTCATAAAAATTGAGAGCTTTTGTTCATCTTTTATCCGTATTTTCCATATTTAAAAATTATACCTTGGGGGAAGCACCTGGGTGGCTCAGTCATTAAGCCAAAGTTATTAAGCCTCTCTCTTCAGCTTCAGCTCTCAGGGTCCTGGGTTCGAGCCCTGCACTGGGCTCCCTGCTCAGTAAGAAGCCTGCTTCTTCCTCTCCCATTTCCCCTACTTCCCCCCACCCCCCGTTCGTCTCAGTCAAATAAATAAAATGTTTTTTTTTTTTTTTTTAAATAAGCCTTGATAAATATGAGGGCCACTCGGGTGACTCAGTTGGTTAAACATCTGCCTTTGACTCTAGGGTCCTGGGATCAAGCCCTGTGTCGTGGTCCGGTGCTAAGTGGGGAGCTTGTTTCTCCCTCTGCTCCTCCCCCTTGCTTGTGTGTTTTGGGTGCTTGTGCTCTTACAATCTCAATCACTCACTCAAAATCTTTATAAAACACCTTGAAAAATAATTTTACAAAGATTTGTAAATTTTTAAAAATTTGTAAACCCTTTACATGTTAGCATATGTAATGTTTTTATGAAAAAATACTTTGTAAAATAATAACTGTTAAAATAATAATGTAAAATAATAACTTTGTAAAACAAAAAGATGTGGAGTATCTCTTTAATATCTTCATAGGCGATACCTAGAACTTCACAAGTGCTGTGCATTCAGTCTTCCGTGATAACAAATCTCCTTTCACAGCATCTGGGGAAATTCCACTCCGTTCTTGTGATAGAATGAGGAAGAAAAAGACAAAATCATTTGTAGTAGTATTACGAAAATAGTTTTGATCTTTTGAAATGATTTTGAGGTCCTTCAAGGGTTCCTGGACAACACTGGGAAAACTGTTGACTTAATGCTTATGTTGGCAAATACATCAAGCCTAATTCAGAATATTTGAAGTGTTTGCAGGCCTTTTGGGGGTTTAGTTCTTAGTTGTAAATACTCCTTTTTTTACTCAAATTTAATAACAAGATCTAATGTCTAACATAGTGATGATAGTTGGTAACACCATATTGTGTGATTGAAATGGGCTGAGAGTGAAAAGTTCAGAATGTTTTCACAAAATCTGTGAGGTGGTGATGGATGTGTTAGTGAACCAGATAGGTGAAATCCTTTCACAGTGTCAAAACATCATAGCATACACTAAGTGTCTTTAATTTTGTCAACTATATCTTCCAATAAAGTTGAAAATACATAATGAAGAAAAGCAGTAACACCTGTTGCACATCAGCATTTTGAAAAATTCCCCATTACTGAAAGGGTTCCCTGCCCCCCTTACCTTTTTTGTGTGGTAGATGGAAGTGGGGTGAAAAGATAAGCTAAAGTTACTGGTATGTTATTTTAGTGCTATACCCTGAAACACATTTTGTAAGTAAGACATTAACTTGTACTAATCTGAGATTTGGTGGGCAAAATCAGTGCAGTGTCATAGACCCATACCGTTGAAGTTTCTGGTCTGTGAACTTTTAACTGTTGTGGAGGTTATGCCAGGATGTAAATGAACCATTGTCAAATAATACACTGTTTACTTGAGCTGAAAAATTTTTTTTTCTTAAAGTGGGACTCTTGATGAGGGAAAGAGTATGTCAGTATATATTTTGATGCCTGCTCCTTACCTTCTTCAGAACAAGGCACAGAACCATCACTTTGAAGAGCTCTGGTATATACCACTCTGCCCTACTCTGATGTCCTCTGTCCACCTGCCTCAAATCTTACTCTACTTCTTCAGACCAAACTAGTAATCAGTCCCATAAAACCACTTTCCAAGGAAACCAAATCTTTCAGATACATCCATAGAAATGTTCAGTTTATATAATAATTTAGGTACAAGGAGTGGTGAGTGGTGAAAGAGAACTTTTTGAGTTTGACTTTCTGTGATTGGGTTTCTACAACTTGGTTGTAGCCTATTTCTGAAAACTAGAAGCATTGAGGATTAACTTGCCCCTGATACGAGGGTTTTGGATGCACAGGGCTGATTACCGGTTGCTGCATTATTTTGAGGTATAATCCCAAGAGCATAAATGTGGCATCTGCATTTAGGAATCTGCAATATCTTTTCATCTACCCTTAAATTATTGTAGCATTTTGAGAATTGGTATTGATTTGTTGGAAATAATGGGCATCCTGAAACCTAGATTTTTTTTTTTTTTTAAGATTTTATTTATTTACTTGACAGAGATCACAAGTAGGCAGAGAGGAAGACAGAGAGAGAGGGGGAAGCAGGCTCCCTGCTGAGCTTGATCCCAGGACCCTGGGATCATGACCTGAGCTGAAGGCAGAGGCTTAAACCCACTGAGCCACCCAGGCGCCCCCTGAAACCTAGATGTTTTGATCCTTACGGTCTATCACCAGTTAGTTTTGTGACCTATAGCAAACTGATACATTCTGTAGGCTGTTTCTTACTTGGTAAAACTAAAGCCGAGTCAGCAGGGCATGAGAGTTTTCTTTCCTCAAGCTTGAGCCCAGAAGAGGTGTAGACTACCAAAGTAGAACATCATTTCAAGCTCATTTGAGAAAATAGTCAAATCCATCCGGAAGTGTACTTGGAATTCTACCAGATTTCCTGGGCCTAGTGCACTTAAACTTTACACTTTTTAGATCAGTACCATGGAAATTGGGCCTTCTTTCAGATTTTTCTAATTTCTTTATAATTTTCCAGTTCTTATAAAATACCTAAAGAGAATGTAGCTGAGAGTTTTTGAAAGGCTGGTTTTTGTTACAGAGAAATGAGTGATGACGCTGACCCATGTAGCATGTGAGAAGAAAAGGTCTAGATAACACTGGCCCCGCCTCATGGATTTTGCTGGTGAAACAGATACTACACTTTTAATTAGCTTTGTGTTCATGGTTTTATTAACATCGTGGTTTTTTTTTTTTTTTTTTTTTTTTTTTTACCCCCACTAAGTAACAGTAAATACAGGCAGATTGTTCTCTGTTAATACTATATATGAGTACTGTTGTGCATAGTGAGTTTAGAACTGATGTACTGTCATGTCATCAAATCAGTCAGTTGTCTGGGGGTTTTTTAAACCCCTCCTCCCCATTGCCATGTGACTGGATTTCAGCAAATAAAATTATTACAATGGAGAACTTCAGGAATGCTTTTCTGAAGTCAAGATGTTAATTTCACATTTTTCATTTTGTGCCTAATAAATATATATCTTCTGTTTAATTTCATATTTTACAGGATTTTCCACTGTTCTTTTTTAAGGTGTTCATAGACTAAGGTCTCCTAAGATACATACAAAGATAATTACATTCTAGATCTGGGTGTTATTATTTAATGGTCTTTTCCCTTATGTGTGCTTTGAAAACCATTGACCTTCTTGATGTTTCATATCAAGTGATTAAATAGTACTAATATTTTCTAATTTTTAAAAATGTATTTTTAAGCCTTATGATTCTGCAGATGACTGGTCTGAGCATATTAGCTCTTCTGGGAAAAAATACTACTACAATTGTCGAACAGAAGTTTCACAGTGGGAAAAACCAAAAGAGTGGCTTGAAAGGTATTTGCTCTTACTCATTAAAAAATATTTCTTACTCTTGATTTTACAGCTTAACATCTTAGAACATTCTGAGTTTAGATTTCTTAACAGCGAAACTCGTCATTAATTGTACCGGTTTTCTGTAATTACTTTTTACTTAAAAAACAAACAAAAACTTGACAGTTAAGCACCTGTCTATAAGGACCTTGTAAACCATCAACATATTTGAGATTTTAGGTCAGCCTATACTTACTGCATCTTCCTTATAATTTGTAGTAGAAATCTTCATAATTCTTAAAGTATAATAATATGTATCCTTCATATATGTAGGATTAATACTTGATATTATGGCTGTGTTCAGTTCTTTTATTTTCCATATACCATTTTATCGAGCATTTAACCAGAAAGTTACATGTAAACTCATTGTACTTGATGTAATTTTTATGGGTTTACCTATGTTTATTTTTAGAGAACAGAGACAAAAAGAAGCAAACAAGATGGCAGTTAATAGCTTCCCAAAAGATAGGGATTACAGAAGGGAGGTGATGCAGGCAACAGCCACTAGTGGGTTTGCCAGTGGAAGTAAGTATTAATTTTTTTCTTTGAGACAACATGATGTTTGATTCACTCCTGTAGTTCATATATTTGTATCTATATTCATAGATGTTTACATATGTAAAGTAAAATAATAGAAACAGGTTTCTTTTATGTTGGATACGTCTTCCTAACCTTTACCATTTTGTTTCCTGAAAAGGAAAAGGGTGCACAGAGGAATAGTACACATAGTATTCATCACTACTCAAAATGGCTATAATGCAGGTGGATTGGTAGAAAATAAAATTTCTACCAAAATTGTGGACTTTTTAAAAACAGGAGTTGTTTGGTTTATTTCCCCCCCTTTTCCTGAATTGTGTTCTATTAAACTGGACAGAGAAATCCCTTCCAGAACGCACTGAATCTTTCAGTCTAATAATTGAATTATAGTCACATACAGATAGTGACATCAGAGTGTCTGTTGGTGTTTTACGTTTATCAGTGAGAAACTTTTTTTATCATGATCATAGATCTAGATAACGTTTCCATGCTGCGGGCATACCTTAATGGTTTTTGAGGTCAGATTTTGTTTGAGTGGGCCAAAATGAGTAACATATATTTATTTCTTAATTCAAATTAAATTTGTATGTGAAGTTTTACTAAGCGTATTCTATTACCCATGACTTCCCTTGCCTAGAATAGAATTTAATTGCCACCGTAGAATTCTTAGGCTCTTCATCAGATGTTGGAACATTGAGAAGAATTTTTAAAAAGATGCGTTCAGGGAATTTATGGAATTAGGCATTTGAATCTTCCTCCTATAACTTAAGTAGGGGATGTATTTGGTCTCAGCAGGGGATACTGATTCTTTGACAGAAAAAACTCCCAAGATGAAACAGATCATAAATTAACACAGTTCTTCAGCACTGAATGTTTACGATATATTCCTTGGAATATTTAATTTTTTATATTAGTGAAATTGTGCTTAATTCTTAGAAAACAATGACTTAAAGTACTGAAGTGAAGAAAGTAAAACTATTGTATTTTGAGACAGAAGACTTGGGTTCTAGTTCCATTTTACTTAATATTTTAAGTAATTGTGATTTCTGGCAAACAGTCAGAAATGAGGTAAAGATTTTCCGCTCCAGGTAAAAAAAAATAGCACCCAGCTTGTGGTCCTCCTGAACAAACTGCAGAGGGATATTAGGGGGTATGGAGGAGTGGCAAATGGATGTAAAACTAATCACTTAGGTATTGAGCCATGCCTCTAATTTAGTGGGTGATGGTTCCCAGAGAGAAAAAAAGAAGAGCATAGTGTGTCTCCTTTATTCTTTCCAAAATATCCTATCATTTAAGTCTCTTCTCCTTTGAGGTAGAGTAAATGAAGGAAGTAATTAAAGATCTGATGGAAATATTGATGGAAATGAAAATAGTATTTTTTTGTCTTTTTGCTAAACCATCTTTAAGGAAATAAAATCAGAGATGGGTTTTTAAGTAAATTGTGTGCATATCTTTTTCTTTCAAAAATGAAGGTGTTCCTTTTCCTTTTTCTTTATAATTTCAAAAGTGAGTCACGTTTGTTACTAAAAAATAAGAGGAAACTTCCTAAATTCCATGAGCCAGGAGCATTTGGGGAGATACACTTTTTCCTGTGTATATATAAATCTGTATAAAATGTATGTATGTGTTTTACATCAAAAATGGGATTATATGTTATTGTCTTTAACCTTTTCTTTTCAGTAGTATTTCAAGGAAATGTTTCTCTATCAGTTTAGAAATCCATATGTGTTAGATTGCGTGGCTTTCCTTTTTTTGTTGTTAAATGTGCCCTCATTTATAAATGATCCTCTATTCCTGGATACTTGAGTGGTTTCCAACCTTTTCCTACTGTCAGCAGTACTAGGATTTCTATCTTTGCCCACTTACTACTCCTTAGCCAAATTCCTAGAAGTGCAAGTGACAAATCAGTAGGTCTGTGTGTGTTGAACTACAGTCATGTGTCTCACTTTTTCAGTTTTAAGTAATACTTAAGAAAAATCTTAGCTATATTTCCTTTTATTTTTCCTTAATTGGTCAACTGAGTTAAATACTTACTAAACACTTAAGCATGGTAGTAATGAAGTCATTAAGCCATTTAAGTGCTTAGCCTTTTCTATCCAAAAAGTGTTGGCAGAGTTTTCCATGTGTCCAATACATCATATTGGGTAAGACCTAAAGCTTTGTAGTTTGTAACTGCCAATAAAAGGTGTGTGGGTGGGTAGGGGGGTGTTGCTGAAAGATTTTATATGTAAAGAGGTAAACGTAGAAAAGTTATTTTTTGCTCTATAGAAAATAATGTTACCCAGAACTTGACATCGAAAACTTTATGGGTAAAATTTTTGGTTTGGTATTACTGCTACTAGATTATTTTCACGATCTTTAATTTGTGCCTCATAGAATGATTGTTCTGTGCTTAAAGAAGGGTTTCTCAACAGTAGCACTAATGACATTTTGCTTTAGGTGGTGCTGTGTTGAGGGTTGCCATCCTGTGACATAGGATGTAGAGGTCCAAACCTGGCCTCTACATGTTAGAGGCCAATAGCACCCCTCCCCTCTCCTAATCATGACAACCAAAAATGTCTCCAGACATTTGCTAAATGTCTTTATTGTGGGGGGTGTGCAGGTAGAGTCACTGCATTAACTGTTGTCGTCTAGAGTTGTGAATCATGGAAAGCTGTTGCAGCTACAGCTTCCTTAGTTCCTGTAATGCAGCTGCCATTTTTCTCCCCCAGAGCTTACAAGTGTTTGAAATAGTATCAGCTTTAATTTTTATCTGAGTACACTTGATATTCTTTGACTCTAGTCATACACAACTGAGAGGGATTTTTTGTGGTGTGCAGGGAGTAAAAGTTTTTGGTAGTCAGGGGACAGGATTTGTGGCAGTTGGGCCTGGTATGGTATTATTTCTGTTTTATCGATCCCTAAAAGTTTGTGTTGTAGCAGTATTCTTTTCAGGAAGAACTTGTAGAATATAAGTTTCTTGTGCATGCAAATGGTTAGTTTACCGAAGAGTTAATATCATGCAACAGATGTTTGTATTCTGTGATAGTTCGATCTATTTGTTCATTTTTTTCCTGTTGTTAGTATATGTGCAATTTATAATACTGAATTTCATTTATTAAGTCAGAAGACTTGTGTTTTTATATAACAAGTTTTTTGGCGGTATCCAGTACATTTTGTTTAGTATAACGTGGGAGCTGTGCACTGAAGGCTTTGGACTTGTAGTTTAAGCATAGTTCCTTCTTTGTGCTGTCTTGGTCTCTAGACTCGGAGGAACCATGAAATTGTGGAAAAAACTTAAAATACTCAACAGGGAGGGCATCCTTTGGTAATACTATTATTACGTATGTGCTTTTGAATCTTAAGATGTTTCTCTACTTGAAAGTTGTCTAATTTTTAGTTAATGATTAGATTATTACAGTTTTGGCTAGAGATTTTGATAAATACAAATTTTATCATGATTACTGAAATTTTCCTTATACTCTTTTTGGAAGCAGAAATACTTGAGGTTTAAATATTTCTCTGTGACTTTAAATTGGAAGAGGATGTTTTTAATGTAAATGGTAATAGCAAGTAGATTTTTTGACTGTGCTGCCAGATAGGCTTTCTGTTTTCAGCTAGCATTTTCTGTAACTTGAGGTTACAACTAACTGATAATTGTTAGCATTATCAAAAATATGAACTGTTTTACTTACACAGTTCATCATAAATTTCAGCCATCCCAAAATGAGGTCATATAAGCCCCAGCACAAACTACTTTCAGTTAGCTACTTGAGTATTATGAGAAATCAGGCTAGTAAAGCTAATACTCCTTTGCAGTTGAACCACTGTGGATAATTCAGTTATTGGAATCCATGGTCCATATTTTGTAAGAATGGACCATTTCCTTTTGATATTTTTAAAATACTTGGAAAAATTTTAATTTGAGTAAAATGTTACAGCTCCGTATATTGATGTATTTTTTCATTGTTTTGTTTGAACTGTGGTGTGGTTCTAAAGAATCCTCCTAAATCAGTAGCCCATTTGAAATCTGAGTATAGATTACTTTGAGTTGAACTAAAAATCCTCTTTCAGTATTTGGATATTTCTGTGCTGGTGGTGAAACTGCAGGTACTAACTGGGCTTGCAGTTTTATAACAAGATACAAATATGTTGCTAAATTAGCTGATGTTAAAGACAGGATTCTAACGTAATCTTTTTTCTTCCCCCCCTTCTGTCATTCCAACATCTCTTTTTTCGAACTGTGAACTAAAGTGGAAGACAAGCATTCCAGTGATGCCAGTAGTTTGCTCCCACAGAATATTTTGTCTCAAACAAGCAGACACAATGACAGAGACTACAGACTGCCAAGAGCAGAGACTCACAGTAGTTCTACGCCAGTACAGCACCCCATCAAACCAGTGGTTCATCCAACTGCTACCCCAAGCACTCTTCCTTCTAGTCCATTTACGCTACAGTCTGATCACCAGCCAAAGAAATCATTTGATGCTAATGGAGCATCTACTTTATCAAAACTGCCTACACCCACATCTTCTGTCCCTGCACAGAAAACAGAAAGAAAAGGTATGCCATTATTACCAGATGCTGCACGTTGAACTATAGTTTTTGAGTTTTTGATTATATTACATTATCTCCATTAGCTTGAATAAGACTCTTAATTATAAATTCTCTTTAAAAGTCTTTCAGAATGTTACTGCTTAGATTTAGGCCCTAGAGTTAGCCATATTTAGATTTTTTTCTTAATTTTTAATTATGAAGCCTTAGAACTGTTTTTTGCCTTTGACACTTTGAAGTCAGGTGCTTAATTTATAACAGTAATGGCTTAACTAACTCAAAAGACTGTCCCTTCATATTTGTATAAAGTAATTTTTAGTTTTTGTGGTAATTACCATGATGGTTTAGTTTAGATATTGTCTCAATTTTCTGTTAATTAAAATTTGATATGAATAGAGACATTTTAAACTTATCTCTGCATAACATGCAACTTTTGGTTTCAGTTTGTGAATTAAGAAAACTGTATCCTAGGCTACAAGATAGAGTCTTAATGTCTGAATTAGAATTTAAGTCTGAAGAGAAGTTAACTTCGTAACTCAAAACTGTGTTTATCCAGCTCAGTGCTGATAACTGTAGCTTGTTAAAAGAGAGAAAAATAGTGGCCAAACTGCTTTATGAGGTGACACATAACAGCAGCAGACTGATGAAATAAGTATATTTGCATAGACCACTCCCGTTCCAAACTTAACACATTATAATGTGTTTTAAGAAATAAAGGGGGAAAAATTGAGGAAGTTAAAAGGCAGTAAGTAAATAAATTATGGGCAGACCCATTAACAGACTAATTAGCAGATTAGCATCAGTAAACATTGAGAAACTTTTTTAAATGTCCTGTGGGTTTAGGAGATGCTATAGGGATCTAATGAGTCTTTAAGCTTTTAATCTGTTGTCTGATTTCATTATTTCACATTGATTTAATTTGCTGACAAAGGGTTCTCATAATCTATTCTCATAGATTTCTTCTGCTTCTCTTTTTCTTTTATGCATTTTATTTGAATATCTTCTGTAGTCCTCATTACATACTAAGCTACATACTTTCATCTATAGTGCTTAAATACCTTATAAACAGGTTGTTCCAAATGTTGTCACATTCCCCTAAGATCCTATTTACCCTGATGCAGAATTAGTATTGTAAAGAGAAGTCTTGAGAGATGAAATGTAAATTAATGCAGCAGTTGTTAGTGTGATAGTACTTTCCAAAGGATGCTAATGGTTCTTCAACTCTTAAAATTTTGATTATTTGGTCACAGAAATTTATTTATCTATCTATCTATCTATTTATTTATTTATTTTTTAAAGATTGTGTTTATTTTGACAGAGATCACAAGAAGGCAGAGAGGGAGGCAGAGAGTGGGAGGGGGTGAAGCAGGCTCCCTGCTGAGTAGAGAGCCTGATGTGGGGCTAGAGCCTGATGTGGGGCTAGAGCCTGATGTGGGGCTCGATCCCAAGACCCTGGGATCATGACCAGAGCCAAAGGCAGAGGCTTTAACCCACTGAGCCACCCAGGCGCCCCCAGAAATTTATTTTAAAATCCTGGTCAGTTAATTAAAAAAAAATCAGATGGCCTTTAAAAAGTCTTTATCTCATTTCATCTCTTGTTGACTTAACTCTTAGCTTTACCTCCTTTTTAAAATTCTTTTCCTTGGCTAGGATATTGCTAGCCTTCTTTCCTATTTCTCTTCTTGCCCCTTAAATACCAGTATTGTTCAGCCTTTTACTGTGTTTTGTTCTTTTTTTTCCTGGCTCAGCATGTTCTCTCACTGGGCAGTCTTGTCTACAAAAGTGACTCCCAGATCTATCTTTCTTCCTCTCTATATATTTTTAAAGATTTTATTTATTTGACAGATATCCCAAGTGGGCAGAGAGGCAGGCAGAGAGAGAGGAGGAAGCAGGCTCCCTGCTGAGCAGAGAGCCTGATGTGGGGCTCCATCTCAGGACCCTGAGATCACGACCTGAGCCGAAGGCAGAGGCTTCAACCCACTGAGCCACCCAGGCGTCCGCAGATCCTTATTTCTAACTCTTAACATGTATCTGCTTCCTTTCGATAGGCATTTGTTAGGTCCCAAATTCCTCCCTTTCCCCACAACTTATTCTCAGGTTCTCAGTACAGAACTACACTATCCTCCCAACTCTTGTTTTTCAACATTTGTCCCTCCTTATCAACAAATCTTGGATTCTGCCTTCTCTATCTTAATGTGTATATATCCTTTCTCTGGTTATTGTCATTACCATTATTGAAACTCAGGGCCTCTCTCTTGAAATAACCTGATACTTGCTCTGCTTCCTTCTACCCAGACTATTAAGTTACAGTGGCATCATTATAAAATACATGTTGGGGGGCGCCTGGGTGGCTCGGTGGGTTGGGCCGCTGCCTTCGGCTCGGGTCATGGTCTCAGAGTCCTGGGATCGAGTCCCGCATCGGGCTCTCTGCTCAGCGGAGAGCCTGCTTCCCTCTCTCTCTCTGCCTGCCTCTCCATCTACTTGTGTCAAATAAATAAATGGAATCTTTAAAAAAAAAAAAATAATACATGTTGGGTTGTGTTTTTTCCCTTTTAATAGTTTTCAATTATCCACAGGATAAAGTCCATACATACTTCTTAGTAAGATTATAGCAAGTACTTAACAGTCTGGTTGTGGCCTTTCTGACTAGTTTGATCTTCAGCATTCCAATCTCACATTCCTTATAATTCATCTTTGCAAACCTGTACATTTCTTTGGGCATGTTGTATTCGTTCTTGTTTTGAGCCTTTGCTCAAAAGGACATGTTCTTTCTTTTATTCTGTTGAACTCAGTACTCTTTATTTAAGAGCCAGCCCTAATGTCCTTGGGTTCTCATTGTCATTTAACCTCTCTTACATTGGTTTGTTAGAGCACTTACCAAATATAATTTTAGTTCATTTAATTAAACTGCTTACAGTTAGGTGTTAATTACATGTTGAACTTTGTTCGCTTTCTACCTTCTCCCTCCATTCTTCAAATCTGTTCCTGATAGACTTTTTAAATACTATTAAAAATTAACTATATACCAGGCTTGGTGCTAAGTATATACTATACATTTTATAGTTTATTTCTTAAAATAACATTGTAAGAGATGGTGGTGTATCTCTTAGATAAGAGCCTGAACATTGCCACTGTTAGATGGTAGAGGCAGCTTCTCCAGAATTCATGTTCTCGCCATAAAACTGTAGATAATGAAGACATAAATCTATATTAATTTGGACTCCCAGAAATTCAGAATTTCTAACAGATGAGTCATTTTTAGTTCTACGAAGTATGTTTGTTAATCCCAAACTTTATCTAAAACTTCTGTATATAATAATTTTAAACAGGAAAAGACTGTATTACCTTGCAGTTGACTATTGAAATAGGAAAAATTGGTATAGTCTTTCTGAGTACTCCTTATATATCAATGAAGGCAATATTACTTTTTTAAATAAATTGTATAACAATTCAGATCTTTCAGATTGTTTACCAATTAGTCTACATTTATGAAGTGTCCATTAATTTGAAATGTGTTTTTTTCCCTCAGTGGAGGCATTCATGTTATTCAAGTTAAGCTTCCTATTGACTCTTCTCATCAATACAGTGATTTCCTTGTTTGATTTTTCCTTAACAGCTAATTTATATTAAAATGTTGATGGTTAGGTAAGATCAGACCCTTCAGACTTTTGGTTGAAAGTGCCAGTAGTATATAGCTAAGCTCTATCTGGGGCTGTTAGTGGTAGGATGCTAAAATAATATGGGAGCAAGATCTTTGTCATTGTGTACCATCGCTCTGTCCCTAGTTGTTGACAGAATAACAAGTAGTCAGTAAGTACTTGTTGTAGGTGGGTAAATAACTGAAAGAATGGTAATAAGTGTGTTAAGGGGTTGGGGAAGTACCTGCAGAGGTCATGGTTTTAAAAATGTATTTGGAGAAAAAGAAAAGTATTAACATTTGTGGTGAAACTAATTAAAGGATACCAGCAGTAGATTTAGATCTGTTTAATAAGCCAGTGTGCCTTAAAAGAAAAAGAACCTGAGATAAATTCAGTCTGTGCTTGCTAGAAGAGAGTGTATAGAATTTGAAGTTCTGGTTTGGTAGGGAACAATCCTGGTGTTAGGTAGGGTGAAATGAGATCAGGTATCTTTTAGATCTTTATTTATTGTTAGGGTAACATTTGTACATCTATTGGCAAGGTTACTCTGTTGGACAACCAACCATGAAACAAAGTAATAGGGACAGTGATGTGCTTAAAAACCTAAAACATGGTTTTTTTTTTTTTTATCAGTTGGCATCCTGTTAACCATTTTTTTTTCCCCCGCCCCAAAGACTGATTTAGAGAGCAAGAGAGGAGGAGTATGAGGGAGAGGGAGAGAGAGAGACGGAATCTCTAGAAGACTTCGCACATAGCTCAGAGCCTGATGAGGGGCTTAATCTCATGACCCTGAGATCATGACCTGAGCTGAAACCAGGAGTCAAGAAGCTAAACTATCTGAGCCATCCAGGTGTATCTGCCTCCCCCTTTTCTTCCATTAACCATTCTAAATTATTAGTACTCTGCCCCTCCCCCCCAGATTCATGAAATGACAAATAAGCAAGAGACCATCACTTTGGCCAATTAACTGTCAAGAGTCAAAAGAGTTTGATGACCTTAATTAGCAAGTGTCTTATTTAGTAATTTAGAATTATGATTTATTAGCATAGATAAACTTGAAAAGTAAAGCAGAATAACTAAAGAAGCAAACCTATTCAGTGATTTATGCTAATCTTCTGAGGGCTAACCTGTATCTTAAATATTTGAGTGGTTACATAGTTCCACCCTCAACCTAATGGGAGGGGGGAATTAGTCAGTCATTAGCATGAGGTGTGAGTTAATCACTTGGAAGAAGCTTACCTTTTATGTTTTGATAGTATCTGTAGATTTGAATGAACTTGAGGACTTACATACGCATTCAGGCAGTAGCCTTTTACAGCCAGTCTAGAAGGTCATTAACTAGGTTTAGTGGGCCACGTTCAGCCCTCCTTCCGTTGCTTTGCTTTATAGTAATTTCTATGATTACTAACTATTCATGAAAATTAGGAAAATTGGCCACAGAGTTAGTCATTCGCATTTTGTTGAATAACCAAATACCTTCATGGAAGAATTTAGTCTGTTTTAGTAAGTTTAAAATAAAATTATGTTAGTCAACCTAATGGCACTTTGAACAATGAGACAGGGGAAATAGCTATGATGAAAAAATATTAGAAAATACTGTTTATAATTTGAGGGGCAGGGGAGGGCTTTTGAAATCAAGACCTAAATGTATTTGCCTTTTAAAAAAATGTTGATAGATTTGAATACATAAGACATTTAAAACTTTGACAGAGATAAGGTTTGAAAGACACATCTCAAATTGGTAGAACATAACTTGTAACATACATAACAGTATGTTAAGGGTACGTTAAGAATACATCAGAACGATAGGAAAAAGACAGTACAGTAGAAAAATGAGCAACAGATACGAATAAGCAGTTATGGAAGAGGAATTTAAGGTTGTCAGCCTTAGTTTACAGCTACAAAAATTAACTAAAAAATGGATCAAAGACCTAAACTTAGCAGCTAAAACTATAAAACTCTCAGAAGAAAACAGGTGAAAATGTTTATGACATTGGATTGGGTTGTGATTTCATAGATGTGACACAAAAAGCACAGGTAACAAAGGAAAAAATAGATGAACTGGACCATCAGAATTCAAAAACTGTAGCAGAGCACTCTAGAGGGAAAAGGCAATCCACCAAGTGATAGGAAATAAGCTGTGAATCCTTATCTATTAAGGGATGATATCCATATATATGAAATCCTATAACTGAACAATTAAATGAAACCACCTAGTTAAAAAATGGCCAAAGGACTTGAAAGACATTTTCTCTAAGGCCTGGCAGTAAACACATGAAAAGGGTTAAATCATCAGGGAAGGCAAATCAAAACTAAGTAAAACAACGGTTCACCCGCTTGGGATGATTATTAGAAAAATAGCAATGAAAATAAGTGTTTTTGAGGATGTTAGAACTCTAGTACATTGCTTGTAGGAGTGCAAAATGGTGCAGCTCTTACGGAATACAGTTTAGCAGTTCCTCAAATACAAACAGAATTGCTGTTCTTTGCCTAGGTGTATAACCAAAAGAAAGGGAATCAAACAGGTGTTAATAAAACTGATCTTTGTACCGGTGTTATTTACAATAGCCCAGTGGTGGAAACCGTCCCAAGTGTCCATCACCTGATAGAGAGTAAATAAATAAAACGTGTTAGACAGACATGTAATATTACTCCGCCTTAAAAAGGAATTAGATTCTCACACATGCTACTGCAACATAGTGAACCTTGAAGACCTTAGTGTAAGTGAGCCAGACAAATCACAAAGATGTGATTACACTTAATATGCAGTACTTAGAATGGGCAGATTAATAGAGGCAGAAAGAATAGTAGCTACTAGGGCGTGGGATGATGAGGAGCCCTTCTTTAATTGGTTATAGAATTTCTGTTTGGAGAGATAGAAAAAATTTGAGATAGATGGTGGTGAAATATTTGTACGATAATGTATAAATATTCAATGCCCTGAATTGTAAACTGGGAAGTAGTTAAAATGATAAGTTTTATGACATGTATCAGAGCAAAGGGAAAAAAACTTTCAACAGAAATATTATCAGTGTATACTGGAAATTAATATTAAAATAAGATTTTTCTCCCGTAAGATTAGTGACTTACCAGTTGAATATGGGGAAGCACAGTTGGTGGGAGTAAGTTGGTTAGTTAATAAAATCTGTTAATAAAATTGGTTAATGAAATCTGTTAAAAAGTTGCAAAATACGTTTATCCTTTATAGGTATTACCATAAAGATTTCCTCGGTTGAACAAAAAGTAGGTTGTAGAAATACATCTTAATGTATTTTACATCAGCACCATACTTAAATACCTTTGTAAATGCATAGTAAAGGTTCTGGGTGGATATATGATTTAATGTATTCATGAATTAGCAGATTAAAAGTAAATGAAAGTCACATTATATACCAGGTGCTTTCACCTTATTACAGTTTTTTCCTACATTGAAGTACTTCCTTTGTAATTTCTCCATATCCTAATCGTCCGTGTAACAGGACTACTACTAAATAGAACAAAACAGACTGCCCTTGTTGTGTCAGTGGTTTGAGCTTTGTTCACATGTCTCTGAGTATTACAGCAACTGTCTAAGCATCAGAGGAAATTATGATTAGAAATGCAATATGGTGGGGCACCTGGGTGGCTCAGTGGGTTGAGCCACTGCCTTCGGCTCAGGTCATGATCTCAGGGTCCTGGGATCGAGTCCCACGTCGGGTCTCTGCTCAGCGGGAGCCTGCTTCTTCCTCTCTCTCTGCCTGCCTCTCTGCCTACTTGTGATCTCTCTCTCTGTCAAATAAATAAATAAAATTCTTAAAAAAAAAAAAAAAAGAAATGCAGTATGGTACTTGTTTACTCTTTTAAGTTCAGTGTCTTTTATTTCTTTTTTTTAATCTTACTGTAGATCTAAAAGGAATTATTTGGCATACCAGAAAAATGTAGGTCAGAAATAGATTTTGACTTTGGTTTATACTCTTAGATACTTTGAATGGTGCCTAGAGTTAGAAGAGGTAAATATTACTTTCAACCTTAAAGAGTCAGGGTATGGTATATTAACAGATTTCTATTTGATTTATATGTGAAGTTTAGTCTTTGGTATTTTATGCCCCCTACTGGTAAGCATTGGAAATGTGAATGAATAATTCTATTTACAGGCATAAAGGGACAGTTTTGTTAAAGCATTTATTTAAAAAATCAGAGGATAGCATATTTTAAAGCTCATATGAAAGAGTTGGTTAGAGGTCTGTAAGTCTTAGAAATGTCAGATGGGAAAGTGACTTAATTTAAGTTTAAAAAGGTTAGGGAAGAGACAAAAAATGCTCAAAGGAAGCTAGTTTTTTTTTTTTTAATACTTGGGAAAGTATTCATTTAAGGAATGAGAATGGAGGATGGTATTCTTTAAAAGTGGAAGAGCCTATAGATATGGTTTGTAATACTACATTTATTACCTTATATATATTTAATTCTGCTTTAACTGTTTTCAAAGGTCCAAGTTTTTATTTTTTAATATTTAGTTTTGATACAAATTTGTATAAGTACGTTTAGTATGTTAGCCTGCTTTCTTAATGGATTCCAGATTAAGAGGTTTCAGATAAATAGAATTGTTAATTAAAATTAAACATACAGAAAAGTTTATTTGATGACTGTTTTTTTTTAATTATTTTTATTCCACATAGTTCTGTTTCCTTTCTGTGTTTTTTAAAAAAAGAATAGAGGTTTAGTATTTTGCAAGATTATTTAAAGTAAGCCTACATCAATCAAATTTAACTCTAAGACTATATACATTTATCTTTATGAAAGTAGCATAAAGTAAGCTGTTAATTGTCTGTTTTGTCAGTTATTTATGGATGGAGACCGTAGGCTTTCCTCCCCATTATCATAAGTTCTAAACCTACAGGTTAAGAGGGAGAGCACGTGTACATGACCCTGGGCCTTTATTGCAGAGTTGGGCACCCATTCAACAAGTACATGTTGATGCCGTCTTGGTGCCAAATCCTGTTTTTTACCAGGGGTACAGAGGGAGATAACAACAGAATCCCTCTCCTGAAGAAATTCAAGTTCTAATAGAAGGGGAAGATAAACTATATAATAGAAGATGCTGGACAGTGTAGTACACCTGTGTTAAGGCACGCAGAACACAGAGGAGAGGTACCCAACCAATACCTTTCTTTTGTTTTATATATATATGTATTTTTAAAAATTTGATTTATTCATTTGACAGAGAGATACAGTGAGAGAGGGAACACAAGCAGGGCTAGTGGGAGAGGGAGAAGTAGGCTTCCTGCTGAGCCAGAGCCTGGATCCCAGGACCCTGGGATCATGACCTGAGCCAAAGGCAGATGCTTAACAACTGAGCCACCCAGGCGCCCCCTTTTGTAATATTGTAATAGTAAAACTAACACTGCCGATTAGCATTTTATATTCATATTCTTAAACTCCATATGTTGTTCTCAATTACACATGTAGATTGAGGTAAGTAATAGGTAAAATGTTTAACATGTAACATGCTTTGGAAGGGCATTTGTATGGATGTGTCTTCTAGGGGAGTGGAGCCATTATTTAAAATAGTGTGGAAGTTCTGTGAAGAATCTAAAAAACAAAACAAAACCAAGCTTGCAGAGCCCAGATTGGTGGTGCCTGGGGCAAAATGAGTGAATGAAGTCAGAAGGTACAGACTTCAGTTAAAAAATAAAGCATGCAATGTGATGTCCAGTCTGGCAACTATGTGGTTAATAATTCTGTTGCATATTCGAAAGTTCTCATCTCAAGAAGTTCTCATCACAAGAAAAAAATTGCGTGACTATGTTGGGTGATTTTTTCACTGTATATACAGCTAACAGTGCTGAACACCTGAAACTCATTATAGTATTGTATGTCAGTTATACCTCAATAAGAAAATAGTGTGCTGAAGACCCCCCTTGGAAAAATGATATCGCACTTTCCTGTCTTGGAGCTTATCATTAATTTCACTCACTCCTGTATGTTTGTGCTGTGCTGCTTTATTTTGGTTTTGTTTCCTTTGGTTTTTAAAGTTAAAAGCAACCTTGGAAACTCTCTAATCTGTTTTTCAGAAATCAGTTAAGGGCATATAGGTATCTGTTGTTTTGTTTCGTTTATAGATGATTCTGATACACATTATTTTGAAAACTAATAATCACAATCAGACCTTTTAATAGAAAAATTCTGGCATTTAGATAAAGATGTTACCTGTTAAGAGTCTCATAGGTAGTATGTAGTATCAGCTGGTTTCCTACTAGTCATCAGTGATCATCTCTCAGAAAACCTCAAAGGAAATTTCTCCTGAGAGTGAATAAACTAGGAGTTAAGGATACTTAGTATTTGTTACTTTATTTCTTTATGGTGATAAGTATTTTCTATTGGATATTTCCTTTTCTTGGTTTGGAGGGCAACATTAAAGAGTTCTTAAGCTCTGCTAATTTTTGAAATCTGTGGGTAGATTTAGCAGCATCAAAGTACATTTGAAAACTGTTACACCTTCTCCCAACTCCTGTCATTAAAAACAGAAGAAAGCCACAATAAAGATAAAAAGAGTAATGATCATTTCAATGGTATGTAAGTACTAATTTGATTGTTCATGCAGAAAGTAAAAATACAGAACTACTTTCATTTTTTAAATTTTATTTATTTATTTGACAGAGATCGCAGGTAGGCAGAGAGGCAGACATAGAGTGGGAGGGGGTGAAGCACACTTCCTGCTGAGCAGAGAGCCCAATGCGGCGCTCGGAGCCTAGGACCCTGATCATGACCTGAGCCGAAGGCAGAGGCTTAACCATCTGAGCCACCCAGGCACCTAAGAACTTCTTTCAGTTTAAACATTAATTAAGAATGCCCCTAAGCTGTATATCCCCTAAGCTGACCCTTAAGGAATATGATCCTGGAGAAAACTCCTACTGTCATCTGTAATTACCCCATAAAATGCAATAATTGACAGGTTCACCTAGGGAAAATCTTAACGTCATTCAAGTTTCGGTATACTTCTCTCTGAATCCAGGACAGCAAAGTTGAACATACCAGAGGTCTGCCAGAGTGAATAATCTACCTTTGAAATGCATGATTTACAAAAATTAAAATGTTTTAGACTTTATGAGTTTTGATAGTAGTTGATAAACATAGCCATGAAATATATTTTAAAGCAGTTGTGAGGTCCATACGAGAGAGCTGTTGACCCTAGTTCTTTGATTAGTGGTGGTATAAAAAGGCTGATAGAGGAGTCCCTCTCTAGTAAGTTTGCTAGTAATTCCCAGCTTTGTGGGGATGTGAAGATTAATGAATGTTTAGTTCTTAGAATTGGAAATGAGGATTTATAGTTATTAGGTAGCAGTGTAATACTCCAATGCAGTGTTCCTGGAACTTTCATACATAATAATGGCAGTTTTAATTCAGGTTATATAATGTATATTTGAACTTGAAAATCTTCAAGAAATGGTTGCATATGGGAAATTAAAGATACTTCAGCAAATCTTCATACTTAGTCTTTGGGCCAGTATTGTAAGAATATATATAAACATCTTGAATAGTTGAGTCTTCATGTTTTTACCCAGAGGTTCTCTGTTTCCATGTTTCCAGCTTTTTTTTTTTTCCCCATTAAAGTTAACTATATTAGTAAAATTCCATGGTATGAAAATAGTTAAGTGTTCATCTTTCTATTGGTGGACATTTAGTTTGTTCATAGTTTTGTGTTAAAATCAAAACAAGCAGGGTTACCTGGGTTGCTCAGTGGGTTAAGTCTCTGCCTTTAGCTCAGGTCATGATCTCAGGGTCCTGGGATTGTGCTCAGCATCAGGCTATCTGCTCAGCAGGGAGCTTGCTTCCTCTCTGCCTGCCTCTCAGCGTATTTGTGATCTCTCTTTCTCTCTCTCTCTCAAGTAAATCTTTAAAAAAATAGAAAAACAATCTGAGGGTTTTGAAGGGGCGGGGGGTGGGAGGTTGGGGGAACCAGGTGGATGGGTATTAGGGCACGTATTGCATGGATCACTGGGTGTGGTGCAAAAACAATGAATACTGTTATGCTGAAAAAAAATAAAGTAAAAAAATAAGCATACTATTATAAAAATTGTTGAATGTTTCTCCCAATTTATATACATTATAGTTTCACTATGGGGAAATACTGGGTCATCGAGTGTTTGCATCTCCTAATTTCTTAGTTAATGCCAACTTACTTTGCTGTGTGGGTCTATCAATTTAGTCTCCACCAGAAATGTTAAGTTCCTGTTACACCTTTCTAATTTTTGCTGTTGTCAGAATTTAAAAATTTCTCTCACTCTGGTGAGCATAAAAGGATATCCTCTTGATTTAAATTTGCATTTTCCTGATTATCAGTGAAGTTGATCATCATCTTTGATTTTTTTTTTTTTTAAGATTTTATTTATTTATTTGAGAGAGAGCAAGAAAGAGAGCATGAGAAGGGGAAGGGTCAGAGGAAGGGGGGCAGAGTCCTGCCGAGCAGGGAGCCCAATATGGCACTCGATCCTGGGACTCCAGGATCATGACCTGAGCCAAAGGCAGTTGCTTAACCAACTGAGCCACCCAGGCGCCCCATCTTCTGTGATTTAAAAACCATTCAGGTTTCTTCTATGAAATGTCTTTATTTCATGCCCCCCCCCTTTTTGTTTTTCTACGGGATACGTTGTCTTTTCTGATTGATAGGAGTTCCTTAAGAGTACTTTGATGGTCAGTGATGTGAATGTGAGGTTTGCTTTTTGTGAATTTCCTGTGTACCTTCCTGTTTTCATCTCCTAGTTGTAAAGATTTCTGAACATAGGTGTAGAAGTTAAATCTACATTAAATTGGTTTTGTTTTAAATGTAAGTTTTTATACTGACAAGACACATTTTACTAGCTGTGGTCTTTTTCTTCATGAGTTTCATGACTGTACTAGCCCTTACCTTTTTCAAGTAAGTTAATAGAATCAGTTTGTCACATGCTGCCAGAACTGTGGCTGAGGTTTTGACCACAATTGTGTTGACTCTGTATACATAATTTGCAGTGACAGGTTTCAAATAATGTTAATTTTCCATGCATGTTTTACACTTTTTTTGTTGTTGTTGTTTATTTTTAAATACTGAATATAGAGTATCATGGGTGGGGTTGCTATTTAAAAAGGATCCTATTTAGTGCCAATAATTTTTAAACGCTACAGATAGAGCTTAGGTGCTTTATATTTTTAATTACCAAAGGAAAGTATGTAACCTGGAAACTCAGTTTTTGGTTTTGTGGGGTTTTTTTTTTTTTAAAGATTTTATTTATTTATTTGTTAGAGTGCCCCCAGGCTGAGGGAGAGGGAGAAAGAGGCTCCCCACTGAGCTGGGAGCTGGATGTGGGACTCCACCCTGGAAACCTTGGGTCATGACCTGAGCCAAAGGCCACAGCTTAACCAACTGAGCCACCCAGGTGTCCCTGGAAGCTCAGTTGTTTATAAAAAATACTGAAAGAGTCTCATTCATCTGATTCCCTTAGCGCATTTTTGGAGGTGCTTGTGATAGGGGCAGTCCTGATTTGTTTTCAGACCTTTGTTATGTTTAGAAGGGTTGTTATTATGATTATAAACATTTTCATCTTAAATGAAGTCCTGAGAACTGTATTGTCCCTTTATCATAATAGAAACTTACTTGAATGTGTAGTTAATACATAACTGGGTTTGAAACAGAGCAAGGTACTTTTAGAATCAGACACAAATACGGTTGAATCACTGCTTTACCAGGTTTTGTGATATCAAGCAAATTACTTATTCTTTCTTTTTCAAGAGACCTTTCTCACCTATGAAATTGGGATATAAAAATGTCTGCTTCATTATTCTAATCAGATATTTACTGAGCCCCGCTCTGTGCTACCTTGCAAAGATTAAATGAGGTTACTTGAGTTAGTTGTTTGGCATATGAAAGTTGCTTTTTTGATGTTCTAGTTTCCTCTATTCAAGTAATTTTTTCAGCCTTGTTATCTCCTTTTTACTTAGAGTCTACACCAGGAGACAAATCTGTATCACATTCTTGCACAACTCCTTCCACATCTTCTGCCTCTGGACTGAATCCCACATCTGCACCTCCAACATCTGCTTCAGCAATCCCTGTTTCTCCTGTTCCACAGTCACCAATACCTCCATTACTTCAGGACCCAAACCTTCTTAGACAGCTGCTGCCTGCTTTGCAAGCCACACTGCAACTTAATAATTCTAATGTGGACATATCCAAAATAAATGAAGGTAAATTTTTACAGTAACAAATTTTTAAATTCATTTGCATTGTGTAGAATTCTGTGATTAGTGAAATCCCCAGTTTAGGAATGATCTTTGTTTCATTTTGAAATTCACATTTGAGCTTAATTCTTTTGAGTTTATATCCTCCATTGTTTAAAGCCTTCGGTTTTGTAATTGAGTTAGCGATATATGGATTTTTCTGTATTTTTTAAGACTTGCTATGTACCTGGTGTACCTGGTAGTTACTGGAGATAAGCTGTTGTGTCTGCCTAATGTTTATGGTAAATTTTTTTTTAAGTTAAAACAAAGAGCATTTCCCAAAGCTGATACAAAAACACTTGAGTTCTAGCACATTTCAAGAAAAACCTCTGGTATATGGATAAACAATTATTTGGAATATTAAAAATAGGGTGACTACTAAAAGTGGGAATTCAGGTAGTTCCTTCTTAAAATACTTGAAAAAAAATTTGAGATGGGAGGTAATGGATAACATTTTCCTGGTTAATTGTTAATTCCAACTTTGCTTTTCATTATGCTACTAAATTACTTAACCTAGATTCAAAGAAGTCTGAGTAAAAGTGGATATAGTTTTAATTCACAAACTAAATAGTCCTAAGATCATTGCAAAGTTTTCTGTTTAGAATAGTCAATTTTGACTTGTGTACATTGTCACATAATGTATTTATCAGTAGTAGTCAGTGGTTAAGTTCTTCCTTTATCTTAAAAATGGAGCTATTTCAGGTATTGGTCAATAACTTTGCTTTTATTGTACTTTTCTGCATTTTGATTTTATTCTTTTTAGATAACTATGCCCTTCTCCTGTTTGATAGGTATATGTCTTACTAGGGAAAGTGGGGCTTTTAAACAGTTTGAAGAAGTCATAACATGAAAAAATTTCAATAATAAAAGATCTTGTACTCTAAAAATCCATGATGTTCTTAAATTACCTAGCTTTTTAATGTCTGTTTTTAAAAGATTGTTGGAGAGGGTGTTGGTAGGGTTTGAATGGTTAGCTTGTCTAATAAAGCATTTGCATGAAATAGCTACATTTGTAACTTACCTTTTGTAATATGAAGTTACATGTAATGCCATATTATATGTAAGTGTAATATATACATATTACATATGTAATATGTAAATGCCATATTAGCTATCAGTGAATAGGTTTCTGGTATAATCAGAAGTTCCAGTGAGCACTTAAAATTTTAGTGCAAAGGAAACCACTGTTTTTCCATGCTACAAACCATTAAGCTTTTTTCCTCTGCCTCAGATCATTTATCTCTAGACCCATTTTATTTTCTAGATTCCTGTTTTGAGAGTTCCAGTTTGAAACACGGCAGTTTTCTCTGGGGTTGCTTTAAGTTTTTGAGTCGTTACTAATGCCTTAATATGCCTCTGTTTTTATTTTAATTTAAGATATGTTTTTAGTTCTTACAGCAGCTGTGACACAAGCCTCATTGCAGTCCATAATTCATAAGTTTCTTACTGCTGGACCGTCTGCTTTCAACATAACTTCTTTGATTTCTCAAGCTGCTCAGCTCTCTACACAAGGTATTCATTTTCTTAGGTATCACTGGAATTGTATATTGATTTGGAGGGGGATTCATAGCATATTTTTCTTAGTCTTCGAAGAGATTAGCTGTAATGATTTGATGTTTGATTTTTTTTTTACACTAGTATATACAGTATTTTTATTTTTTGAGATGAGGCGAGCATTGACATTTATCTTGCAGTATTGCCATCAAATCTGTAATACATCCTTAAATCAGAGTTTGTCAATGAAATATTTTACCTCAAAGGTGAATGTAAACTGGTATGTCCTCAATCTTTGTGAAACATTGAATAAATTTTAAGAGTTGGAAGTTTGGTTCATGTTTGATGTTCGATGGTTTTTGACCAGAGGATACAGAAATGCTTAAGTCCTTACTTGAATGAGCTATTTCTCTTTTCTGTGAAAGCATCCAATGGAAAGAGACATACATAGGAACAAAGGAGAAATGAAAGGTTCACTTTGACTTGTCCCCCAGCCCCAATTCAGAAAATTGATAAACTGAGCCAGGAATACTTATTTTAAAATTGAAATATAGTAGTGAAAAAGACTTATAACCCTCAGGGTTAGCCTCATGAGGCAGGAGATACAGGCCTAAATGTAAATTAAGAAAGAAATAAGAATAGTGAGGATGCCTTCCATATGAGAATAGGTTCAGGCTTACTTTCTTGCTTCAACCTAAGAAGGCGGTTGGGAGAGGCACTCACTGGGTGTCCTTGGTTCTGATCCACAGCTCATTTTACTTCGTGTGGGCCCAGTGAGTACTTTCAGACTTTCTCAGATAAGTGAGTGTTCTCTTTTGGGGTTCAGGTGGCATGTGGAGAGATGGAAAGACCTCTGCACATGTATTACAGAAGTTTGGGTTTATTTAAAATTAATTGCTTCACTTTTTCACAGCCCAGCCATCTAATCAGTCTCCAATGTCTTTAACTTCTGATGCGTCATCCCCAAGATCGTATGTGTCTCCAAGAATAAGCACACCTCAGACTAACACAGTCCCAATCAAACCTTTGATTAGTACTCCTCCTGTTTCATCACAGCCAAAGGTATGTTGCCTTTGAGGGAAATTTGGAAAAGAAAGCACTCACTTTTGGAAAAAACAAGCTTAATGTTTTAGAATCTGTCGTGTAGAAAAAGCCCTCTTGAAGAATGTAGTGGTGGAGTGAATGATGGGTGAGAATAGAGACAGGTTAGAGTCTCAGTAAATTGAGGGGCTAGAGGAGGGGAATTGCACCTTTATTACTATTTTTTATTACTATTATTTTATTTTATTACTATTTTATTACTATTATTACTCAAGATTGTATTTGTTTGAGAGAGAGAGAGAATGAGCACAGTGGGTGGGTGGTAGAGGGACGAGCAGACTCCTCACTAAGCGAGGAGCCCAACGTGGGGCTTGATCCCAGAACCCTGAGATCATGACCTGAGCTGAAGTCAGATTGTTATCTGACTGAGCCACCCAGGTGTCCCCATCACCTGTGCTTTTACATGCTGATTGTTTTCTCTTCCTGACTTTGGGATTTGTGACATGGAGAGTGAAATAAGAAGAGTATACTATTAGCTCTAAAGGATAGGAGAGAACAGGTTTTCTCGTGGCTTTTCCTCCCATACTTTTATTTTAGAAAGGAGTCCATTTCTGTGCTAAGAGCTTTATATGTGTTATTTTTAACTTCCTATAATGAGAATCAACTACTGTTTGCTTCATTTATTAGATAAGAAAATGAAGCCTTCAGTTAAATCTGGGTTTTGTGGTGGAGTCAGAATTTGAGGCCTTGGTCTTACCTGAACACAGAACCCATTTTACTCAGCTGTACTACCTGTGTTTATCCAGGCAAGGTCTTTCATGGATGACTCCCCAGAGCACAGTTAAAAATTGTTGGTCTTTTCTGACTGGACTAGAAACAGGACCTTAACAATGCTACACTAAGATTTTGTATTACATCATTTAGTCTTGTACCTCCCACTTATGCTCATTCTTGGCTTTACAGTCCTACTGTACCAGCAAAACATTAAAAGATTTGGAAGTTGGCATATGCAAGTTGCAATTGTCGTCTTCTTAATTGTAAATTTAGGAAATCTAAAAGAGGGCTATTTTAATTCTTCATGCCAAAGATCCCCCCCCCCCCCCAAGCCCCAAGGTTTTATTTTTAAGCAGTCTACTCAGTGTGAGGCTCGAACTCATTGTGGGTAGTAGATTTGAATGCTCTACCTAGGCCAGCCAGGCGTCTCGCCAAAAATTTTATATTGCAATCAAATCAGAAACAGAAGCCTAAAAATAAAAATGCATTGAAACATGACTTGAAAGTGTTTGTAGGCACGGTTTAAGGCCTTCCTTTTGGCTTGTCCCTTTCCTGTTTATTTATCTAAGTACGTTTTAGGGTCAGTCTGGACTGAATTTTTTAATTCTGTGTTAAAAGTATTAGTTTAGGGTGCCTGGGTGGCTCAGTGGGTTAAACCTCTGCTTTCAGCTCAGGTCATGATCCCAGGGTCTTAGGCTCGCTGCTCAGCAGGGAGCCTGCTTCCCCCCTCTCTACCTGCCTCTGCCTACTTGTGATCTCTCAAATAAATAAAATCTTTTCAAATTTTTTTTTAATTTAATTTTTTATTTTTTATAAACATATATTTTTATCCCCAGGGGTACAGGTCTGTGAATCACCAGGTTTACACACTTCACAGCACTCACCAAAGCACATACCCTCCCCAGTGTCCATAATCCCACCCCCTTCTCCCAAACCCCCTCCCCCAAGTATTAGTTTATTATGTAATTTCTTACTGTTTACCTGCATTTTGATGGAGGAAGATAAAAATGTGAGTTTCAGCAATAGAGGCCTTACTACTAGAGCTTAAAACTCATCCTCAGGGTAGTATCTTCAGAGTACAATAAATGATGACTAAAAGTGAAGTAAGTGGTAGTGTTAGTTTTACAGTCATTGGTAAAATCAGCATTTCAAATCCTGTAAGCATATGGCTATCGGTTTTTTGCATTTGAAAATTTTTCCAAGTTTTTTTTTTGTTTGTTTGGTTTTTTTTAAGTGGGCATTCAATAAGTAATATGTAGACCTTGGGAAAATGTTCTTACCTTTCCTTTTCTTTTTTTTTAAAAGATTTTTATTTATTTATTTGACACAGAGAGAGCACAAGTAGGCAAAGTGGCAGGCAGAGACAGAGGGAAAAGCAGGCTCTCTGCTGAGCAGGGAGCCCGACTCGGTACTCGATCCCAGGACCCTGGGATCATGACTCGAGCTGAAGGCAGCCACTTAATCAGGTGCCCTGAAAAATGTTCTTTTATGTTTAGAAGTAGCCAGGATATTGAGATTTGTTTGAGAGAATATTAATCAAAAAAATAACTCAAAAAAAGGGGGTGCCAGGAGCACCTAGTTGGTTAAACATCTGCCTTCATGTTGGGTCATGACCTCAGGGTCCTCAGATCTAGCTCAGCAGGGAGTCCGCTTTCCCTTCCTCTGCCCCCCTCCCCCCTTATGTTCTCTCTCTTGCACAAATAACCTAAAAAGAAAAAAAAAATTTTTAAAGAACTGCTGTTGGAGGGTATGACTTAATTAGAAATGGCTTTCAATCTGCCTTTGTGCCTTAATTTGGGTCTTATATTTGAAACTACTTGGGTTTTCTCTTTGTGGCATCTGAATATATAGTATATATATCCCCACTGATAGTCACGGACCTCTATATATGGTTCAAATTTGAGCAGCTGTATTTGTAGAATGTGGTAACATTAATTTTTATTGATATAAAAGTAACAGTAAATCAGAAGAGCTGTTTTAGTGTATTGGAAAGAAAACTGAGCTCAACATTAGGAGAACTAGTGCTATTGTGCTAAGAAAGTAGTCTTATGGCCCTAGGCCATTTTATGAAGAAATTAGATTTTAGTCTCAAAACTAGACTCTTCTAACTGCATGAACTTTATTTGATTCTAATTCTTTAAATCTCTAGATTTTTCAGAGTTTAAGATTATCCAGCTAAATTTGGAGGGGTGTGTGGATTTGGGAACTTAATGAGCATGATTCACACAATTAAATATGTCTATATCGCTAATACTCATTTTATTATGAAACAGGTCAGCTCATGTTATATTAAGAATTATTAAAGAATAGAAATAACAGGGGGCGCCTGGGTGGCTCAGTGGGTTAAGCCGCTGCCTTCCGCTCAGGTCATGATCTCAGGGTCCTGGGATTGAGTCCCGCATCAGGCTCTCTGCTCAGCAGGGAGCCTGCTTCCTCCTCTCTCTCTGCCTGCCTCTCTGCCTACTTATAATCTCTCTCTGTCAAATAAATAAATAAAATCTTTAAAAAAAAAAAAAAAAGAAAGAATGATGTCATTTCTTAAAAAAAAAAAAAGAAGTAACAGGGACTTCTCATTGATAGTACTTTGCTATTATTTAATGACTGTGGTATTTATCTGTGTAATAGAAGCCTGTCTCACCAGATTTTGACATTGCAGGTTAGTACTCCAGTAGTTAAGCAAGGACCGGTTTCCCAATCGGCCACACAGCAGCCTGTAACTGCTGACAAGCAGCAAGGTCATGAGCCTGTCTCTCCTCGAAGTCTTCAGCGCTCAAAGTAAGTTGATAAGTGCTGAAATACTATTCTTTTCATTACTATTGCATGTGGCATTGTTTGAATATTATAAAATATATGTATAATATAATTTGATCTCATTAGAATCCATGGATAGGCTAAGTTTTATGTATTAAAAGATTGACAGAGGCAGATCTTATGTATAAATAAGTGGTTATCTCCAGTAGGGAAGCCTTGTTATTTTTGAAGAATTTTACTTATTAGGATATGATAGGATTAACAGTATGTGATTTATACCTGTAGGTAGAGGGCACCTGATGCTGTAATACTTGACTTGTTGGAAATGACCTCATTTTTAACTTCCTCATAGCAGTTTTAAATTTGAGTATTGGTGAAGCCAAAAATGTTAAATCTAAAACTTGGTCCAATATTTCCCAACTGGTATGTGTTAGGTTTTCCTCATAGCTTCAACTCTGACCCCTGTATGGAATGCTTGTCAGATAGGGCTGTATTGTGTTGTCACATTTCTTTGTTAATTAAAAATACAACTTTAAATGATTTTCATTTGATTGATTTTCCTATTTTTATTTCTTGCTATGAGGTGGCAAAATAATTCAACTGTTGTTTTTATTGTTGTTTTCTAAACAAGCATTTCAGAACTTATACATCCAAATGAGAGTTGTTCCCTTCAAAATAATCACCTTGGGAAGCTGTCTACTTACTCCAGCAATGTTGCCATTGCTCAGAACATTTTTGGGAAATTCTTCTTTTAAATTGTCTTTAGAGGCTGCAGTATTATTTTAAATATCCTCAGTGATGAAAACTCTTCATCCTTTGGGAGATTTAGTTTTTGGAAATAACTGAAATTCATTCAGAGCCAAGTCTGGTGAAGCAGGTAGGAAATCAACTTGGGTGATTAAATTTTTGGTTCTCACCACCATATCCCCAAACCCTGGCCCAAACCATATAGTATTTTAGAAGAATATAAATAGTCTCAGAGTGTTATGTTTTTGGTCTTATTTTGCCACTGAATTCATTCATTGCTGTCCAGTAAAATGCCTGTATTTTGCTTCACATTACCTACCCTCTGCTTCAGTACTTTGTTCTGATGTTAAACAAAGGCAATATATTTTTCCCCTCTTTATCCACATGTATTTAAGATAGAACGTTCAGTTGTGCTTTATATCTACAACTCTTAAAATGTGACCATTTCTTAGTTACATTCTTACTAGTGTTTCTGGTATACAAAATGAACAGGTCAAATTTGGAGAGCACTCTCTAAATTTAACTGACATTAGTGTTTATTAAAAGGGCTCTTTTTCCCCCAAAAGTGTGTTAGAGGAATACATGATATAAATACACTTTGGATTTTAAATTCTGTTTATTTGATGTTAATATAACAAATTTTTCTTAGGAATTTGGATATCTTTAATTTAGTAGAAGTTATGGACAATTTCTAGGATGCCTACTTGTTAAAACATTGTACACATTCAATTCTGTTTTTTCTTCCAGTAGCCAGAGAAGTCCATCACCTGGTCCAAACCATACTTCTAGTAGTAATGCATCAAATGCAACAGTTGTACCACAGAATTCATCAGCCCGACCTACATGTTCATTAACACCTACGCTAGCAGCACACTTCAATGAAAATCTCATAAAACATGTTCAAGGATGGCCTGCAGATCATGCAGAGAAGCAGGTATGACTCACAGCAGGTATTTTACCTGTGGATGAGTGACAAAAATACAACTTCTACTTTTAGAAAATCTAATCTAGGTCACTGAATTTAAGCTTTGTTTGAAATAACTAATTCCTAATTAGATTGTTTATAGTCACTCTATAAAATATTTTCTAAGTATTTGTTTTAAGGTATTTAGGAGATAATTTGTTACGGTTTCACATAAATTTTTTTTTTTTTTTTTTTTTTTTTAAGATTTAATTTATTTAGCAGAGAGAGGGAACACAAGCAGAGGGAGTGGAAGAATTAGAAAGAGGCTTCCCACCAAGCAGGGAGCCTGATGAGGGCTCGATCCTGGGATCATGACCTGAGCCAAAGGCACATGCCACCCAGGTGCCCCTCCCATAAAATATTTTAATATAATTATTGTTATAACTTCCATTACCAAGTACTCAGCATTTAGCACTGTGCCAAGTGTCTTCCACTTCTCAAAACTGTTAACTGGTACAGATAATGAGTTCTCCATTTTACCAGTGAGGCCCTTAGGACCAAATAAATTAGAATACCAAGATCACCCAGTTAAAACAGCGATAGGGCTCAAAGCCATGTGCTTTTCCATTCAGCCAGTTCTGCTTTGGAATGAGGGACCTTTGAACATTTCAGTAACTGCCATTGGCTTCTCTTCCCAGTGATTTACTGACTGAAACTTTCTCTAAGTTCACAGAGTTAATTTGTATCTTATGACACAAGGCCCTTTTATCAGTGTTACACCTGAACCTTACTCTGGCTGACTCAGCATCTTTTAAAAACCACAAATCATGAGTTCTTTTATCCTAGTGCTATCAAATACTAAAATAGGAAATACTGTTTTCTCCAGAAATTGAAGGGGACATTTTTGAAAATTATCTCCCACCAATAGAGACAGGTTGTTTTTTAATGTTTTTTGTTGTTGTTGTTGTTTTTTAAGAAAATAATTTCCCCCCTTAGATTCACTATCACTTTTGTGGATTTAAAGAAGAAGGATTCTGTAATCCTGGTATAAAGTTGTACTCAAATTTAATGATTGTTATTTTGTGATTGTGACTTATATTTTATGTGATCTTATAATCTCTCTAATTATAGGCATCGAGATTGCGAGAAGAAGCCCATAATATGGGAAGTGTTCACATGTCAGAAATTTGTACTGAATTAAAAAATTTAAGATCGTTAGTCCGAGTATGTGAAATTCAAGCAACTTTGCGAGAGCAAAGGTAAGGTTTTTGTGGTCAGAGTTTTTGTCTTAGCATTATATATCTTAAATCAGACTGAAGGATATAAATAAAATTTCATTTCTGAAATTTAAACTTCTCTTTGATACATCCTGTTCCTTAACACTGTAATTGCATTTTAAAAAAAGATTTAATTTGGGGAGGGCAGTGGACAAGGGGAGAGAATCTTGAAGCACACTTCCTTCTGAGCGCAGAACCTGACATGGGACTCTTTATCTCTAGACCCATGAGATCATGGCTTGAGTCGAAACCAAGAGTTGGCTCAACCAGCTAAGCCACCCAAGCACCCCACACTATGACTGCATTTTTATAATTTAATGATATGCCTGGTGAATGGTAATGGTGTCTAGATTTTAATTCTCTAACCCATGGTAAATGCTTCATTAGACTTTATTCTTACAACTCTGTAAGGTACAATAATATTTTAAAAGTGAAATGGTAGAACACTATTAACTATGCTGTAATCTTTTAAAAAAAATAAAAATACTTTTAAAAAGTGAATTGTTGGGCGCCTGGGTGGCTCAGTGGGTTAAGCTGCTGCCATCGGCTCAGGTCGTGATCTCAGAGTTCTGGAATCGAGCCCCGCATCGTGCTCTCTGCTCATCAGGGAGCCTGCTTCCTCCTCTCTCTCTGCCTGCCTCTCTGCCTGCTTTTGATCTCTCTGTGTCAACTAAATAAATAAATCTAAATCTAAAAAAAAAATAAAAAAATAAAAAGTGAATTGTTGACAGCAACTAATTATAAAGGATCTCTTCTTCGATTAAGGGTAGTACACAGTTGCTAAGTTTTAGTTGAAATTTCAAATCACTATTAACATTGTCTTTGGATCACCTAGAGATCTCTTAGAAATCTGATTGTCTAGCAAGTATACCTATTTTCTGAATTGTTTTCACCTAAACATTTATTGTCTCACATTTCTTAGTCTAGTATCCTACTCAAGGATATCTACATCCCAGTAAATAGTACAGATATTTTTTTAATGTGTCTTGCAAAATCAAGGACAAACTTTTAATGCCCTCTCACATCCTGTTTGTATAAGTTACTGGATCACAAGCAGAGTTAGTCTTAACATGAAACTGCAAATATTTAGTAAATACCAAGTAAGATTTTATCCAATCTTTCAATTATAAAAGTATCTGGAGTTATATTGTGAATAGGAAGTAGGATTTGTTGACTCTCTGTTCTGAAAGTACTTTAAGCATACGTAAAACTTGACTGAATTTTGGCTTACTAAGATAGGTGATTGGACTTTTGGAAATTATTTGCAGCCTCAGCTATTGACACTGTGCACTGGTAAATAGCAGGCCACTTTATGATTACGCCTAATTCTCTGGTACAGGCAGTATGTATCATACTTTACAGAAGAGAGGGGTCAAGGTCAAAAGGGGAATAGTTTTACGAAGTTCATGGAAATCTCTAGTTTGTTTTAAATATTCGTATCAGTTGGACATTGACTCAGCTCTGTTTTTCTGAGCCTATGTGTATATTGAGAATTGTTCTTCAAATTAAGCTTCTTGTATCTTGTTAATTCTAGGCTTACTCTGTTGTGGCCTAGAAAACACACAAAGTATAGGTTTGTCTCATATTTAATATCTGCTGCCGTGTGTGTGTGTGTGTGTGTGTGTGTGTGTGATTGATACAGCAAACAAACCACATTTTAAATCAGTCTTTATAGTCAGATTATTGAGAAATCGTTAGAGAACTAGGAAACATTCTAACTTTTGTTATCCTAGTTCTTTAATATGTCGTACATTCACTGGTCATTTTGTTTTAACTCTAATCCATATTTATTTATTTTTAAAGATTTATTTATCTGAGTGGGGAAGGGCAGAGAGGGGGAGAGAGAATTTCAAGCAGACTCTCTGCTGAGCACAGATGCCCCCATGGGGCTTGATCTCACAACCCTGAGATCAGGACCTGAGCCGAAACCAGAAGTCAGGACACCCAACTGTTTGAGCCACCCAGGTGCCCTTAGGTTAATCCACTTTTAATTACTTAGTCTTAATTATAGTTACTTATTTTATCTTTTTAAGATATTTTTGTAGTAAAGTTTTGTTTGTTTTTTCTGTAACATTTATATATGAACCACACAAGTTCTAATGCTTTCTTTTATTTTTCAGGATACTCTTTTTGAGACAACAAATTAAGGAACTCGAAAAGCTAAAAAATCAGAATTCCTTCATGGTGTGAAGATGTGAATAATTGCACATGGTTTTGCGTACAGGAACTGTAAATCTTATTGCCCAATCTTAACATTTTTGAGCTGCATTTAAGTAGACTTTGGACCGTTAAGCTGGGCAAAGGAAATGACAAGGGGATGGGGTCTGTGAGAGTCAATTCAGGGGAAAGATACAAGATTGATTTGTAAAACCCTTGAAATGTAGATTTCTTGTAGATGTATTCTTCACGTTGTAAATATGTTTTGTAGAGTGAAGCCATGGGAAGCCATGTGTAACAGAGCTTAGACATCCAAAACTAATCAATGCTGAGGTGGCTAAATACCTAGCCTTTTACATGTAAACCTGTCTGCAAAATTAGCTTTTTTAAAAAAAAAAAAAAAAATTGGGGGGTTAATTTATCATTCAGAAATCTTGCATTTTCAAAAATTCAGTGCAAGCGCCAGGCGATCTGTGTCTTAAGGATACGATTTTGAACCATATGGGCAGTGTACAAAATATCATGAAACAACTGTTTCCACACTTGCACCTGATCAAGAGCAGTGCTTCTCCATTTGTTTTGCAGAGAAATGTTTCTCATTTCCCGTGTGTTCCATTTCCCTCTGAAATCCTTGATCTGATTTTATCCATTTTTTTAAGGCTCCTCTTTTTCTCCTTTCTTAAGGCACTGTTGCTATGGCACTTTTCTATAACCTTTTCATTCCTGTGTACAGTAGCTTGAAATTGCAGTGATCGAGCATAACCCACTTGTTTGTATAAATTATTGAGATCCATTTGCACCCTGTAAGAATGGACTTAAAAGTACTGCTGGGCATGTGTGCTGAAAGTACATTGATTGCTCACATATAAGGAAATGGCCCAATGAACATGGTTGTGGGAGGGGAAAGAGGAAACAAAGCTAGTCAGATGTGAATTGTATCTGTTGTAATAAACATGTTAAAACAAACAAAAAATTGTTATTTTTCTTTTCCTTCGGTCAGTGCATATTAGAATTTGAACTACCTGGGGATTCTTTATCAGAACTATTCTTGTTGAATATTTATACTTAATTGAAATAATTCCTTAAGGGAGGTTTTGTTTAAAGCATATTAACAGGAAATTGTGTATAAGATATTTAATGAAATACAAAATTCAACAAGAATGATTAAGTCACTTCCCAAGTGGTTGTCATTTGTTATAAACCCTGGTTTAACCTGTCTTGCTATTATGACATTTCATTTTGAAGGATGTTTGTGTTGTAGCTAACTGTTCAAGTCTGGTGCTGACTGCTGTTCTTAGCCATCACAAAACGCTAAATTTGTGTAATTGGAGCTTCCTTCTGTTATCTGGAAATGGTGGGAAAGCTCAGCTTTGTATATTGTTTCCTAAAGTATATTAAAATAAAAAAAGAAACTATTGCTACTATAAAATTACCTTGGCTTTTTTTTTCTTTTCTAAAATATTGGTCACATGGCCTTAGCATGACACTGCCAGTATTTATCAAATCACAAGGGTTTCTTTATGCAGAAAATTTAATTTCAAAATCTTACCTGATCTAGAGACTTATATCCTGTTGAGGCAGATATATTTATGTGCTTTCAGAACTGCCAGCACCAAGGGCTTATTTTGTGATGTTAGACAATGTTGCATTTTTGGATATGAAAATCCCAAAATTGCTCATGTGCTTTAAGCATATTTAAAGTATAGATGATAATGCTCAGACCTTTCAGGAAACTCAAAAAGTAAAATGTAAGCAATAGTATGAATGATATTTTCTAAAATACGAAAAGAAAATGTTCCAGTGTAGTTAAGAGGAATTAAAATCTTACACTGGAAACTTTTTGTTGTTGTAACTTGAGCATACTTTTAAAATGTAAGAAAAGACAAATGTCAAATCCTATCATGAAATGTTCATACCTGTAAGATTGTTAATAACATTCTCTGGGCTTGATTAGTGCATGTAAAATTAACTCCAAAGAGCATTGTTAAATAGAACTCTCACTGATGGAGTCCTGTGTCTTTCCTGGGAAGAAGTGAGCAATTTGTGATGTAGTAGGCAAATGTTTCCTGATCAGAGGGCGACTTGACTTGTGATTTAAGGTAAATTTGAATTTTATTTGCTAATAGCTTATTGGTCTGTGTCCTCTTATTCCTTTGCTTTAAAAAATGTTTACGTCCCTAAGTGAATTGCTCACATATATATATAGGAGAAGATGCCTAAAATGAAATTTCTTGGTGAATTTTTAAACAAAATTAAAATTTTTGTGGAAATATTTTTACAATATTTGATTCACTTATTCTGTAGTAAATTATTTTAAGTATCACACTTTTAATACATTGTGTCCAGCTACTAACCTTGAGATAACCAGGGAATATTTATTAAAATAGGCATAATATCCTCAAATATTCTTTATATAGTTGCCATGGCTTTGAACGTGTGTCTCATTTTGATTTGCACCTTGGTTCCTATAATTTGGAAATAGAAATACAAAGAGCCCCTAGGAAACCTCAGGGTTTTTATTTTTAAAAAGGACGTTAGTAGTCTTCTATTCAAACCTTAAAAACTGATACTGTAATAAAATGTATTTTGTGAAGGGGGGATCTGTTAGAAAGTCTTTCCTCTTAACCAGCTTTACTACTTTTTTCCAGTTGTTTCCTGTTTAACTACTTTGACTACCTTTTAATTTTAAAACTTGGACTATAGTCCAACTCCAGTTTTTAAGCACACTGAAAACTCCATGCTTCAACTTTTCTTTAAAAAGACATGATGCTTCTTTTAATAGCTCAGATGAATGGTTTTATCTTCTAAATTTTATAGATCTTTCACACTTAGAAAACCTTGGAAAGGAGGTACTTAAAACTTTGGGAAGATGAATTGTACCCCATTTCAAACAATATTGTTTAAACCCAGTTAGCTGTAAGGGATTATTTCAAAGCGGGAGGTGTTGTGAAGTAATTTACTCTGCAAACCGGAACTACTGTAGGTCAGGACTTAAAGCTACTGTATTTAGATGTGGGGTTTGAATATACAGATTTCTTTTCGATACCTGTAAATACGGCTATATTCTTGTATTTGTACTGGAGTGTACAAAATGACACTTAAAGTAATAAATATGTTTTGACTATATTGTGCAGTTATTTCAGAACAGTCTTTTGAAAGTCTTAGAGTGCATGATTTGCATTTGAGTAAGAAAATGCTAAGTTACTGCTAAAATTACAGTGTTTCAGAAGTTTCAACATACTTTCTTAGCACTATTTTAATGAAAATTTTGGCTTAAAGGTCTTTAAAGATCTATAGATCCTCTTGCCATATCCCTTTTTCCTGATCTGAATTTTGGGAGTGCCCTCAAGTGGTCTGCCTAGAGCCCTTGGCTGTAAGAATTCTACTCTTAGGTCAATTTCATCCAGATTGTCTTTAGTATTGAACTCTCTTCATGAGCTCTAAACAGCAGTCAGTTTAGGTGACAAATTCTCTGAAGACAACTCTTGTACTTCAGAGTTTATTCTCCAGTGTCCCTGTTTCCAGAAACTGTTACTGTTACTCTCTTAATGCCCTCTATGTGATCCATCATCAAGACCCGTCCAAACTCTCTCCAAAATGTATTTTGGATCTGAGAGCTCACTATCTCCATGTTTACCCCTCTATTCCAATCCGCAATCCTCTTCTGAACCAGTCTGCTGCCACAGCCTCCTTCCTCTTTGCCACACATTCCTGTCTGTCCTCCAGACTGTTCACCAGAATGAAATTAAAAGAAAAAAAAAAAAAAAAAACACCACCATTCTGTTCATAATCTTAAATCAATGATTTCATATACTACAAAATTGAGATCTCTTACCATAGCTTGTGTTCAAGCCCTTGAATGCTACCACAATCTTGTCTGCTACATTGTCCCTCACTCACTGTAATCTCACTTCAGGATTTTTGTATTTTCTGTCTGGAAAATTTTGTTTTTAGACTTGCACAGTTAGCTGCCCATTCAGTCTCTGCTCAAAGGCCACCTCACGCTTATTCCTGATCTCCCATCTAAAAGAACACCATCACTGTTCCTTCACTTGTTTTCTTCAAAAGAACAGTGCCTGATACACTAAGTACTCCAGAAATACATGTCGAATATATGTTTCCATAGCCCTTCGGAAACAAGTGACTTAAAATCTGATTTACTTTCAGTTCTTCCACCTTGGGAAAGAAACAGCAACTAGTTACTTGGGTTTTTGTTTGTTTTCTGTTTTTAAAGAAATTACTGCAATTTACTAATGGTTACCAAAACCTAACTCCAAACCAGTTTTATTATTACCATTATGAAATTTGATCTAAGAAATTTAATCAACTGATCCAGTAATAATTCGAGCGCTTTCACAGTAGGATTCTTTGATAGGTCTGTTTGGTTCAGATGAAGCCTTCACATCCAGTCACACCGTTCTGACTTTATAGGGTAGGGTGTGAGGCAAGAAACATTCAAGTCAACATTCTAAGATGTGTCACTAATAGAACATCTCTACTACAAATAAAGTCCTGCAGGAAAATGGGATTTAGGAATACCCTGCTTTTGTGATGGGTGGAAAGATTTAAAAGATTTGACAGGCCCTTGATAACACTCTATGTACTTGATAAACAGGATCTTTTTCATTTTCTAAGGTGCCTAGTGTTTCATTTGTTCAGCCCGTGTGGCTGCATTTGGATCAAAAGTCTTACCTCTTTGGGTAGTTAACAGGATTATTAACCTTGGATGAGAAAGGCAGAATGCAAGGACAGAACTGTCTCTTGTGTATCTCCCAGACCTAGAAAAATGAGCACATACTAGGTGCTCAAGATGTTTGCATGAATGAGTGAATGAAATATATATTTTAAGTATTTAATCTTTAAACGAGTTTTTTGTTTGCTTTGTTTTAAATCGGAGAGGGAGTGAGCACACATGGGGATTGGTAGGCAGAGGGAGAAGGGGGCTCCGCAGGGAATCATCTCAGGACCTTAGCATCATGACCTGAGCCGAAGCCAGCCGCTTAACTGGCTGAACCACCCAGGCATGCCAAGCATAATGTTTTCAAACATTTTTTTAATTAAAAACTTATTATTAGGGACACCTGGCTGGCCTCGTTGGGGGAGCATGTGACTCTTGATCTCAGGTTTGTACATTCAAGCCCCGTGACAGGTGTAGAGATTACTTAAAAATCTTAAATTATAAGGAACCTTGAAAAGAGTCAATCCGAAATTTCAACAAGCCTCTTGCCTAAATGTCACTATTTTTTTTATTTTGATGCCTTGATAGTTTTCAATTTTATGAACTAAAACTTTAAAATGATAAAATATATTACCATCTTTGGCAAGACCTCTAATTTCAAAAATGCCAATTCAGTCCCAGTGTACATTTCTCTAGACCTGTTTCAGAAGCCCAAGGGTTCCAAAAATACCAAGTAAAATACTAGTAACAGAATTGCAGGATAAGCTAGCTGATGAAATACCACCCACTGCTTAACAAAAGCACTTAAAGAGCCAAAATATTTCTCCACAAACATCAAAACAAAGAAACATGAAACTTCTATGATTTTTCGGAAGGTGGGTGGATGGACATAAAGGAAGTTAGGACATTTTGGTGTGATTCAGCACATTTAATCAACCCAAATTAGAGTTCAGCCAGAAAATAGAAATCCCCTTAGTTATTTGAAAAGGCGAGCGTTTGAAACTAGCGGGGACTAAAACCAAGGCGGGCCGTATTGGAGGACATGATAAAGGAGAGCTGGGAATGTGGACAGAGGGCCAGTATGGAGGGAGCTGGATCCAAGGGAAATACAAAGCTGCTGCTGAAGAGGCCTTCTGAGGGTCGGGGAGAATCCCGGGCTTTCCTCGCTTTGTCCTCTAGTTCTGCCTACGTTGGCAGAACTTAGAAGCAAGAGGGTAAGAGAGTTGGGGACAGTCCCTGCAATGCTGAGAACGGTGGAGAAAGGGGGAGCAAATAACCAGTATAACCTCTGACCCTACCCATAGAGAAAGGGAAGACTGAAAGTATGCCAGTTCAAGTCACGTTTCCTGATGATAGGTAATGGAACCATGTTTATGAAGTTCTAGGAAATGTGTAAGAAAATGTATTGTGACCTGAATAGTATCTTCAGCAAATTGCTCAAATAAAAAAGCAACAGTGACTCCCAAAGGTAAAAGGGCTGAAGGTTGCACTCAGGAGACCTTGAAGAAAACAGTAACCGCCAAAAGCTAACCAAGAGGTGAACGGAGAATGAAGATAAAAGCATTATTGGTGACATGGAAGCAGTTTACACTGATGGGAATGTGGTACATCAATGTAGTAAAATGTGGCAAAGTGAAATGATAAAATGGGAGATGGTGAGAAGGTAGGAGGAAATATAAGTGCATTCATTTTTGTCTTAGGGGGAAAGTCCAAAAGTGACTGATCAAGAAATAAAAAGTTCTATGTACTAGTAGACCAGGTTCTCATTCTAGTTGAAGCTTCCATTTAAGTGAAAGAAAAAACAAATGTACAAAAAAATTCAGAATTCAATGCATAATGCATGATAAATACAGAAATAATTGTGAAGAATTTAAAACAAGGTAATAAAGACCCGCAAAGGAGTGAGTGTTAGCGATTTTAGATCATGTATTTAGGAAAAAACCTTGAAAGACATAGTTTTTGAGCTGAGATCTGAGGAATGAGAATAAGACAGTCATGTGAAGCTCATCATATCATGCTTAATGACAAAACACTAGAAGCAGTTCCATAACATTCAAAAACATTATCTCCTCTGCTACTTTTAATACTGTTTGGGAAATAGTAGTCAATGCAATTAGACAGGAAAAAGAAAAGAGCTACAAATATGGAAAGGAGGAAGAAAGTAATTGTTTTCAGTGATGTATATACAGAAAATTAAAAAAGCTATTAGACAAGAATTTAGTAGGAGGGCTAATTACAATTCTAATATGCAAACATTAATAGCTTTGTTACATAGAAAATAAAATGGAAGTATAGATTTAATTTACTATTGCAATAAAATTAAGACATTTAGGAACATCTCTTCAATAAGTAGTGTGAAAATTATATTCACATGCAAAATAATGAAATGGGGCTCCTCTTTTATACCACTTACGAAAATTTAACTTGAAATAGAATTATTTCAGGTCCTAAATGTAAGACCTGCAACTGTAAAAATCCTAGAAGAAAGCATAGAAAAAAATGACACTGGTCTGGGCTGTTTTTTTTTTTTTTAAGATTTTATTTATTTATTTGACAGATGGAGATCACAGAGAAGCAGGCAGAGAGAGAGGAGGAAGCAGTCTCCCCGCTGAGCAGAGAGCCCAATGCGGGGCTCGATCCCAGGACCCTGGGATCATGACCTGAGCCAAACGAAGGCAGAGGCTTTAACCCACTGAGCCACCCAGTTGCCCCTTGGCTGGTTTTTTAAAATATGATATCAAAAGTGACACAACAAAAACAAAAATGAAGTGGAACTAGCATCACCTGGGTAGCTCAGTTGAGTAAGCATCTGACTTAGGATTTTAGCTCCAGTCATGATCTCATGGGTGGTAAAATTGAGTCTGGCCTTGGGCCCTGCACTCAGCAGGGAGCCTGCTTGAGGTTCTCTCTCTGTCCCTCCGTCCTTCCCCCAACTTTCTCTCTCTCAAAAAAATAAGTCTTAAAAAAAAAAAAAAGTGGAACAATACTAAGCTACAAAGCTTCTGCACAGCAAAAGAAAAAAAAAATTTAATCTATGGAATGGGAGAAAAATCTTTGCAAATTATACATCTCACAAGAAGATGTTTGCAAATTACACATCTCACTGCATGTTGATAGAAAACGAACAAAGCAACCAAACACAATTAATTAAAAAATGGGCAAAGGACCTGAACAGAAACTTTTCTAACGAAGACATACAAATGGCTAACAGATACATGAAAAAGTGCTCATCACCACTAGTCATCAGGGAAATGCTAATCAAAACCACAGTGAGATGTCACCTCACACCTGTTTGAATGGCTGTTATCAACAAAACAAGAGATAAGGATTGGCGAGGACCGAGGACCGCTTGGGCACTGTTGGTAGGAGCATAAATTGGTTCAGCCACTGTGGAAAACAGTATGGATGTTCTTCAAAAAATTAAAGATCCAGTGATCTTACTTCTGAGTATCTGAAGGAAATATCACTATCTCAAAGAGATGTCTGTACTCTCATGTTCATTGAAGCATTATTCACAATAGCCAAAATATGTAAACAACCTAACTGTCCATCAATGCATGAGTGGACAAAGAAAATGTATTTATAAAATGGAATATTATTCAACCATAAGAAAAAAGGAAATCCGCCGTTTGCCACAATGTGGGCAAAACTTGAGGGCATTATACTAAGTAGAATAGGTCAGAGAAAGACACAGTCCACTTTCATGTGGACTCTAAAAAAGCTAAACCCATAGAAATACAGATTGGTAGTTCCCAGGGACTGAGGGGTGAGGAAATGAGGGAGTTGCTGATTAAAGGGTACAAACTTGTGATGAGAAGATAAGTTCTAGGCATCTAAAGTATTGTATGGTGACTATACTTAAAATTTTAGGGTATACCTGCAAGTTTCTGACTGTATGTTCTAACTACAAAAAAAAAAAAATCAGGTTAACTAATTAACTAAAAAAACTAGTTAACTAAAAAAAAATAAGTTAACTAATCTTATTGTGGTAATCATTGCATAACATACACATGTGTCAAGTCATATTGTATGCCTTAAATTTACACAATATTATATGCCAATTATTTCTCAATAAAATGGGGACAGAGAAAAATATGTATATGTCCATGTGAAAAAATTCTTTAAAGCTTTTCTGTGGGATACAGACTATAGCTTATGCAGCAAATATGCATGTTCTAGATTGGAAAACGCAATATTGAAAAAAGTGTCAAAATTCTCAATACGTTCAATGTAATTTCAATAAAATACCACCTTTTTAAGTGAGAATTTGTTAGAATAATACATATGATGGCCTCAAAAAATAAATGTACAAATTACTGGGGGAAAATTTTTTTAAAAGCCACTCAGGATGGCAGTTCAAGATGGTGACATAGGGAGATGCTGAGCTCAGCTCCTCCCATGGCAACATGGAATCTGTAGCTACAAACGAAACAAGAGGACATCTTTTTAAAATGTAAAAAAAAAAAAAACCCTAAAGGTTGGCCTAGAGACAACTGCACATTGGACAACAGGAAGAAAATCCCTTCAAAATGGGTAGGAGAGGCTAGGACGCAATCTTACCATAAATCCTACCCTCAGTGTGGCATCCCCACAATGCAGGGAACTCAGAATCCAGAGCTCCTAGAGCGGCAAGGCCTTTGGACCCCACATTGGGCATCCCAACTTTTGGGACATGCACTTGAAGATGAGCCCCCAAAGCATCTGACTTTGAAAACCACCGGGGCTTGGGTCCTGAGTCCCATAAATAAGTGCCTTGTGATCTGGAAAGGAGCTCAAAAGTCTTGGGCTCTTGGACTCATCTGTCCCCGTGCTTAGCCCAGAGGCAGTCAGTCTCACCCAGACTGGAGGAGGCCTGGAAAGGTGGCCCACCTGTTTATATTAAAAAGTCAGCCTGAGGGGCAGGTATCTAATTTAACACACACATCCAGGAACCTGCTGGAACCCTTGCGGTGGAGACTGGTACCATCTTTAAACGCTCCCTTTGCTGTGCTCCAGTTTTTTAAGAGGCAAACTTTTGACAGATCTGGTGCCCCAAGTTTTGTGACTGCTGCCAAGGGACACCTACCTCTCTGTCCACTGGCTCTAGTGGCTGGTGGCCCTTATGCTCATGGGTCCCCCAGAACTGTAATCAAAGGAGAAAGTTCTTCGACAGCTACAAGGTTCCAGGGAGGCAACAAGCCCACGAGCTCACTGTTTCCATGAAGGAGGCCTATTAGCGGATCCCCATGACTGTGGCTGGGCTGGGCTTCTGATCAGGCATGAATCTTGGGACTTACTGTAATCTTTGGCAGGGACCTTGGAGGGCCGGCTCTGTCTTTATGCTCACCCTCCGCGGAGCTCCCGAGCGCCAGTGTCTTCCGGAGGCAGGCTTTAGAAACGGCTGGTGCCTTGGTTTCTGTTACCCTTTCCCTCTCTACTCGCACATCCCATTGATGCTTGTGATTTTTTATTTGGGCAATCAAACATACGTACGGTTGAACAAACTGTGCAACGAACGTGTTAACTACTACTGTCTGGGTTCATTCCCACTACCTGCCTCTCTGCCCCTCCCCGCCCAACCATTTAAAAGCCAGTTGAAAGACTTTGTGGAAATTACACTTATAGACTTCAGAGTGACTCTCCTAAGAGTGAGGCTATTATCCTGCATAACCGTGACACCGTTATCGCAAGAACAGGTACAATTTGATGGCATTTGGGGTTAAGGACAATTAGGGAAATACCCATTTGGAGGTCAAAGCAGGGCTGGTTCGGCTTTCCACTATGTAAGCAAGCTTTCAGAGTCGTTCTTCACAAGCGCACTCAAAAGTGTTCCAATGAGGATGTTCTCTCGTAGCCAGAAAAAGAAAAAACAAAACAAAACAAAAAACAAAAAACGAAGACACAGGACAAGTAGGTCTCCAAGTCCTGTGGCCGGTTGGCTCTCGGGGGGGGGGGGGGGGGGGGGGGGGGTGCTGGGGGGGCTGCTGATCCCGCCACCGACGCTAGGTGGCGGTGTTGGGCTACATTCAGCCGCACCATCCGGACCCGGGAGCTGGCTCCCCAAGCAGCTCGAGGGAGGGAGCAAGAGAATGGTTACAGTTTCAAAGGAAATGTCAGAACCGCAAACAGACCCCGAAGAGACAGGAAGGGGCCAAACGACCAGAGAACTTGTATTCTTGAATGCATTTCTTTGGGGGCTTGTACAGAGCCCTGTCTCAGGAGTCCCACCTACTGAATTCAAACCCAGGTTCTGTCAATCCGATTTGTCCCAGACAATCAACTTGACCGGAGAAGTCTTGGTTTGGTCTTATCCTCCGTAGGACTGCAGGGCGGGGTTAACGTGCCGCGCTCGGAAAGCGGTGAGCACAGAGTGGGACAGGAAGCTGAGTCGGTGCTGGTTTTAGTCCCTTGAAGACCACTTGCGCCTCCAAAGCTCCCTGCGTGCTGGGTGCGCAGTGGCTGCGGCTGCTTCAGGGTTAGGTGGGTGGGCAGCACCCAGGCGTTCAGAAGCAGCACGGAAACCACAAGCCGCGGACAGCCTGTCCTGGAGCTTAAAAAAGGACAAAGGTCCTGTGCTAGGGTTCAGAAAACAGTGGCACAAAACCACCTGGAACTCACTGTGGCTGGAGACAGTCGAGGCCTATGCCTGCTTAACCGCGCCCCTTCCGGGAGCCCTCACCGCCTGCTTTGGCCCATGCGTGCAAGTAAGCTTCCCCAGTGGTAATGACTCCAAGGTCATGGGGAGGCTCATCCCAGCCCAGGTGCGGTCCCAGAGCCCCCTATACCAGCCCACGCTCCTGTCCACCTCCGCCTGGCTTTCCAGCCTGTTTCTCCTGACCTCACCACCTCTGGCTTTCAGCCGGGGCTGGGGGTGCCCTCCTCCCGCTCCATGCATTTGCCGCTTCTTACCCCCAATCCACTCTGCTCTCTCCAGCTGCTTCCTCTGCTGCCTGGAATTGGTCCCTTCCAGATTCTCACACGCGCTGGTCCTTCTCACCCTCCAGCTCCTCAATGGCATCTTCTCAAGGAGGCCCCTCCTGAGTTGCTCATCAGGCTCCCCCTCTGGAAACTTTCCTCATGACGTTTATCACCGTCTAAGTTTATAGTAATTCATCCAGGGGCCCCAGAAAAGGTTATCTCATTTTATTTTCTCTGTGTTTGTGGCTTCCCTCTCATGACTTGAGTACCGAGCTCCACAAGGGCAGAGGCGGTGTCTGTCTTGCTTGTTGCTGTTCAGCGCTCACTACCGCTTTCAGATGGGAACGTTCTGAGTGCCCATCCCGGGCATGTCAGTTCCTTGGTGGTTGGGAGCTATTTCTTTGGCTCCAGGTTTATCGTTCAGTGTTTAGATCATAGAGCTAGAGGTTTGGGAGTTGGAAACATCCTCAAGGCCACTATTCTGATGACCCTAAGAACAAACCGCTCAGATGTGCCCTTGAACATGAGCAGTCTAGTACAGCTCCTAGGACACAGGATAAGAACAGAGAGGAAATTTGGGGGGCCACACTGGACCCGCAGAAAGAATGTGCAGAAAGAAAGCTGTGTGCCTGCCCTTTTCCAGCTACTCTGAAAAATCCAAAGACTTGTAGCCGGCAGAGGCCCTCTAACTACCCGCTCTCATCATGCAAACAGGCCTTACGACGCTCAACTCAAGCTGATCCGGTCCATACTGGTTTGGAGGAAAAGCGGCCCATCTGATGAGTATGCCATTGGCCAATGGTTGGACACGGCCACGGTCCAGGAGGATGGTCGCCCAGGTGGACAGTGATCCAGACCCATGGGAAGACACCGGCCAGCAGCCAAAAGTGGGATCGGTCCTGAGGGTTGGGGGCCTGGATAAACCAGGAAAACGCCTAGAACATGGGCAAGGAGACTGAGGTCTCATTCAACAACCTGGCCTACAGTTGGGCCTGACTTGCAAGAAGCTCCCTGTGTAGTTGAGGGCAGGGATCTCTTTTCAGTGGGGTCTGGGTTGGAAGGCAGAGAAACTGAGGCAGGCCAGTGCCCTGAGAGGATACTGGGGACAAGCTTAAACTCAGCTGTACTGTGGGAGCCTGGGCTTTCTCTCCATGCTAGGTTTCTAGTACGGAGCAAGATGGCTTCAGTCTCCACTGAACCATCCGCCAGGCGGAGAGCTGGCGGGCTTGGGTTTGAATCTCAACCCTGTTGATTTCTAGCTGCGAGACTTGGGGCAAATCACTTCTCGGAGTAAAGCACTTCGCCCCGTGTCTGGCACATAGAAGGTATTAAATAAGTGGTATTTATGATCCAAATAATTTGGTGAAAAGCAGGCTTATTAAGATAGCGATGTTTGTGTTTCTCTGGAGCTGGTAGGAAATTCAAAGGGGGAACGGGACCCTCTAGGAAGCTGACAGTGTTGGTATGGGCCTGCTTAGTTCTGATCTTCGCCTTTTCTTTCTTTTAAGATTTATTTATTTATTTATTTATTTGACACAGAGAGAGAGATAGTGAGAAAGGGAATGCAAGCAGGGGGAGTGGGAGAGAGACAAGCAGGCTTCCCGCAGAGCAGGAGCCCGATGTGGGGCTCAATCCCAGGACCCTGGGATCATGACCTGAGCTGAAGGCAGAGACCTAACAACTGAGCCACCCAGGCACGCCATGATCTTTTTGCTTTTTGACTCCGATCCCAGAGGGGGACAAAAGGAAGCAGAATTCGGGGGGGGGGGCGGGGCGGACCCAAATCTGACAGAACCAACATTCCTCCCCTTTCTAAAGAGGGAGGTGTGTTAGCGAGTTGAACACAAGTAGCTAGTGCGTAGCTCCTATCTGTGCAAAGCTGCGAGCCGCGCGGGTGGCTGCTCTGAACATGAAGCTTGGGATTTTTTTTTTTTTAAACCTGATGAGAAAGAAAATGGAACACACTTCCTGAAAGGAAAAAGAATATGAGTTAGATTTAGCAGTTAATCCTTGAGGATGTTCAGCGTGAACCAGGAATGTGTGTCTGTGTGTTTAACTCTGTGTTGGATCTTCATTTACACCCACCAAGCTTCCCCAGTGAGAAGGCACAGAGAGCAGCGGCCTCATAACTAGCTGGTTATATTTATACAAGCGACTGCTTCCTGCACGACCTTTCTCTTATCTCTGGGCTCTCCCTGCCAGGCCGCGGGGGGGGGGGGGGGGGGGGGGGGGGGCGTCATTCACATGGGAACAGGACAACAGGAATGAGCCTTGGAAATGCAGAGCTGCCCTGTAAAGGCAAATGCAGCTATGCTTCCGGGGCTACAAAGGCAGATACTGGGGGGCTCAGTCTGTGAAGCGCCCAGCTCTTGATTTGGGCTCAGGTCATGATCCCTGGGTCCTGGCATCAAGCCCCACATGGGGCTCCTTGCAGAGTCTGCTTGAGATTTTTCTCTTTCTCCCTTCCTCTCTCTCACGCGCTCTCTAAAATAAAAATAAATCAGCGGCGTTTGGGTGGCTCAGTCATTGAGTGTCTACCTTCGGCTTAGGTAGTGATCCAAGGGTGCTGGGATCAAGTCCAGCATCGGATTCCTTGCTCAGCTGGAAGCCTGCTTCTCCCTCTCCCACTCGCCCTGCTTGTGTTCCCTCCCCACTCTGTTTGTCAAATAAATAAATAAATAAAATAAAAATAAATCAACTTTTTTTTTTTTTGGTGAAAGCAGATACTGAAGCTCAGTCATTTATCAGGTACCTACCATATATTACGTTATTACACAAAATCATCTGTCAAGCCAACGGGACAGCCTTGCGGGTGGATGTCACCCGCTTGCCCAAGCCCTACTGGGGGGCGGGGTGGAGGGGGAGGGGTGGAGAGTTTCATCCGGGGCTTTGAACTGGCCCCACCGCACCAGGCGTTCTGTGGTGCAGAACTACAACCCGGCCTCTTCTCGTATTTTCTTCCACCCTTGACATAACCCGGAGTTGCCAGTTTAGCCTTGGTTATGGAGCGTCTTGGAGATTCAGACAGACCTAGGATGCAGCAGGAAAGGGTGTTTTCACCAGGGACCCTGGAAGTCACCGGAGCAGGGTGGCTTCAGCGCCCAGGGACATGCTGTGACGTCTCTTAGCAAAGAGAGCTATTGCTCGGCCCACCCTTGCAACCTACATTAGTTGAGCATCTGTCTACTCACGTGCCAGAAAATGGCCTGGGTACTTGGGGCACGGGGGTGAACAAAGCATCGCCCGCCCCCACGGAGCAGGTAGGCTTGCGCGGGAGACAGACCATAAATGGCAAACATTACTGACAAGTAAATTCTCAGATGAGTTAGAAGGTGACAGGTGGTAAGAAGGAAGAAAAAGCAGAAACCAGGTTGAAGCCTCTGCCTTCAGCTCAGGTCATGATCCCAGAGTCCTGGAATCGTGCCCTGCAACAGGTTCCCTGCTCAGTGGGGAGCCTGCTTCCCCGCCCCCCCCCCCGCCGCCTGTCTCTCTGCCTACTTGGGATCTCTCTGTCAAATAAATAAATAAAAATCTTTAAAAGAAAAAGAAAAAAGCAGAAACCAGGTAAGAAAATCCAAAGGCCTTAGTGGGTGGCTGAGTGGACCGGCATTTTAGATAGAGTGAGCAGGGCAGATGGTCCAGAGGCGACGTGGAATATACGGCTGCAAGGAAATGGGCCGGCTGTGGCCGTGTCAGGGAACAGCAGGAAGAGGAACAGCAGGAACGGGGGCCCCGAGGCTGGCGCATGCGTAGTACGTGGTGGGTCGAGCGCCAGCGCCGGGACCTGCAGGAGGTCAGTTTGGCTCCGGATCCGGTCCCGAGCGCGTGGGGTCTTGGACCCACTTAAGAACTTTGACTTTTACTCTGAGTGAAATGGTCCCATGGGAGGGTTTGGGTCCGCTCAGTGATGTGACTCGACTTCCATTTTAAAGGACTGAGTGTGGAGAATAGACGGCGTGGGGTGGCGCTGGGGGGTGGGGGAGGGGGACGCAAGGGGACCCTTTCGGGGGCTGGTGCCACGATCCGGGTGTGATTGCTGGGGCCCGGAGCAGGGCCTGGCAGCCGCGGTAGTCACAAGAGGTAGGAGTCCGGGAAGACCGAGGGGGCGGCCGGATGGCACTGCCTGGTGAACGGGACGTGTGCTGCGAGGGAAGGACAGTCGGGATGACCCCGATGGCTTCAGAAGAACCGGGCTGCCAGGGCGGGCGGTTCTCCGTGCCCTGAAGGCTGCGAGCGGCCGGGTCACTCTGGGCAGCTTGCGGCACCGGGAGCGGCGGGAGCCCAGCAGAAGAACCAGCAGAAGGACCCCCTTTCCACCACCTTGTCCCAGTGGCTCTTAAGGGGCTCAGACAAGGAGTGAGAGTCTGTCCTTTAGAAAGTGACTGGGTGAACTTCCAGGCAGGTGAGGGGAGACCTCAAGGCCGTTCCAAGATTGGCCCTAGAAGCTGCACCATCTGGCTCTGGGGGCCCAGAGACCTGAGGGCATTCCCGGCCTCAGGGGGCAGCAGGGGTTTTCCGCCCTGGTGTGAGGAAGACTGCCCCGGACAGGGGTTCCCGGGTATCTGCCAAACCTCAAAACCAGGTTTGTTAAATAAGATAAAATAATAACCTACCTTTGTTCTTGTGAGCTCTTAATCGAGTCCTCGCTGTTAGATCCTAAAACCCCTGCTGACTCCAGCTGCCACGATGGCTCTTCTTCCAGAATTCCCGAGTGGGGCAGAACAGGTGGGACTGTGCTTCTTCGGATGCTACCCACAGCCCTTCCCTGTGCCATGGACCCCGTGTTCCCCCCGTTTCAGCTCGGAAGTCGTCAGCATCCTGGGGAGGGGTGCTCACACATCGGGGGTGTCTGGGGCAGCTTGGTTCATAGTTGTTGTCTTGGCACCTCAAGAAACCCCAGCTTTCCATGTTCAAGAGTTCCAGTTTGGATGATAGTCTACATGGCCGCTATTGGGGTGCCGGGTGCTACTGGCCTGGTGAGACCCTGGGCACCAGGCCAGACAGACGTTTCCTAACCCATTAGACTGCTGGTGTGAGCACCCTCTCCACCGACCGGGAAAAGGTCTGAATCAAGCTCATCTTGTCCTTGCTTCCGGCGGAATTCATTCATTTAATAATGGGATAGAATAAAATTTTTCTTTGTCTCCTCTGCCCCAGTGACTTAAGTTAGACTTAACTTACTTACTTACTTGACTTAAGTTAGAGTCAAGTAGCTGATTGTTTCTCAAGTTGAACCAACATGACCTTTACAGAAAAAGTGAGAGGGGCACGGGGGGGGGGTGAGATTCCTGGGGGACAACCCACTTTTAGAGGGGTTGGGGGCCAAGGGGATGAGTCACATGTGGCTTCTGGGTCTAGAAGCCCATCTGTGCCCAGAACAAGATCAGAACCATAAGAGGGAGGCTGTGGGGCAGAGCTGGGGGAGGCTGGGGAGCGACTCTGACACCTGCCACAGCTCTGCCCTTTCCTGTCTGCTCTCCGGCCGATCTGCTCCCTCCTCCTCCTAATGTGTTTGCATCAACTGGTGAGGGGACCCTTCAAGCAATTAGCACTTGGGTCTGAAAACTGATGACATTTTTATGACCCGAAAGCATAGACTGTTCTGGGGCACTAGAGTCTGAACTCAGGACTTTGTGTTTGTTCCTTTCAATAGGAAGCGACTTTTCCAGCAACTTACCTCTACCTGTTCTGCTGAGGGGCTAAATAGGTATTTGGCAGGAACACGGCTTCTTCTGGGCCCGGGGTCCCGGGGTGCTCCCTGGAGGAGTTGGGTTGGTGGAATGAGGGAGGGGGGCCTCCCTTGGCTCTTCCTGCCTCTGGGGGCTGAGTTCCCCTGCGCCGCCCCTCTTGCTGAAACCATTGGCGGGTGAGAGGTCCTCAGCCCTGGGCAGGGTGTGCTGGGCAGGTGTGTTCTCCTCGTGCACAGTGGCCGGGGCCGAGGGGATATGGGCGGGACTGGCCGAGGCAGTCCTCCCCAACAAGCCTGCCTCATACCTTCCAGCTCCTGCGCATTGCTCCGGAGACTCCACCTGACCCTGAGGCTAGTGGCCCCTGCAGCTGGGGAGTGGAAGTGGCCATTTCTGAGGCTGATATGATGCAGGGAGTTTGTCCTACAAAAGTTAAGGTCTGGTCATCTATGCCTGGCTGCAAAGGCCCTGAGGCAGCCAGCTGCTGAGGACTTCGCGCCCCATCTGGCACCAAGAGGGAAAACACATGGAATTCGTGTTGTTCACAATGCACTTGACTTCCCTCTTCCCCTGCTCCCCATCTCCCAACCTCTGCCACCAGTTCCGCCCCTTCATAGCTCTGCCAAACCGGAGTCACCCAGGCAGGTGGCATGGGGAGAAAGAACAGTGGCCACACACCGGGAGTTCAGAATTGCTCAGAGGAAGGCAGGACTAACCGTTTGGCTGAGGGTCGCCGCTTTTCCGTGCTGGTCAGAGAGCCTTACCAGGCAGAATAGCATAGAGCACTGAACTTTGCAAGAAGGGAGCGATACCCAGAGCAGGAGGAGAGGTCATGGGACAGCTGCAGCGGCGCCTGACTTTGGCGAGGAACTGGCACGATTAATGTAATAATGACAAGGGTCAGGCCACATCTTACCGTGGTCTTCCCATACCGGAGGGCTGTCCCTGGAAGGCTGGTGCTCCGCTCTTCTGCGTCCCAAAGATGATCCAACAGGAAATGTAATCTTGAAATCCTGTAAAATGCGCAGGTCCGATGAAAGGAAGACTTTCCAGGTAGTGAAGGTTGTTATGACCCCAAGAGGGGACGTAGAGGGAGGTAGGACCTCCTTGGGACAGGGTGGCCTGTTCAATGGAGGAGGGGCCTCCCTCTAGCTTGGGGAGGAGAGTCGGCGATCGGAGTTAACAAGGAAATGGGTTCAGGGGGAAGGAGAGCATGTGGAGACCGATGAGCAGCTGAGGCATGGGTGCCCCTGTGCGCGGGTGGCAAAACGAATGCCAGCACGGACCCCTGTCATTCCGAGGACAAGGGAGAAATATCACCTTTGCGATGATACTGTAATTAGAAGCTCTTTGTGCCTTGGCCTGTAGTCTTTGCTGGTGACACTTGAGCAGCACGGAGGCCCTGTCTTTCTTCCAGAAGCAAAGGCCCATCCCTGAGGCTCGTAGGCGCTTGGCGAACACTAAGTCGGGCCTCGGCTGTGAAGTCCTTCCTCGGGCAGCCCTGCCGTTGACGTCAGGTGAGGTCTGCTCAAGCCGAACCCCAGCCTCCAGTCTTGGGAGGGTTTATTTATCTAGAAAGCTGAGTCAGAGCTGGACCTAAAACCGAGAAACTGTGACGTATCGAGACCGGAGCTGGGGGGAACGACTCGTTCTTGTTTTCAGAACCTTATGGTGGCATCTCCTCGTTTGGAGCTTGCGCAGGACGGCGACAGCCACTGCAGCCGCCTTCAGCTCGTTTGCCCTGCGTGTCTTTTCCCATGCGTTTCCTTCGTGCTGAGATGTGTTTGTGGATTTAAGCTGCATTTGTAGGGGCGCCTGGCTGGCTCAGTCGGGGGGAGCACGTGACTCTTGATTTGGGGGTCGAGTTTGGGCCCCATGTTGGGTGTAAAGGTCACTTAAATTTAAACTTGGAAAAAAACAAACTGCATTTCTAGATAGTTGACACAGACACAGACACACACACACACACACACACACACATCTTATATATATCGATGTTGTATATATGATAAATACATGTTAAATCTCTGACAAAGCTTGTCTTTATTTGGCGGGTTTAATTCATTAATGTTTAATGTAACTATTGATACTTTTGGATTTGGACCTACTATCATATTACTTTTCTCTTGGTCTACTCTATTGTTCTTTTTTAAGATTTTACTTATTTATTTGACAGAGAGCAAGAGAGAGAGAGAGCGAGCACACAAGCAGGCAGAGCAGCAGGCAGAGGGAGAGAGAGAGAAGCAGGCTCACCGAGCAGGGAGCCTGATGCAGGACTTGATCCCAGGACCCTGGGATCATGACCTGAGCCAAAGGCAGACGCTTAACCGACTGAGCCACCCAGGCTTCCCCCATCCACTCTGTTGCTCTCTTTTTTGGTCTTTTTTCTTCCACACTCCTCCCTTTTTTTTTTTTTTAAAGGTTTTTTTATTTTTAAGCCATTTCTATATGCATCGTGGGGCTCAGGAGACCAGGTGTCACCACCTACTCCACCAACTGAGCCAGGCAGGCACCTCCCTCCCTTCTCCTTTTTTAGTATCTCTGCCATGTCTCATGTATGTTCATACCTCCAGTCTGGGTCTCTCTCCCCGTACTGCAGACTTCTAAATTCAATCCCCTACGGAACGTCTGTATCTGGACGCACACCCGACCTCTCAGACTTAACCTATCAAGCCCCAGCGCCCCAAGACAATGGCAACTCTCTCCTTCCAGTTCTTCCAGCCAAAACCTACCTGAGTCTTCTTCTTTCCCACCCACATTCAACGCATGCATATCCGGTCAGTCTCATCGTCAGAATCCATCCAGAACCCACTACTTCTCACCAGCCTCACGCCTGCCATCCCAGACCAAGCGCCATTTTGTCTCACCTGGGCCCTCGCAGTCCTCTCCAGCTTCTACAGTCTGTTCTCAACACCGTGGCCAGGATGCTTTTCTTTTTTTAAAAGATTTATTTATTTGTTTTGTAGAGAAAGAGAATGAGTGAGCAAGGTGTGGGGGTGGGGGGGCAGTGGGGGTAGAGGGAAAGGGAGAAAGAGACTCTCAGCCCCCAGAAGGGTTGGATCCCAGGACCCTGAGATGGTGACCTGAGCTGAAATCAACCCTCAGGCGCCCCAGAAGGTTCTTCTTAAAGCCAAGGCAAGTCACGCCACTCCTCTGTGAAACGCCTGCAGTGACTCTCATTTTCTTAGAGTAAAAGCCAAAAGGTTTCTAACCACCTAGAGGATGGCTCCCGATTCTTTTTCTGTCCTTTCCCCTTGATTCCCTTGTCCCCTCCGTTCTAGCCACTTTCCCGTTCCTCTAACTCAGTGTTTTTCTGCTTGTTTTCACGGGCCCCCAATAGGGGCAAAAGGGAAATGCCTTTTCAGACTTTTTTCCTAATTGACCCTGCCATTACCCCCATGAAATTTTACCACCAGACACACAGGCATACCTCGTTTTATTGTGCTTCGCGGATACTGCGTTTTTTTACAGACCGAAGGTCTGTGGCCGCCCTACGTCGAGTCAGTCTATGGTATCATTTTTCCAACGGCATTTGCTCGCTTCGTGCCTCTGGGTCACATTTTGGTAATTCTCACAATACTGTAAACTGTTTCATTATTATTATTGTATTTGTTATGATGATCTGTGATCAGTGATTATGACTTCTTGAGCGCTCAGATGATGGTCAGCATTTTTTAGCGATCGGTTATTTTTAAATTAAGCTACGTAGATCATTTTTTAGACGCAATGCTACCGCATACTTCATAGACCAGAGAATACTGTAAACATCACTTTTATATGCTCTGAGAAGCAAAAAAACAAACAAACAAACAAACACACAACTTGCCCCGTTATTGTGATAAATATTCACTTTATTGTGGTTGCTCTGAACCAAACCCACAATAGCTCCGAGGCGTGCCTGCACTATCCAGTTATGTTTATCTACTGTCTCTGCGGCTGTGTTCTTGTTTATTTATTTACTTATTTATTCATTTGCTTATTTTTAAAGATTTTGGTTTTTTGAGTCATCTCTACACCCAACCTGGGACTCAAACTTATAACCCTGAGATCGGGGGTCTCATGCTCTACCAGCAGAGCCAGCCAGGCACCCCTGAGTCTGTGCTCTACACATTAAAAGATTAAGATTTTCTTTACCCTCCAAGAATGAATTTTCTTTTTTTAAAGATTTTATTTATTTATTCGACAGACAGAGATCACAAGTAGGCAGAGAGGCAGGCAGAGAGAGAGAGGAGGAAGCAGGCTCCCTGCTGAGCAGAGAGCCTGATGTAGGCCTCTATCCCAGGACCCTGGGATCATGACCTGAGCCAATGACAGAGGCTTAACCCACTGAGCCACCCCGGCGCCCCAAGAATGAATTTCCATCCCCTTAGGAGGATGTTTCCCCTTTCACTGTCTGCATGTAGTTCGACCTCAGGGCCTTTCCACTTCCTGTACCTTCTGCCTAGAAAACTCTTGCCCCATAGAGTGGTACGACTTGCTGTCCTCTAGGCCTTACTAAGGCAATCACTTTATCAGAGAACCATCCCTTGGTTACTTTATATATATATATATTTTTTTTTTATTTTTGAGAGAGAGAGCGAGCGTGAGTGGAGAGGGGTTAGAGAGGGAGAGAGAATCTCAAGCAGGCTTCCCCTTCAGTGTGGAGCCTGGCACAGGGCTCAGTCTCACGACCCTGAGATCATGACCTGAGCCAAAATCAAGAGTCAGACGCTTAACCAGCTAAGCCACGCAGCTGCCCTTCTTGGTCACTTGATTTCATTTATTTATTTACTTATTAATTAATTAATTAATATTAAGATTTTATTTATTTGTTTTTCAGAGAGATAGAGCGAGCACAAGCAGGGGGAGTGACAGGCAGAGGGAGAAGCATGTTCCCCGCTGAGCAAGGAGCCCGATGTGGGACTTGATCTCAGGACTCTGGGATCATGAGCTGAGCCGAAGGCAGACACTCAACCAACGGAGCCACCCAGGCGTCCTAGATCATGCGATTTTGAAGCCCAGCTCCACGACTCAGGACTCCCTGTCTTCGCTCCCTGCTCTGTCCTTCTCCACGGCCCTTACGACCATCTGGCAGCTCTCTCCGGTACTTGGCTGGTTTCTGCGGTCCGTCTCCTTCTCGAGAATCTCATTCCAAAGGAGATAACGTGTGCTCCATGAGGCACCGCAGGTCTGGCCTGGTTCCCGGCGCAGAGCGCGTGAACTGCTCACGTTTGGGGAGGGCGCCCGGACCGTGCTCCCCTGCGTGTGCCCGCCTTCGCGTGGTGGCTCCGTGTGCCGGCGTGCCCTCTTTCCTCCTTCGTATCAACCAAGCCCCACCCTTGCTTTAAACCTCAAATCAAGTCCCACCTTCTCCCCGGCTGCTTTTCTGGTTTTAGGTCTCCAAGAATTTTATAACGTTCTTACACCTCACATTCCTGGCAGGAGTTCGAGAATTAGAATGAATTACTGAAGGCTGGCCTCTTTCCCCTTTGGTCTAATCTGTCTCAAAATGATTCAGGAACCTCCTTAAGCTCACTATTAACACTGCCTTTTAGCTTCCAGAGTCACTTGGTTTCTCCTAAAATTAGGCATGTTTATATGCCGTCAGAAGATGCGGGGGGAAAAGGAGCTTGAGAGTTGAACGTGTGGCCATGAAGAAAGGGGAGAAAAAAACACTGAGTCTTTAGGCTGATTAACACTGTTTAAGTATGCCTTGGGTAGCTTCAATTGGCCTTGTGCTACTGGAAATAAAGAATATATTTTTTTGCTGGTTTTCATTGCATTAGATCATGTTGTTTTAACCCAAGGGCCTCAGGAAGTGCACAGTAAATTGGGGCACTCCATCAAATAAAACAAGTGTGCTTAAACCGAGTTATAGTTGGTTGTGCCACAAATGCTAAAGTTCAAGTTGACATTCCAGCCTGAGCTCATAATGTTATTAGCAAGGAGCCCGTAGCAGGGGGGAAGAACGGGGAGGCGGGGGGGGGGGGATCAGACCCCAACACACGTGTTGTGACTTTTGTAACTTTAGAAGAAAATGAACTTTGGGATAATCTCACTCCTTCATGTTTCTTCATTTTCTCACGTGTTCGAGGGTCCGTTCCGGGCAGAACAGCAAGTGTCAGTAGGTTTTGCCACATGGACGGTTTGTTTGGAGGGCCTCATTTGACAGGATAGAAATGACCTACGGTGGGGGCGCCTGGGTGGCTCAGTGGGTTAAAGCCTCTGCCTTCGGCTCGGGTCATGATCTTAGGGTCCTGGAATCGAGCCCCACATCGGGCTCTCTGCTCAGCGGGGAGCCTGTTTCCCCCTCTCTCTGCCTGCCTCTCTGCCTACTTGTGATCTCTGTCAAATAAATAATAAAATCTTAAAAAAAAAAAAAAAGAAAAGAAAAGAAAAGAAAAGAAATGAGCTACGGAAAATCACACTCTAGCGCAGGAGTAAGGGCTTTGAGCTCTGGGTTCTACTGCATTGTGCGAGGAGACAGCTTTCTGAATAATATGGCCTCATGTGTATTAAGATGATACCTAATTAGGCGCGCCTGGGTGGCTTAGTGGGTTAAAGCCTCTGCCTTCGGCTCAAGTCATGATCCCGGGGTCCTGGGATCGAGCCCTGCATCAGGCTGTCTGCTCCGCGGGGAGCCTGCTTCCTCCTCTCTCTCTGTCTGCCTCTCTGCCTAGCTGTGATTTCTCTCTGTCAAATAAATAAAATATTTTTTTAAAAAAAGATGATACCTAATTAGCACTTTGAGGAAATAATTATTTGGTTAGAGACAGTGCTCCCATTACCTGGAAGAGGACACTCAAGGCTAGCTAGCTGTGCAAAGTCCGAAGGACACAAAAGACTTGAACGCTTTGGGTGAACAGTTGTCTTGAGTACCCCGCCCCCCACAGCTTTTGGGCTGGGTGATACTGATCAAACATGGGATCCCTCGGAACGGCAGGTTTGGCCTCAGAAACTGAGGATGGTATTATCTTCCTGATCCATATCAGAGGACTGTCTGGAGGAACAAATGAAGAAGAGCAAAGCCCTCTGAGAACTGGAGAGCAGCATTGAAATATCCATTATCATGCTATCCTCCCCCACGAGACTAAGCCTAGGAGACAGGGTACAGGTTATTTAGGGACCTGCTGGCAGGGCTGCATTTAGGTGTCTGGAGGAGCCTCTCTCTCGGCTGGCAGAGTGGGTTTTTCTCTCTGGGCGGTACCTCGGCATGTCTTCCAGAGCCTGGGTCCTCGATGCTCCTGGATAGCACAGGGCCAGAGGTTCTTGAAGTGTGCTCCCCCATCAGCAGCATCAGCGCTACTTGGCGAAACCTAGTAGAAATGCAAATTCTCAGGCCCCACCTCTGAAACCCAGAATCAGGCACTCTGGGGGAGGAACCCATTCATCTGTTTTAACAAGCCTTCCAGATGATTCTGAGGCTTGCTCAAGTTGGGGAACCCCTGAACGAGAGCTTGGAGCCTCTGCAGAAACCAAGACCAGGGCACCTTTAACAGCCTGTTGCTCGTCCTCCACAGTATGAGCAAGCGGTATGGGGCAGGCTTCGAGTTCTAGAGCTGGGAGGGACCTGAGAAGCCATTTTTCAGGTTGGTTCATCCTGTGGCTGAGGATTCTGGAGCGCCAAGGGGTCAAGTGAGATCTGACTGCAAGCCAGGCCAAGAGTTGGCGTCAGGATGATTCGGTGCTCAGTCCCGCTGCTCTCTCGCGCCCATACTCGAAGGTGGGGTACAAGACCGAGGAGCAAGGTCAGGTGGAGAAGCAGAGCATAGTTAGGCCCCCACGCCTCTAGCCCAGAGGGCAGGACTCCTGGCGAAGTCCCGGTTACCTTCCTTGTTCTTGGTCTGGAACATGATGTCATCTCAGGTTCTGTGTGATCAGTGGGACTCCCGTCCATTGTCCTCAAAACAGTATGGATTTCAGGGACCCCGAGGTGTCTCCTCCGCACAAGCCGCTTCCCTGATTGGTGTGAGCGGTCTGGTGGGTGTGAAGGCTGAGATCCCTCGTTGATTATGATCCCATAATCATGATTTCCATGATTATGCTTCTGTGCTTGATGAGCACTGAGGGGCAGGGGCAGGGAGTACCCAGAGCGCGTTTCCACAGGGGAAGGCCAAGGTCTGAGCAGAACGAGCCTGCAGATAAAATCGGCCATCAAGGCAAACAAACGATCACTGACAGCTGCCTGGGCAAGCTGCTTCCTGTAACAGCAACCGCCCTCCAAGAATGACCCCAGAACTCGTTCCCGGCAATCCTTACTTTGGGCTCATAGAAACCCCGGGAGGTTTGGGAACGGCGGGGAATCACCCCACTCATAAACAGTGCTTGTTCTCAGCAGTAAAATGTCTCTCTCTGTCTTCTTCTTTTTTCTCTCTCCCTCCAATTACTCCATTTGTCAAGAGGTAATTTTCCCTTTTAATGTGGCCAAAATGTTTCTAGGGAACCGTAGCTCAGAACACTAACCGTTTCTTTCCATCTTTGTTCAAGGAGAAACCGACCGCGATTTACCAGGGAATGCGGTGGTCACACGGTCCCACCTTCCCCGTGGGCCAGGAGGTGAGTTCCCTGACTCGGACTCTCGCTGAAGCTGGTGTGACCCCCGGAGAGCCACCGCACCTCCTCTCAGCTTCCTCAGCTGTGAAACCAGAGACGGAAGTGATGATTTCCATGATTTAATTTAAAAAGTGGCTGACGTGGCCTCACCTAGCTCTTAGTACACAGAAGAACTGCCTGATGGATTTGATCGGTCTAGACTGGCAGCGAGCGTGGAGCTGGAGGCGGAATTATCCTGTTAGTCTCTTGACTTTGATCTTGACCCGGAGGGGAGTCAGCTTTTCACATCTCGTGGGGGTAGGCGGGGCGGGGGTAGTTCCAGACAGTATCCATGCAAGGCTGCCGTGTGTGGTTCTGGGGGAAATGTCAGTCACCCATCAGCATTCTGTGGGTCAGGGAAGGAAGGGGTCTTTGTTGGACGCATCTCTGTGGAGGTTTTCTGTTTGTTTGCTTTTTAAAGTGGAAGCCGGCCCCAAACGGTCTATGGATTTGTAGAAACAATGCAGGCATTTAGACTTTAGGGATTAGAGGTAATGCTCTGTGCTGGTTCTGTTAACACATTTCCATTCGAAAATGCTAAAGACCGAGAAATAAACTGGGGTCTTTGAGAATAGGAGCTCCTCCTTGGCAAGAGTGCTGGCTTGCCTGGGGGTGACACAGACACTCTTAGGCAAGAACCAAGGTCACTGTTGTACTCCCCGGCATACCTGGACCTGATACCAGAACCTTCTCCTGGCCTTACGCACAGAGAGAAGCTTGTTCCTTATTGTCCAAAGCCCTAAGAAGATTCTGGAAACAGGGCTCACAGCCCTCTTCCTGATGTCCCTCCCCAACTTTGAGACCCGGTCATTAAAATATTGACTCTAAATTTTCCCTGCTTTGACCTCACTCACTACTTGTACCAACAGCAAACCCCAGGGTCCGGCTTCCCTGCTGGGTGCTGCTTCCCTGTCACCACAGGAGGGCGAGAGAGACATGCCACAGGTCAGCTCCCTTCCGCGGAGGGTGTCCACCGGACAGAGGAGGAGGCTCGGGGCTGCAAAGATGAATGCATCACGTTCTCTGAAAAATAAAAGTGATGATAGATGTGAATGTTCTAATGTTGGCTTAGGGGAAGAGGGTTAGCCGGGTGGGTTTTGTTTTTTTAACATAATTCTTCTCCAGGGGAAAAAACGCATTATTTTAAGTAGCTTTAATGATAACGTGTGTGAGAAAGCAAACGTGTGCTTAAAAGGACGGTCTGATGATTTGGAGCAGAGGTCCTCTTCCCAGTGCTGCTACTGTAGTTTCGGGACCTTGCGAGGGCATCTGGGGAGGATTTGAGGGAAGACAGGGCTTTTGACGAGCAGCAGAGACACGAGGCTGGGTGAGGGTGACTCTATTCCTGGTTTTGGGGTCCAGTTCCAGGCACACCTCCAGGTGTACTTATCAAGGAACTTAAAATAATGTGTTAGCAAAAGCTGGGAAAATAAACTATCGTTACGTCATGGAGAAAGGCAGGAGGGGCACCTGGCTGGTTCAGTTGGCAGAGCGTGTCACTCTTGACCTTGGAGTCCGGAGTTTGAGCTCCACGCTGGGTGTCAAGATTACTTCAATGGATAAATAAAACCGTTAAAAAAAAAAAAGATAGGAGAGCTTTGTGGGTTCTCTTCCTCTTTTTCTTTCTCTCTCCCTCTTCTACCTTTTTTGGGGGGTGGGGCGGGGAGTCAGGAATGATGATATGAGATGAAATAACTTAGGAGGAAGGTCATTAGGGCATGCCCAAGCTGAATTTGTCTTTATTCGTATTGAAAGTTAAATCTGCCCAGTTGTTGACTGAAAGAAGATGGGCAGGGCATTGCTTCAACACTTGTCAGGAAAGGGATATAGAATGCCTTTTGGTGACGCGCAGGACAGGGCTGGGAGAATCTGCATCTGTTTAAAACGCTTTTGAGATTTTTTCTCCTTGATCTTGTATGGCTCCCAGACTGGAATTAAGACCCCACTTCCTAGCTGTCTTCGGGTGGGCCATCTGCCCTTTGCAGCCGCAGCTAGAATTTCCTTCCCGTGAACCAGTCCGGCTAGGTGACCCAGCCCATCCTAGGCTCATTTTGTAAATTAGAAAGAGGCACCTCTCTCGGGCAGTCATGGCCAACCAGGGTACAGGGCTGGTTCTGAGAGCCATAGCTGAACCTCAGCCCTCATGCATCCCATCAGGGGAATGTCCTCGGTCTGGAGCAGCTCAGGGCAGCCTGTGTCAACTCGGAGGTCCTCACTCCTTAGCTCAGTTCCAGGGCTCAGCCTTCTTCCTACTTCTAGAAAATGACACAGCACCGTCGTCTTTAATATTAAAGGAAATAATAAGTAGAAGCTGTAGCTGTAATTATAGCATCTCAGTGTTGAAAGGGACATTAAAGGGTCACCTGCTCCAACAATTATCGCACATACCCATCACGGGCTTTCACCTAAGTGCTTGGGAACCACAGCCTCCCCAGGCCGCCTGTTCTGCCTCCAGGTGGCCTTACTGCCAGGAAGTTCTTCCTTATTTCAAGTCGACCTGACAACTTTTAGCTGGTGTAGCTGGCACCCACTGGTCCTCATTGTGCCCTCTGCAATTATACAAGCAAGTCTTTTTTTTTTTAAATCACTGCAAGTCTTTCCTTCACCTGTGTTCTGAAACATGGTATTAAGAGCCATTAACTCCCTGATCACTCTGTTTTATCAAAGACCTTCCCAGGTGCTCTACTCTGCATTGAGTTCACCAGCCCTGAGTGGTCCCGACAGTGCCGCCTCCCGGAGAGCAGGTCATCATTTTGAGCTGGACTCAAACCTGTATGAGCACCATGTCGCCCTAGCAAATACTTGTGTTAGGATTCACATCTGTTTTTAAGAAACAAAGTTCCTAAAGGACAGATTGGTCACGTGGCTGCTTTTTGAAGGCCTTCTTGAAGTATTTCTTGAGAAGTAGTGACTTTATTCGACTCAATAGAGAAGGCAATGTCACTTACTCTTTGCGGCCCTGATTTCATTTGTGAGGCTGTCTTTCACAGAACCTGGAAATGACCTTAGAGATCACTCTACTGGTCACATCTGATCGGTGACCATACACGTCTAGAAGGATGTAATGATGTTTGGCCCAAATCAAACACTGGTCCTTTCCCCTATGTTTATCTATTTTGTTTCCCACACGGCTTAATTTTAAGACCCCACTTACATTCCCCGAGTTAAGGGGACAAGAGGAACGGGGTGATGGTTGTGACTGGGAGGGGGGGGCAGGTAAGACAGAACTACAGCCTGAACAGACACGCAAGGGCACAAGGACAAGGCCAGCGTTGTTTCTAGCCCGGGGGAGGGGGGGAGGGGATCCGTCCACACCAGAAGGGTCTGCCCGCTGGCTTCACTCGGGCACCAGTCGGTGTCGCCGGACTTGCCACAAGTGAGGGGGGCGGCGGCGCGGGGCCCAGAAGGGCTGGGCGAGCCCCGCCCGGTGAGTCCGGCAGGTGAGCGCGGCCCGGCGGCGCGCACCTGAGCTTGAGCGCGGCGCCGCGGGGGCGCGGCCGAGCCACGCGGGCGGGGCGGGGCCCAGGAGCCCCCGGGGGCGTGGACTCGGCGCGGGAGGAGCCGAGCGCCGGTGCGGGTGCGTCTGGGCCGGGGCCGAATGATGTAAAACAGAGCGGAGCTCCTTGGCGCCTCGGCACCATTACCTTCAATTATAATAATTGGTGCCTCTGCAGCGCTTGCTTTCCCCCCCGAGGGAGCCCTCGCTCGGCCTCATTGTTTGCCCGCCTGGCGCTCTCGCTCTCCGCCGGTCCGTCCGCCTCGGTCCGCCGCTCCCAGCCTCGCCCTCCCCTCTCCACCTTCTCTTTCCGGACATTCTCCGGAGGGCGGGGGCGCAATTGCACCCCAGAACCCACATTAATATCCCACTGATTGGTCTGACGTGGGGCTGTCTCTGTTCCTCTGTTTTCAACGGGAACTTAAAGGGTCTTGCCTCTGCGCTCACCTTATCCTTGAACTAGTACGTCCAAGTGCTTCTCCGCTCCCATTCCAGGGCCGGAACTCACCTGTTTCCAGAAAAACTGTGCGGGTCTTCACAGGATGACTTGAAGGATTAGGAAAAAAGGAATGTCACCCCCCTCCAATACCCACCCCCCACCTCCCACCTGGCTGCCCTTTCTGCAAACCTTCGTTTAAATTCTGCCCTTTCTACAAACTGTGTTGAAATGAGGCGGTCATCTAAACGAATGACGGCAGGACGGTAAGCGTTGTGAGGGCAAGGAGCCGCTTCAGTCATCTTACTGATGACCCATAAAAAAGAGTAAGGTTCATGAGTACAGTCCATGGCAAATACGTCGATGTTCAATCAGGATTTTGTTGGAAATGCTTCTCTCTGACAGTGAGTAAGCAACATCGCACTTCTTTGAAAAATGCTATTGAACTAAAGATGGGTAGTCTTTTAAAGGAGTCTTTTACAGGGTAGGAGCTACTTCTTGGGTTTCCCAGAAGACTAGGGGCATGGATTCTGGCTCTTCCTTTAGTGAGCAGCTCCATTTCTTGCATAATGGTAAGTTAGCCGACCAATTTGTCTCTGCTGATTCTTGGACTACTCAGCCGTCCTGAGAGCTAACCTGTGTGGGCAAGATCGACGCTGTGTTTAGAGAGATATCGTCATCCTGCCAAGACTGGGTCGGCAGTGGCATTATTTCCACTTCAAACGATCAGCTCTGGGGAGAAGAAAGTCCTGAACCCAGCTGAAGACTCCTGAAGCTACCATAAATCTGTTCAGATGATTCAAAAACAGATTTGCATAAGCTCAATGTTTCTAAGAAAAATCATATAACATTTCTGTAGGGGTCCACCGTTAACATGCTGATCTTATGTTACTCCCTTGGTGATCTCTGGGACAGTGGGGGCGCCCAACACGCTCGTCCTCATTTTATGGAAGAGGAAGGAGGGGCACCGAGGGGACATCGGGTTTGTTGGGGACAACACACGAGTGGTGGAGCATGGATACAAATTCAGTTCTCATCTCGTGCTCCTGAATGAGTGTGTTCATTCAGAATTTCCTTGTTGACGTTAATTCCTTAAAAAAGAAAATTTATGCTGGATGACACTGTGAAAGGCATCAAAGGGAAGAGAAAGCGTAATGGAAGTATTTTCTGGTCTTTATTTATAATGTTTCTGAATAGCCAGAAGGAAAAGGGAAGCATAGTAACCATATAAACAATGCTGCTTCTCTGCTTCTTTAGAAAACTCTTTTCAGGGGCGCCTGGATGGCTCAGTGGGTTAAGCCTCTGCTTTCAGCTCCGGTCATGGTCTCAGGGTCCTGGAATCAAGACCTATATCGGGCTCTCTGCTTCAGGAAGGCTGCTTCTCCCCCAACCCCCCACCTCTCTGCCTACTTGTGAGCTCTGTCTGTCAAATAAATAAATAAAATCTTTAAGAAAAAGAACTTTTTATATTCCTATGATTTTATGGGGGAATAGCTAAGGGGTGGGGTGTGGGGGCAGTGGGAGTGGAAGGGCTCCAAGAGAGCTAGTGATTGTTTTGGCTTTTTGGTTCAAAGTTGATGAATTTTGTCCATGTATTACATAGAGACTGCTATACTGAAATCAGGAAGCCAGAGGGCCGATGCCATTTGCCATAGGGATGGAAGGCAAAAACCATTTATCTCGTGAGCATTGTCTCTACGTAAAGGGGGCTTATGTCTGGATAAAAGCAAGCAGAAGTTCTGTCAGAGCAAAAACCGGAGCTAAGGACAGGATGCCAGCTTTTGGGGAGAAAGGTGAGAAGAGACAACCTTAAAGAAAGGAGACCCCGGGGCGCTTGGGTGGCTCAGTGGGTTGTGCCGCTGCCTTTGGCTCAGGTCATGATCTCAGGGTCCTGGGATCGAGTCCCACATTGGGCTCTCTGCTCAGCAGGGAGCCTGCTTCCCTCTCTCTCTCTCTCTCTGCCTGCCTCTCCGTCTACTTGTGATCTCTCTCTGTCAAATAAATAAATAAAATCTTTAAAAAAAAAAAAAAAGAAAGGAGACCCCAATCTTCTCATTTCCTGTTTCAAGGAGGCTGGCTTCCCAACAAGATAAGGGATGCTCATTAATTCTCGATATAGCTGTATCCTTACAGTAAGCCTATTGTATCTGTACAAGAAACCCCTCCCAAATTAACTAATCTTGAGTGGGTCTCTCTCTTTTTTTTAATTAAACAAGTCTAACTGAACAGTGTACCATGAATGTGTATATTTTATTTATTTATTTATTTTTAAAGATTTTTTTTTTTTTAAAGTAATCTCTGCTCCCAGCATGGGGCTTGAACTCCAACCCTGAGATGGAGAGTGGCATGCTGCACCCATTGAGCCAGCCAGGTGCCCCCAATGTGCATATCGGGCTCTCTACTCAGCAGGGAGCTTGCTTCTTCCTCTCTCTCTGCCTACCTCTCTGTTTACTTATGATCTCTGTCTGTCAAATAAATAAATAAAATCTTAAAAAAAAAAAAAAGAACAAAAGGAATCAAACTGGTTATTTGACATCAGGTAGGCAAAACTTGCAGGTTATTGAAAAATTTCTAAAAGTTCTACTGGTTTAATATTAACATAACCAGGTAGGATAAAGGCTATGGCTTATGGTCAAGGATCACACAGAATAGGGGCGCCTGGGTGGCTCAGTGGGTTAAAGCCTCTGCCTTCAGCTCAGGTCATGATCCTGGAGTCCTGGGATTGAGCCCCACATCAGGTTCTCTGCTCTGCAGCGAGCCTGCTTCGCTTCCTTTCTCTCTGCCTGCCTCTCTGCCTACTTGTGATCTCTGTCTGTCGAAAAAATAATAAATAAAATCTTTAAAAAAAAGATCATACATAATGTATTTGATGCTCTTGGGTTATGAATAATACTCATTGTTAAGTTCATAAAGTAATGTTCTTTAAACAGGGACATTTCTTCGTGTATTCTAAACTTAGTTGCCTTAAAAATTCATTTTTTTAAAAAAGATTTATTTATTTATTTGAGAGGGGGGAGGGGCAGAGGGAGAGGAGGGAGAAAATGTCAAGCAGACTTCCCACTGAGCCCGGAGCCCATCCTGGGGCTTGATCCCACAACCCTGAGATCCCAATCTGAGCTGAAATCGAGAGTTGGGTGCTTAACCATCTGAGCCACCCAGGTGCCCCAAGTTGTTTTAAAAAATCTTAAGAAAACTTCAAGCCAACAAATCCTGCAGGGTTATTTGTAAGACTCCACAGCATCTTTGCTAGCTTGTGGGAGGATGGGCATTTTGGAATGTGACCTTCAGAGCTTTTTCTAGGTCCTATCACACTACCTCCCGGACTCTGCAGTCAGTTCATTTTGGAAAGAAGAAAAAAACTCTCCCACCCCTGCAAAACAAAACAAAACAAAACCCCACTTCACTAGATAGCCATTCCTTTAGGCTGGGCTAATCTCTCACCTTTGACTTTATTCCATTGAAAGCAAATTTCAGTTCTGAACTCCTAACTTCCACTGAGAACAAATGACTTCTTTTTTAAAAAGCTGCTACTATGAATTCAGAGTGTTATCTAACCTCTGTGGATTGTTAGTTGGTAGACGATTTGTATAACAGGCAGAAATGTTAGATTCTATCCCTAGACTCTAAGAGTTTTTTGCTTGCTAGCCAGGAACCTGAACACAAGTATTTCTCTTCGAACAAAATGTCCCGAGTTATTTTTCTTCTGCATTGTGAAGAGAGAGGCATTGCTGAAAATGGGGATCACATGTAACTTAGGGAAACAACAGCATTATTTGAGTAAGTGGAGATTGGTATTTACATCTATGTTAACAAAATGGGTTGGACATAAACCACCACCCTTTTTATTATTTATAAAAAATAAAATAACATTTAGTTATTCTGTGGTGTACAGCAACCATAAAATTATGTCACAGTGGTGTGTTGTGATTATATACATTATATACACTATATATGATATGTATCCATATATGTCCGAGGACAAAACATATCTACAACACTCTTTGAAAGTAATAATATTAAACTATTATGATGTTTAATTATTTCAGTCAGGCTCAGAATCAGCATTCTGTTCTTAGGTATGGGTAGCTGGTTTCAGCTTCTGTATTCAGAATTCCTTTCATAAGAGTAAAAAGAAATCTGGTCATTGATTCCCTTTCTTAATTTATATATCTAAAAGATACTAGCTTTTACTATTTTCTCTTCTACTTACCAACCTATGTGTCGGAAAGTAATAACTGAATTAGGTACAAAACGCAAGTAAAATTCCGTAAAGAAGCAATTTCCTTGAGTCTTAAATTGAATTAAAATTGTTACCTATTCTCTCAACTATTAAAATGGCCTCATAATTGACATATTATCCATAAACCAATTTTGACTTTCCACATTGATTCAAACACTCTCATACACTTTGTTGAAAAGCCCATGTCTGCTCCAAAACCATTAGACAAAGTACAGACTTGTTTCTCTTCAAACTAATTTCTGGCCATTTAAAAAGTCTGCCCATTAAACTAATAATAATAAACAAAAGAGTTGAAATCATTGTCTGAGGGATGGGTCATAAACTCTTATTCTGAATCGTGTTTGGAACAAAAATGTATTCACCCTAGAATGATAAAAATAAAAATTAATTCAATAAAATACAAGTATCATAGTTTGAATCCTTTGGCTGAAAGTACAGGAATCTTAAGTAAAGGGTGCCTGGGTGACTCAGTGGGTTAAAGCCTCTGCCTTCAGCTGGGGTCATGGTTTCAGGGTCCTGGGATTGAGCCCCACATCGGGCTCTCTGCTCAGCAGGGAGCCTGCTTCCTCCTCTCTCTCTGCCTGCCTCTCTGTCTACTTGTGATCTCTCTCTCTCTGTGTCAAATAAATAAATGATATCATTAAAAAAAAAGAATCTTAAGTAAAAAGGGGAACTTATTAAGGCGCCTCAGTTAACTTTAATAAGGAACCGAAGTGACACCAAGTGACTGGGACTCCATTTGGACTTACACGTTTGTCGTTTTTCTCTTTCTTTGCAGACAGGTGGACTCTGAATTTGAACGTCACCTGTGAATTGAGTTCTAGGAACGGACAGCATCTCTGGCCAACCACCCAGAAGAGAGTACTTCATTGGCCCAGCTAGGGTCATGTGACTACCTATGGCCAGAGGCGGGGAGGCCCCCAGTCTGGCTCTGGTGCGCCCTCCAGAGAAAGCAGATGTTCCTCTGAAGTGGGCTGGGAAGGCACTCCAAAAGTGTTTTCTGCAATACAACTTTCCTCAACCCATCCCCCACACTGCCTTCTGTTAAACAAGTATTTATCTGCATTACCAGTAAGTATCATTATTTCCTGATGCACCTCTGCCTGCCCCTTGCTTCACACTTTATGCTCCAGCAACAAAGAACCGCTTGCAGTCCTATCTCCCCATCCCCTACTGACCACCCACATCCCCCAACACAATCAATAAATGTCACACCTAAGTTCCTGTGGTCCTCTATGCTTGTAATGGTCTCCTCGTGATTCTCTTTTTTCTTTAGGAGTCATGCCGGATGTCACTGCTTCCGGCTGACCATCCAGACTTCTGTACCTTCCTGGGCCAGTTATCTCTTCTAACATTATGCACCTAAATCTCTATCATCGTCCCACTGCATTGTTTGTGATTTACTGTTTAGCTTCTGACAGCTTTACAACCCCAGAGTCTGGCCTATAGTGGGCGCTTTGAGATAGTTGAATGAATATGCTCTAGAAGTTTCCTTTTAGCTAATAATTGACTCTCTAGAGTTAAAAAAGAGTGTGTCATTACATGACATTCTAAGGGGCTCACGCATTGTCTGCATGAGCCCCTTAGAACTGTTAATTTGTCAAAGAATCCCATGTCAGGAAGTTCTAATCAAAGTCCTCCTCAGGACCAAGGGTCAGCCCACCACTTGAGAGATACTTGCTGTTTACCTGGTGCCCTAACCAGTTTAACTTCCTCTTAAAAGGTCCACTCAGTGTTCTCTCCCATCCTTGTAGATGCGATTTTGATCTAGTGAAGGAATGGGCAGAGCATCAATTCATGAAATTATTTTCTTCTTTCTGCATATAAACATTTTTTAAGGGCAATTTCATTAACTGTATTTTGTGTCCTCTGTGGACTTTCAACTTTAATTTACTGGGTTCACCTCGATTTTTGGTCCTCCAGACATGGATATTTTTTTTTTTTCTTAGCCTCAGAGCTCATTGCTGTACCATGGTCTAAAGGGATTTGACTTCACATCTGTCACCTTAGCATTAAATGCTTTTCTCTTCCTCTTCCCGCCACCCCTTGACATTTTATCTGGAAGGGAAATGTTGGCTGATCCTAAAAGGAAATTTCTCAAACAGTGGATTTTTGTTAATCTCAGGTTATGGGACGAAAGGATACAAGAGCATTCCTGCAGATAAGAGTTTTAAGTTGAATTTAGCCTTCAAAAAGTTAAAACAAAAGAAAACATAACACAACAATAGCGAAACCTCCAGGGCTGCCTTTGGGTAGTTGGGGGCCGGCAGCCCTGCAAGTCCTAATAAATGAATTAGTATCTCAGAAAGGAGATCACTGCGGGGCTGATATTGATCAGGGTCAGCCGGTGTGTTTGCCTGCGATTGTTTGGGGGGTGGTTAATTGAGTGTCAGTCTCGGCCTGTGTCGTCTCGCTGGCGCCGGGTGCTTTTGGATTTGCTAATTTTCGTTAAGTGTCTCTAGCCGGCTCCTCGTCCCCTGTCTCCCCAGGAGAACTTAGCGGCCCCCACTGATCAACAGTCTGCCTGTCTGGGCTTTATTGATCAGAGGGCGGGCGGCTCAAGGCGGATGCGCCCGAGAGGGAGAGGGGGGGAAAAGGCTGAAAGCAGACCCCGGCCCCCGGCCGCCCCCCTTCCAGGCTCCCCCGACGAAACCCCCTTCTCGGCCACACGCGAGCCCCCAGGGCTCGACAGGGGCGCCGTGGCAGATGGCGCACGCCGGGGGACCGCCACTTGTTCCTGGGGTTCCTAGAGCGCGCAGCGTGGCCCGGGAGGCCTTCCGCTAGCGACCCTTCGGTCCCTCGCGCGTTTCGGGGGCAACAAGAAAGTAGCCAGGGGATGGGGGACGCCGGCCCAAGTCTGAGTTTGTGAAGGTCCCGGAGGCGAGTGCCAGAGACCCCGCGGCCGGGATCGACCCGAGCCTCGCGAAGGTCACGGACGCGCAGGCCTCCGCGAGGGGGAGCGCGGGAGACGACATCCTCCCCGCCCGCAGCCCCAGACGCCGGCGCCGCTAGTAGCCGCGGGGCAGGTCCCACCCGGCCCCCCCTCTGGGCCCGCCTCCTGGCTGCGGAGATGATCGACTGGAGCCTGGCGGCCAATCGGGCGGCGCCGGCGCTGCCGGGGCGGGGCCGGGGGCGGGGCGGCGTCTGGCCGGCTCCAGGCGCCGGGCGCTATTTACGGCGCGGATCCGGGCGGGCAGAGGCGGGCGCAAGCTGGAGCTCGCGGGTGGCGGTCTGCGCGCGCGCTCGGGGAGCTGCTTCTTCGCGCAGTGGCCGGCCGAGGGGGAGCGAGGCCCATAGCCCACCCGGGACTGCGGCGCGGAGCCGAGCGAAGGGGCCCCCGGTGGCCGCGAAAGTCCTCTGGGCTGCTCGGCGCCCCTCCAGCCGCGCTCCATGCTCCGGCCGCGGCCCGGCTCCTCGCCCGGTCGCTGACGGCGCCCGCCGCCCCGGGGAGCCCCCATGCCCTGCGCGCTCCGGGAGCCGTAGGCTGCAGTTGCGCCGCGGCTCCGGGAGCCGGCGGGGGCGCCGCGGCCGTGGGGGGCGTCAATGGATCGCCATTCCAGCTACATCTTCATCTGGCTGCAGCTCGAACTCTGCGCCATGGCCGTGCTGCTCACCAAAGGTGGGTGCCCGCCGGCCGGCCGAGGCGCGGGCTCTCCGCGGAGGGGCGCGCGGGGGTCCTGGGGCGGCCGCTGCCGCGGGCCTTTGAAGGCGGCTGCCAAGGCTTTGTTAGCGGCGGGCGAGGCTTCCTCCTGCTGGAGCCCGCAGGTCGCGACAAGTTGCCTGTTCTTAGAAGTCGCGGCGGTGGCTTCGCGGCCGCCCCCCCTCGGGTGTCCCGGGGCCGGCGCGTGGAGGTGGAGTCAGACCTCGGGGCAAGTGGTTGTCAGAATGTTTTTGTAAGTCTGTCCGCGGCGAACTTTCCTGAACGTCTGCAGCCGGGAAGCGGGGCCGTGGTGCGCGCGGGGACGCAGCCGCCCTCCGCACCCCGCGGCTGGGGGCGGCCGCGACGAACCCCCGACCCTGCGGGCCGCCGCGCGGGGCCGGAGTGCGGGCGGTCAGCGCCGGTCCCCAAGTGTGCCTCGGTCCGCGCGTGTGCCTCCGTGTGTGTCTCTCCGTGTCTTTGTGAGCCGGCGAGTGTGAGAGAGGAGGTGCCCCAAGTGCGAGTCTCCGTGTGCAGGAGTCTGATGGGTGGCTTCGCGGGCTGGGAGGGCAGCGGTCCCATTTCCCACTCCCCTCAGGGCTTACACTACTACCGGGGGGAAAGAAAAGAAAGAAAGAAAGAAAGAAAAAGGTCGGTTTCTTTTTGCTTCCTGCAGTCTTTCGCCTTTTGGGTTGAAATAACCCAAACTCCTAGATTTCAAGGATTTCCCCCCCTCCCCCGCCATGAACTCTCTTTACTGTTCTCCGAACAGATAATTTTTCTTTTTAAATGGGAAGCGTTATTTAGCTTTTGCACTCCCCCCCCACCCCTTCTCTAATTGCCATGTAGCAGGCATGAGGTTAAAGGATAAGCTAGCCCAGAAGGATGCTGTGCTACGGTATTTATTTATTTTGAAAGGAAGGGTGTAATTAACCCTAAATAACAGCCCTGGTAGCCTGCAGAGGGAAGCCTCCTGGCCCTATCAAAGGCCGGCAGAACAGGGAGGGACTGAGGCTGACATGAAGTCACAGATACCGAAACTATGTGCCTGATAAATGATATAATTAGGGGATCAGAGATTTCTGACTGCTGCGGACTTCAAAAGCTTTAAAAGAAGCCAGCAGTCTCTCCTGTAGCCATCTTGACTAAAGCAGACATTTTTGTTTAATCACTACATACAGTAACAAGAAAGGGGGGGAACAGAAGAGCATTGTTCACTGTTTCCAAATACCAGTCCCCTTTCTGGGCCTTTTGCATGCCACAGGAAGAAACTTTATGAAACGACAGAAATATAGTTTTAATACAGTAATACAAAAGTCCATTCAACTTGTTGAAATGTGGCTCCAATTAAAAAAAAAAAGTTGTTAGAACTTTCGTAGTTACCTGTCAAAATTTTATTAGACTGTTTTAGGTCATTGAAAATTCAGTATTTTAAATAGGCTCTCATAAACATTTTACTCTTTTCATTCAGTGCTCTTTTTCTGCACTGGGCTTGAGGTGCATGGGATCAAAATGGACTTTGAATCTGGTTTATTTCTACTTTAAATCTGTTGGTGGAATTAGTCAGGCTAGGGATACGTAGTCATCACCACATAAGACTGGTGAGCTTTGTGCAAAGCATCAAGTAAACTTGGAAAGAGGAGAGAGAACCTCTAAAAAGCAAGGTTCCAACTTGAAGGTCTTTCTGGAGAAGGGACTTCGGCCCAGAGTGGGACAGACCAGGGAGCTCGCCAACCGATGCTAGAGCAGGACCTCCAGCTTTGGACAGTTAAACTCAGATTGCCAGAGATCTGTGATTAGCTGGAAGGTTTTTTTTTTTTTTTTTTAGAAGGAAAGCATTAGCGTCTGATGAAAGCTCGAGCATACCATACAGTGGCCTGGAATTTGGACAGATAATTAAATGAGACACCTCACTCAGGCGTTCACATTCGCAGAGAGGAGGAGGAAGAAGAAAGGAGAGGGTCTATAAAACCACAGTCCCTGGTGTTTAATTTCAGAGCCGGGGTTTCAGTAACTACTAGAACTTCTGATCGGGGAGCTGGGAAAAGGTGTGTGCCTCAGTTCTTTTTACGGTAGCATTAGTTGTGGCATCTGACAGTGACCAGAGCCCACAGGGTCAGATGCGCTATTGGTGATCGCTCTGAAACCCAGATCATTTCAACTAGAGGAGGGTGCTAGAAGCCTCAGAAGCATGCACTGCAGCAAAATGTTACCAGTGACTTGCAACTCCCCAAATAAGTTTTATAAAGGAAACTTTTAATCACTTCCTGGAGAAAAATTTGAGGTTTCCTTAAGGATTTTTCATTCAACCGGCAGAGGATTTTCAGTTTCAGTGTTTCCCCTTTTAGATCCGATGTTGAATTACATGTAAAACTGGGGAGTTAAGGGGAGGAGAAGTTCGCTTTTACACCCGCCTCCCCTCCTCACCCGCCCCCCACCCCGCCCCTGCCCCCAGTTTTATGACTTTCCATTTGGGCTGAAAGAAATTGACTTTGGCAAGCAAACCACTAATTGTAAACTGCCTAGTTCCTGTTTTACAATATACTGACTAAAAGCTCCTCTGCATGAAAAGATCTTTATAGGCAAAGTTTGCCTTTTCTAGAGAGGTTGCAAATAGCTGCCCAGTTTCATAGTTTTAAAACCTCCTGACCGGAGCAATTTCTAGATTGTTGTGTTTCTAGTTAATAACTTTATAAGGTGTTAGCTAAAGCTCTTAAATCTTGGCACAGCCCTTTAAGGTAGTAAACAATTCAGTAGTTCCGATCAAATATTTATACTGACAAAATCAAAAAGCCTGGCATTTTTATGTTGTATGGTCACGTAGGATTAAAATGAATAAACAGTGTAATTCACCTTACAGTAGGAGAATTTCTTGTGATGATTCTTTTCCTTCAGATCCAGAAGTAAGATTTTGAATTAACCCACTAACTCCTTAGAAATTGCAATTGAACTCTGATTCTCTGCAGTTGGGATTAGTACGTTTCTAAAATTACCTTTAACTGGGTGGAAATTTAAGCACTGCCTTGCACGCAGGGCTCTCCCAAGTCTGCTCCAGGCTGCCACTGCGGGCGCTCAGCTGAATATCCAGAAGTTCATGCCTTTGAACTTGAGCAGTTGCCCAGGTAGAGGCTTTATCTGGGCTCAGGAAGGCGCGTGACGCAATTTCTCATTGTCTTTAGGTGAAATCAGATGCTACTGTGATGCTGCCCACTGCGTGGCAACCGGCTATATGTGTAAATCCGAGCTGAACGCCTGCTTCTCGAGGCTTCTCGATCCTCAGAACACAAACTCCCCGCTCACCCATGGCTGCCTGGACTCTCTCGCAAGCACAGCAGACCTCTGCCAAGCCAAACAGGCCCGAAACCACTCTGGCACCGCCGTGCCCACATTGGAATGCTGTCACGAAGACATGTGCAATTACCGAGGGCTGCACGATGTGCTCGCCCCTCCCAAGGGGGAGGCCTCAGGTAGGTAGAAGCCCCCTCGGACCAGCACGCCGGCCTCCTCTGGTGCGCGGCGGCCACGACTTGTATGTCTGCTATTGATTTTGTTGTTAATGTAATTAGAGACACCAGGGGCAGAGGCCTGGCTGTGGATGCGAAGATGCATCTCTGTTGAGTAGCTTTTCTGTCTGCCTGAGCATGAGATGTCTGTCTGCATGATAGGTTTTGCCTGGCTTTTCCACTTTTGGAAGACCCAGAAGACCCTTCCTGTTCAGGAACCACAGTCCCTACACAGACTGTTCTCGGAAGCCCATCTTTGCACCGCTGGGCAGCGTGTCGTTTGTAAATAGTGTTGATTTCACCGTAAGCTGCTTTCTCACGGGGTGTCTCGTTGCAGATGGATAGATGATCGTAAGTCCCAGTGGGAGGGCGTAACCGCAGTCCACTCACGCGTTTCTGTTGCTCTAGGACAAGGAAACCGCTATCAGCACGACGGCGGCAGGAACCTCATCACCAAAGTGCAGGAGCTGACTTCCTCCAAAGAGCTGTGGTTCCGGGCGGCCGTGATCGCCGTGCCCATTGCCGGCGGCCTCATTCTGGTGTTGCTGATCATGCTGGCCTTGAGGATGCTCCGGAGTGAGAACAAGAGACTGCAGGATCAGCGGCAGCAGATGCTGTCCCGTTTGCACTACAGCTTCCACGGACACCATTCCAAAAAGGGGCAGGTGGCCAAGTTAGACTTGGAGTGCATGGTGCCGGTGAGCGGCCACGAGAACTGCTGCCTGACCTGTGACAAGATGAGACAAGCGGACCTCAGCAACGACAAGATCCTCTCGCTCGTCCACTGGGGCATGTACAGCGGGCACGGGAAGCTGGAGTTTGTATGACGGGGTCTGACCCCAAACCGAAGTTCTTGGACGCTGGAAGGCTTGGGGTTCTGCTGGACAGGAGCACTTTATCTGCAGAAAAAGGAACTCACCGAGTCCCCTTTGAGAGACGGAATGACCTCTGCAAACAGAATCTTGGATATTTCTTCTGAAGGATTATTTGCACAGACTCTTAAATACAGTCAAATGTATTATTTGCTTTAAAATTATAAAAAGCAAAGAGAAGACTTCATACACACTGTTACCAGGGTTTTGCATCTGAGCGAGCTGGAATTGAGTACCTAAATAAACTAAAATGTGCTCTGTGTAAGCTCCAACATCTTGATTTATTGTAAAGATTTAAAAATATATATATATATATTTTGTCTGAAACTTAGCGGTGTCTTGTCATAAATTAAAAACTAAGTGGGAGGTGTAAGAAACTTCATGTTAATTTTACAAATGAAGTTCTGTTGTTGCTCACAGTAGGGTCTCAACTATAGGATTTGGCTTGATTTTTGTTTGTTTGCTTTGTTTTGCCTTTTTTTTTTTTTTTTTTGGTATTTAAATAAGACCAAGATCTTGTTTGTCCTTACCTGCATATTTGTAGTTTTCTTACAGTGTGGAGAACTTCCAACTGTGTCCTGCCCATCATTCAGTATCTTACCCACGTGTTTTTTGTTAGGTGTTAGGATAACCCTGGTTTTTAGCTTTCACCTATGAGAAATCCTAAACTTTTTTAGACCAGGTGGGATATGGTGGATCAGTGTCTAGAGCTGAGAAAAGGTCATATTCATCAACTTCAGTTGCTCTGAAATGCTTTTTAAAAATGTGTCTACCTCCAACCAAATAAGAAAAACCAAACCAAGTCCGCTAAACGAAACTTCTCGTAGTTAGTCACTGTCTACTTTTACTACGTTTGGATTGATTTTTACCATATCAGTTGGCTTTTGTCTCAGACCAATTTAAGTATTTTGGATCCCAAATTAGCCAAACTCGATTGTGTTATGCTCCTAGTTTTCAAACCTTCCTTCAATGCAGTGTTATACTAATCTATTTTTTTTTTCAGTGTTTAGAAAGGGTTTCAATACTGAGGGTTATTTGTATCAACTGAGATTTAAAGAACACTAGGGTCCTATGGCCCCCACATCGACTTCAGCCACTGACACACTGAGTAACAGTGTTTTCACTCCTGTAGGACCTTCTGTCTGGCAAGACTGCTCAGCCTGAATTCAAACCCATGCCATGTTTGTGTACTTTCCCCCCCCAAATAGGTCTATGTTATCCTAAATGTGAGAAAAATTTGCCATCTAGGATTCTTTTTTTTTTTTCCTGATTCTCTTGTATATTTGAAACTTCTGCTTAAAAATGAACCTCTAGTCTGCATATGTGAGGATGGGGTTTTCTTTTACTGAGTGTTAAAAGATTGTGTGTGTGCATATTTGGGGGGTTATTTTACGATAAGCATAATTTGGGTCCTTTAAGACAGATGCAGTCGCCAAGTTCATGGGAGAATCAGTCGAAATGACTAGTCTAAAAAAACGAGTACCTAGATTATCCAATAATTAAGAGGCCACAGCCCCATACAAAGTAGGCTATGGAATAAATATACATTTTAATAAATGATGGCATTCGTATTGTGCTTTTTGAGAATGACAGTTCTTGCACGTGTGACTTCCAGTTCATAAAGCGTATGAACTTTTTGGTGTGTTGCTTTTCAAGGGAGCCGGAGAATTGTGGCCTAACTATCCAAACCCATCTAGAGAAGAAAATTCACTTGAGATTGCCCCTTGATGGAGTTTCGACCCTCACCTTCACGGTGAGCTCCAGATCAAATTACAGCAGTTTCATATCTTGAAGATGAAAAGCCTGCATGCTCAGGGATGCCTCGAGCAGCCGGTGTCTGTTAGTCTTACTCACCCCATTTCTTCTAAATACCAGTCAACTAAGAACTCAGCAACTCGTTAAGTAAAGGCAATGAAGGATTTGAAGTCCCATATTTTTTTTTTAAGATTTTATTTATTTATTTGGCAGAGATCACAAGCAGGCAGAGAGAGAGGAGGAAGCAGGCTCCCTGCTGAGCAGAGAGCCCCATACGGGGCTTGATCCCAGGACTCAAGAGATCATGACCTGAGCTGAAAGCAAAGGCTTTAACCCACTGAGCCACCCAGGTGCCCCTGAAGTCCCGTATTTTGAATCACTTGGAAACCAGTAAACCCCCAACCTCCAGGCACTGAAATCACATTTACTGGAAGATGAATGCAAAATGCCCCCACTTCTGTGTTCGGTGTTCGCTGCCCTGTGTCTTGTTTCTACTATAAATTCACGAGGCTGTTTACACCCATCCTGTTCCGGGAAGGGGGGTGGGCCATCATGTTGTGCACCTGCCACCCACCGCTGGACTGGGGGTCCGGGTGCTCACGTGCTTGCCGAATAATAGACTGGCTATTCCTATTCCCGTGTCTTCCTAGGACGAACCCTGTGCCCCTCGTGTGTTGTGTTCATAAATGAGATACTTACTCATGGAGTGTTTGCGCACCGCCCTCGCCGCCAGTCTTAAAAGGCAGTTCTGGGCATAACTCAGCCTTTCGACGAAAATACTGCGGGTCTCTCCGCTTTGATTTTTACCAAGAACTAAATATAGGTTCTCCTGTTGCTTTCCTGTGAGAGCGTAGAGGCTGCCAAGAGCAGAGATAAAGGGCCCTTCATGAAATAACTACCTACCTGAGTCGGTGATGTAAGTAAGGTGATGACTGCTGTGTTTGTTTTTCCCTCCTGGAGATGTTTACTGTTACTTTGAGGTGACAGGACAAGGCCGAGCTAACCAAGAACAGCCCTTGTTTAATATTGACATAGAACTACCCCCCCCCCCGCAAGTAAGATTCTTTTTCTAAGTGGAAATTTGCCCCAACCAGAGACAAATGGGACCAAATTTGCCATGATGTTTCTATATCTACCCCCCTCCCGTTCTCTCCCTTTTGAAAAAATTGATCTGCATGTGGTTATGTCTTTTATGTTATTTCCACCCCCGCCCCCCAACACACACACCCTTATTTTGAATGGCTCAGAGGCTTCCTAGGAATAGACTGGTGTGTCTCTAATTTCTGCTGAACTGATTTTATTAAAAACACTGCACCATAGGGGGTTTGACCTTCTAAAATACCAAACATGTCTGCTTTAGAAAATCACAAAGCTCTCCTCTGAAGAGCTCGTAAATCTGGTTTCAATATGGGCTGATTATAGGCTAAAAGCTTGAAGGCAGGGGCATCCAGTATCATGAGTCTGGAACTAGCCTTTTTGGGGCCAGGACAGCTTTTTTTCCTTATAACTTCTAATTGGTCCTCTTCTCTGTCTCGGCCCAAATAATGTCAAACCTCCACCAAAATTTACATGGCGGGATAAGGCCGAACTCAGAAGGGTAGCGGTCAAGTGCACTTGGGAGTTGCACAGCCAATGCTGTGTTCCAATGCTGCCTTCATCCTGCTAGCTCTGTGAACTTGGGCAAATTCCTTAAGCCCTTTGAATACTCAGTTTTGTTACCTATAAAATGGGGGCAGTGATAATGGTTTACAAGATTATTGTTTGGAGGTATGCTAGCTATTTCTGTCAACACACACAAGCGTCTTCAATGAACTAGAGGGGCCCAGCAAAATATTCCCCCAAATTTGATGGGCGCCTGGGTGGCTCAGTTGTTAAGTGGCTGCCTTTGGCTCAGGTCATGATCCTAGAGTCCTGGGATCGAGCCCCACATCAGGCTCCCTTCTCAGCAGGAAGCCTGTGTCTCCCTCTCCCCACTCTCCCTGCTTGTGTTCCCTCTCTCACTGTCTCTCTCCCTCTGTCAAATGAATGAATAAAATCTGTTTTGTTTTGTTTTTTTAAAGTTAAGAGCTTGGGGGACACCTGGGTGGCTCACTTGGCTAGGCATCTGCCTTAGCATTGGGTCCCTGCTCAGCAGGAGTCTGTTGTTTCTTCTGCCCCTCCCCCTGCTCATGCTTTCTCTCTTTCTCTCTCTCAAATAAATAAATGAAATCTTTAAAAAAAATTTTTTCAAAAAAAAATTTAAGAGCTTGGGCCCGTTACTTTTACAGTGGACATTTCCTCGACTTTTTTATACTTCGCTCTCTCATACCTGAGATTTTCAGCCCTTTCAAGCGACCTGCAGACTGCATGTAACCTTAATACAGGTTTTTAATGTATTGCTTTTAGCCTCTCATCTACTAATGACATTGGCTTGTCATTGTTTCCTTTCGGAATAATCTCGTGGCTGCTGATGGGAACACTTCAGTTTTATGGACCTTTTTTTTTTTTTGGTATTTGACAGAATGATGGTTAATCCAGGGAGAAAATCAAGGGAGTCCAGTCCGCTGACGGATCCTGTTTCAGAATCACTTGACCGGTTTGTGCGTGATTGATGCTTTCTAGACAATGGCCTCCATAGGTGCCCCCACCAAAACACAAGTAGTTCCGCAACCGGTTTTTAGGGCAGTGTGGACGTTTTCACACGGGGCAGGGGTCTAGTTAGTGACAAATCCGCTTAATTCCCCCAGATGAAGCTGATTTAGTTGGGGACTCTGAGGGTCCCCGTTGTGATGGAAAAGGAACTGCTTCCGAGACTGACCCACGCTTCTTCCCTCTCTTCCTTTGTCCCCGTTGCTCTCACTGTGCTGATAGAAAAAGGCAGGTCGCTGATCTGAGAATTTGAGACCCGACGAAATAACAAAATTAAACCCTTCTTGAAAATTTGACAACTCTTCCTTTGGAATGGTTTCAGGCTCTGAACACGTCCTGGCTGGTCGGCGCACGTCCTACCGTCCTGTGCGTGATGGCGTAATGCACTTGTCTGCCGTTCTGGGAATTTGGAGATCGGCCTGGGGAGGGGCTGGGGCTCGTGCAGCCGCAGAGGAGATAGACTTCTTACAGGAAGGTGGTGATTTTCCAGGGGATCTGCTTTGGAGAGTTCCAGTGCATTATAGGCCGAGGCCCATGAGCCATGTTTATACAAACTTTCCCCATTCTGTGAATATGAAAAGGGATTTCAGGAAAGGCATCAGAGAGGCAACCTGGGGAGATACTTTGGATAAGCAGGTAGACAATGTCTCCAGGCCTTGTCATTCCTCAAGACCTGGTGGAGTCCCCTATCTAGCAGCCTGTCGCCAGCTGGCCTCCTGGAGGCTCCTTCAAATTGCGTTTGGCAGCCTAGGCCTTGCAGACTGGATTGATGCTGGAGTGACCGGAGCGGAATCCTGAAGAGGTGAGCTGGTGACTGTTTCTGTGTGTGTGCATAGACGTACATAGCGTGGCGTGTGCACCTCTGTGCCGTGCTGGCCGGACAGTCTTGGAAATCCTGGAATAATTTCACAGCAAACCACTTTCAAGGCAGAGTGTAAGTAGATGTCGGAATTCATGGGAAGTCAGCAATTTGTTTTTCGACACGTGAAGACTGAGTTAGTTGTGATGAATTAATAAAGTCAGGGGCTGTTGTGTAAATTCACTCTGAGAGATCTCACATTACAAACCTAATGGAACAAAAATTGTTTCAGCAGTTAAAACCAAGAGAAATACAGAAAGCTCTTTATCCCTGGTCTCTTCCCCTTGGAATTTCCCTAGGGAACTGATGAGGACAGTGGAAAAACACCACACTTCTGAAAGCACTTTCTTACTTTTTCAAGTGTTGGAAGTCCACGCTGAGGCTTTTTTTTTTTTTTAAACTAAATGTAGTGGATGTGATTTTGATACCCGAGACTTTCATTCACAGTTGCCTTGCTAAATGGGGGTATTTCTCACCTGGATTTAGGGATTCAACTGTGAAATCCCGGTGGAGAGGAGGGAGGACTGACCCCTACAGCCTTTGTACCTCGCTGTGATCCAAGGAGAGCAGACCCGGAAGGGAGACCGAGCCCTCTTGCATTAGGCATCTGAATTCAGGTTGTCCGCAAATACCCAAATGTCTTCCTCATCACTTTTCTCCACTCCAAACTATTGTTTTGAAGATTTATAATTTTGTATGGGAACCCCAACGAAAATAAGTTGCCAGTGAAGGGAGTGGAGGAGAAACAATTCAAACGGATCTGAAAATTAATGGAGCGTTGCTAAGGTCAAACGTATCCCCACCTTTGAAATCTGGTGCGATCTGCAAGCGAACGACCAGACACCAGTTCTCACCGAGAAGCATTATCATCATTCCCCGTTAAACGAAGAGGTGGACTCTCCTTTTAGCACCGTGAAATATCCAGTTTTTATCAGTGTTTCTCTAAGGAATTTAAAAATAAACCACGGAGAGTTTTGTTGGTCCAAAAGGTGAAGGACATAAAATCAGCAGGCTATTTCATCTTGAGTTGGCTGGTTCTAGCCACACTGGGGTAACTTGGGGTAACTTTGTTCTCCTGGAACTGAACCTGTAACCAGAGGCTATAATAAAAGCAACAAGCAACAAGCAACAAGCAACCTTCTTTCAGGGACACAGCAAAGGTGAGTTTTATACTACCCGCCCCCTCCACAAACACCTAGCATCTTCATTAAAGGATTACCTTTTACTTCAAAATGCAACTGGCTCTTATGAACCCATATATAGTTTTATAATTGAGACTTTATATGTGTTTCTTTCATTATTAGAGCTCTCTCAAGGAAATTACTTATTGAATAGTAACTTTAAAGAAGGAGATGTAAATTTAGAAAATGTGTGTGCTTATGTGTGCCTGGGGGGTTGTGTGATCATTCATGACTTCCCAACCCTTATAACCCTTGTATTGTTTCTAGTGTCTCATAATCCTTTCATTTATTTAAACATATTTTATGCACACGCATATTTTTATTTTCCATGAGCCCTGGGTCAAACCTTTAACCAGCACCCAGTAACGTGTGATAAAAATATTAAGTTCGCGGGGCAGAGGGGCACCTGGGTGGCTCAGTGGTTAAGCGTCTGCCTTTGGCTCAGGTCATGATCCCAGGGCCTTGGAATCAATTCCCGAATCCAGCCCCTTGCTTAGCGGGCAGCCTGCTTCTCCCTCTCACACTCTCCCTGCTTGTGTTCCCTCTCTCTCTGTTGAATATCTAAGTAAAATCTTAAAAAAAAAAAAAAATATGAAGTGGGGAAAAAGAGTTTCTTTTTCTTTAAAAGCAGCACAGTTGTCCACCTTCAAAGGCAAAAACTTCTGGGCTGGAAAGAGGAAGTGTATCCTCTGGGCAAAACCTGGGGTAGCACCGGTGGGGCTGGATAGGGAGCTCGGTTTCCCCTGGGGTTCCTGGCTTCTGGCTGCCAATTTCACAGGCTGACAGAGCATGAAGGAGGCTGTGCAAAGAGGGGATTGTCTGTCCGTCTGGGATTGCTAAATGCTAAGTGTCCAGGGTCATTTCCCAGCCCGATACTTGATTGTGAAGCAGGCTCCGAGGGAAATCTTGGGAGGCCGAGGATTGTGACACACACTCTCTAGGTGGGCAGTAAAACCCGACAGCCCTCCGGGGCTGCTTGGACAATGGGAGGTTGTTTGTTGGCATTTATATGCAAATTATGGTGAGTGGCTAACCGGTTGCTTTGAAATGCTGAATTTGTTTATCCCAACGTGGGAAGCCCGACCTTTGCTTCTGGAGCAGGAGGTTGAAGGAGCTCTTTCTCAAGGCCGTCCGCATTGAATTGGGTCCAGCAGGGTCCCCGGCGTGGTCATTAACCCCGGTTGGGCTTCAGGACCGGAAGTGCGCTGTGGGTCCTCAGACTGACCCAGATGGAGGTGACCTGCTGGGAAGCTGCTGGCTTACCAAGTTCTGGAGTTTTCTCTAGGCCCCCTGGCTAGAGCTGAGCCACCCCAACAGCAAACAACTGAAAGGAAAAAATACTCCTGTCTTCAGAATATCCATCACATAAATACCTCCTCTGGAAAAAAATACATCGGCCATTTCCTTTGGCTTCATCTTCATGCCTATTCTGGGAAAGAGCACCTCCCTCCCAGGCCCAAAGAAAGACTAGCCACTGAGTCTCTCACTGGGTTGTGTCTTTGTATGACCTTTTTAAGTCAAAAGCATTTGTTCAAAACGCTCACCCTAACATTTTTTATAGTCTTTATAGCTGCTAAAGGTGTGCATATGGTTTTGGCTTCGGAGGGACGTGGGTTCAAGTTCAGACATGCCTTGTTACTAGTGATGTGACTTTGGGACAATTAATCTCTCAGTTAATTCACTTACATAATGGGGATAATATTATCAGCTTTTGGGGTTGTTGGGAGGGTTAAATGAGGTAAAGCAAATAAAGATTTAGTGCAATTCTTTGCAAAGTTGTAAATGGTAGCCATTACTACAAGGTACTGTTCCTTCAAAAGCCCTTTTACTTTCTAGACATCACACAGGTGGCCTGGGGGTCACCACTCCTACTCTGCAGACTGCATGGATTCAAAGATTTAGTGATGTTTAATCTTTTTTATCTGTGAGTGTCTTTAATTGGCCCAGTTTGACCTTTCCATGGTTATATTTTGCTCAAGACTGCGGGAAAGTACTTAATCTTGATATGAAAATACTGAAACTACCACATCCCTTGCAGGAAAACATTACTTATTAGGAAGAGTTATAGCGCTTAACCACAACACAGAACAGTTTGTGCAAACACTGTCCAAAATCGGGGAGGGATGTTATCTGCTCCCTGTTACAACAAACACCTGTTTTTGCACAACCTGTTAATGAATACACGCCTGTCGAGTGTGTTCGCTCGCCCTGCGGACTTGACTGACGGGCCAAGCCACAGCTCACTGCGCGGAGTCTAGGAGGTGGGAGCCCGTGGCACCGCCCACTGTCTGGCCACCACTGTGGGGTGGTGGCTGAAGGGCTGGCCAAGGTCACCCTTGCAGCAAGGCAAGCGGAGAATTAGAATTTTGTTCTAGACCATGCCCACCAAGATGGTTCTCACGATAATTTGTGCTTCCAGGAAAGTGGTGAGCATAAAACACGGTTGAGTTTGATAATAGTACCAGTTGTGAATCTACCAACCGGTGGTCACTTACGGTTCCTTCCTGAGAAGGTCGAGCCTTGCCTGGTGCTCCATCTTTTGATGTTCCTGTAAATTAGCCTCGTGTGGGTGTGACGCGAGCTAGTGACAGATCAGTGGGCCTTTGGCAAGCCCGGGGTTTCTCTGTGTGTCCCACCTCTGCACACAGCATCTCTAAGCAGGCACCTGACACTTCCAGGGGGACACTCGCTGAGGGAGACACAGCCGCGGGTTGCTGCTCATTTCCCAGCTGACCGGCTCTTAAACCCTTTCTGCTCTTAAACCCTTTTTCCCTTACCCTGCTTCTTCTGACCCCCTCCGTCGTGGGCGTTACTGCTCCTCGTAGACTTGAGGTTTCTTACCTGTCTCTGACTCTCCACACTCCAGCCACCTCTCCGGGTACTGCCTCCAGCTGGTTCTAACCCCTTTTGCTCTGGCTTCCTGTGTTTTCTCTCTCGATTACGGATTGCACTTTGCTTTTCTGTCCAGTGGGTTTGTTTCCCAGTGACTTGACTGGACGCTGGCTCTTGACCTAGGCTTTAACTGGGAAGCTCTCTGTGTCAACTTTGCCCATGGCGTCCTGAAGCAGACCTGGGTAATCCCTCCTACCTGGTTGTGTAGAGACAGCCTTGACTACAGACTCAAGAATCGCATTGTAACTCACTTCAGCAAGTTCCCAAGACGCGCTTTACCCAGACTTTCCGGGCGGGCATTCCTTACCCAGTAGTAACGTGGGCTTGGAACCTGTGGACTCAGGGGGCATGAGGCAAACTGTAGTGCTCAGGGCCAGGACGGTGGCTGAGAGAAGAGGCCGCCCCCCTCTGGACTGAGAACATACTGGCCATTTCTCTGGGGCCCCTGGGGCGCCAGGGCTCTGAGCTCATCCTCACCCTGGAAGTCGCTGTCCATCCCTCCAAGGCCCTCGCCTGATGGTTTTCACGGAAATCTGAAATAATTTCCCTAATTCTTGCAGCAGGCAGAACCATTGATGACCATCCATGCTTTGGTCGGATGAAGCTGAGGACGTGGCATTTCCAGTCTACTCCAGTCTGTGGATTCGACTGGAAAGATGAAGGAGGGCATCCTCTCGAAGAGGTCAAGGTGGGGTTCCTGGGGGCTGTGAGGTGGAGCCGGGTGCGTGCGCCTTACTGCTGCCTGCCGCCAGGGATGGAACTCGCCAGAGCCTCCTCCAAGAGCAGCGCTCCAGCTTAGCATGGGGCTAAGGCCCAGCAAAGGCCAACTGGGTACGGGGGTCATGGTTGGAAGAGCTGTCACGGGTACGGTAGCCAAACTGATGGCCCACGGCAGGCAGCTGGTGAGGCTGGCATCCTGGGGCTAACTGGCCTGAGGGCCAGCACAGGCCACCTGAGGGGGTGAGCGCACCTCTCTGGGCCCACCCAGTGGGCTGGGCACCACCGGAAGGTTCGCTCAGCTGCTGTCACAGGAGCCTTGCGTCCCCCCCAACCCCATGGCAGGCTGGGACCCAAGCAGCATTGGTTACTCTCCGGACATCATTCCTCTGGCTTCTGTTCCCCAGCTGCACAACGATGGTGAAGTCAGTTTTCAGTTTTGGAAAAAGGAGCAGTTTGGTCAAAGGTTCTGTAACAGCTAGCTGGAGTTCATAAATCAGGCCAACTTCCAGCTTCGTCTTTTTGGTTTTTATGTTATGTGTTTATTTCCTTTTTAGAGAGAGAGAGAAAAGGCTAGAGGGAGAGGGAAAGACAGAAGCCCCAAGCCAGCTCTAGACTACGTGTGGAGCCCGACTCAGGGCTCCATCCCAGGACCTTGGGATCATGACCTGAGCCACAAGGACTCCCCTCCATCTTTTTCATTTTCATACTGACAGTCACAAGAACACTGTTTTCCTTCTCCCTCAGCTGTCTGCTGTGGGAATTCGAGAGTGCTAGCAAGGCCCTTCAATGAATGTCCTTGGGAAAAGCACTAGAGCATAGGAATTACTATCAAAATGTTATTTTGGAATGAAGATAATTTTTTTTCTCATGGGTTTCCATGTTTTTATTTCCTTTACATTTTTAGTTCTGTGACTTTTTAAATGTAGGTTTTTGAATTGTGTCTCCTTTCTCTATGTTTATAATTAAACCAAAAAATTTGCTCCGAGAAGACAAAAAATGGAGTATACAACACTTACATTCTTATGACCATCTGTCCTTCCTTCCACCAGTAAAAAGACACCAGCCATTTGGATTATTGTTTATAATTGAATTTATATTTACAGTCAACCTCAGGCTTAGAATTGTGGCTAAGTGGGTAGGGAGAGAAGAGAGAAAAGTCCAAACAGTATAATTAACAAAAGTGGGAGTAGCACAGGTTGTGCACAGGTTGAAACAAACTTGTTGATTGCCCTAGTGTCTCAAATAAAATGGAACGATATAAAATATAAAGTTTACTCTCTCCCCTCCCCTACCAAAGAAATCCCAAAACCTTGGAGAAAAGTCTGCTTAAAAATAACCTTAGTCTGGGGCGCCTGGGTGGCTCAGTCATTAAGCATCTGCCTTTGGCTCAGGTCATGATCCCAGGATTCTGGGATTGAGCCCTGCATTGGACTCTCTGCTCGCGTGAAGCCTGCTTCTCCCTCTCCCGCTATCTCTCTGTCAAAGAAATAAATAAAATTTAAATTAAAAAAAAAAAAAAAGAACCTTCATCTTGGGGGTATCTGGGAGGCTCAGTCGGTTAAGCAACTGACTTGGGCTGGGGTTGTGATCTCCAGGTCCTGGGATGGAGCCCCGCATCTGGCTCCCAGCTCACAGAAGGGAGGCAAAGAGACAAGCAGATTCATGCTCTATCTCAGCTTAGGTCTTCATCTTGGGGTCCAGAGTTCAGGACCCTGCTTTGGGCTTCGAGCTGGGTGTGGAGCCTACCTAAAAAGAAAAAAGAAAAAAAAAACCCCAAAACAAACAAACCCTAATCTTCGTACTTTTCCCCTACTCAAGACAAATATTATGTAATAATAAAACTGGCTTTTCTTTTTGAAAGTTTTCTACAACTAGCTGAAATGTTAAGACAAGTAGACTGGATCTTGGTTAGAGACAGAGGAAGGAGTATTTGTATTTCTTATGGATCTATGCCTAAATGTTTGACATTTAAGTGGTACTTAATGATTGCAAATTTCGGGGTTCCTCTGCTTGCCTCATTGTTGGGAAAAAGTAGTGGAGTAGCTTGCTCAAGGCAATGTTGTGAACAGGGATTTCTGTCCAGGACCGCATTGCTGGGCCATCTTTTCTCCAAAAGATAGAGATAACTTGTGACAAAAATAAAACCAAGCCCACACAGTCTTACTTCTGAATGGAAACTTTATAGGAGCCCCTTGTCTCTACCTTTCAGGAAGGCGAAGCCACGCTACACACAAACCACATTATCTCTGCCAAGTCCTACCTTATCCCTCCCAGGGAAACCAGGAGAGAATTCTCTGCCTTGCTTGTTTCTGGGACCTGGGGGATGAGAAGACGTTTGTTCTGTTCTTTGCAGATTTAATTCCTTGAGGGAAGATTCCGCATTTATTTTTGAGTAATCTCTACGCCCAGTGTGGGGTTTGAACTTACAACCCCGAGATCAAGAGCTGCACGCTCTACCAACTGAGCCAGCCAGGCGCCCCGAACTGTACAGTTTATATATTGCTTTGGCAGCAATGGGGGAAAGATCTGTATTCTCCTCTCCAATGACACCCTTATTCTGGGAATTTAAAAAGGGCACTGTCAAATTTCCTTTCTCTAGCTCTTGGGAAGGATGTCGAAAGGGAGTGAATGTGCAGTCTTCTCCTCTCTCTTCCTTCTACGTGCTTCTTACCTTCCTCACCAAATGAAGCAGAAATCGACTGATTTGGGTGACTTTAAAAAAAATGGTTTAAGTGAAAATAATCTAATTTCAGTGTAATTAACATACAGTGTTGTATTAGTTTGAGGTGTACAATACAGTGACTCAACACTTCCACACCACACCTGGTGCCCATGACAGCAGGTGCTCCCCCCCCACCGCCCCGCTTCATCACCTGTGTCACCCATCCCCGCATCCACCTCCCCTCTGGTCACCATCAGATTGTTCTCTGTAGTTGAGAGCCTGTTTCTTGGTTTGTTTCTTTCTCTCTCTCTCTTTTTATTCCTTTGCTCATTTGTTTAAATCGTGTGGTATTTGTCTTTCTCTGATATATTTTGCTTAACATTATATTCTAGCTCCATTCATGCTGTTGCAATTCACTCTTTTAATAGTCTTGATTTTTATTTTTATTTATTTATTTATTTATTTTTAAAGATTTTTATTTATTTGACAGAAAGAGAGAGAGAGAGAGAGAGACAGCCAGAGAGGGAACACAAGCAGAGGGATTAGGTAAAAACAGACAGATTCTGGTGGAATTTCAGTGAATAGGACCAGGATATATTTTGGAAAGTCGTCAAATGTCAAACATTATGTAAATTATATTTCTGAAGCTTCACTCAAACTGTAATTATGTTTGCACAGTGTCTTTTTCAGCAAGAGAGACTCAACTTTCTTCATGGTTATGCTTTGACAACCCCATTCACTTTATTCATAACACTCTCCTAAAAGAATTTCCTTTCCAGAAAACAGTTAATGAACCCAGCATAATGGGAATTTTCTACACGATTGAATTCATGGAAGAGTAACATTCTATTCCAGAATAATCAACCAGTCCAGAGACACTCAGCTTCTCACTGAACAATGACCGTTTGGTAAATCAGAACTAAAGTCAACAATGTCGTAGCAGTTGTCAGACGCTGACAAAAATGTTGGGATCAGAAAGTGAAGACATCAGGTTACGTGGAACGCTCCGCTCAAGTCTAACTCACAAAAGGTCACCAGGATGACTAGCACATGAAAGGTCAATGTTTAACTTTTTCCAAGTGTCGCTTAAAAGAAATGTGTAAGAGAGGAACAGGAGGGAGAGAAACACAGAGGGAGAAACTTGGTTGGTTATATCAATGCATTAAAAGCTGTTCTGGACAAAGAACGAGAAGAAAGTCTTAATAATGTTCAAGAAGTCTTCATGTGCGGGCCTGTGGGTGGCTCCTTCGGTTAAGGATCTGCCTTTGTCTCAGGTCATGATCCCGGGGTCCTGGGATAGAGTCCCGCATTGTTTCCTTGCTCAGTGGGGAGACTGCTTCTCCTTCTGCCCCATCCCCTTGCTTGTGATCTCCCTCTCCCTCTTCCAACTAAATAAATAAAATCTTAAAAAAAAAAAAGTCTTCATGGGCTATACAGACCAATTCTTCTTGATTTACTATATTCTATGTTTACATACATGCTGAGAGAGAGAGAGAGAGATGAAAATAAACAAAAAGAATGAGAGGAAAAAAGAAAACATAAATAAATATTGGAAGAGTGGGTGTAGAACAGAGAAACAAATGGAACAGGTTAACATTTAATGAAACGAGCCCCAGGGTCACACGTGAGATCCAAGGGGTGGTTAACATCCAGCGTCTCCAGAGCTCAGACCAGCGTGTGAAGAAACGCAGGGTCTCCAGCAAGGGCTCTCTTGCCAGCATCCGGACTGATTCACAGCCCAGTTAGACCCCGGCTCCTCCTCCGCTGTCGCCTCCTCATCATTGCTGTTTCTGCTCCTTCCCTTTTCCCTGTCTCTGCGGCAAAGCGCTCAGACGAGGTGACTTTAAGTGTGGACCCGGGTGGGGCTGGTCCACAACCTGTTTTGTACTGGTTTATGGAGAGCGCGCGTCGAGAAACTTTTAAGCAATTCGATGGAATGATGCAATGTCTGTAGCATCTAATGAAAGACCAGGCTTCATTTTGTACATCTTTGGTTTTAATTTCTTTCAACTGGTAACTTACTTGTACTGTATTTTACAAAATACCGTTTGCGATGGTTTGGGAAGAAAGGGTCTGACATTACAGTCAGCTGGAAGCCCTGCCCTGGAGAACCAGGAGGTAGTGCATTGAAGGAAAGGCCATCCCGCTTTTCCAAATGCGGATGGAGTTGATATGAAGTGGAGGAAAGCCAAACCTTTCCCCTCCCGAAGAGCCTGGTTGGATGCAACAGCCTCTCGTTAATGTCGGGCTTCAGAGCAATGATTCTGCAACACAATTGTCTTAGGACTCCTCTGACCTTTAAAAACTTCAATTTCCAGGTGTTCATTGCTAGGATATAGAAATACAATTAAAAAAAAATTATTTAGGGACGCCTGGGTGGCTCAGTCACCTGCCTTTGGCTCAGGTCATGATCTCGGGGTCCTAGGATCAAGTCCTGCACTGTGCTCCTTGCTTAGCGGGGAGTCTGCTTCTCCCTCTGACTGCCACTCCTTCTGCTTGTACTCTCTCCCTCTCTCTCTGTCTGACAAACAAACAAATAAATAAAATCTACAACAATAACAACATTTTATTTATTTATTTGAGAGAGAGCATGAGTAGGGGGAAGGGCGGAGGCAGAGGGAGAAACAGACTCCCCGCTGAGCAGGGAGCCTAATCTGGGACTCAATCCCAGGACCCTGGGATCATGACTTGAGTCAAAGGCAGGTGCTTAACCGGCTGAGCCACCCATGTGCCCCAACCCATTTTAAATTTTAAGTGAAAAGTAACTGCATTTTCCAAAGCAAAAAATTAGTGAGAAGTGTGGTTGTGTATATTTTTGAAAATCTCTTTAATTCACGGATTAACAGAAGATGGCTGTATTCTCATATCTACTTTTTAAAAAAACATTGTATTTATTTGAGTGGAACAGAGAGACAGCACACGTGGGCGCTCATAAGAGGGGAGAGGCAGAAGGAAAAGCAGACTTCCTTAGCAGACAGCCTGATGCAGGGCTTGATCCCAAGACGCTAAGTTCATGACCCCAGGGGACAGCAGACGCTTAACCAACTGAACCACCCAGGCACCCCCTCGTACCTGCTTCTGCATTCAATCTGTTGCGGTATCATCCATCATGAAGTCTCTGGAATAATCCCTTATATGTTCATGAGAAAATGAGAGTCAAAAACCAAACAAACAAATAACATCTTATTAGGAGAATAGTTTTGACCTTGTAGAACCCAAAAAGTCTTGGAGACCTGTAGTGTCTCCAGACCAGAGACACTTTGAGAACTTCTGGTTTACAGCATCTGCTCAGACAATAATAGGTAATGTGTCCTGACTGTCTTCCAACGTATGTATGTTCATTTACAAATTATATATACATGTATATATATATAATTATATATATGACTATCATCAGTTTGTATATTATATAGAATAGTGAAGTAATGTCTTACTGTTAAACTAAAATAAAATGCAATAGAAAATACAGTGTTTTCCTCCTGAGTCTTTTCCTGCCATGCTGTGCACTCTCGACCCTAACTTGGAGGAGACCGCTTTGGAGCAGCAGCAGGAGACACGGAAATCTTGCCTCTGGGGCCGGTCCTATCCTGCAGGAAGCGCCCGCCCTGGGGAAAAAGGAGACTATGGGAGCACACACCCGTAGAAAGAGAAGTCACGCAAAGCTTGGTCTCATCAACTATTAACATACCTTGAAGCATCAATCCAAGGGGTTTTATGCTGTGATGAAATGCTCTATTTGAATAACCAGAATTCAGAGCCTCCTGGGGACAGCATCAAATTCAGCCCCTCAACCAGATTCTTTCAAGAAGGGGGGATTAACAGACAACTTTGCTTTGTTCCTTCCCAGCCCTAGAGCAGGGCCCTGGGTCCTAGAGTCATGGGAAGACTAGACTGTTCCTTGGCTGTTTCTCTAAGATTCCAATCCTTTTCTGGCTGGCTGTAAGCATATAGTTTATTTTTACCCAGTTTCTGAGGAAAGATCAGAGCCTTATAGCTCTCAAGTATGAGGAATGTATTAGGTATTTTTTGCTGAGTAACGAGTTACCCCCAAACTTGCAACTGAAAACCACAAACATTTGTCACTTCATAGTTTCTATAGGTCAAGAATAATGACAATTGGGGTTCAGAGATGCTCACAGGTGTGCGGTCCGGGAGTGGGCCGGGGCTGTCATCAACTCAAGGCTCAACTCGGGGAAGATCTGCTCCCAAGGTCATTGGTGTGGCTGTTGGCTGAAGACAGCAGCTCCATGCCATGTGGGCCTCTCCCTCAGGGAACACACGACAGGCAGCTGGCACACCTCAGAGAGAGCCAGCAAGAGAGCAAGGAAGGATGCTTGTAACAGAAGCCGCAGCCTTTTTTGTATGAAATCTCAGAAATAATATCCCACCATATTGCTGTATTCTTTTTTTTTTAAGATTTTATTTATTTATTTGACACAGAGAGAGAGAGAGATCACAAGTAGGCAGAGAGGCAGGCAGAGAGAGAGGAGGAAGCAGGCTCCCCACCAAGCAGAGAGCCTGATGTGGGGCTCAATCCCAGGACCCTGAGATCATGACCTGAGCCGAAGGCAGAGGCTTTAACCCACTGAGCCACCCAGGCACCCCATATTGCTGTATTCTATTTGTTAGAAGCAAGTCACTAGGTCCAGTCCACACTAAAGGGGAGGGGACTCCACGAGCAGAGAGATTTCAGGGGGGAGTGACCCCTGGGCTATCTTGGAGGCCACATACCGTAGGAGGAGAAATTCCCAACCACTTTTTGGATTAATTTCCCACTCTTGGTCACTGTGTACTAGAACAAAAAAGCTCTAGAAGGAAAGGATTTTTCTGACTTCAACACCCTGTGTACTTCCAGGTCCAGCAATAGTCCCAGGAGGAGGGCACACATATGTGTAGAATAAATATATATATCCATTAAATGATGGGAAGACAAGACTCATTATGGAGGTTCTCAGTCCTTTTGTATCTTGTTTTGCTGCTTAATTCTTATTCAGAGAATGTAGGCCCAAGGTGAATGGTATTTTCTTTTTTTTTTTTTCTCATTCATAAATACACAATTTTATGTGTTATTTTCAGGGGAAACTTAGGCATTAAACTGTAAGCTGATAAAATACGGGTACGTAAAAAAGTATAAAAATATAAATAACCCCTTACAATAAGTTTTAGTGAATTAAAGTCTTAATATCTTTAAATTTAAAAACCACAAGCCTATCTATTATGTCAAGGTCATAAATCAAAGGACGCTACGTGACCAGCAGCGCCCATGGGTACACGCCAAGGCCAACGAGGGGCTGTCCCCAACGCCGGCTCACCGGGAGGACTGGTCCCCGGGGCCTCAGTGCGCCATCTAGAAAGGTTGTGATGAAACTGAAGCCTAACATTTAACAACATACGAGAGACCTTACAGAGAAGCGGAGGTAAGTCCTGGGTGCCAGAGAACCTGGTCCATCTGGCTGCTGGCAAAGAAGAGGGCATAGACAAGAAGCCTCCGGAAGCACTGGAGACTCAGCACCCCCGAGCCAGCCCCAGGCTCTGACAGGCCCCCGACAGCTAGGGAAGGTCTGTCCTTAGAGCATGCGGGCGGCGCTGCTTACAGGGGTTCCGGTCGCTCCAGCGTCCTGTCCCGTGGGCAGAACCCGTGCAGGGCGCGTGAGTCTCAAACACCCCAAACTCCAGAGAGGACTGGGGTCAGGCAAAGAAAACGAGCCAGCCGGCAAGAGGGAGAGACTGGCGAGGCACTGTGAACAGAGAATGGTATTTTCAATCAGTCCTCACTGTAAACCTAAAAAAATTCTCAGAGTAAATTCATAATCCTGGTACCCTAATAGCACAGATCAGTGAGAAATCAAATGTTTGATCAATGGCCAATAAGCACGTGAAAAGATGCTCTGTGCCCCTCTAGCCAAGAGGGAAATGCCAAGTCAGAACCAAGATGAGATAGTCACACCCATTCGGATGACTATCTTTTTTTTTTTTTCTTTTTTAAAGATTTTATTTATTTATTTGACAGACAGAGATCACAAGTAGGCAGAGAGGCAGGCAGAGAGAGAGGAGGAAGCAGGCTCCCCTCTGAGTAGAGAGCCTGATGCGGGGCTCAATCCCAGGACCCTGAGATCAGGACCTGAGCTGAAGGCAGAGGCTTAACCCACTGAGCCACCCAGGCGCCTCTCGGATGACTGTTCTTACCAGCCCCAATAACAACCACAACAGCAGCAACAAGAAGAAGCTGGAAAAGAAATATTGGTGAAGGTGTGGGGAAAGGGGTGTCCCAGCACACTGCTGGTGGGGATGTAAAATGTGCAGCCATCGTGGAAAGCAGTTTGGGGGTTCTTTCCACAGTGAAACATAGAATTACCATAGGATCCAGCGATAAAGAACTGAAAGCAGGGACTCAAGCAGACACCTGTGCCCTAGCGTGCTCGGTGGGGTCCTTCACACGAGCCAGCAGGTGGGAACAACCCAAGTGTCCAGCAGCGGGTGAGTGGATAAACAGAACAAGCAGCTACATACAATAGATTACTGTTCATCTATAGAAGAAATGCAGGGGCGCCTGGGTGGCTCAGTGGGTTAAGGCTCTGCCTTTGGCTCAGGTCATGATCCCAGCGTCCTGGGATCGAGCCCCGCATCGGGCTCTCTGCTCAGCAGGGAGCCTGCTTCCTCCTCTCTCTCTGCCTGCCTCTCTGCCTACTTGTAAACTCTGTCTGTCAAATAAATAAATAAATAAATCATCAAAGGAATGCAGTTCCGACACTTGCTGTGGCACAGATGAACCTTGAAAACATGATGATACGTGAGATAAGCCAGACACTAAGGGCGAATGTTGCCCGCCTCCGGAAGCACACCGGGAAGGAGAGGCCGCTCCAGTCCACGGATTCTAATGCTAATCTCCTCCAGAGACACCCTCGCGGACATACCCAGAAACATTATTTGACCAAATATCTAGGCTCCCTGCGAGCCAGTCAAGTTGCCACAGACCATTAACCGTCACACGGGCAAAATAAGTTCCACATTCTAACCACGGCTGGTGGGGACTCCCAGGAGGAACCTCGTTCTGGTCAGGCCTGGGCCGGAGATGGGGAGAGGCCCGCGGAGACACTGGCTGACCCGGACAAATCAAAGGCTGACAGAATGGGACAGATTCGGTTCAGTTTCGCACAGAATTAACGGTTAAAAGGGAGGTTAAAAGCGCCCCAAATACTTAAATTTCTTTTTTTTAGAACTGGTTTACTGAGCTAATCGGCCATCTGTAAGACTCCTGGTTGATGTCCTCTGAGGATCTGTGGTAACTCTTCCCCCGCCTTCTGGTCCAAGCGCCTAGTCTTAGCAGTTTGGATTCGTGTGGTTTCAGGCATCAGTGACTTTATAGTTCTGACTTTCGGTCTTGTTCTCTTCCAGAGAAGCCCCATTTATGTATCCAGTTTTAGAATTCTGGGAGCGTGAAGAGGACTCAAGAGATTGACTTTGCCATTGTTTCTTCTGACTTCCGGCCTTCAATCCTGTGGAGACTTCCAGTGGACTCTGTCAAGCCTGTTCCTGAAAAATGGAGTTTGGTAAAAGGCCATATCATACTTAATACTTCAGATTCAGGACTCCCACTAATTATTGTTTCCTCTCCTCTGGAAATCTGGAAGTTCCTTAGGATGCGCGCTGGAGGCTGACCTGCTGTGTGAATAGTTGGTCTCCATCTGCGGCCACGGATTTGGGAGCAGGATGTCATTCTGGGTGGCGATCTGATTCTGGTATGCCTTCTCCTTTTTCATTATTTTCACCTTTAAACAGGTTTGGACAAAGCTTCACCACAGAGAAAGAAACCAGGATGGGTCTTTCTGTACATGTGGATAGTACAGTCGTCATACCTCTATGGTACTCAGCCGGCGGGACCAGGTCGAGCAAATGTGCCCCCCACTCACTGGGGGAGGGACTTCGGACAGACCCCACTGCATGCACTTCCCGTGAGACATCCTAGAGCCTCCCACTTGGATGCCTACTGGAGGCAGAAAGACAAAACAAAGAAACACCCCACAACCTCCAAACCAGGCCATATCAATCACGTCCAACCTACTCCAGACTTCCAGTACCAAAGTCGGAAAAGGAAGATATTTGGCTGTGGGAGCCTCACAGGTAGCCAAAGGCCTTCTCGCAACTGTAAGGGTAAAACTCATCCGGTAGAAATGCTGCCTGAAAAAGAGAAAAGAAAAACCGGGCAACTGACTGCAAGCTTGAAGGAAAAGAGCTATCTTTCTCCTTTTTACAAGCTTAGAGCTGAAAGGCAGTCATCCTGGGGATAAAAATCCATCACGAGGGCGGACAGAGTAGAGGCAGTTTGGGAGTGGAGAGGCCAGATGCCTGCACACAAAATAATAAAATGTTTTCCGTTGCTGTCATCTACATGGTGAGTGAAAAAGGATCCAGGGATAAGACAAACCCCCGAAGTGGTTTGGGGAAATTAGTGCTGATGTTTCCCATTAAAGTAGTAGAAATAATGGTCACAACCGAACATTTACAGAATTCATGTAATGCCTGGGATCCACTGGGCTTTAAAAGAGGATCTGATTCACACCTCCTACCAAGAGAATGAATTAATTTTTAGTTCTCAGGGGTGGCATGAGGGACTTCCCACAGGCGCTTGGACTCATCAGATTGTAAAGCCAAGCATAGTCAGAGGAAGCTAGTCAATGCCTTTTTCTGATGGCCCAGAGAGGTTGAGTGACTGGCCCAAGGTCACACAGCTACTTAGTAGAATTGCTAGGTCTTGCATTCGGTTATGTTTGCTTTGAATCCAAATGGTCACTTTCTAACTGTGCGCCTTTGGGAATGTCACCCAACCTTTCTGAGCCTCAGTTTCATTACGTATAAAATGTGGATAATAAAAGCACTGACCTCAAAGTCCTATCGTGAGGATTAAATGAGCTAATCCGTGCTTGAAACAATGCCCGGCACATAGTAAATATTCAATGCATGCTAGCTATTGTTAGCTATTCTTCTTTTTAAAGGTAGCATTCATTTAAAAAAACCACTGATTTGACAACTTCCCTTTTGCCACAGTTTTAATACAATGGCAGAGAGCACTGGTGGTCAAGTCGGGTTTTGCTGCAAATCTTGACCAACTTGGCAGCTAGATTGCTGGGAGTCTGAAGCTCAAGTGGGTCCCTTCACTTCCGGGGCAGTTAGATGTTTTGGCAAAGTGTCCGTCCTGCTTCCTGGCTAGGTCTTTGCCGGAGGTTCCTTGTGGTGACCAGGTTGGGTCTGGGAGACAGGTGAAGCACAGGCCCTCTGACTTTGTTCTGGCCAGGACTGTCTCACCTGGTTAGAGGCAAATAAATCACCGGACAGTCCTGGAAAGCACAATCAGGGGCTGTGTGTTTTGTAATTCCAGAAAGCTCTACCATTCCCTCCTGTTCAGGTCTCCTTACCTGTAGGCAGATGCTGGATCTTTGGAAACAATTCCTTTAGATAAGACACGGAATCCCTATTAATAAAAATTCCAAGGCAAGAGCTAATACTTTAGTTTATTATCAGTCTTACTTGAAGCAAGTAGGTGAAGAGGGAACTGGGCTCAGCGAATACTGGAGATACTGGAATGGGGAGGAAAAGATTCAGAATTCAAGGGAAATTTTTATAGTTTAGTCTAACCCAGGAGCTCCTGGAAACCAAAATATAATCAAGTCACCGTAACCTGTCGCCATTTTGAATTCTGTAACAAGCAGGGGTGAGCCATCTATGCCCTGTGGGTCTGGGTATTCTCCATAAACGCTGCTCTCCCAAACCAAATCTCCCCTTTAATAATTTATTTCCCTCCCTCTACCATTTGTCTGACATAATTTATCAAACAAAATTACTGACAAGGGGCGCCTGGGTGGCTCAACCAGTGAAGCATCTGCCTTCGGCTCAGGTCATGATCTGAGGGTCCTGGGATCGAGCCCCACATCGGGCTCTCTGCTCAGCGGAGAGCCTGCTTCTCCTTCTCCCTCTGCTTCTCCCTCTCCCTCTGCGCTTGGTAAAATTGTTTTGCTCTTCAATAAGTGCTTATTACTATACCTATTGAGGCCAAGTTAACACGTCTTTTCAACATAACTCAGATTTGCATTTATTACAAATACACACGATTAGCCAACACTCGTCTCTAGCCTTTTGTGAGGAAATCTCCAGCTTCGGATTTATTTTATTCCCCCCTCCCCCAATGGACTGAAGCCATGACTGGTGGGAATTTTGGTGAGTAAATAGTTTGGGGTCCACTTGGTCAAGCGTGTTCTGAGAATGGCTCTGAGTCTTGTTGCGTATGAATCCGCAGTGGCAACGATGCACCGTCGCGATTAAAGCCAAGAAGCATGGGGCATTCCATTAAAGGAAATAAGCATTAACTTTCCTTCCCAGCCTGGTTACTCGGGACATTAATCAGCCCATAAAAATGGGATTAAGTCAACTCTCAATTTAGTTTTGTAGTTCACCTTGAAAATGTAATGCTCTTTTGTTTCTTAATATCTGGTGATCACATTTTTCGAGGTAATGAAAGAGCAGGGATATTTTCCCACAAATTTTCATGGGGATTCGTGACTACAGATGGAACCCTCCCTGAAGACATAATGAACAATTATTCAATCTGGGAAATGGCTTTGGAGGAGCCCTTCCAGCTGGGGGTATATAAAGTGAGTTTCCTAAAAGCTGTATAAACGAGAGACCAGAACAACCCTCAAACACAGTCATTTATTTTCTCATTTATTGCCTAATGAATATGGCATAATATCATGAACCTATCAGCTTGAAACTGTTCTCACTCTGAGTCCCCCAAGGCAAACAGATGGGTTTTTAAATCCTTTTCTTAAAGACTTACTGGATTGCAAAGCCTTTGCTGACATGTGGGGCCTGAAATTTTCTTGAGTTCTAAAACAGCCTCCTCAGTTTTAAAGGAACTACCCCGATTCTCTCCTAAAGGTTTGCTTTTTCATTTTTCCTTTCCTAGGATACTCCGAGGGAAGCCATCTTAGCCTTCACCGCTGCTAGAGTGTCTACTGCTCCCAGCTACAGAGGACAGATTAAGGTTAATGGGGATTTTCCCAAGAAATGACTTTTATTCAATTTAAAATACTAGTCTTTACTCTAAGATTTTGTTCTTTCTCCATTTTGGTAATTAGGTAAGTAGGTGATTTTTTTGTTGTTGTTGTTGTTGAAGTATCTTTTGGAGATAAAATTTTTTCCAAAAAGCTTTTAAAAAAAATTTTATTTATTTACTTGACACAGAGAAAGAGAGAGATTACAAGTAGGCAGAGAGGCAGGCAGAGAGAGAGAGGGGAAAGCAGGCTCCCTGCTGAGCATGGAGCCCAATGTGGCTCTCGATCTCAGGGCTCTGGGATCATGATGTGAGCCAAAGGCAGACCCTTAAATGACTGAGTCGCCCAGGCGCCCCTCAAAAAAGGGGCTATGAATCTAAGAGTCTAGGAATCGCTGGTTTAGTGGAATCCGGCTACCTTGCAGGGCAAGGGCAAGGCCATTGCGCTCCCCGAAGGCTGATGGTTGAGCTGGTGGCTGAGCTGGGTCAGCCCCGGCTTCTGTCTTCCTGCTGTGTTGCTTTATCTCTATCAGGTTCGCTCTTGGAAATGGATAGAGAAGTGGCCCAGGGGAACTGGATATAGTTCTTGCCAGTAAGAAAGGTCATCAGGGTAATCCATGAGGTCCTGCTTTGTGGAGTGATTCTAAAAGTGGTCATGCCAAGAGCAGAGAAAGCCTCATGTGCTGATGAGGCCATGGCTGTGGTTAAATTCATTATCTCAGGCCTCCCTCCTGCTGACAGGTGTCTGCAGGTAGCCGAGGGCATGATCTGGTTCTGAAAGGCCGATGCTTGTGTGTGCACGTGTGTGCACTTCCACTGGGAGTGCGCAGTGGGGAGGGTGCTATTGAGGTGCTGTGGAGTGTTCTGGCCACCTTTCATAAAGTACTGTAAGGCTTGAGCTTGAACTGAGCTGACATTGTGCTGAGTGGTCCACAGCCCAGGATAAAATGATCCCATCTTGGACCAAACAGCACCGTCCCTTGGGTCAAAGCAGGGTGTCTAAGAGGGCCTTAGGCTCCTAAAGGATCTTTTAGTTTGCACTGAAATCCCCAGGGTGTAAGGAAAGGAGCCCAGGTGCAAGACATTGATACTGGTTTGCAAGCATGAGTCAAGAGCCTGGATGTGACATCCCAGGGCTCAGGCTGTGGAATGCAATGGAGAGATACTGGTCCCCCTCATTCCCTCCCATCCAAAGCACATCCTTATTCTGGATTGATTGGGAGAGGGTGGTATGAGGGTGAAGAACATCCGGAGAGATCTGGTGTCCCACATGAGGGAGGAGTTGGCACTTCTTGCAAAGCAGGGGGATGTCCACGGCCAGCAATAACCCCAAAGGGTCAAAGTGGTGCCTGGATTTGGTGTTGGCTGAGTGGGTTGCTCTGTTAAAGGGAAAGATATCTGACCATGAAGTTCAGACCAATTCAGGGTGGCTTTTCGGTCATCACCCTCTTAAAACAGCATGGACAGGCAAGCTCCTTTGCTTTCACTGGATGCCTGTGATTCTTAATAATATAAAATTCTTACGTATCTACAGCCAGATGCTCGTCCAGGTGAGGTGTCCGCAAAACATGTCATACGGAGTAATCTTCAGCCTGCCTAGTATGTTTCCCTCGAGATCCTACTGCTCTTACCATCCAGACTTCAAGACCACTAATCTCTCACCAGCTTATTCTAGATAGAAGGCTATTTTTTGTTTTAAAGGAATGCTACTTAGAAGGATCATCAAAAGGTCATCAAGCTTCTTGTTTATTTACTGGTTTGGAAGATCAAGTTTCCTGTTAATAGACGTGGGACTCCAAAAGAGAACAACACTCGGAGTCCAGCCCTTCCCGGAAGGATTGAAATTCACAAAATAGGTTGAAGGGAAAAGGCACTTTCTCCTTTAAGTGGAGGGAGGCATGTGGGAGCCGAATTTAATCTGTTACAGTTCCCAAAGTATTTTTTTTTTAATAGAGCTGAAACCTTTCCGAAACGGTCCAAGATCCAAATAATGTTCTTATCTGTAGTTTTCTTTGGAAACCGTACAGCAGTAGATATAGATGTCCAAACTCGTATCCAGCCCTGTCTTAGGGAGCTGGATATGGGAAGGCTCTTGCCAGCTGGTAACACACTGTTTCTCCGGCTCCCTTTCCTTCTCCAAGTTGAAAACTTTTTTTTTGGTTCACCAAGTTGACCTTCAAAATGCCAACTCCAAGGATGCCAATTCAAATTTGCTGTGTATTGAGCAAAGCGCCCCCAATTTCTCTTTGATCGCTTTTTATCTCTTCATTGACGGTGGGGACTTCAGGGCGCAGGAGAACGGGGAAGATATCAGGCTGCTCTGGGCCCACAGTCTGGACTCGGAAGCCAAGATACTGTTTCACGAAGCCCACTTATCTGAGCGGGGTGCATCTAATTGAAGCATTTAGGCTTCGGTACGGGCTTGTACTTAACAGCATCCAAATGGTTGTTCTTTCTAGTTTTATTAAAGGAGCCGGATCCTTCTCATAAGTTTTCCATTAATGGGATTATAAATTGATATAATTTTAAGTCCAAGAATGCAGAACTGGTATGTGGTAAACATAAACATGTGTTTGGTGTTAGATATAAACTAGTGTAGCCAAAGTGGGCAAGTGTTGTAAACTTCAAACATAAAACAGATGTCAGGTAATTAGAGACATGTAAGTGATGACAACAGCAGTGAGCTGTAGCAATGAAATGAATTGTTAGTTTAGGCAGGAATCACTGTGGCCCTGGTGGATTTATCACGTTTCTAGCTGCTGTGTGAACTTGATGTTACCCTTCTCCAGGAGAATACAAGAACTGCTTTTTTGATTCAAAGGCAGGAAGTCCAACTTGGAAGCATGCAAACCATGGTGCTCGTTTTCTGAGTCTGAAGAAATTGATTGGCATTGCCTATTGCAAAAATGGATGAGTTGGTGAGCAATTTGAAAGTGGTATTTCAGCTCATTCTCTCATGTTAGGAGCAAACTCTGAGACCCCTTTGGGAGAAGTCTGGTGGGATTGTCGGTGAAGTCTGGGTGGTGGGCTTCCTCCCAGCGATGTGGGAGGGTCTGCTTACTCTGCGCAGGTGACTGGTGTATTTTAGGGAGTCCTTTTAGCTTTGGAGCAAATTTTGCAGTTGGGTAAAGCCTAAATGAAAGAGACCCTGGCTGTAGTTTTCTGATGCCCAGAAAGTAAAATTTTAAGCAAAAAGTCTTGGATCTGGGGAGGAAGGGCATGAGGCTTCCTCCTACAGTACCAAACTGAAACCAACGCCTTTGCTTTAGCTTTTATGGAGTAGGAAATCACTATTAGCCAAAGGATCATTTAAACTTTTTTTAAAAAAAGATTTTAGTTATTATTTATTTGATAGACAGAGATCACAAATAGGCAGAGAGGCAGGCAGAGAGAGAGAGGGAGAAGCAGACTTCCTGCTGAGCAGAGAGCCCGATGCAGGGCTCGATCCCAGGACCCTGAGATCATAACCTAAATACAGAGGCTTTAACCCACTGAGCCACCCAGGCGCCGCTAAACTTTTTTTTTTTTAATTTAAATTCAATTTAATTAACAAATACTATATTATTTGTTTCAGAGGTAGAATTTCGTGATTTATTAGTTGCATAGAACACCCAGTGCTCATTCCTTCAAGTGCCTCCTTCATGCCACCACCCAGCTACCCCATCTCCCTATGTCCCTTTCAGCAATGCTCAGTTTGTTTCCTATAGTTAAGGGTCACTTATGGTTTGCCCCCCTCTCTGTTTTTGTCTTACTGTATTTTTCCTTCCCTTTCCCTGTGTTCACCTATTTCGTTTCTTAACTTTCACATATGAGTGAAATTATATGTTATTTGTCTTTCGCTGACTTATTTCACTTAGCATAACACCCTCTAGTTCCATCCACATTGTTGGAAATGGCAAGATTTCATTCTTTTTGATGGTTGAGTAATATTCCATTGTATGTGTACACCACATCTTCTTTATCCATTCATCTATCGATGGACATCTGGGTGCGATTGCTGGGGCATAGCATAGCTCTATTTTCAACTTTTTGAGGAACCTCCATGCTGTTTTCCAGGGTGGCTGCACCAGCTTGCATTCCCACCAACACTGAGCAGGGAGCCTGATGTGGAACTTGATCCCAGGACCCTGGGATCATGACCTGAGCTGAAGGCAAACACTGAACCAATTCAACCACCCAGGTGTCCCTCAATGGATCATTTTAACAAATCATTTCTGATTTAGTGATATCAAAATCTAACAACTCTGATGTCATCCGTGTATAACCAAGTTCACGTTCTAACAATCATACTTCAGCACAGCTGATTCATTTTTCGCATTAACTGGTATAAAAGTGTGTCCTTTGTCTAGCTAGATGTCCAGATCTTGAAAGCATCAAAGCCATACGCTGTTTTAACAATGAATTTGAAGAAGAGTCTTCAAGTGCTCAGGGGGACGAAAACGATGGATACCATTGACTTGTTATTGGCTGGCCAGAGGCCCAAACCAAGAAAGTCATGGAGTTAACACCAGCTTTAATTTCAGAGTGTGGTCCATTCTGGGGAGAATAAAAGCACTGTTGATGAAGTGGTCCTCCTTTCCGTTATGACACCTGGATGTGGCACATCCAACCAGAGACCCTCCAGCCTTCTACCTGCACGCAGAACATGACGAAGCCCCATTAAATTATGAACGTTCACTGACCCTTCTACCCTCTCCAGCTGCCAACTTTGAAGCAGTACGGTGTTCCTCTTGGGAGCAACATTTCTTCCGTGTCTTCAGAGGCTCATGTCTATCTTAGGTAAAGGAGCACTAGACTTGGAGGCAAATAGCCCAACGCTATTAATTTTTAGGATCGTGAAATATCCTGGTCTTCCACTTCCACCTTTATAAGATGGGGTTCATAATATGTGGCCTTCCTACCTCCTGAGTTGTTGAGTGAGCCATGAGAATGCATTGTTAGTACTATTTTGCCTGTTCATGCTGCTGGAATGCCCTTCCTCTGCTCTACCAGGCCATCTCCCATAGAGCCCTCAAGACCCTGTTAAAATGTCCCCTCATCTGCCAAGCTTCTGGACTCCTCAGTGCAGAGTGGCACCCTCTCCCATTCTGTGTCTGCCAGCCAACCACACTGGATTGCGTTGTTTACACGCGTGTCTCTACTGTTGGACTCCGAGCTCCTTGAGCAGTGGGACAGTGTCTTACTCGCTTTGTGTCCCCATCTCCAACATCATAGCTGGCTGTAGGGGACGCTCAAGAAAATTTTGTTAAGGGGCGCCTGGGTGGCTCAGTCTGTTAAGTGTCTGCCTTCGGCTCAGGTCATGATCCCGGGGTCCTGGGATCAAGTTCTGCGTCAGGCTCCCCACTCAGCAGGGAGTCTGCTTCTCTGTCTGCCTGCTGCTCCCTCTCTGTTTGTACTTTCTCTATCTGTCAAATAAATAGATAAAATCTAAAAAAAAAAAAAAAAAAAAAAGTCTGCTTAATTGATGCTTGGAGGACCCTGAATGGATCCCATGCTTTGGGTGGAGGATTCTAGACCACGGAAGAAGAGACACAGCCTTCTGTTTTGCCTTTTGTGCCAAAAGATGGCCAAGTGACAAAGCCTCACCTGGTCACGGTCAGATCCAGGCTGCTCAGGATCAAATCTTTTTCAAGGCTTCTTGGAACTGAAGGAAGGAAAAGCCCCATGAGCCGTCATGTTCATGCTACCCACAGAGAAACACAGCTTTCACTCTGTTGTGCTTAAGTTAGATAATATGTGTGAAAGGGCTTTGTAAAGTGCAAAGCATCAGGCAGACGCGAGGAATTGTTCTGTGTGCCTTCTGCCCAGTCTGATGGTGAGCTTTCGAAAGGCTAGAATCCTGTCTTTGTCTTCCCTTTGATGATAATTCCAATGACTCCCTTCAACTGATAATCAGTGCTTATATATTGAATACATCGGTCCTTGCTTTTACCTTTATAATTTCCCTTTATCTTAAGCCGCCATAACCTATGAGGGCGGCACCAACTACATGGTTCGCTCCTAGCTCATCCCTGTCTGCACATCTCCCCACAGAAGTCAATGGGTTGCAGAGTGTGGTCGTGCATGCGAGTTTGAGTGTTTGCAGCTGACTATCACATGTTCCCCTTCCAAATCAGTCTAAAAAATTCTCATCACCTAATTAGAAAATAAGGATATTTATTTGGAAGCCTCCGTCAGTGGTTCCAGTTACCCAAAGCGTTGGAAATGATCTTGATCTTTTCTTGCTGGGTATGTTACATTTCCTTGGATGAAAGGGAAAATGGTGGATAGTGTCTTCCAATGTTACTTGATATTTATTGATTGATTTGTTTTGAATTTAATTAAGGCTGACTATTGCACTTCAACTGGATATACATGCAAGCTATTGGGGGGTGGAGAGTGTCTAGGACGAGAGGTACGGTGTTGTTATAAAGGAGTTAAAAAAACGATTTTAGAGGATGACGCATAAAATAAAACACACTGGGGTGCCTGGGTGGCTCAGTGGGTTAAGCCTCTGCCCTCTGCTCAGGTCATGATCCCAGGGTCCTGGGATCGAGCCCGGCATCCAACTCTCTGCTCAGCGGGGAGCCTGCCCCCCCCACCCCTCTTCTGCCTGCCTCTCTGCCTAATTGTGATCTCTGTCTGTCAAATAAATAAATAAAATCTTAAAAAAAACCTTGTAATAAAAATTTATGTATAATTTATACACATACAAATCTACCAATGGATATACACAGACACACAAGTCTATAATGTGAAATAAATGCTCTGCCATTTAAGAAAAGGGAATCTGTTTGAGAAAAATGATCTTTAGGTTCTAAGGACAACAGGGTTGTTTATATGAGGTTTCTTACTTAAACATGTTCAATGTTATATACATATTTATACGTGGAAGATAAGAAAGAGGTGGGGCCCCGGAAGTAGAGAAAGAAAGTGATGTTTTGATTTAATAATAGGCTGCTGAGTCAAATTTCCTGAGTTTAAATCCCACTTCTAAGTGGACCTTGGCACATTTTTGAAATCTGAATCTCAGTTTGCTTCTCTGCAAAATGTGAATAAGAACAGGGTCTTCTTCATAATATTGTTGTAAATATTAAATAAGGTAAGAAATGCGAAGCATGGGACACAGGAAGTACAGACACTGAACTGTAGGTATAATATCTGGTATTTATCAATGCACTTGCACGGGAGGGGGTGGGGATGATGACGACAGCATTTTTTTTTTTTTAAAGATTTTATTTATTTATTTGACAGAGAGAGATTATAAGTAGGCAGAGAGGCAGGCAGAGAGAGAGGAGGAGGAAGCAGGCTCCCTGCTGAGCAGAGAGCCTGATGCGGGACTCAATCCCAGAACCCTGAGATCATGACCTGAGCTGAAGGTAGAGGCTTAACCCACTGAGCCACCCAAGCGCCAGCATTTGGGTTTTCCCCTGAACTACTGCATCCAGTCCCCAGCCGTCCTAGACGAGGCAGGTGCTCTGCTCTGTTCCCCAGGTGCCCTAACACAGGTGGCTGCTCTGCTGGGCATGGCCGCGTGAGTAGGTGCTCAATAAACTAGTCGTTTGTTCATTCACTGACTGCCGCAAATGAAACGGAAAGGACTTAGACCAAGCACTTATCGCAAAGGAGTGCTGTGGACGTGCCTGCCCTCCTTGTCCGTTCTCCCAGCCCTGCTGCCTTCTGCACATGGGAAGTCGGGCAGAGAACTGGGGGAACCACTGGGTGGAGGAGGGCTCTGGGTCTGGGGCAGGCGAGAGCTGCCATGACTGTCTAATGACGGTTTCCTGAGTCAGGCGGCAGATGCCGGGAAGCAGCACCTCCCTTGTAATTAACCGTTTGGCTGCTGAGCTGAGGGTGGCTTTGAAAGACACCCAGGTGACAGTGGGGTGCCTGTGGTCCCAGACTGCAAAATGACACTGAGTCAAAAGCTAAGTGGCCTCTCACATCTACTTATTTTCTCTTAAATTACATGTGATTAGGAATATAATTACCACTCCTTACTCTTTTCCCCCAAAACACTATTTTTCTTTGCCGTGCAGTGCCTCGATAGGGACGGGACACTCGGAGGTTGTGCTCAGGGGGTTGGGGTTGGGGAAGGCCCGGGATGAGAGGGAGAGGAGAAGCCTGGCGAGGGAGACGGAGCCCACCCTTCGTGGCCCTGGTGAGCTTGCAAGTTCAAAAACAAAAATCCAGGGGCAAGAGTGGTAATTAGAAAATGTAGGCAAAAGACTTTGATTATCGAAATCATACCTGCCCGGGGTTCCTGGGAGAGCCTGAAATGATATGTGTGCTTACATTAGAATTATAAAGCTCAGCTGTTGATCTTTTTATTTTTGGAATGTCTACCCCTCTAATTACTTTACAGTCCAAATGATTAAAAAAAGGAGCAGAGAGCAACAGATGAGCCCAAATTGCTGTGTTTAAAGGAAGCGGGGTTGTCTGTTTGCGTGGGGCTCTCCCTGTAATGAAAGCCACTGCTGGGAGCTGTTTAGACAAGCCCCCCAGCGGGGCTCCGCGCTCCGGAGCCATCCGGACTTCCAAATGCGAGGGTTTGCTGCGCTGGGGCAGCGTCTGTCGGGAAAGGGGCGGCGGGAGGGAGCTTCGAGCTGTGTTTTGAATTAATGGGTTCGACTTCATTTTGAGTACAAGTGGGAGGCTATTTTAGAAAAACCTTCCCAGGCCGGCCGTCACTGATGTGGCAAACCCGGCCTCGGAGCAGACAGTCTCGAAATAGCCATGTCTCAGCGTCTCGCAGGCACACGCCGGGGCCTCGGGTTCAAAGACCGCGGCCCCGCACGACCCCTTTGTCCTCCGAGGCTCCGCCCTGCAGGGCGCCCCGCCTCGCCCCCTAGCCCAGCTGGGCCGAGGCGCCCCTTCCCAGTAGATGAAAGAGGGTGCTCGGCGGCAGTGAGATCCCTCTGGAACAGGACAAACGGAGCTCGGGCACCGTCACGGCCAAGTGCGTGTCTCCCCAGGTGGGCGACGGCCAGCGTCTGCTCCGTGCAGCGCGCTCTACCGCCAGGTGCAAACGACTCGGTGCACGTGGCCTCACACTGCCCGGGAGGCCGCCTCCCTTCGCTGCAGACCACGCCCCTCGCCCGCAGCCACGTGGGGTCGGCGTTCATTTCCGCCCACCTAGGAGGGGCTCGCTGAAGAATTTGTGATTAAAGATAGCTTAGCCCTCACCGGTTTCCTCCCGTCTCTTAGCGACTGGAGCAGAAGTTAGACCAAAGGCATTTCGCTTTTGCACTGATTTCTTAATTAAAAAATATCTTTCTTTTCTTTTGACCCAGGCCAAATGACCTTTGAATTTTTTTGTCAAACTACGGGGGTATTTTTCAGAGTATTGAAGTCTTTCTTGCCTCGTAACCTGAAAGAGACCAGCCCCCCTTTCTTGGTGAGTAAGAAAGGGGACGAATTCTTTGTTTGCACAAATCTTTAGTGTTTCTGACTTGCTCTGGACAAGGAGTAGCAGATGAAGTCAGTACAATCTGGTCACTAAATTAATTCTCCAAGTTGATGAACTTGGCCACATTTCTACCATCATAGGTTTTCCTTTGATGTTTGAAGAATTAACTTTTTCTCCCACGTTAAGCATCTCCACATGTTGGTTGGTTTGTTTAGGGGACAATTCTGACATAGCAAATTTACAATCTCAATGACTGATATGCACTCTCCGTAAGGTTAGATAGATTCTCTATAGAACCTTAATCCAAATTCTCAACTTTGATGAGACAATACTTAAATCTTTCCATTTCTCCCCTTGAAAATAATGCTTTTGGTAGTAATATGGTATCATGCTTTGCAAAGGGCAGTCTTGGCTAATATTTTAGCCTCCTACCTTTCTCTTTAATCTTCTTGAAAAGAGTTTGTGCGATTAATTCCAGTTTATGGATGGGCAAGAGGGGGGCGAGATTGTTTGGGTGCTCAACTTACTTTTGCTTATGCCAGTGGAAATGAGGTTTGACACTACCCTTTGTGGGGTCTAGTTTGGGTGTTTCCACTGACCTGCGTTGCCAACCCTGACACGGCCCAGGACGTGCACCAGTTACACCTGAGATCAGTAGAGCTCTTCTGCTGGAGGTGTTCTCCTCAGATTAACAGTCTGTCAACAACAAGTATAACGGCAGGCTGCAGATTCCAGCCAAGAAAGAATTTTGCAGCACTGTAGGTTAAGGGGCGTAAAAGAAAGTTAAGCTTTTAAGATTCGTATCATGACATCCTATCACTAGGCAGAAATTTAGTGGATTTTCAAAGACCGTGTTTTTTCAAAGACAAAAACACAATTTGAAGTTGAATTTAATTTACATATTTAATGTTAAGACTGAGTGTAACTCTTTCTCTCCTTCTCCCTGTCCTTCCCCCAAGCCAAATTAACAACAACAGTGCTTTCAAATGATGGTAAAAAGAAAACAGATTTAAGACATTAAGTTGGGAGCTTTGGACTGTGGACATTTGAGAGCCCTATGAGAAGGACCAAAAGATGCTTCTATCATCTGATGTACCTCAGGAATGGCCTCATGTGGAGAAGCATGTGCCTTCTGTTTTATGGTAGATTTTGAATTTAGGGGAAAAAAAATTCTCGGGAGACAAACTATCCCCCATTTTCTGGGAACAGCTTTTATCTTCATTTGCATATTTGAGAGGGACAACACTGACCCCTTTCCCACTCCACTCCTGCTCACCCCTCCACATGTAAAGATCCACTTAAATATGGCCGCCACAGGCCTTTCCTCAGGAATCTGGCATCTTTCCTTTGCAAGAGAACAAAATATATTGTGGTAAAAATGGGTTCAGGTAAGGGGCGCCTGGGTTGCTCAGTGGGTTGAGGCCTCTGCCTTTGGCTCAGGTCATGGTCCCGGGGTCCTGGGATTGAGCCCCACCTCGGGCTCTCTGCTCGGTGGGGAGCCTGCTTCCTCCTCTCTCTCTCTGCCTACTTGTGATCTCTGCCTGTCAAATAAATAAAATCTTTAAAAAAAAATGGGTTCAGGTAAACCATCATAAAAAGAGTTCACGAGAAACGTCTGTGGACTGTAACTGTTGTAGGAATTTGACAGTAAAGAAAATGTCAGTGAAGACGATATAGTGTGGTGTACAGGCTTGGCAGTCAAAAGCTGGCATCAGCGGACAATTGTGGCAGGGGCTAATTGTGTAAGAAATGATTTTTCTTGTGCCACATATTGTAGTTTTAGGACAAGTTCAGTTTTGTCCCCCTCCCCAGGGCAGCACAGTAATATTGAGATATTTGGAAACCTTCACTGCAGAGCATGATTTCAGAAATAATGAAACAATAAACAAGAATCTGGTATTAATATTCTCTGGGTTTTAAATTTTATGCCATTAAAAGATGTAAGGATTAGTAATTTCATGTATCCTACAAAGTAGAACATGCCTTAGGACACAGGAGTAAATGATTCATTGGAGCTCGCACAGCTGACATCAAACACTTGGGCGCATAGATTGAGTCCCTGGTGCTTATTGGCTCGGTCACCATAATTCCTCATTAATTCAAACCCCGGAAAGCCGGGTTTGGGGATGAATCGGGCTGGAAAGACGCTCGGCTGAAGGTCACGTTTGCATATTTGACAGACTTTGGTGAGAAAAGTAAGAATTGCCCATAGTTGAGGCAAGGGTGATGAAAGGGAACACACAGGTCTTGAGAAGCACCAAACACAGACAGACCATTGAGAGGATAAATATAATTTATGTAACCTCGATGTCAGAACAGGTTTCCTACAGGCCTCCACAGAGCAACATTTTATGAACCTACAGTATGCTCTAGAAAGAGCTGCCTTTTCTTGTAAAATACCTTCTTTCCGCAGTATCTGAATTAACAAGGAATTGACTCATTCATCTTTGATAAAGGCCACGATTGGAAGAACTCTGCGAAGATGTATTTTAACCAAGGCGAGCAAGGAAAATTGCTCCTTGCCATGGGCAGACCAAGCACTTCCGCTAGGGGTGCCCAGGTTCCCGCTCTCAGACTGGTCATTAGCAGAATTCGCAAGCCCTTCTCTGGGACAGAGTTTGCCTTTCCAAGTGCCTCCCTTACTGAGGAGGAGGAGGAGGAGGATGAATATAGCTGGAATATTCTGGATCTTGTCGGCCAGAACATTCTCTCGTCCAGCCGGAGGGGAGGAGGGGAAGAGAGCCCGGGCCCTGACATCCCAGGACATATCACCTGGTGGCCTGGCAGGCCTGGCGATTGCCTGGCCTCCTCCCCAGAGGTAATTTGTCATTGTGTCTGTTTTTGTTCTTAAGAAATGCTAAGTGCCTTAGTGAAAAGCTGCAGTATGAATGCACACAGATCTGAGTGCTTTAAGTTTTTTTTAAATTAAATTTATTTATTAGAAGGTTTTTTTTTTTTTTTTAATTTCTTTTCAGTGTTCCTTGTTTTGAGGCTGGGGACACACCAAAGCCACTGAATGTCCCGCTGAATCGAAGAGTAGTCTGTGTAGCTCAGAGAAGCCAGGAACTCAGTTTCTAGCAATGCTTCTGAAATTCGGAACGAATTTCTCTTGCCTCCTGTTGCATAAATGGGACTCCAAAAATGCTTCTCAATGAGTAAGCGCTTTACTTTGCAATGGCAACATTTCACGGAGTAGAATCTTGTCATATTGTATATCCCGGCGAATCTTTCCAGTGAATTAATTGTCCAAATTCCTGCTCTACGAGAGACATAAATACTTCTGCAAAACATTTACCTTGCCTAATAGTCTAATCTTATGCCAACATTGCAGTAACACCTGCCAAGCAGAAAGCCCCTAATAATCCTGGATTAAGTAACATTAATATTATTTTTGGTAGACCAGCAGGATTGTCCAGAGGACCAGTGATAACAGGAATTTATGTGGGTGGGTAGACTCCGCAGACGATAACCTTGGAGGAATATTCTGTAGACACCATACGATCTAAGAGCAAAATTCGAAGTGGAAAATACAAATGCCTTGTCTTTGTAGAGCACATGCTAGTTTATGAGATGCCTTCATATACAAGTCAATATGCTTGCCCTCCCCAGCTGTAAGATTCCTGCGGAGTTCCGATCAGCTCCCTCTCTGGGATGAGAACATTGAGGTTTGGAAACAGTGAGAAACTCACCAAGTGGGTAGGAGAGCTGGGCTCAAAATCTGGGTATTTTAATTCTGACTTCCATATTATTTTTGTTATGTTTCCACTAATGGGAAATATGTTAGAATGCGTTGGTGTTGGGTTATGGGTTTCAGGTTAAGACTCTCCAAAGAAAACCAGTAGAATGAGAGAAACATTGAGGCCACTCCAGGAGCGTTTGCCTTTAAAGACCTCAGGAATGTCCTCCGCCTCCAGGAGGAGCATCTTGGTTGTGCTTACGCTAAAAAAAAAAAAAAAAAAAGAAAGAAAGAAAGAAAAGGAAAGGAAACAAGTCAAGGCCCAAGGCAAGGTCAGGTAGTAGGTAGGAAGCCTGGAGTGAGGGAGAAGGTGAGTTTGCAGAGACGGGCCCAGGTCAGCAGCTGGGGCGTCTGTGCTGGGTCCCCCGTCAGCGAGGAGAGTCTAAAGTGTGCAAGGGTGCGGGGACTTCTAAGAATGTGGGTTTTGAGTCGAAATAGAGACTTTTCCTTACATTCTGACTCACAGGGGATTAGAAAGTAGTGGATGGATTAGAAGAAAATGCTTCAGTTAAGAATTTAATCCTGTTAGGCAACAGTAAGTCACTTTTCTTAAAGGCTTGCTTGCCAAAAAGTCGAAAGAAAAAAACAAAGGGTGCACCCACAGTTTGTGAGGTAATTGTTTCTGAAGAGCTGCCTGCCTAAGGCCTCTGGAAGGCGACTTTTCTTCCAGTTTGCAGGACTTTCTCTTTTGAAGAGAACAATGGATTTTCTGCTGGAGTGTGAGTCATTAGCATAGGGCTTCCCCGCCGGGCTGTTCCTGCCTGATGTCTGTGTCCTGGGGGGTGGGGTGAGGGGGGCTGGAATAGAGTCAGGGTAGGGGGAGCCCTCTGGGAGGGTGGGGAATGACTCTGGCTCCATTCCTGTTGCCAGAGCTCAATTATGCAGGGGGAAGAAGATGGAAAACGAAACCAAATGGTTAAACCGATTTTTACTTTGTAGACTGGAAAGCGGATTCAAACTCTCCTAGTCCCCTTGCTTCGCAGAACTCCCCTTAAAGGGTGAGGACTTGGCTTAAGATCTGTTTTCTTCTATTGTTTCTGTTCTTATTTTTAAAAATGTCCCTTAGTGGAGGAGTTGCGGCAGACAGTCAAATTATTGGCAAATTATTGGTGTGAAGGAACTGGAGGGAGGCGTCATTACATGAGTGACTTTTGACACCAGAAACCTCATAAGTGTATATAAAAATTACCATTATGTGCCTAAAAGCCATTGCTGGGAGGAGCTCCTGTGGTTGAAGAGTCTGAGGACAGATTTCAGAGACAAATCAATCCAGTTTTTAATGGACCCAAGGAAATGCTGGAGATGAATGGTTGAAACTGCTGTTGTCTCCTGAGCCCAGGGTCAAATCCTACAGAGGTGCCCTGAGTCTTGGGTATGATGCCTCCTTCCAAGTTGTTGAGAATCTTGTTGGAGAGGCAAGAGAGAAATGACTGTGCTTTCATTGGCCATAAAGGCCATATTTAATATCGGGTTCTAAAGACAGTTCAGAGTTAATAACTGAATGTTCTTTGCCAAAAGACATTTGTCCTTTCGCTATATTGTCCCATTATATTGAGCAAGGGATCGTGAGAGGTTTTTCCTTGGATCTACTACCGTGGGAAAAATACATTACAATTATTATTCGGTCGGTATGGTGGTTAATTTTATATGTCAGTTGATTGGGCTCTGGTATGCCCCAGTGGTGGGTAAAATGTCATATCTGGGTTTGTGTGTGTGTCGGGGTGTTTACAGAAGAGATTAGCATTTGAGTGAATAGACAGAGTTAAGAAGATTGCCCTCACTCTGATGAGTGAGCCTCAAACAATCCTTTCAGGGCCTGAACAGAACTTAAAGGCAGAGACAGGGTGAGTTTGCTCTTTCTGCTAGAGCTGGGACATCCTGTCTTCTCCTGCCCTCAGACAAAGGTGCTCTTTGGGTTTGGACTGAAACTACAGTGCTGGCTTGCAGATGGTACATGACGGGACTTCTCAGCCTCCATAAACTCATGAGTCAGTCCCTTATAATAATCCTTTTCTAACTATCTCTATATATCCTATTGGTTCTGCTTCTCTGGAGATCCTTAATAGACTCAGTTCCTAAGAGGCGTCTGTGTCTACCAGGGGGTGGGAGTGGGGCTGTGGCACCCGTAATTCAGGACGGTGACAGACATTTTGGGGCTACGAAAGGAAGGCGCTAAATTTATAGAGTGAGTTTTACCTGCCAGATACTAAAAAGATACAGAAAAAATACTTACAGGTTGGGGTAAAAATAGTATTTCTCTTCCAAGAGTTCTGGATTTTTATCTGCTCAGATTAGGAGGATTCAATGTTGCCATCATCACTGATTCAGCAAATGTTTATGAACGTCTACTGAGTCGGCCCTTCCGGGACCCTCAAGCCGATATGCTCAAGCTTTCCCAGGGAGACTCACTCACCCTGGACTCCCAACCCGGTCATATTGGCCTCTTGCCAGGAGGGCAAATGCTCAGCACATCCCACCGGGCTGGCGGACTCCACAGCCAAGGGTGTGGAGCTGGATGGGTCTAGAAGCCGGCCACCAACATGGTACCCTTGCCGCTGCTGTTGCTTTGGGCACTGTGCGCCTGCATCTGGAAAGTGTCTACATCACCCAGATGCTGGGGTCCTTGGGGTCCTCCCACAAAGTGAGTAGAACATGGCTTCTTCTGAGTAATCTGTGGTTAAATCAGGGAGGTAGTAGAAATCCCAGAGATTTGGATGTCCAAAGTGTCCAGACACTCACCATAGTGGTGCTCTTGCTTTCAGCCCCACGGGTGTCTTCATTCATTCATTTGTTCATTTCCCTTCTTTTTACTAAGCATCTCCGTTCCGGGCGCTGGGGACACAATGAACAAGACATTGGCCTATGCCCTTTGGAAATGATATTCTAATAGAAGGAGGTGGGAAACAAGTAAGCAAATGCAGTAAATGGCATGTCTAAGACCCATGGTGGAAAACAGTTGGGGAAGAGTAGACTGACTGCTCTCAGACTAACCGTGACTGGCTGAGGGTGTGTGGGGGGTGAAGCTGTTGTTAGAAATAAGTAGACAGGAAAAGTCTCACAGGTAAATGGACATTTGATCAGACAGATGTGAGGGGGTGCACCACTGCACAGAAGATCTCTCCGGGCAGGAGGCGTCAGGAGGGCAAAGGCACCAGTGGGAGTGTGCAAGGGGCCAGTGTTCAGACAGGTGGGGGATACCATTGGTGTGTGTATGTGGAAAAGGGGGTAGCTTATCAAAGGCCCTGTAGGCTTCGTAACAACTAGGACAGTTACCCAAGAGAGCCATTACCCCTGACAAAATGGATTTCTGCCAGTGAGCCCAGGTAGCTGCAAGTTATCTGGGAATAGGACTGGACTATCCCTTCCTTTTATTACTATTGACCTCCTTCAAGGGAACCAAGACAGGCTGGCATCCCGGCTCTACAACTATTCTTTTTCCCTTCCCTTCTCTTCTGTTCCCTGTCTCTCTCTATCTATCCCTATCGCATCTATCTATCTGTCTATCTATCTACCTGTCATGTAGTGATAGATAATTTAATTTTTGGTTGTGTAATACATTCACACCCAATAGGTATAGAAAAAAGTATTTTTTTCTATGATGACGAGCTCTTTGATGTATTTACTAGTTCTATGACTTTTTTCTTTTAAATTTATTTCTGCTTTTCTATCTTGACTAATTCCTTTTGTCCAATTCTATCTGAGTTAGATGCTTTATTTATTTCACTTTTTCTTGTAAGTATTTAAGGCTATACATTTCCCCCTGAGCACTGCTTTGGATGTGCTTTGTAGGTATCATGTGGCTTCATTAAAGCCCTTCATATGGGCTCTTTCCTGGGCATAAGCCTGTCAGTGGGGCACCTGGGTCAGGACAGAGTTTGAGCCTCCCAGATCCAGGGAAAATGCTCATCATTGTTTCTCAGCCCTTAATAAGAAGATTTGCTTTTCTTCTCCAACCCTCATGAAGAATTCTCGGGGACCTTATAATTCTGTATTCTGTGTGATCAGGATTTGGTTGGTGCTTTCAAGCCTATCCAACATAGTTTAATGATTTTTAAAAAAGATTATTTATTTGAGAGAGAGAAAGAGAGAGCATGTGCACAATCTGCCATGGGGGGTGGGACGGAGGGAGAGAGAAGAGAAGCAGACTCCTCTCTGAGTAGGGAGCCCAATGCGGGGTTTGTTCCCAGGACCCTGAGATCATGACCTGAGCTCATGGTAGATGCACAACCAACTGAGACATCCGGGCACCCCTAAATGATTTTGAATAGCAAAGGGAAGCTATCCTTTTTCTTTCGGGGGGGTGTGTATCTTCCTATTTCTATGGGGCAAATAAGTTGATGGGCAGAAGAGTTCCATCTGAGTGCACTCAACAGCATTCATATCCAGATCCCAGGGGACTGGAAGAACGCTCCCCTGCCCAGAGTCAGTACCCACTTATGTTCTTGCACCTACATTAGTTCATGATGATTTTGCAAGGTAGTAATTTTTATGCCCACTTTCACACACAGACACAGGTGCTTAGGGAAGTCAAACACCTTACATGAGTTTATATGCTGAGGACAGAGATGAGATTCTCGAACTCAGGTCTGCCTTTGAATGTAGACCTTTTCCACTGTACAATGTTGCCTCCTCATAAGTTTTGCTGTGCTTCAATTACATAGCTATGTCAGGAAGTGATACCTCCTTTCTGAATTGGTTTTCAAGATAATCAAAGCTTAGCCCTTCAAGCACCAACAGTCTGAAAACCATTGTGGATATAAATATTTCTAGAATGTGCTATGTATTTTTTTATCTCCTTAAACAGCACATTCAACAGACTTTGATTTTTGGTTTGATGATTCACATCATCTTTATGAAGATTGATTATTATGTATTGCTATAATATAGGGAGTTTAAATATCTGCCCCAGGCTAGACAGCTGTTAAGTGGAAAGACCATTCAAATCCAGGCTATCTGGCTTCAAAGCCAGATTCTTAGCAACCACGTGAAGATGCCTCACTAAGTACCCAAGAAAGAGTCAGCATCATGTTGGGCTGAAAATGACTTGTTCCAAAAGGGTGGGTTGTAAAAAGCCAGGAGGCAGGATCTGGAGGCATCAAGCAATTCTACAGAGGGGGAGATGAGGGTCTACTGTGCTCATATTTCAAGCCAGAGGAATGCTGAGTCATATCCAAAGTCCAGAATGGACCAGGTCAGAGTTAGGGGTGTATCTCATTAAAATAGAAGGGAATGGAGGGCACCTGGGTGGTTCAGTCAGTTGAGTGCCTGACTCTTGATTTCAGCTCAGATCACGATCTCAGGGTCATGAGATGAAGCCCCACGTACGGCTCCTGGCTCAATGTGGAGTCTGCTTCTTTCTCTCTCTTACCCTCTCCCTCTGTCCCTCCCCCTGCTTGGGCTCTCTTTCTAAAATAAATAAAGAAATCTTTAAAAAAAAAAAAAAGCAAAACAACAAAGAAATGGATATCAAGGACTCTCTAAAGGGGAGCCTGAGATAAAAGCCATTTGTTAAGAATTTCTTAGAGGGACTGATTAATCCTCTTTTCTAAGAGGGACTGATATATCCTCTCTCCTGCTCAGGCTTTAAAAAAGCTAGGGGACCCAGAGTATCACTCAAGGCCGCAGTATTTCTTTATTATTGTTAAAGGCTAAACTAGAAGCCATAGCTCATTGTGAGAATCAAATGGGCCTGCAAATTAATTCCAAAATTTAATATACGTACCCCCCCCCCCATTCATGTGGGCATGGACCAGGTGAAAGTCTAGAGGAATAGAGGGCAAGGCAGATAGAGGGCAGGTAAGTTTGCTCCCAAGAGACAAAAGGATAGAGTTGAACCAAGAATGCCCTGTCCAGTCGTCTTAGAAGACTCTCTACCTCTTGGAGGGTGAAGGGGGGCTAAAAGTCACATTAATAAAAGCCCTTTCATGTGGAAGGAAACACAGGAAGTCCCTCTCGTGTTATTGGGAACCAACTCTAATCGTGCATCCTGCAACTTTTCAGCATTCCCGTGTTCAGCTAGAATTGAGAATCCTCATCCACCCTTCCTTGATGGTGGTGGTCCAGAAGTGCTGGTGGAAGAGATGGGAATTAAACTGGGATCTCAAAGATGGGAGGGTTTTAAATAAGTAGAGGAAGAATGTTAGTCCAGGTGGAAGAAATGATCAGGACCAAGAACTATTTGTTTCCTATTTAGGGGCACAAACATGGGAATTGACATGTTTGAAGAGGTTTGGGAAAGGTAAGTGTGTAAACCATCCCTGCTGAAGATTAGTCACAGGTTTCCAGAGCTCCTGTGTGCAATTAGTCCTGTAACTGAGCTTTCTGTCTGTGCAGGCAAACCAGCCAACCCACCACTGTAGGAATATCCAGTCCCTCTGTGGGAGTCACATGCCTGTTTGCTGCCACATTTATATTCTACCCTTCCCTCGCTCTGTTCTGCATCGCAGGGAGCTGAGTTTCCAAGGACCCCTTAGCAAACTTGGAGCTGGGTTTGGTTCAGAGGAGGGACTGGTATGAGATCAGAGAGCGAGATGTCGGGAGAAGCTAGATTTTTTTTGTTCTCTCTCTGCTGTGGGTGACATCTCCAGCAGTAACCGCATCTCTTCTAGTCTCCTGCTCCTGACAGATGTCCTTGCTGTGGTTCCAGCTTGGCTGGGTGGCCCCATATTCTGAACTCTAGCCACACTGCCTCCTTCATGCTGATGTCTTGATGGCATCCTTGTCTTCCAGATCCCCAGATCCTCCAGCACTTGCATAACCACTTCTCCTGTATGAAAGTCTCTCTGTGTGAAATATCTAGAGTTGTTTCTCCTTTGCTGGGCTGGGGCTGACCGAGCCACCACTCCCCATCACTCTTGAATTCATTAAGGTTTACACCATGATGACAGAGGTCTGCCCAACTGCTACTTCCCAATGCCGAACTTCCAAGTGAGACCCCAGGCTGAGGAGGAGCATGTTAAGATTTGCTCCCTGGAATGATTATTTTGATTGGGTGTGGAGAAGCATGGTAGATGCTGAGACTGGGAGGGAGAACTTGGTTGGAAATAATAGCCCAGGAGAACAACGATGAGGCTCAAAGTCAGGTTGTTGTAGTGCCGACGTAGGGGGAGGGTGGGAGGGAAGGGGACATGGGATATTCTATAGAGACACACAGGACCAGGTCCCTGACTAGATGGAGGTGTGTTAGTATGTGGAGGAGACTAGAATGATTCTCTGGGTTCTCCTGGGTGACTGGATGGAACTCACACTCTTGGCTGAGCTTGAAGACGCAAGAAGACAGGCAGGTCAGGATTGATGGGAAGAATCGCAGTTGACTATGAGGGGATAGCATTCTGGTCCCCAGGAGAGTAGGAGAGAAAAGATGTAAGTCACCAGTGCAGGAGATATGGAAGCCATGCATGTAGGTAGAGTCTGCGAAGCAAAAGGCAGAACATGGAGAGGGCCAACATGGAGAGGGAAGGCAGAGGACGGAGGCAGAGCAACCAAAGAAATCTGGGGAGATCCAGGAAAGAGTGACATCATAGAACCCATGGGAGAGAAAGCAAATTTCAAGAAGGGAACAGTCATCACAGTCATCACTGCAGTGATCCAGGAGGACCAGTCAATAGACATGATAATGAAAAGAGAAGGAACAGGGAAGTGGCAGGTACAGGGGCTTGAATTTGAGTAAGTTTAAGCCTGATGACCACACACATAGACACACACACACACACACACACACACACGCACGCACACACGCAACACAATTTATTGCTGAGAAATTGCTTTTCAGAGTTTTATTTTCCATAAGAAAGGCAGTGTCATGTATCAGCTGAGCAGTCTAAAGGAAAAGAACACGGCAATCTTGGGCTGCTGGTTTCATTGTCAGCTACACACATAGGATGCAGGGGCCCATCAGGAGGCCAGGAGAGACTCCGGGGCTCGGACCTCTAGTCCCAGTCTACAGCGTCCCAGTCTACAGCGAATCCCTAGAAGTCCACATCTATGGTGCCAGACCTGTCTGGCTACAAAGCACATCATACTCTCTCCCTTTCTGCTTCAGAGGCTTTGGCTCATTCAGTGGGCACTGTTCCTGTCTCTAAGAGTTCGGAGTGTTGCTTTGACTTTAGCTTTCGGTTCACGAGAGCAGCCCCGCCGGAGCAAGACCATCCTGGTGACATTTCCTGGTGTTGCCTGAGAAAATACTGGTGCTGTGCAGACAGACACACCTAGTTTTCCTTGTTGTCTGGGATGGTTTTCCATATTGTATAACCAAGACTGATGGGCCATATCCTCCTGGGTGACGTGAGGTGTGGTGGGTGTGGAGGAGTTTGTGAGGGGCAAGCAATGATGAGAGAATCATTGCCAATATCTGAGAGAATGCTGTTTTGAGCCCTCTTCCTCCCACATTGCCCCTGGGCCCACGGAACGGAGGTGCCAAGATAGGAGTTGAGCCCATTTGCTCACCTGCTCCCAAGTCTTGAAGAATATCTTGGGCCTTAGGCAGGTTAAGGTGTCTGTATCCCCAGGAAGCCCTTGGAGGGCCTGTCACAGAGGTCTCCCTGCAGCCCCAGTCAGCGTTCTTGCCTGGGCCATACATTGGCGCCCCCCCACCCCCCCACCAGCGCAACTCCCACAGCACCCAGGCCTGCTCTTTCTGTACTGCCCTGTCCCCCTGGACACCTGCATTTTCGTTCTGTTGTTCCCAGACAATCTTGATGTCAGGGGTTTCAAAAAACTGTCCTAGTGACACTGATGTGAAACCAGCTTGGCAAATTGCTAAGTTCTAGATGATTCCTTTGGGCTCTTAAGGAATATGAACCTTCTGGGGTTGGGTGGAGGTTTAGCGGTTGGCTCTAGGACACAGGCCTTGTGTGGATTTGTTTAATTAGCTCTTCTTTGCCTGACAACTGACTGTAGTCAGCTGCTCTGATGGGTTTCAGGGAGGGTAGAGGGGGCGGGGAAGGGCAACACCTCAGGCCGGAGGTGGAGTGGGCTGCTGGGGCAGTGGCTGGCTGGCAGGCCAGAGGGTTTAGGGGAGATGCCGTGGGCAGTGGGGACCTTAGTGACCAAACTCTGAGACCTTGTAATTCTTCCTTTGGAGCCATAAAGGTGGCTTTGAAAGGATACAGCAGCCTCAGAGCTTCCAGGGTCCAAGAAGAGAGAATTGGTACTTGATGAAGCAGTCCAGTGACCATTCCTTCCCCCTGCCCCTTGGATACAGTCACCGCTTCATGGGGGGTAAGGCAGGGGGCACTCAGTCACGGGGGTTGCTACAGGGAGATGGCCGAGGGCAGTTGGACTCTGAAGGAGGGAAGAGAGCAGAGCTCCAGCTGCAGAGAGGAAAGGTAAGAAAGGAATAGTTCATGAACTTGAACCTGGACTCTAGCAGCCGGTCGGGACCTGCCAGAGCATCCGGCCCTGCTCCCCCATCTGTCAAACGCTGGCGTCATTTGTAATTTCCTGGAAAATCACCAGCAGGTAAATGAAGGAGGGAAGAAAAGAACAAAATAAAATGAACCAGAGACTTCCAGGCTCCGAGGATGGGCAGATTCCAGCAGGAGGGAAGTTCTGTGTAAAATTGGGTTATGACAATAGTTCTTTCTTCAGCACTTGAAAAAGATTTTATCTGGTTAGTGTTTAAGAGAAACAAAGGTAGCTCCTGCAGGAGCTGTTTCCTCAGCCCAAGAGGCCCGCTGGCTCCTCATTCAGACCTTGGAGACCCAGCCTCACCCATTCACAGGAGATTTACTGGGCACCTACTATGTGCCTGACACTGTTCTAGATGCTGGAACAGAGTGGCGAACAAAGCAGGAGAGGATCCTAGCCAGCAGAAGCGCAGAGCCTGTGGGGTAGAGACAGACAGCAAATAAACTCTTAGGCGAAAGGCCGAGGTGGTGCGGGCAAAGTGAAACTGGGAGGCCACTGGTACAGCTGAGGTTGCTATTTGAAATTGGATGATGGGGGAAAGGCTTTCTAGCAGAGGATTCTGAGCAGAGCCCTGGATGATGTCAGCGAGCAAGGCACATGAACAGCCAGGGAGGGGCAGCAGGCAGAGGGGACAGGGCTGCAAAGTCCTTGAGGGGGAGACCAAGCATGTCAGATGTAGCAAGGAGGTCGGCATGGCAGGAGGAAGTGTGACCAAGGGTGCAGTGAGGGGGAGGGAGGTCTGTGAGGCAGGAGTCTCTCCTCACAAGGCCTGTGTAGTAAAGATTTAACTTACCCAAGGAAACCTCTGGTCTTTGCCCTTGACTCCTGGGAGATGATCTGTAAGGTCTCTGCTTGACTGGCTTTTTACTTAGGGTTTGGGGAGACTAATGATGTGATTTAGGATGGGTCTCCGGGGCGCATGGTATCAACTTGATCTCCAGAGGGGCTGGAGACTAAAGGTCAGCTCCGCGGGCAGTCAGTCATGTCTATGGGACCAAGACCCCGTAACAAATCCGGAGCCCAGGTTTCTTGGGGAGCTTCACTGAATGACAACACTCTATATGTGTCATCGCACGTCATTGCCGGGAGAAGTTAGCACTGTTCAGTGACTCCGCAGGGGGAGGACACATGGGGGCTCTGTGTGCGTAACTCTCCTGGACTCTGCCCCATGCACCTTTTCTCTTGGCTGGTTTAATTGGTATTCTCCTGCGGCATGAAACCAATCATGGGTGGAATGGCCGTCACTGAGTCCTCGGGGTCCTTCTCCTGAGTTACTGAATCTGGGCATGGTCTTGGGGCCTCTCCTCTGCTAGACAGGACAGGCCTGTAGGGCATTTTATGACTTTAGCTTTTGCTCCATAGGAGTTGGGGTCCATCAAAAATTTCTGGGCAGAGAAGTGTCACGGTATGGTTTATGGATTTTTTTTTATATTATTTATTTGAGGGAGAGAGAGAGAAAGAGAGAGAGCGAGAGCGAGCACTGATTGGGGGGGTGGCGCAGTGAGAAGCAGAGGGAGAGGTAGTAGGTTCCCCGCTGAGCAGGGAGCCCAATTCGGGGCTTGATCCCAGGACCCTGGGATCCTGACCTGAGCTGAAGGCAGATAACTTAACCCACTGAGCCACTCAGGTGCTCCTCTGACTTATGTTTTAATGAGATCCTGTGTAGGAAATAGGTTGAAAGCGAGATGAGAACATTTAGCAGCCTCTTAAAACACAGTTCAGGGGAATGCTGATGGCAGTTTGGACCAGAGTGGCAAGAATGATATTTGACTATGGTTGGAAGGTAGAGCCTGTGGGAGCTGATGGAATGGGCGTGTTCAGGATAACCCAGGTTTGGGGCTGAAGCAATTGGAGGAGAACAGGCAAAGTACATGACACAATGCACACAGGTGGGGAGTGGGACCAATGTCCTAATATCATTTAGAGTTTTTATGAAGTTTCCATGTGACACTATTGTTCAGTTGCTACATAGCTGACTTATTCCATAGGCACTGCCTTTACCCTCAGGAAAGCAGGGGGTATAGGGAATATAGAGGTACATGCCTGTGTCTGACAATATGTGTGTATATGTATCTAGAAAATGTTTCCTCCAGCTTAAAAGTCAGGTTTGTGACTTCTTTCTTTCTTTCTTTTTTTTTTTTTTTTTAAAGATTTTATTTATTTATTTATTTTGACAGAGAGAAATCACAAGTAGATGGAGAGGCAGGCAGAGAGAGACAGAGGGAAGCAGGCTCCCCGGCTGAGCAGAGAGCCCGATGCGGGACTCGATCCCAGCACCCCGAGATCATGACGTGAGCCGAAGGCAGCGGCTTAAACCACTGAGCCACCCAGGCACCCCATTTTGTGACTTCTTTCTATAGCAACTATTTATCCCCACAGATGACAAGAGGTGGACATGGAATCCTAGAAAAGTGATCAGAGCTGGCACCAGGGTTTAACTGGCTTTTCTGATGCCCATCTGCCCTCAGATGTGAGTGTTGGCCCTGTACAAGTCCCAGCATGTGGAGTGAGCACTGAGCGGGTCACATGACACTCAGCTCTAGATGTGACAGGACATGATGCTGTGGCTATAAAAAAGCAGGAGAAATAAAGTCCTGTTTAGGTTGTGGAGAGAAATACAAGATATGCTGGGAAAAGTAAAAGCAACTTTCCCAATTGCCCAATGATATAGATATGGTCTGTCATGATGGAAAATACCATTATAAATACGTGCTATGTGAGAAGATCTAAGTCCCAAAGGATAACCTTTTATATAACTGCCTCATTCAAGCAAAATCAGAGTCAGATGGTTTCTCTTTCTTTCTCTGTAATGGGTTTAACCAGTGGTGCATTGTATTGCACATTCATTCAATGTGTAGTTGTGGAGAAGAGGTAGAGTAAAGGAGGCATCAGAGGACAGTGAGTTAGGGGAGGTCTGCGGTTGGAATGATGACTTTGTAAGTGGTGTGAGGATAGGGTACCTTAGATCCAGGGGAGGGGCCAAGTTGGAGAAGGGCAGGGAAGGAGCCAGAAGATGGGAGGTCTTGAATGTTACCCCCCAGGGGACTCTCAAAAGGTAATAAATGTAGAAATGGAAAGGGAGAGGATGAGAATTTCAAGGGGCGTTGCCAATGAGGTGATGAAGGTGTGTTTGAGAGAAGTGAGTCAAACTTTTCCTTCCAGCATCAAAAATACGCAAAGGTTGAGAAATGAATGTAGTATTTGCTCATTTTCCCATGAGGAATAAGCCTGAATTTATGAAATGCACATAGCTTCTCTTGCCGATGGCAAGAACTTGGGTGTGTTGTGCACCCTCCAAGGTCATCAAGTGAAGAAAGTGAAATCATACAATCAAACAGGGCAAACACACAGCACAGCGAAGTAGGTGAGATAAAGCTACATAGAAGAGACAGGACAGCCCACTGTGGAAGAAGCAGTCTGTCGGGGGAGCTGGGCAGCTGTCTGTGGAGTAAGAAAAAAGGAAAGATGTAGGTTCTGCTTGGCACTTCTCTCCCCCTCTCTTTCCTTCCCCTCCCCTCCTCTCCTTTCCCCTGGCCCTTCTTTCTGTCTTTTCTTCTCCCTTCTCTTCCCTCTCTTACTCTTTGTTCCTTACTTTCTTCCCTCTTTCCTTCCATTCAAAAAATGAAGGCTACTATTTTCAGGATCTTGAGAACATTGAATTTTTTTGCTCAGGTCTGTCCGTCTTTCTGTCTATGACAGCATGACAAAATGAAAGCTCAATCAGAGACACAAGGAAATTGTTAATAGACTAGTGTCTCAGCCTGAATTTTCCAGAAAGCAGATGTGGCAACACAGTCAAGGCTCAAGTTGCATGTACTTGACTGGGGAGTGTGACCAAGGAGCAGACATGAAGGACAGGGTGTGAAGCAAGGAAGGAAGGAGAGCCAATTGCAAAGATGTGTTGTTGTTGAGCTTGGCACAGCTTCCATGCCTGATGCTATGGGACTGCCTATGATGTGTCTTGGGATCATCAGCCTAGGGGAAGAAAGGGGGATGTATTTATACATAGTTCTGTACACCCACTGTCAAAGGGTTGCCCCACAAGGCATCAATGGGCTCTTCAACTCCCAGTTTGCCCACGCTCAAATGCCAAGCTGTTTTCCGCATGTTGCCCGCCGCACTGGAGCTGGCAGTGGAGATCGTAGCCTGGGTGCTGTAGGGTTGCACCTGCTGGTCAGAGCCTACGCAGAACTTGTCCCAGCAGCAGGGGTTGCAAAAAGAAGCTGGTGAGGTTGGGAGAATGTGGAATGTTGCCTAAAGGGCACATTGACCAATTGCAAGTCATCGGATACACGTAATGACTTTAGGAAACCTCTTTTCTTGGAAAGACTACTATGTTATTGATGGAAATCCAGTCTGTGGGTTCCCTCCAAGTCTATTGGTAAGACCTGTGGTCTACTATAAAGTAATACCGGTGACAGACACAGATGGCTTTTGTCTATCATGGGCTATTCATTGTAATAGACTTCGCCCAACAGGATGGGGGTCTTTGTGGTTTCTTCTCTGTCAGAGGGCGAGAGTGTGGCTGGGGCTTGAGCTAAGGAAAAGCAGATGTTCAATCATCTTGAAAGCTGGCAGGGAACTACACTGAGACAAAGGCTAACTGAAGCCTGAATTGGCAGCTTCCCATATCTCTCTGTTAGACTCCTGGGGAAGACCTGGGTCTAGGTAAAAATTCTCTTTGTTGAATCACTTTAGAAAAACAACTAGAGAAACAAGAGCTGAACAAACCATACCCAATAGATTTATATTTTTTACCCATCCCACTCTCCAAGTGAATCATACAATTTAAAGTAGGGAAAAATAAACATTGGAGAGCAGAGAGGGAGATGTCAGACAAGGGAAGAATGAGCTAGTACATTATGGCTCATGTTTGGAAACCATCTGATTCTATTACTTTCTCCTTCATTTGTACCAGTAGCTTAGAATTCTTGAGACAATGTGCAGACACAGATGCCTTATTCCTGAGCAACTTGGAGGGTCTGCCCCGGGGGCCATGGTGAAACATTTTGTATCCCTGAGATGGCTCAGTCCCTGTACTTTGAAGCAGGACAGTTGCTGAGCTGTTCTTGTGATGATTTTTAGACCACATATGTCTATACCCAGAAGGCTGACATCTTCTAAGTGCATATGGTTCTTGTTCAAATGAATATACAGTTAGCACATGCTTGGCTAGAAGTTATAATGATAAATTTAACCCTACTGTCTGAATTGTCACCTTTATTTGGGTTAAGGTTGCTAAATGTCCATTCAAATTTTGTACTATAAAAACCTTCAGCTTGGTTTCAAAATCAGCCATGCTTGTTGACATAATAGGTAAATCCATATATATATATAGAGACTCATGCACTATAAAATGATTAAGGACTTGTTTTGCCTTATGATTGTTTACATCCACGTCTGATAAAATATATCCCATTTTTCTTCAGCTACTTTCCTGACTAAAAAATGCGGGATGTTCCAGTATGCTCTGTATCTTTGGAAGATCCTTATTTTTCCTACAAAAGAAAGTCCTATGTGGTGCCTGGGTGGCTCAGTCTCCCTTCTGCTTAGGTCATGATCCCAGGATCCTGGGATCGAGCCACATACTGGGCTCCCTGCTCAGTGGGGAGCCTTCTTCTTCCTCTGCTTGCTGCTCCTCTTGCTTTCTTTCTCTCTCTCTATGTCAAATAATAAATAACATCTTTTAAAAAAAAGAAAGAAAGAAACTCATACGTTTGGGATAATAAAATGAAATAATGTGAGTGGTGAAGATTTAAGAAATTACTCTTCCGAAGAAAAAACTATTCTGTAGACATGTGTTCAGGAAGGCCAAATGCTCTCCATCAGCATGACGAGGCCCCAGGAGAGGTGTCAGTGTTTTGTTTATTATTTTATTAAGCTGTTATTTTTAAGAGATGTTGTTCATGCATATGAAAACTTTTTCAGAGTGGTGGAATCTAATAAAAAATGTATAGCAATGAAGGGAATGTTTAATGAAGAGAAAGGCTGCTGAATTTTAGTAAAAAAAAAAAGCACTGCAGTTTTTGCTCACCTACCTGACATCATCCATTTCTTAGCATGGTGGCAGCTGCGGGTACAGTGACTAGTGTTCCTGATATGAATTGCCAGCATCCTGGGCTTAATGCAGACTTTGTTCTTAAAGGACTATGGCTGTATGTATTAACATCTCCAGTGGTTCTCTGATGGTCTGACACAGAGGCTGCTGCCCTTTTGTCTGTCTACTTTGGGCCAGAGTGGTTTTCTGGGCAGCAGCAGAATCTGTTGAAAATTCAACTCTAGCTATAGACAGCAACATGAATGAATTTCACAATGTTTAGCTTAAAAAAAAAAAAGTTTAAAAAACTGCCTGGAAAAGAGGAGGCTGAGGAGAAAGTTTCTTGGGGGCATAAAGGCTTGGAAGGGCTCTCACGTATAATTGGTGAGACTGGAGTGAAACATGTACACATAGGGCTGGGTATGTGCATGAAAAAGACCTGAGAACACCTTACACTTACACCTGTGGTAGATCTGTGGGCAGGAGGTGGAGGCTACCTGAGAGCTGTGGGTGGCCTGGCTTGTGTTGAAGGGATGCTCCAGCTCAGCGCCAGGATGCAAAGACCAGGAAAGTGGATTTTTTTTTCTTTTTCTTTTTAGCTCCATGTATTTCAGGAAGTCACTGTCATGTCACTGGTTGGCCACTGAGATAATGGAACAGGGCTGTCAATGACAACACATGACAAGGAATATGATCTTAAAAATTAGTTTGGAAAAGTGCCAAACCAATGGATGACTGCAACCATTGGTAATTAACAGCAAATCTGGGGAAAGAGAATCTGATTTCCATAGTTACCACATTATACTATTAAAAATGGTTAGCTTTTTAAAAAAAGAAATGACAAGGCACACAAAGAAACAAGAAAGTATAGCTCATTCACAGGAGGAATACATGATATCAGTGGTCACTGAGAAAGCCCAGATATTGGACTTACTAGAAAAAGACTCCAACTAGAAGGTCCTAATTATGATCAGAGAGCTAAAAAAAGCCAGGAGAATGAGTATGAACATACAGAGAATAACAACAAAGAGACAGAAATTATAGAACAGAGCCACGTAAGAATTCTGCAGCTGAAAAGTACAATAGCTGAAATGAATACCTCACTAGAGGGGTTCAACAGGAGATTTGAGTAGGCAGAATAAATCAGTAGGTAATTTGAAGATAATGCTATGTAAATTTTACCTCAGTAAAAAGAAAAATAATACTTTGTATGTTAGTACATATCTCAAGTCAAAGTAGAGGCAAGACTAATTTTTGGAGTCAGAAGTTAGGGTAGTGCTTGGAAAGAGGGACAGGGAGAGATTTTGGTATGTTCAAATCACAGTGGGGTCCTCTTAGACCCTGTACCTGTCCATTAGTACCTGGCTGTTGGATGACCTTAAGACAGCTTGATCCTTAACTTGAACCTGTTTAGAGCCAGGTGTGGTGCCCAAATGAGGTCACACTGGGATGGTGACTAATGCTTAGGAGAGATTTCTGAATCATATTCTCTAATCTATTACAAAGTGTCTTTGAGAAGACTTTGTTATTTAGAAGCAACTTTCTTTTTTCCCCTATATATACTCACACACACACTCAGAGAGACTAATGATCTTCTAGAGTGATGTGACTCTCGCTTGTTATGTAAGCTTGTGGATTCAGCCTCCATATAGACTCTATTGTGGTCTTTGGTTATCCTTTGAAACTCGTGATGTTCTATTTCTTGATCTGGATGGTGTTTACACAGGTATGCTTACTTTGAGATACTTCACTGAGCTGTATGAATTTAGGATTTGTGTATTTTTCTGGGTATGTGTTAGCCACCAATATAGGTTTATTTAAAAAAATAGAGTAAGACACAAGCAAAATTCAGATTTTCTGAAAATCTGTGCAACCAGACTCCTAATATATTGCTTGTTTCTTTATGACTCAGGTTTTGAGGTTGTGCTCTGACATGATATGAAGTGTTCTTATTTTGGTCTTATCCTTCCTGGTCATAGAGTGGCCTTGTTTGATGCTGATGTGAAATCAACACCAAGACTGAATGGTGAATATCAGGGTGGCTTTTAGCCACACCAAGTCTTGACTGACAGTACCAGGCCAGCTTCTACATGTCAGGGACTGCTTTTCTCTTTCTCAGCTATAGCGGAATATAGCTATAAATAGAATTTTAAAATCAGGTTAGGATATGTTAGTTAGGACTAGGTTTTGTCACATTAAATAAATGTCTCCAAATAATAGTGGCTTAAGCCATAAGGATGTTTATCTCTCTTTTGTATATGAAGTAGTTCTGGAAGTACGTCTTGCAAAACTGGAAAAGGAGCTCCATTATTACCAGGGAACCTGGGCTTCTGCTCCCTCAGTGCCCTGTCTTCCCTAGCTTTCGTTCCTCAGACTTGTGGTCCAAGATGGCTGCTGGAGCTCCAGCCATCACACTAAAATTCTATTCAGCACAAAGAGGAAGGGAAGAAGAAGGTCTGTGGGCTCCCTTGTAGGAAACGTCCTGCAAAAATTATCCCACACATCTATTCAAATTTCATTTGTTAGCACTTGATTATAGAGCAAAGATATTGGGGAAGTGTAATCATTTAGGTGGCAGTGGGTTTGCTAGAATAATTTTTTTTAATTAAAAGAAAAGTCATAATTGGCTATGACTTTGTTACCAAGTATCTGGAGTTGGAATAATGCAGTTGTCATATTGAGTTCCCTGGAGGGCAGTTCTATTGTGGCTTTTTTTGTATGCAAATATCCCTCTCGTTGGTAAAACAGCAAGCAGCTGATTATGTTAAAGGATGCCTCCTTTTCAGTCTCTCTTTTGTAACAATCTCAAGAGTTCAAGTTTCTAAAGTGGATTCGCTTTTCAGTCTTTTGAAGCTGTGTAGCTTGATCAAAAAGAATGCTCTGATTCAGCGGCCTGGTTGCTAGGCTGTCTAACAATTTACCTCTAGCAGCAGGGAAGAAATGGCTGCCTTGTTGGAAATTGTTCAGTTAAAAATGAATAAAAATCATTTTCGCAAATTTACTTGTAAGAACAGCTAAACTCCTTTGCTCAGAAGAACTGCAAAATTACTGTGCATTCTTCTGCTTTTTAAAAAGGAGGTAGTAAGTAAGGTGAATAAAATTGTAAACAAAACATTCACGTTAGCACGATAACCACATGCAGACATCTGGACTGGAAATGTGAGAAAATTGTAAAGAATTTGGAAAGGTTCAAAGGCTCAGGTTATTAAAGTTTTAATAATCTTCTTTTCTGCAGGGCTCACCCCCTGCTATTCTTTCAGTGCAGTAGAAAAACAAAATATGGACAAAATTGTTGTTAATTAGAGCTGAATCTTCCTTGGAAAACCTATAGAAATTGCTTGGGATTTTTATAGAGGCTCAGAGTGGAGAGCCTTGGGTCTCAAAAGGTGCAACTTCATTTTCATCTAAGGAACGTTAGATTTCAATAAAATAAGATACATTTAAAAAAAAAAAAGCTCTAGCAGCTATTCACTCATTGATTGAGAAAACACTATTTTGTAGAATCATCTATGAAAATAATCTCACTTAATATTTTAATTTTCCCCTTAATCAGAGCAAAATAAAATCTTTATTGCCCATGGTTATATGCTGATTGAATGAATGACATGTCTGTAGTGTTACCAAATTGTCTTAAAGAAACAGTATCCCCCTCACACTTGAAATATGGTGAAAATTATAAAAATGATTCCTCTTCTGATTCAGACATGTTATATTTTGCCATAGGCCTGTAATGTCAGTGCCTCTATTTTTTGGTTTGAAATTCGTTTTCTTTTAAAGGCATCTTAAAAGTATACAGCATACCAATATATGATGCAGCCATTGTGTTACTATATGTCGTATAAGACTATACTTAGTGTATGAAATTTTTATGATAGGTGTGTACTTATATATGCAAGAAACTCCGCGTACGTTCAGTCATGTGTATATATTTGAAATACACAGACCCACGAGAGACTTTAAATTGTGTCGCATCAAGGATGGGGAAGGAATTTTACTCATTAGGATCCAGCCATGAGCGCTGAAATATGATTTGCAAGAGATGAAGTTTGGAGTTGTTTTAATAGGCTAAGTGGTTCCAAATGCAAGTTCAGATCGTAGACTCCCAGGCTTTTTGTGAGACTAATTGACTTTGCTGTAGAGTTTTGGCAAAGCTCTTATTATTTTTACTACATTTTCCTTTTTAATAATGTAAAATTGAACTAACTTCTAAAATTCACGTTCCCCTTTATGAGTTTGTTAGCCCTTCCTTCACCAAATTAATGACTGACTAGGCAAGACGGCCAAGAATGCTTACCGCTCTGGGCATTTGTTAATTGGTTGTTCGTTGGACTATATATGAGGGAAAATTATTGCTACTATAAACCAAAGAGTGTAAAGGAAAAGTAGTGGTATAAATATGGAGCTGGAGTAGGCAGGGAAAGCTAGTGATGTAAAAGCTGTTTTTCTGCTAGATGGTTCCCTTAGGATGATTGCAAATACTGAAAATAAAATGCAGCAGACCAGATCGTAACGTAGAACTTTATTGTGGTAACGCTCAGAAAAGGAGATTCATTGTTTGGGTTAGTTCGTAAAGCTCTGATGATCAGCTTCTTCTGTTTTTTAAAGACAAGCTGGGCTTAGAGAGCAAACAATAAATAGCGAAATCTCTTTCACCTTGAGAATTGCTACAAGAGTGCTTTGAACCTCTGGACCAGGGTAGTTGATCAGAAGAAATGAAGATTCCACGATTGGAATTTTTGACCCTTCCAGACTGTGAGATGTGCCTTCACTCCACTTCCCTGAGGCTTGACCTTTCCTGGGAAACTCACCCCAACCCTCCCCTCCGGGGACATCCTGGGGGAAAACCTCAGGCTTCAGAACAGAACCCCCAAGTTCTCTCTCTCTTTGTCCACTTCCAACCCCATGCAGGCTGTTCTCCTAATTCTCCTTCTCAACGCCGATCAGACAGTTTTAACTCTTGTTTTAAGCTAGGGAATGAATCCAGGGGTTTGGCTCATGTTGCAAAGGTTTCCAACAGTATCAGGTAATTCACGATTAGCGGGGCTCCATTCAGACCTGAAAGGCTGCACGATTCATTACCAATTACCAATTCCCTGGGCCATCCGGTTCCCTGGCAGAAAGGCTTCCGACGAATTTGCGTTGCAAATTGAAAACATGCTGTCAACAGCAACAAGTCCAAAAGATGTTTACCTTAATTTTTCCAAGGCAGGCTTTTATATGTGGGTATTTTCTGTTTAAGGAGCAGCCCTCTAGGTGCCCTCCTGTTTCTGGGGTGGGTGGTATCCTTACCATGGGGTCGTCACAATCTGGTGACGGAGAGTAGGATCAAGCCGCTAAGGGAAGACTCACTGTGTTTGTGCCTTTTCAATGGAGCCTGCCACACAACTGCATTGGGTGTCAGGTAGCAGCTGTCAAGGCTGACACAGAGCCATTCAGTTTTCTTAAGGGCACAGAGACCTAGGAAATCACGCTGTTGAAGGGCTGCTTTTGTAGATGGGTAAACTGAGGTCCAGATTGGTTGTGTCACTTCCCCAAGGACAGCTGGTTAGCTAACATCACGGTTGAGTCTAGAAGCTAGGGTTTCTCATGCTTTCGCATAGTTTACAGCCACCGGCTGCATAGTTACTAATGATTGATGTGTATAAAATGATGTATGAGGCAGTAATTCATTTATAAGTTTCCATCAAAACTGAGAACATGGGGACACAGGCCCCCTTAAAAAAAAAAAAGTGACCTTTGAACCTTGTTTGAATCTTGATCGCCAGGTGACATCCATCCACTTTCAAAAAAGGACTATTGGAAGTAGCCCAGCGGTTCCGCTAGAGCGAAGATGTGTTTTCACCCTGGGTTATAGGACTGCCCGGATGCCCCTGCTTCGTGGGAAGCCTATTGGGGGCTGAGCAGAGGCAGTCCCAGCCAAACCCTGGGGCTTGTGGGGAGTCTCCAGTCTTCCTTTCAAAGCTTGTTTTAACTTCTGAGTCTCCCCCTCACGCATAGATTAGAGTCACGTGGTCTTATCTAGGTTGGATGCTGTCAAGTGACAAGTCCTCCTCAGAATCAGACAAGCATGTTGAGAAAAGGTGGAAAGGAAACTTTGTTCATTGTGAACTTTGGATGAAAAAACACTAACATTTCTAGAGCCACTGAGGGAAAGCTAAAGCTTTGGCTAAAGCAGGAAGTAAGAGTCCCATTCACAGTAGGCTGGTTTCATGGAGGGCTTTCCAGTCAGAGTCCAGGAACCAGAGGAGCTCTTCGAAATGGGTCTCTCAGGCCAGCCCGTATATGATGAAACTCCACATTCAGAGAGCATCCTGTGAAGCTGGAGAGAAATAAGCACCACCCAGAAAATTCCCAAGACACAGGAAACGGAAGTTGAGAAGTGCAGACCTGATGGGAGGCAGACCCCTAGAGATTATGTAATGAGAGAGTTGGAGATGAGATTTCACAAGAAAAACTGGGGGGCTTTCGTTGCATCAGGGTGGAAAGTTCTGGTCACCCTACCTGGTCTACTGTCAGCATCCCCGAAGCGCTCCTTGTGATCATGCCCTTACAGAAAAAGTGGACATGAGTATGGCTATTTCACATTCACATGGTGGCTCTTGGCAAGTCATTTAAATTTGGGGTACCTTGCTTTTTTTTTTCTGTTTATGGAAAGCAGGTAAATCTTCCTTATCACCAAGCAAGTGCCTTTCGAAAGGATTTCCCACAGCAGGTACTTGGGAGGCAGTGAGGGAAGATGTTGGGGTTTGGAGTCAAACAGATTTGGGGCTAGCATGTAGAAGCCATCTGTTGCTTATTTTGAGCATTTCATTGTTTGGATTAAAAAGAACTTCAGGGTTTTTCCTTTTAAAAGAAAAATCAATATGGGAAAGCAAAATATTGACCCAAAAGACCAGAAGAGACCTCATTTAAGCTTGACTTAGAATCACAATTTTATACTCTTTTTGTAGGAAAGTGAACCAGAACATTTTTACTAGAGGTGACAAAATTTCCCAAGTTAAGAAATGTGCCGACTTCTAGATGATGTTTATTCCCTACCAAGTTTGCACATCATAAAAGGTGACCTCGGCCACTTGGTGAAGTGTGGCTCTTGGGAGAGAGGAATTCACTAGTTTCATCCTTAAGAGGATATTTGTTATCTAGAGCAAACACTAACAGAAAGTGTGTCACCTCAGAGAATTGATCTAGGTTTGGCTTCTGGTTCACTCAGCAGCTATAACCTATCAGTATTTGGTGGCTCAGGACTAACCCTGACTGGGAAGCTTGGAAAATATTCTTTCTTTCAGGAAATGGACGGATTTGAAAGTGAGGGCTTAGACATTGGTTGGAGTGAAGCTTGGGGCTTCTAGAATTCTGTTTCCTGGCTTTTGTCACCAAGTTGTACCTTGCTTGAGTCAACATGCCTTGGGCATATTGTCACTGGAGTGCTGGTTGGACCAATGTCAAAAGATGTTAGAAGGAGCGAATGTTACATCATGGAATGAAATCCTTTAGGCTGATGACCTTCTCAGAAGGGTCAATAGGAATGAAAAAGTGGGAGAGTCATGTCAAGAATGCCTCAAGCTGGAGAGTGGTAGTGGAGTCAGTGAACACTAAAGGATAGCATGGGGGTAAAGGTGTAAGCCAACTTCTGCTGTGTCCTGGCCTTGCTGATCTTGTGGGTGAATTTTGGCATAAACCAAACAGTTAAGTGACATTCAGTAATTCTCTGCAAGTACAGCATGGTGAACCTGTCAAGACCCACCCACAGCAGTTTAATTTCCTATCAACCTTAATTACAAGTGTTCATATTATAAAATTTACAGAAATGAGATCTAAGACATCTTTTGGGGTCTACAGCTAACTTATTTCTATTTTAAAGAATAATTACAAGAGTGGTCACCATCTAAAAAGAACTTTGGAAGGTTCTATATCAAAGCCTGGGGTAGAGCTTCCCGCAAGGCAAAGCTTGGAGACTTGTGTTATAAGTGGTTCTTCATTTTAACTGAGCTGAGAAACAGTGGCTCGCAGAGCCATTACTGGGCATTTATATCTAGCTTCTTCTAAAAAGCATTCCAAGTGGTAGTAATGTGACATAAAAGGGGGTACATTGAGGACTGGCCCAGTTTGGGGGGACATAGGAATTGGTGACCTATGGAGGCCAAAAATAGGACACTGAAAACAAACAAGACTCCAGGCTCCTTCCTCATATTCCTGTCTGTGTCTGTCACAGATGTGCTGGCACGTTTTGTCTGGGGGACAAAGGACAGCACTGTTTAATCCTCCTGTCCATGCCAAAGTCCAAAGGGGATAATTACCTTCTGCCTCCTGAAATTCCCTTTGCAGCTTCATCTGGGTGAAGCTCTCTCAATTGCCTGGGGGGTGTTGCTGCACCCTGGGAAGGAGCTGCCACATTTTCTTCCCAGCTAGGTATTTCGGTCATGGCCAGGGTTAACACTGCACAGTTTGAGTTTGGCCCCAGTATATAAATCAGACTGGGGTCTTTTGCAGGAAAATGCATCGAGCTGGGCAGCAAGTGTCGGTTCACTGGAGCATTATGTGTCTGTCTCCTGTGCAAAACTGGTTTAATTGTGCCTGAAAAGTACAACCAATTGGCTAATCTTGTTTTTAAGAAAGGAATTATTTTAGAGCTTTTTTTTTTTTTTTGGACTGGTAAATATAATACAAGACAATGGTTTTGTGTTCAGGTGAAAAATAGTTTACTTAAAATGTTTCGACCCCACCAAAATCATTAAAACCAATTGGACTTCTCTGTGTAAGACCCAAAATAATTCCGCTTGGTTTTCTGGCAAGTAATTGTGCTTTTTCTAAACAGCACTGAAAGTAATGTAATTGTAAAGGGGATAAGAAGATTATTAGGAAAAGATTATACATGTTTGTTTAAATTCCTAGACAGACCTTCATAACATAAGGAAAAGGAACCAAGTTTGTTAGAATGAAATCCAGGTGACACGTTCTATTATTTCTCTGACTCTTTGGAGAAACAGATACTAAGATGATAATTTCAGTTCCCCAAGGGAATTAAGAAAACCTGGACAAGATGTTGGTTTTAATAATGGTATTTCAAGCTGGTCCTAACCTCAGTTGTAGTATGGGGTGGAACTCTAGTCAGGGAGTGGTGTATTTAAAAGCCACCAAGAGGTTTCAGCCTGAGAGCAGAACCAACGAAAGGGAATCATTAACCACAGAAGTGACTGAAGTGGTTTAATAATTATGTTATTTCAAGGGAAAAAAGGATCTGCCTAAAGTAAAAGGGGGGAAGAGAAGGGCTGATAAGTAGAACTTACTTCTACCCTAGGTAGTCAGCTCGTGAGACTACCAGTGGGAAAGGTCTATTAACTAATTGATCTGCTAGACTCGATAGGGAGCTCCAGCTGGAGATCAAAGAACATTCTCCGCAGCAAAGGCAAGCAGCAACCTTGGACCAGATGTTTTCCTTCCAGCTCTGTCATGCTTTATAACGGTAGAGTGCGGCTGAATCTGGCCATCGGCCTGGTCCACCCGGCCACTGACATAGAAAGCAAGGGGTAGGCGTGTGCACATATGTGCATGCGTGTGAGCGCACATGCTTGAAAAAGAGACAGGAGCAGCTTCAAAGTCAAAAAGGGTCAGAACTTAAGATTAGATTGGGAACTAAGAAATTATTTTTTCTTTATTTATTTGCAAAGTGAACGGGGCCAAATTATATCAATTGCCAGGTTTTCAAAAGGTTCCTGTATCTTAATTGTCCTACGATTCTATTTATAGGAGCTTAACACGAATGCATCGTAATACATGTCTGTTCAGGAAAACCAAGTATGTTTTGAATAATGGATGAAATTACAAAAATTCAACTATTAGCGTTAGCGTATGTGTTTTCCTTTACGATTAGAACAAAAGGGAGAGTTAACAGTGGAAGCGCGGTTTTCCTTTCGGTCATTACCCTGGAACGGTTTGTTTACATGTGTTGCCCACCTTTATCCTTTCCAGCTCTGTGTACTCTGGTTCTGGTTTTTTCACATCTGGGTAAGGTATTATTTATGATCAGGCAGGATATATTTGGTTTAGAAGTTTCTTTGAAATGTATGTATGTATAATTCTTTTCTATGCACTTTTCAAAGATTCCTACAGTATTAGACGTTTTGAAAAATGAGATGTCTAAAATTACCTTGATGTGGTTAGCTTGGTATGATCTATGGTCTTTCTTAAAATACTACCTTGCTTCCCTAGTTGATCAAAAATATCACTAAAAAGTCATTAGTTCATCTGATTGGGAGATGTATTGGGGTTCAGGAATGTTCAGATTGAAAATTCATTGATCACAGGCAGTCAGATTTCCCATAAAAGGAAAATTCCCCTTAAATGTTTGTACTTTTCTTTTTTCTTTTCTTTTCTTTTTTTTTTTTTTAAATTTTAGAGAGAGAGAAATATGGTATGCACACAACCAGGGGCAGGGGCAGAGGACAGGGAGAGAATCCTTGAGCAGACTCCGTGCTGAGTGTGGAGTCTACGTGGAGTTCCATCCCAGAACCTTGAGATCATGACCTGAGCCGAAATCAAGAGTCACCCACTTAACTGACTGAGGCACCCAAGCACCTCTGAAAGTTTGTACCTTCATGGTGCCCAAAATTCTAAAGTGATTCTTCTTTTTTTTTTTTTTTTAAGACAGAGGCTTTTGTTTCTATTAAAATTTAGCTTCTAAACTTTTCTATTCTTTTCATGTGTGTGTATGTATGTATATAAAAGAAGTATTTACTAAATGATATATTTATTGGATAATTTCCTGAAAATGTCATTTGATGGGGGGGAGGGGGGAAGTGTAAAGATGGATCCCCAAAAGACAAATTCTATGTACTTTAAACTTTGCTGACTGTCTGGTTCAAGATAGCGGACTGAGCATATATATCAACCTTCACCCTTTCTCAAGGTCCCATTGAAATGATTAACTGTCCATAGTCTGTCCATGTAAAAATCTATTTAGTGAAACCACAACAATGCTGGGCATCAATAAAGGAACCATAAAGTGTGAGTAAATGCTAGTAGATAGAAAACAGATGGATTTATTTGAAAAGCAAACAGACAAACAAAAGGCAGAGAAGGGGATTCCAGAGATAAGGGACTGCTGGAAAAGCTCCAAGCTTGGAGTTATCAAACAGAAATGACAAGAGTAGGTGGCAGATGGGGGAAAGATACTCACTAATTTAAAGTTCTGGATTCAGATCTTTGAGACACCTTTCTTCAACTAGAGCTCCTGTTCTCTGCTCCTTTCCTCCCCACTCTTCAATCCCAGAACAAACATGGGAAAATTGTGCCACTGGATGAAACCAAATAATTTTGAAAGACCGAAGAAGTGTGGGAGCTACGCTTAAAGGGAAATAGCTGAATTAACCCTCAGGCTTCCATAGCAAATGCTGGGGGTAGGCAGCTTGGCTCAGACATCTAAGCCAAAGTTCTGCAAGCCCTATGCAACCCTAGGGGGTCTCCAGATTTCCTGCTCTACACAGTCGGGAACCATGCCGGTCTGTACTTCTGCTTACCTGGGAGCCCACAGAACTCTGTCACTTAACAGAGTCCTGAGAAGCTTATGCCCCTGTGCAGGTCAGCTTTGTGCTTTGGTCACAGACATAACACTAGATATCTGATAACACCCTCTTCCTGAGAGAGAAGGACTAATATGAATAACAAAACAACCCATCCGGAAGAAAGCAGATTTAACTCAGAGAGCTAAAAAGAACTTAAAAATTGTCTTCTGCATTTTTAGAATAATTCAGGATGATATTATATCCTTAAAATAAGAATAAGCTCTAGGGCACCTGGGTGGCTTAGTTGGTTAAGCATCTGACTCTTGGTTTTGACTCAGGTCATGATCCAGGGTCCTGGGATGGAGCCCCATGTTGGGCTCCCTGCTCAGTGGGGAATCTGCTTATCTTCCTCTCCCTCTGTGCCTTCTCCTTCTTGGACTCTTTCTATCTCTCAAATAAATAACTATATTAAAAAAAGGAAGAGGGGCGCCTGGGTGGCTCAGTGGGTTAAAGCCTCTGCCTTCGGCTCAGGTCATGATCCCAGGGTCCTGGGATCGAGCCCCACATTGGGCTCTCTGCTCAGCAGGGAGCCTGCTTCCACCTCTCTCTCCCTGCCTGCCTCTCTGCCTATTTGTGATCTTTGCCTGTCAAATAAATAAATAATTCTTTAAAAAAAAAAAAAAGGAAGAATAAGTTATTATGACACAAGAGCAATCAGAAAACCAAAAGCACTCTGGATAATTAAAATTGTGATTGTTGAAATAAAAAACCAATAGCTGGATTGAAAAATACATTGGACTGGACTAATAAAATATCTTGGAATAAAAATAAAGGAAATCTTTTTATATATGAAACAAAACCCCCAAAATGTGAATGAGTGAAAAGCTGGCAAGTATGAAGACAGGAATAGAGATTGATATCCATCTCATAGGAAAGAAATGGCTAATACAAAAAACCAAAAAGGTTAAATTAAAATATAGGAGAGGAAAATTTCCTCATATAGAGGAAGATATGACTCTTTAATTGGAAAAGTCTGACCAAATACTAAAACAGGTAAATTAAAAACAAAATAAACCAACCCAAAAATCTAGTGATGCTTGAGGTATACAAGGGTAAAGAAAAAATTCAAAAAAGTTTCTGGAGAGGAAAAAAACAAGCTTACTATAGATGCTTAATAATCAGATTACATCAGCAATACAGGACAATAGAGCAGAATCCTTCAAGTCCTCATCAGCAAGAAAACAATTGAGTTGGGACTTGACATTTTGAGTTAGGATTTTAAATAAAGGGAGGCGGAGTTTTTCTGTAAGAGGCCAGAAAGTAAATATTTTGTGTTTTGTAGGTCATGTGGTTACTCACAGCTATTCAACCCTGCAGCTGTAGCATGAAAGGAGACATAAACGATGCTGTGTTCTAACAAAACTTTATTTACAAAAACAAGGTGTTTTTGGATTTGACCAGTGGGCCATAGTTTGCCAACACCTACTTTTGAATATAGAATTCTATACCCAGCTAAACCATCAATCAAGGATGAGGGCAAAATAAAGATATTTTTAGGCAAAAAAGAAAAAAAAAAAAACCTCAGAAAGTTTCATAACTGTGTGAAAAGAATATTTAAGAAGTTTTTTTTTTAGAGTTTTTTTTTTTGAAGATTTTATTTATTTATTTGACAGACAGAGATCACAAGTAGGCAGAGAGGCAGACAGAAAGAGAGAGGGGGGAAACAGGCTCCCTGCTGAGCAGAGAGTCTGATACAGGGCTCAATCCCAGAACCCTGGGATCACGACCTGAGCCGAAGGCAGAGGCTTTAACCCACTGAGCCACCCAGGTGCCCCTAAGAAGTTTTGTTGAAGTAAAAGAGAAAAGGAATAAATGAGGATGACACGAAGTAAAAGAAATAGTGGCAGCTGAGTGTGACCTAGAAGTTTGGAACATTCTCCTTATTTTTTAAAAATTTATTATTATTATTATATTTTTTATTAACATAGAATATCTTATTCGTTTCAGGGGTACAGGTCTGTGATTCATCAGTCTTACACAATTCACAGCACTCATTATAGCACATACCCTCCCCAGTGTCCATCACCCAGCCACCCTATCCCTCCCACCCCCACCCCTCCAGCAACCCTCAGTTTATTTCCTGAGATTAAGAGTTTCTTAGGGTTTGTCTCCCTCTCTGGTTTTGTCCCATTTCATTTTTTCCTCTCTTCCCCCTTGATCCTCTGCATTATATCTAAAATTCCACAAGATCATATGATAATTGTTCTCTGATTGACTTATTTCACTTAGCATAATACCCCCAGTCCCATCCACAATGTTGCAAAAGGCAAGATTTCATTTTCTGATGGCTGCATAATATTCCATGTATATATATACCATGTCTTCTTTATCCATTCATCTGTCGATGGATATGTAGGCCCTTTCCATCATTTGGTTATTGTGGACATTGCTGCTTTAAACATTGGGGTGCATGTGTCCCTTTTGATCACTACATTTGTATCTTTGGGTAAATACTCAGTAGTGCAATTGCTGGGTTGTAGGTAGCTCTAGTTTCAACTTTTTGAGGAAACTTGTCAGTGTTTTCCAGAGTGGCTGCACCAGCTTGCATTCCCACCAACAGTGTAGGAGGTTCCCCTTTCTCCGCATCCTCGCCAACACCTGTCATTTCCTCACTGGTTAATTTTAGCCATCCTTCTGGTGTGAGGTGGAACTTCATTGTGGTTTTTATTTGTGTTCTATTTTTATTTTTATTTTTATTTCCTTGCTGCCAAGTGATGTTGAGCATTTTCTTTTTTTCTTTTTTTTTTTTAAATTTATTTGTTTGACAGACAGAGAACACAAGTAGGTGGAAATGCAGGCCGAGAGAGAGGAGGAAGCAGGCTCCCCGCTGAGCAGAGAGCCTGATGCAGGGCTTGATCCCAGGACCCTGGGATCATGACCCGAGCCAAAGGCAGAGGCTTTAACCCACTGAGCCACCCAGGTGCCCCATGTTGAGCATTTGGCCACCTGGATGTCTTCTTTGCAGAAATGTCTGTTCATGTCTTCTGCCCATTTCTTGATTGGATTATTTGTTCCTTGGGTGTTGAGTTTGATAAATTCTTTATAGATTTTGGATACTAGCCCTTTATCTGATATATCACTTGCAAATATCTTCTCCCATTCTGTCTGTTATCTTTTGGTTTTGTTGACTCTTTCTTTTGCTGTGCAGAAGCCTTTGTCTTGATGAAGTCTTAATAGTTCATTTTTGCCCTTGCTTCCCTTGCGTTTGGCATTGTTTCTAGGAAGAAGTTACTGTGGCTGAGGTCAAACGGCTGCTGCCTATGTTCTCCTCAAGGATTTTGATGGATTCCTGTCTCACATTGAGGCCTTTCATCCATTTTGAGTCTTTTTTTGTGTGGGGTGTAAGGAAATGGTCCAATTTCATTCTTCTGCATGTGGCTGTCCAGTTTTCCCAACACCATTTGTTGACACGACTGTCTTTTTCTTTTTTTTTTTCCTTTCTTTCTTTCTTTTTTTTTTTTTTAAAGATTTTATTTAATTATTTGACAGATAGAGATCACAAGTAGGTAGAGAGATAGGCAGAGAGAGAGGAGGAAGCTGGCTTTCTCCTGAGCAGAGAGCCCAATGTGGGGGCTCAATCCCAGGACCCTGGGATCATGACCTGAGCCGAAGGCAGAGGCTTAAACCACTGAGCCACCCAGGCGCCCCAAGACTGTCTTTTTCTTATTGGATATTCTTTCCTACTTTGTCAAGGATTAGTTGACCAAAGAATTGAGGGTCCATTTCTGGTCTCTCTATTCTGTTCCATTGATCTATGTGTCTGTTTTTGTGCCAGTATTATACTATTCTGACGATTACAGCTGTGCCATAGAGCTTGAAGTCTGGAATTGTGATGCCGCCAACTTTGCTTTTCTTTTTCAACATTCCTTTGGTTATTCAGGGATTTTTTTCTGGTTCCATACAAATTTTAGCATTATTTTTTCCATTTCTTTGAAAAAAATTGATGGTATTTTGATAGGGATTGCATTTTGATGTGTAGATTGCTCTAGGTAGCATAGACGTTTTCACAATATTTGTTTTTCCAATCCATGAGCATGGAACATTTTTCCATTTCTTTTTTTCTTCCTAATTTCTTTCATGAGTGGTCTATAGTATTCTGAGTACAGCTTCTTTGCCTCTTTGGTGAGATTTATTCCTAGGTATCTTATGGGTTTGGATGCAATTGTAAATGGGATTGACTCCTAAATTTCTCTTTCTTCTGTCTTGTTGTTGGTGTATAGAATGCAACTGATTTCTGTGCATTGATTTTTATATCCTGACACTTTACTGAATTGCTGTAGGAGTTCTAGCAGTTTTGGCATAGAGTCTTTTGGGTTTTCCACATAAAGTATCATATCATCTGCAAAGAGTGAGAGTTTGACCTCTTCTTTGTCAATTGGGATACCTTTTCTTTCTTTTTGTTGCTGAGGCTAGGACTTCTAGTACTATGTTGAAAGCAGTGGCCATAGTGTACAACCCTGCCATGTTCCTGACCTTAGGGGCAAATTTCTCAGATTTTCCCCCTTGAGAATGATATTCCTGTGGGTTTTTCATAGGTGGCTTTTATGATATTGAAATATGTATCTTCAATCCCTACAATGTGAAGAGTTTTGGATAAGAAAGGATGCTGTACTTTGTCAAATGCTTTTTCTGCATCTATTGAGAGTATCATATGGTTCTTGTCCTTTCTTTTATTAATGTATTGTGTTACATTGATTGATTTGTAGATGATGAACCAAACTTGCAGTCCAGTTATAAATCCCACTTGGTCATGGTGAATAATCCTCTTAATGTGCTGTTGGATCCTATTGGTGAGTGTTTTGGTGAGAATTTTTGCAACCATGTTCATCAGGGATATTGATCTGTAATTCTCCTTTCTGATGGGGTCTTTGTCAGGTTTTGGGATCAAGGTAATGCTGACCTCATAAAATGAGTTTGGAAGTTTTCCTTCTGTTTTTATTTTTTGAACTGTCCCAGAAGAACAGATAGTAATTCTTTTTTATGTTTGGTAGAATTCCCCTGGGAAGCCGTCTGGTCCCAGGCTCTTGTTTGTTTGGAGAGTTTTGATTACTGCCTCCATTTCCTTGCTGGTTATGCATCTGTTCAAGTTTTCAGTTTATTTCTGGTTCAGTTTTGGTAGTTTATACATCCCTAGGAATGCATCCATTTCTTCCAGATTGTCAAATTTGCTGGCGTATAGATGCTCATAATATGTTCTCATAATTGTTTGTTTTCTTTGGTGTTGGTTGTGAGCTCTCCTGTTTCATTTATGACTTTATTAATTTGGGCCCTTTCTCTTTTCTTTTTGATAAGTCTGACCAGGGGCTTATCGATCTTATTCTTTCAAAGTACTGGCTCCTACTTTCATTGATCTGTTACTGTTCTTTTGGCTTCTGTTTCATTGATTTCTGCTCTGATCTTTATTATTTCTCTTCTCCTACTGGGTTTAGGCTTTATCTGATGTTCTTTTTCCAACTCCTTTAGGTGTAGGGTTTGATTGTGTATTTGAGACCTTTCTTGTTTCCCAGGAAAGCCTTGTATTGCTCTATACTTTCCTCTTAGGACTGCCTTTGCTGTGTCCCAAAGATTTTGAACAGTCATGTTTTCATTTTCATTTGTTTCCATGCATTTTTTTTAATTCTTTAATTTCCTGGTTGACACATCCATTCTTTAGTAGGATGCTCTTTAGTCTCCATGTATTTGAGTTCTTTCCAGCTTTCCTCTTGTGATTGAGTTTGAGTTTCAGTGCATTGTGATCTGAAAATATGCAGGGAATGATCCTTTTGGTACCAGTTGAGACCTGATTTGTGACCCAGGATGTGATTTGTTCTGGAGAATGTTCCAATGTTCCATGTGCACTAGAGAAGAATGTGTATTCTGTGGCTTTGGGATGGAATGTTCTGAATATATCTGTGGAGTCCGTCTGGTCCAGTGTGTCATTCAAAGCCCTTATGTCCTTTTTGATCTTCTGCTTAGATGCTCTGTCCATTGCAGTGAGTGGAGTATAAAATTCCCCTATTTATTTTATCATCATTGATGTGTTTCTTTAATTTTGTTATTAATTTACTTACATAGTTGGCCACTCCTATGTTAGGGGCATAAATATTTACAATTGTTAGATCTTCTTGTTGGAGAGACCCTTTAATTAGGATAGTGTCCTTCCTCATCTCTTATTACAGTCTTTGGCTTAAAATCTAATTTGATATAAGGATTGCTACCCCAGCTTTCTTTCGATGTCCATTAGCATGGTAAATGGTTTTCCACGCCCTCACTTAAAATCTGGAGGTGTCTTTGGGTCTAAAATGAGTCTCTTGAAGACAGCATACAGATAGATTTTTTTTAATCCAATCTGATACCCTGTGTCTTTTAATTGGGGCAATTAGCCCATTTACATTCAGGGTAACTATAGAAAGATATGAATTTAGTGCCATTGTATTTTCTGTAATGTGACTGTTATTGTATATTGTTTCTTTTCCTTCCTGGCACATGTTACTTTTAGGCTCTCTCTTTTGCTTAGAGGACAGCTTTCAGTATTTCCTATAGGGTTGGTTTGGTGTTTGCAAATTCTTTTAGTTTCTGTTTGTTCTGGAAGCTTTTTTTCTCTCCTTCTGTTTTCAATGATAGCCTAGCTGGATATAGTATTCTTGACTGCATATTTTTCTCATTTAGTACTCTGAATATAAGGATCATTCTGATCCTTTCTGGCCTACCAGTTCTCTGTGGATAGGTCTGCTGCCAATCTAATGATTCTACCATTGTAGATTACAGACCTCTTGTCTTGAGCTGCTTTCAGAATTTTCTCTTTGTCACTGAGACTTGTTAAGTTTTACTATTAGATGTTGGGGTGTTAACCTATTTTATTGATTTTGTGGGGGGGGGGTTCTCTGTGCCTCCTGGACTTTGATGCCTACTTCCTTTCCCAAATTAGGGAAGTTCTCTGCTATAATTTTTTCCAGTATACCTTTTGCTCCTTTCTTTCTTCCTTCTTCTTCTGGGATCCCAATTATTCTAATATTTTTTGCTTTAAGGTATCAGTTATCTTGAATTCTCCCCTCATGATCCAATAGTTGTTTATCTTTCTTTTTCTCAGTTTCTTCATTCTCTGTCATTTGGTATTCTATATCACTAATTCTCTCCCCTGCCTCTTTTCTTAGCAGTTAGAGCCTCCATTTTTGATTGTACCTCATTGATAGCTTTTTTGGTTTTGACTTGGTTGGATTTTATTTCTCCAGGAAGGGATTCCCTAGTATAGTCTAAGCTTTTTTCAAGCCCAGGGAACATTGTTTTTAAAATGGCATTGGTTTATGACCTAGAGTTGACCATCTTTCCTTCTCTAAGGACTCAATCACATTAATTAGTTCTGCCTGGAACCATATTTATAGAATCCTAATGTAAGTACTGTATTATCAGATCTAAATTTTAGAATCAATCTGTAGACAATGTCCTGATAACATTATCATAATCACTAAATGAGGTAAGTACACAAACTTTAACAAAATAAATGTAATAAAATGAACACAATTGGATGATTAACATGGGAGGTGAAGTGGGAAGTAGTGTGGGTGCACAAAATGTCTTACCTTTGGTACAGAGAGAGTGGAATCAAGGAATACATGTACATGTGTACTGTACTAGGATTATAATGGCCATCATCAGGAGGGCTGATTAACAATGTTTTGAACCTCTAGTGAATGAAGTGATGGTGGGCAAAGGGAAATGGAAGAATGGAACTTTTCTTTCTTTATACTTTGAATTTTTTATCACATACAGATATTACCTTAATTTACAACACAATACTTAAAAATATTTCTATGAAAAATCCATTTAGGGTTGGAGACTTTGTTAACTTACAGCTTAAAGGCCATTTAAAAATGTTTTAATCTGTCATCAGGAGTAAAGTCAATTTGTGAAACATATATTTATAATTTTTCATCGGGCAAGTTCACTGAAAAGAAAATTGACAGTTTTATAAAAATTTTTTCTGAACCACTCTGATCTTTGGTAAGTAAAATCTTCTCCCTCCTAAAAAAATAAATAAATAAAAAATAAAATCCTTTCCCTACTTTTTTCCAGGGTCTCTCTCTCTCTCTCTCTCTCTCTTTTTTTTTTTTTTTGGTATGTCTATGATTAAAAGCATTTTTTCCCTTTTTTATTGAAATATGGTTGATACACTATTAATTAAAACTTTTGCACTGAGCATGTTATATATCTTTAATAAAGTCATGTTTTGCCTTAGCTACTCTCAGAACACTTCTTATATAAGAATTACAGGGGTGGGTGGACCACAGCCCTCACGTTTGTAAATAAAGTTTGTACATAAAATTTTGTAAATAAGGCTTTATTGGAACAGTCATACATTTGTTTATATATCTTCTATGGCTGCTTCTGTAGATGCCTGCAATTCCAAAATATTTACTATCAGACCCTTTAGGAAAAACTGACTCCTTTAGAGCATCAGAATCACCTTGGAGGCCTTGTTAAACCCAGATTGTTGGGCCCCGCCCCCCAGTGCTGGAATGGGAGTGAAGAATTTGCATTTCTAACAAGTTCCACAGGCTGTTGATACTGCTGGTTGAGGGTGTAGACAAACCTCGATTTGAATTTTGGCTTTACCCTTTGCAGGTCAGAGTTTGGCCAAGTTACTGAATTTTTATGTATCTAGGTTTGTTCATCTGCGACACAAGGCTTTTCATGGTTCTTATCTTCTCAGATTATTCTGAGAATTCAAAGAGATAATGCATGTAAAGCACTTAGCATGGCTTCTAGCATATAGTAATGACTTAATGAAATGTTTACTATAATTATGATAAAAAGCATACCTCGTTGAGGGGTTGATCAGGCACGAGAGACTCTCATAGACTGGATAGGATGTCAGCTGTGGAGAAAATGGAATTTGAATAATTTTTCCAAGTCTCTAGATCTCATTCTTTGCATAAAAATTTCCCTAAATGTTGGACCAGCAGAAAAAAATAAACGACTGGCTTTAAATCATGTTTCTTGGAATGTAGTACAAATTGAAAAGATCACAAAGATCACAAAGGGAAAGTTATAGAAGTGCTTTCATATTTATTGCTCTCTTGCTTGGAGTAATTTCAAGTTTAAGAAGAAGTTCATAATTTTCCACATGTGAAGGTATGTAGTAATCCATGGTAATCAGGGAGGGGTATGTGGGGACACACATATGAAAGGAGTGGAAAAATAAACATTTTTGTCTTCAAAGAATTAGTTAGCTAATTTCAGATAACATAGACCCTCATGAAACAGTTACATGGAATGTCAGGCAGAGTCTGAGAGACACAGGTAATATGTACTCTCAGGTTATAGACAACAGGGTGGAAGAATCTGGGACCACTTAAAGATCAGGTGGGATTGGTGGGGTGGGGACAATCTCCCCAGTTAGTAGGAGAAATGCTTCAGCAAGGTATGAAGATGAGGTAGTGAGCACAGAACAGTTTAAATTTAACTGGGGAGAGGGGTTGAAAAACATATGTCACCACTGAAAACAATGCAGGCAAGTAACTTTTAGAAAAGCAAATTCCACTTTTCAAGCATGCACACACGTTATGACACCTGTTTTTTGGAAGTTGCCTTGAAAATACTAAAGTAGTCTAATGTTCAATAATTGTGACCAATAAAGCACCTGGCTAAAAAATAGAAAAGAAAAAACTTGCTAACTTTGAAAACTCTGTCAACAGATTCAGTGTACTCTTTGAAGTCATCAGAGGAGATGAACTGGAACAGGACCAGAATTTTCCCCATCTTTTCTTCTCAAGGCATAAAGGCTGAGACAGATCACGTTTGTGGCCAGAGAGAGCAGTGTGCTGGGAAACTTGGCTTGGATCTTGGATCTCAAAGTGGGTAATTATTCATCGACTGAGCTGCAGTTACAGACAACTTTTCCTGAGTGTCAACAAGGGGATGGTTGAGGAGAATGTTCTGATGGAGCCATTTATCTCTTTGTGCCTGTGTCAAGGGCTCATAACTATCTATATGCAGTGAAGACAACTTCTCCGTAGCTTGGGGTGGGGGTGTGGCTGCCTGTCTGAATGCTGGGTCCTGGGGTGGAACCCAGGCTTGTTCAAGCTCAATTCATCAAGAAAGGAAGGCACCTGGGTGGCTCAGGGGTTAGGCCTCTGCCTTCAGCTCAGGTCATGATCTCAGGGTCCTGGGATAGAGCCCGATGCAGGCGCTCTGCTCTTTGGGGAGCCTGCTTCCCTCTCTCTCTCTGCCTGCTCTCTGCCTACTTGTGATCTCTCTGTCAAATAAATAAATAAAATCTTAAAAAAAAAAAAAAGCAATGAGAATCATCTTCCTGATGCAGAGCAAGTCTAGCCACACCTCATCTCTGTGTGTAACAGAATCATAATTGTATCAGCTGATAACACTGGCGGGACTAATGAGGTGACCTCATGAAAGAGAAAGGGGGCGGTGCCTGGGTGTCTCAGCTGGTTGGGTATGGGACTCTTCATTTTGGCTCAGGTCATCATCTTGGGGTCTTGAGATCCAACACCCACTGGGCTCTGTGCTGGGTGTGGAGCCTGCTTGGGATTCTCTCTCCCTCTCCCTCTAGCCCTTCCCCCCACCTCCAGCTCACACTCTTGCTCTTTCTCTCAAATAAATAAAGAAAATAAAGTAAAAGAGAGAGGATACTATTTCCTGCTGATTAGAGGGATGTTACCCCTGGCTTAGTCCCAATGAAGACAGGCATAGTTTGTCATGGTCTGTCACTCATTTATCTCTGGTTTTTAAATTGCCAGGAGAGGAGATTTATGGAAAACCTCTGAGACTTCTCTTGGGGAGATCGTTTGGTCCACCCACCCTTCACAGAACCCACTCCAGACTAATCGCCTTAGCAGTCAGACAGATTACTAGAGACCCCGTTTCTTGGAGCTGTCTTTCTTTAACAAAGCAAATATTGTACAGTTTGATGCATTTTGTTCTCCCTGTGTTGTAAATTAATTTTAAGCATATTTCTAGGTGGAAGACTGGGACGATTTAGAAAACAACCACAGAAATACTTTAATGTCAACTCCTCAATTTTATTTCACTTTCATGGGCAGCAACTGCTAGTGAATCCTCCCATTTCTAGCAAGTTCTTCAAGGTCACTCTTTGATCATGACTTCTCTGCCACATGAGCAAAGCTATTGCTGGTTCTTGTCAACTTTTATTGTCAACAATTCTTTTTTTTTATTTTCCCCAAGAATTCATTTATTTATTTGACAGAGAGAGATCACAAGTAGGCAGAGAGGCAGGCAGAGAGAGAGAGAGGAGGAAGCTGGCTCTCTGCCGAGCAGAGAGCCCGTTGCGGGGCTCAATCCTAGGACCCTGAGATCATGACCTGAGCCGAAGACAGAGGCTTAACCCACTGAGCCACCCAGGTGCTCATATTGTCAACAATTCTTGAGAACTTTAATTGTCAACAATTGACAGTTGTTTTTGTCAACAATTATTCTTACTGTCCTCTCCACCAATAAATTAGATAATGAGGGATAGCTCTAGATTCATGTGTTTATCAAAGTCTGTCACCTGCTTTGGAACCTCACTTAAATTATCCATGTCTTGGGGCACCTGGGTGGCTCAGTGGGTTAAAGCCTCTGCCTTTGGCTCGGGTCATGATCCCAGGGTCCTGGGATTGAGCCCCATGTCGGGCTCTTTGCTCTGCAGGGAGCCTGCTTCCTCCTCTCTCTCTCTCTGCCTGCCTCTCTGCCTACCTGTGATCTGTGTCTGTAAAATAAATAAATAAAATCTTAAAAAAAAAAAAATTAACCATGTCTTAAGTTAAGCTTCTCAGAGACAGACTTAATAGTCCCTTAGTAAAGTTTTACCAATGGACTTACTAGAGGAAACCAATCCTCTCTATTTAAAATGTATATATACATTTATATATATATGTAAAATATGTAAAATGTATATTTTATATACATATAAAATATATATTTGTGTATATATATGCAGATACAAAAATGTGATTTTATGTTTATATATAAATGAATATATTTTATATAATATTATATACATGTTTCCATATAAAAATATAAATTTATATTTATGTGTAGAAATAAAATTATGTATATATTTGCATGTATATATATATAAATATAATTTGTCACTAAATAGTATATGTCTATCCACAAATCACTTAACCTCCCTCCCTAGCCTTATATTCCTGATCAGGAAGCAGAGGTGAATTCACTGAGTTTTCTTTCTTTCTCTTTCTTTCTTCCTTCTGTTCTTCCTTCCAACCCTTCCTTCCTTCTTCTTTCTTTTTAGTTATCTGAGTTTTCTTAGACATCTCAATATGTATCATATTTTCCTTGTATATCTCAAATTTTTATTTTATTATTAATTAATTAATTAATTTTAAAAGAAATTTTATTTATTTACTTGAGGGAGAGAGAGCACAAGGGGAAAGGGGCCAAGGACAAAGCAGACTCCCCACTGAGCAGGGAGCCGGGCACGGGGCTCAATCCCAGAACCTGAAGATCATCATCTGGGCAAACACCCAACTGACTGAGCCACCCAGGTGCCGCACAAAATTTTTTAAAAACATTACTTCAAATTTACATTTCTTCTGCAGTGCATTCTAATATTTAAGTCAGCAAGAGTCAAGCATTGAAAAATGCGGATCCAGCTTTTTCCATTTTGAATTTTCCAAGATTATTTTCTTCCTTCCGTGAAGCCCTCTGGGAGTACTGTTCAAAGAAGAGCTCAGTGAGGGCAGAACACAAGCTCTGGTGCACTCTTTGGCGGAGAGGGTTGACTGAGGTATTTTGACTGGCATTTTGCGGCTTTAATCAGGAAATGAGAGGGTTCCCCAAGAGGACACTCCAGGGACTTTCGACAAGAAGGTGGAGGCCCCTGGGTGTTGGCATCACTTCACTGGCTCACTCCATGCTTCTCTAGTTCAAGGAGGGGGCTTTGTGAGGTGACTATGATAGGTTGGAGGTTTGAGGTGACTTTTGGGGGGCATCTCACCAATAGGTCCCAAAGATGCTTCCTCATGATTGAAGTAAAAACAAGACAGAACAAAGTCCAGCCACCAGACTCTTGAGCTCTCCTGCTAATTGGTTCAGGTAAGTCACAAAGGAAAGCAACAAAAGATATGAAAATATTATTGAAGAGGGTGACACTCTCAAAAAAGCAGGAGTTTCCTGCCATCTTACCTCACGAAGAACACTCATTTTGATAAGGACCGCAGAGGAGAGTGCTGTGGTGGGGATCTGGGAGTCTGTGGAGGACACCAGCCTGAGATTGGATGCACTAAACAGGGTAAGAGGAACAGTTTCACTTCACCTGTGACTCCCTCAGCCAAGGGCCAAGAGGGCCCTTCTCGCCAGAGATTTCTCCAGAAAGAAAAAGTGAGAGTGTGGGAGTGGGTGTCTGGCTTTCCCAAGTGTATGTGGCACTGCTTGATACCCCCCCAGATTGCTGAGGGGGGCACAGAGAGGGGCCTGGGGTCAGGGCAACGGCTGCCACGGCTCATAGACGGAGGGCAACAACGGAACTAGAATCCTACTAACTGCTTTGCAGACTCAGTCAGGAGGGTCACCTTGCCTGTGACTCTCCCCAGCTGGCTCTCAGGCATCCCCAGTGCTGCATACATCTCATCTGGCACACCCCCACACTGTGGCTGGTGCTCCGTGCACCCTGAGGGCACTGCATTACAGCCTTTGTGGATGTTAGTGAGTCTGATTGTGAAGAAGCTCACAGAGCCGAGCACTAAGAACATGCAATCTTGAGCATTCCTTGCCAACAGCGGACAAAAGGTGTGAGGCAGGGGTAACTGTAGAAAAGATCTGCACAGCCTTGGGATCCCTCACGGAGCAGATAAGAGGGATTTCTCTTCTGAAATCAGTCAGTAAAGCCTGGAGGAGGGGACTGCTTCTTCAAATGGGAAGACTTCAAGGAACAGGAAAAACGAGGAAATATACCAAAGGTTAAAACAATTCAGAGAGAGTATGAGAAACCTGTACATCTCTGAATCTTTTAGAAAAATGAGACAGACAAGCCTGCCTTTCTACCTGGATCCCACTCTGAGGTTCTACTAGTTCAGCAGAAGCAGGAAGTTTTAGTGGTTTGGGGGTTAATAAGTTTAAATAACCTTAAAGATGGTCTCATATAACAAAATGTTGCCGAACATGAGATAGAGCCAGAAGAGTCTGCCATATTGACTTTTGTAATTGAAATGAATCCATTGCAAGTTTTTCTGAACCAATTGGTAAAGATTTTTTTCAGAGTGACTTGCATTTGTAGACTAGATTTAATTTTTTTTTTTTTAAGAACATTTTGTGTAAGTCTAAAACATGTCTTTTTTAAATGAAACTTTTCAGTTGGGATAAGTGCAAATTCAGCTCTGATTCGATAACTTCTAGTTAAACTAGACTAGCCAGACTAAACCAGGACTTGACAAACCTTAGCTAGTAGACGAAATCTGGCTTATCTCCTGATTTATACAGCCCCTGAGCTGAGACTAAAATTTTTAACGGATAGAGAAAAAGAAAAAAAAAGAATATTTTGACACAGGTGAAGATTATATGAAACTCAAATTTCCATAAATAATGTTATATTGGAACATGCAAAAAAACAAAACATAATTTAAGGCTATTTGACCATATTTATTACAATTTAGGGGCACCTGGCTGGCTCAGCTGGTGAAGCATGTGATTCTTGATCGTGAGTTCAAGCCCCATACTGAGCGTAGAGTTACCTTAAAAAAAAAAAAAAGTAATTCAGCAATTTCACTTTTTCTTACAAATATGCTCACCTGGATGCGTACATTTTATATATAGGTCATTCCTTACAGCATTATTTGTAATGGTAAAGCACAGAAACAACCTCAGTGCTCATGAATTGTGGGTCGGTCATACACATGAATGCTATATGGCCAGTAAAAAGTGCGGCAATGGATCCGTAGGTATAGAGTAACCCCCAGGGGTATTAGTTTCCTATTATTGCAGTAACGAAGGACCACAAACTTGGTAGTTTAAAACAAACAACTTTATTATAATTCATATACAGAGGTTAGAAGTCTAGAATCAGTTTCACCCGGCCAGAGTCAAGGTGTTGGCCATGCTGATTCCTTACGGAGCCTCCGGGGAAGAATCCTTTTCTTTGTCTTTTCGGCTTTTAACTGCCTGTGTTCCTTGGCCCGTAACTTCTTCCTTGATCTTCAAATCTTTGACCTTCTGATCTTCACTTCCATCCTCTGATCTTTTTCTCTGACTCCCTCCTGTGTTGGGCTGCCCAGATAATCCAGGCTAATCCACAATGATCTCTCCTCAGGATCTCTCATTCAATCATATCTACGAAGTTCTGTTTGCCAAGTAAAGTTCACGGGGTCTGAAAATGTGGGCATCTTTGGGGGGCTATTACTTAGTCTTACAAACTAGAACATACTTTTAGGCAAGCATAGCAAGGTACATAATGGCATGAATGGAATGCTATCATACGTGTTTAAAAAAATGGGATAGGTATCTAATCTATGTGTGTGTGTGTGTGTGTGTATACATAATATGTATATCTGTATTCCCAGATATATGTATATCTGTATTCTGTATTTTCAGAGAAAGTCTATATACATATGTATATATATATATATATATATATATATATATATATTCCCAGGTGTTTCTGAAAAGACAACTGGGAATCTGGGAACAGAGAATTTGGGGCTGAATTGGTCATGAATGGGAAGAAAAATTGCCTTTTGTAACTTTTTTACTTTTTAAATAGAACAGGCTTCTATTCTATACAAATTAAACCATGATTCTGGTCTCTTTCTTACCAAACCTTCACAAGAATTTTGATTGGCAGGTCCTTGTCGGTTTTACCTTTTGGTTATTAACTTATGATAATAAGAGAGAAACTAGGGGCACCTGGGTGGCTCAGACGGTTAAGTGTCTGCTTTCAGCTTGGGTCACGACACCAGGGTCCTGGGTTTGAGCCCCACGTTGGGCTCCCTGCTCAGCGGGGAGTCTGCTTCTCCCTCTCCCTCTGGCATTCCCCCCAAGCTCGCGCTCTTTTGCTCTCAAATAAATAAATAAATAAAATCTTAAAAAAAAAAGAGAGAGAGAGAGAGAAAATAAAAGAAAGGTAGAAAAACCCAGTTTAATGATAATCCTTGAACTGGTTTTCAGTACCAAGGATAACTGAATATTGACTTGCCTTTCTCCTTCAGGACTCCAGGTGGGAGACAACTGAAACCGTGCCCCACAGGGTTAAGGAGGTTGAAACTAAAAGAGAGTTTAAAGCTTGTTTTTCAGAGAACTGTTTCTCCCCAGTCCGCTATTGTGTGTCTTTTTTCAGAGCCCGCTAACAAGTCCACTAGCTGTCTCTGCAGAAGCCTGGACTCAAGGTCAACTGATAGGGTTCCGGCCTCTAAACCAGCGAGGAGGGCCTTGCATTCCTCCCCAGAGATAAGGAGCCCACAACCTGATCTGGTTTATACTGGCTCTCTGAGCTCGCCAGTAGTCCCCTCTCCCTGTCTCGAAATAATCCCCCGGCTCAGGGGATGAATTGAGCCTCCGTGTGATGTCGGTCTCTGCCTGAAACGAACATGGGATATCTGTTACAGGTGTTCCTCATGAATCGCCATATATCCCCACCACTTTCACCATGTTTGTAGTCTCAACCCCTAGGATCATAAAAAACTTGTCATTGCCCCCCTGCGGGGCAGCAGATCCGAGGCTTGCCCCCCAGTCTCCGGTTTGGCTGCCCTAGAATAAACTCCTTCCTTGCTACCAGCCTGATGTCCAGTTGGCTGATGAATGTGGGACCGGCTTTGCTGCACATCGGGCAGAGACCTGGGTTTGGTTATGCGGCTGCTCTCTATTGCACGGACCCTCTGTGAGGGCAGAGCTCTTGGGGCCTTCAGCCCAGTTTCTCTTGAAAGAGGCTCTTTGCCAAGATTCATCAGAAGGCAAAGAAAACCCTCTCCTGAGCTCTGGCGGATAGCACCGCTTTTCCCAAAATTCTTTGAGGAGTCGTAGGCAAGACGTTTTTTTCTAGTTGTCTTTCCATTGGAAGATCTGTGTCTTGGACGGTATTGTCATTTCAGAGGCAGGACGACTTTGCAGTCATCGTGTTCAGACTTCTCCTTTGAAAGCTGAGGAAGCAGATGGATATGGATGAGATGAGCTCATGCTCAGTGCCAAGTGCAGCCCATGAAGCACAGTGAGGACTCCCTGCGCGGGGACAGCGTGCCAGGCATTGGGCGGGCCGCAGAGCTGAGGAGGGTGACCTGCTCTGAAGGAGCTCCCAGTACCAGACTGCTGTCGCGAGGGGTGGCCAAGGGGGCCTGGGGCGAGAGACCTAGTTCCCAGTAAGTAAACGGCCGGTCTCACGGGGTGCACGGGGCTACGAATGAAGTGTGACCGATGAGTTCGCGTGCATCGGGAGCTGATGTCCCAGGACAGGGGAGCAGACCAGCACGAGGACACCTGGCGGATCGCGGGCTCTGTGGGCGGCTCGGTAGTTGCAGAGCAGAAAGAACAAGGAGGAAAGTCGGCGAGGAAGTTGAGAAGTAGAGGTGCAAGATCAGGAAAGGTCTTGTACCTGGGTGGGGTTTGTTTTCTTTACAGAAAGGTAAGCCCAAACTTTCTGGAAAGGGCCATACATCAAATGTTTTAGGCTTGGCAGTCAATACGTTATCTCTGTGTACCCGTAATCCTGTTGTATTCTTGTACAGCTCATGAAACATGAAAAACCATTTCCCCCCTCCTTTTTTTTTTTTAAGTGGGTTTCATGCCTAGCATAGGGCCGAAAGTGGAGCTTGAATTTACAACCTGAGCTGAGATCAAGAAGCTGAGGCTTGACCAACTGAGCAGCCCAGGCGCCCCCATGCAAAAACCATACGTACCTTGCAAGCCGGATTGAGCTCACAGGTCATAGTTTGCTAACCTGTGTAGGCAATGAAAAGCCATCGGAGATATTTTTTTTCTACTCTTAAAAAAACTGACGTGTAGGGGCACCTGGGTGGCTCAGTGGGTTAAAGCTTCTGCCTTTGGCTCGGGTCATGGTTCCAGGGTCCTGGGATGGAGCCCCGCATCGGGCTCTCTGCTTGGCAGGGAGCCTGCCTCCCGCTCTCTCTCTGCCTGCCTCTCTGCCTACTTGTGATTTCTGTCTGTCAGATAAATAAATAAAATCTTTAAAAAAAAAATTGAAGTGTAATTAACATACTGTGTTATATTAGTTTCAGATGTACCATAGAGTGATTCAACCATTCTGGATATTACGCAGCATCGAACATGATGGGATGACGAGTGTACGTACTTTTATTCCCCATCACCCATTTCTCCCATCCCCCCACCCACCTTCCCTCTGGGAACCATGGGTTTGTTCTCTATAGTTAAGAGTCTGGGTTTTTTCTTTTTCGTTCTTTTTTTGGGGGGTGTTGTCTCTTGTTTTTCCTTTGTTCATTTGCTTTTTTCTTAAATTCCACACATGAGTGAAATCGTACAGTATTCGTCTTTCTCTGACTTAATTCACCCAGTGTATTACTAATCTCTAGATCCATCCATGTTGTTGCAAACGGCAAGGTTTCATGCCTTTTTGTGGCTGAGAAATATTCCATCATACAGATACATACTTACACACCCCGCATCTTCTTTATCCATTCACCTATCAGCAGACACTGGGACTGCGTCCCGAACTTGGCTACTGTCAGGAATGCTGCAGTAAACATAAGGGTGTATATATCTTTTCAAATTAGTGTTTTCATTTTCTTGTACAATAGTGTGATTATGGGCTCATAGGAGGGGAAGGGCAGAGGCAGAGGGAGATGCTGAGGAGGGAGTCCGACGCAGGACTTGATCCCAGGACCCTGAGACCATGACCTGAGCTAAAGGTCGATACTTAACTACTGAGACACCCAGGTATCCCAGGATAATTCTATTTTTAATATTATGAGGAACCTCCATGCTGTCTTGCCCCGTGGCTGCACCGGCTTGCCTGGCCATTGGAGACTTCTAGGCAGGACGTGACGTGATCAGATCCGAGCTTTGGAAAGAGAACTTTGGTGACAGAGAGACTGGGGGCTGTAGGGACAGTTAGGTGGGAGGGGGTATGTCCAAGAAGACCTCTAAGGAGGTTCATCATGATAGTCCAGGGAGAAATAATGAGGACCAGAACCAGGGTGGTGACGTCACTTCTTGGCAGCTGGGTCCCTTGCAGATATGCAAGAATGACCAGATGTGGTGTTACCTTTCTCTCTCCCTCCTTCTCACAAGCTTCTTGGGACACTCTTCTTGTCTACTGGGAGTGAGGGGGACAAGTGTTGTCATGAGCTTCGGCCCCCTCTGTTTGGGCACAGCTTCACCCTGGGGGACAGCACAAGCCCTCTGAGCAGGACCCCCCCCCCCTTTTCTTAGTAGCCCCAGGAACATGGTGGGGTCTGGTTCAGATCTCCCGCCTCCTGCTCAGGCTCATACTGGGTTATGCTGACTCTTCTTTCCTTTGGGGGTCAAAGACGCTCGTTTTCTCTTTGAAATAAGCTTTTGCACAGAATTATCTTACTATGTCTGGCAGCACCACATTTGGGCATTTATTCCAACTTCATTCTAATTGCCTGGAGTGCAGCTCAAGTGTTGGGCTTTTCTCCCCATCTCTTTTGTTCAGGGCCAAGAAGAGTTTCCTGTTTCAGGTGTAAAAGATCGGGCAGGAGCAAAGGGACCCTGAAGAGGGTTTAAGTCCCGTCTTTTCCTTCGCCGGGCGCTGATTACATCGTCCCTGCTTGTGGGAACGGGGCCGCGTCCCAACAGACTGTTTGTGTACACGCTCTTTGCATGTTTTCTGTCACTTAGATTTCTGCTGCTATTTATTGACCCGTTTCCCTTTTATCCCGGGGACCATCTCTTCTTCCCTTATCTGTCCGTCCCTGTTTCTCTGTAACTGCCTCTTTCATCTCTTCGGGGTTATCTTTCTCCCCCCAGGACATGGATACTTTTTTCAAGATTTTCTTGCCGTTCCCAGGGTAGAATTCGTGCCCTTTTTACCTCTGTTTCCTCCTCAAATGCTTTATTGCAATTTCTTGAATTACATCTCTAATAAGTGGCTTAAACGTCTTGATCAGTGTGTGTTTTCGAATGCTTCAAATATAGAGGACCACAGAAGAGATTTTCTACTTTCCTTTTTTCTGCTGTTTCCCCGGTGGGGTTTGGGGATATAAGGATTTGCCTTCAGCTGAGTGGGAGAGGGGTGCCAGACTCAGAATACAGCCCCTGATCCTTGTAGATGGGTCTTTGTTTTGGTGGTGAGGTCCCTCATTTACGTAATAGGTAGCAAAGTTTTTGGCTGAGAATGTTCCTTCCTTTTGCCATACCTGCTTTAGTCAGGGCCAGTCTTTATTTTCCTTCTTGTTTATGTACTTGATTCTCGGGATCATTTTATGAATCTCTCCAAGCACGGAAGTCGGATATTCCAATCTGGACCTTAAACTCTTCATCCGAGACGGTACAGATAGGATGAGTGACCTCTTACCTAGCCAAGTAAGTTCCAAATAGGAACATTCTGTTCTGGGGTCCTCAGGGGTCCTGTGGTGACAGTAATGATGATGGTGACCATAAGCGCTTTCGGTGACATTTATTCCGTGCTTACCATAGGCCACATACTGTGCTAAGCTCTTTGTTCATGTTCTTTATGTGGCCCTCAAAGCAACCCTCTTAAAAAAAAAAAAGATTTTATTTATTTATGTGAGAGAGTGAGAGGAAGCATGAGCAGGGACATGAAGCAGAGGGAGAGGGAGAAGCAGACTTTCCGCTGAGCAGGGAGCTCAGTGCAGGGCTCCATCCTGGGACCCCAAGATCAGGACCTGAGCCAAAGGCAGATGCCCAACCAAATGAGCCATCCAGGCGCCCCTGAGTTACAGACTTTTATCCTGTCATTTTACAAATGAGGAAACAGCCTTAGAGAGATTAATGTAGTTAGCCAAGGCTGGATGATGGCGCCGGCATCCAACTGTACTTATCGCGACATTTGTCCCCAGTTTGGATCACCATGTATACAGATGCATTTTCTTTAGGCATCATCAAAGGTTTTATCAAGCACACGAATATTAGTCACAATGCTTGGGTTGGTCCCGTTTTGTGTTCTCAACACTCATCCCTCCCATGGAGTGTAATTCAGGATCTCCACTGTTTTCTGGGATTAAGCTTCCCTTTGGGTAAGGAGCAACCAAGGTTGACATTTCAGCAGGAGGCATAGTACCCCAGGCCCAGCAGACTTTCAGGGGCTGAAACAATGTTGCAATTTCTGTTAAGATCAGAAGAGGAAAAATGAACTTCTAGATTTAAAAAAAAAAAAAAATGTTTTAGGGGCGGCTGTGTGGCTCAGTGGGTTAAGCAGCTGCCTTTGGCTCAGGTCATGATCCCAGGGTCCTGGGTACGAGTCTCGCATCGGTCTCCTTGCTCAGTGGGGAGCTTGCTTCTGTCTCTGCCTCTGCCTGCTACCCTGCCTGCTTGTGCTCTTGGTCTCTGACAAACAAATAAATAAAATCTTTGAAAAATGTTTTAATATGTAATACTAATATATTTGTCTTTATACCGATGCAATCATAGATGATAATTTTGATGAACTGATTGATTGAAGAAGAAACCCGCGAAGGCAAAAACGCCAGGGCCCACGAAAGTCACAACAGGGCCCTGCCAGCCTTGCATGGAGCCCACATGGGGCTCTGGGCCTCCTAGTTTCACTTCTCTTCTCAGTGGTCTTCTCAGCATGGACGGGAGAGAAATCGCAGGGTCACACCCTGTTCCTGGAGCACTTCTATCAGGACAGCTGCTTATCTCCTCGGAGCACTCTCTTCCTCACTAGCATCAAGGCGAGATGAAACGCAACCATCCTAATCTGGAATAAGAGTTCAGCTGGTATTAGTTCTCTTTTCCAGCTGCCTCCTAGTTGCAGAAGTGGCCAGAAGCCGTATCTGAAATACAGACTACGCAGGAAAGTAGCATGTAAAAGTCATAACCAAATGACTTGACCAGAGCCACCCAAATAAAAAGGTATTTTATTTTCAGGCAACACTGAACTCATGCCCTGAATTTTTGCCTGTAATCTTTTGAAATGTATGTGGGGTCCTGGTTTAGGATTGAGTCACTGGGTCTAGAAACAGAGTGCTTGGGTTGGAACTTGGTTCAATCACTTACAAGCTGTGGAACTTGGGCAGTAAGTAGACTTCTCTGGGCCTCGGTTTTCTCATCTGTGTAGTGGGAGTATTCACTGTAATGGACCTTATCCAGTTGTTTTGAGGATTAAATGAGTTAAACAACGGGAGCTTCTAGAATAGAGCCCAGCATATGGTGTGAACTCAATAAATATTTGTTATATTTTTACTATTATTATGAATGACCAAGAAAATGAGCTTTTTTTTCAGAGCTTGGGTTCTTAGACTTTCCCTCTGTATTTATCTAGGATTCTTTGCTTTCTATGTCTGGTCATTTGCCAATCACATACGAGACCCCACTTTCTCTGATGGCTATTCTAGTTTTAAAAGTCTTTATTATGATTACTCTTTTTGCAATCCTTATCAAAACACCAACAACATTTTTCACAGACTACAATAAATAATCCTAAAATTTGTATGGAACCACAAGACCCCACATAGCCAAAGCAATCCTGAGAAGGAAAAAAACTGGAAGTAGCACAATCTCAGATTTCAAGATAAGCTACAAAGTTGTAGTAATCAGGGTGCCTGACTGGCTCAGTGGGTAGAGCATGTGACTCTTAATCTTGGGGTTGTAAGTTTGAGTCCCACATTGGGTCTAAAGATGACTTAAAAAATAAAAAAATAATTAAATGTTTAAATTATTAAAATTATTAAAAAACCCCACCAAAGAAAATCAAGGGTTGGCCACTTAACCAACTGAGTCACCCAGGTGCCCCTAAACACTTTTTTCTTTTGTTCTAGTTCTGTTGAAAACTGCACAATTTCAGATGCATTTCCAGGAAGTTTGTTTTCCCATTTCCTGAAATAGGTCAAGCATGCTGGGTGTGAGGTTTGAGCTGTCAGTGTCTTTGCCGCATCACCTCTGAAGGTCAAGGACGCGTGTCAAGGGCTTCATGAAATGGATGAAGGTCAGGCGGCCAACGTCAGACTTGCCTGAAGCTTCTCCCTCCCATTCGCTTACCTTTCAGGGTCTGTCCCTGATCATGAGAGTGGGTCCGTCATATGTTGGTCTAATTCTTTTCCTGTACGAATTCAGGGAAGGAAGTAGAAGGCGCGACGCGTAGGGCCCCCAGACGAAGGCTAATAATTTGGGTGGCGTCACAGTTAGGTGATTGGGTTTTACTGAGAGTTACAAGGTGACAGGGCTAGCTGATTACTTACCATCACGTGCACTTGGCCTAACGACGGTTTTCTCGCCTGGCTGCTCCGCCTTAAGGCATTAGACTGCTGAGGGACCCGGGACTGGGGTTTGCTGGGGTTGGCTCCTGGGAAGTGGAGGTGGATGAGAAACTAGCTGAAAGCCTAATGAATGGATTTCAGGAATTTCCAGGAATACATATTCAATATGCCACTTTTTGTTGGAAAAATGAATAAATATAGCATGTGGGAATGAATGAAGCACTTCGTGAGCGTTTCTCCATTGGCAGAGAGAGGTAGTGTGTGTGTGCTTGGAGCCTTTGGGAAATACAGAAACAAGGAAAGCTTTGTAAAGAACTGAGAACACACGGGGATGCTTTCTGTGTATCACGCAAGCCTCTGCATCATCACTCTGAATTCAACACATAGATTGTTTTATTTCCAAGATTTTTTTTTTTTTTTTTTTAACTCAACATAGCCCTTTGACTTGACTTGAGACCTCAATTTCAGGGCCAAAGCATACATCCTGGAGGAATAGTTACCTTTTCTTTACTTAAAACAAGGACAACAACAGTACGCTGGCTGAATGTTGCATTTATAAAATGACATTCCCACATCTGTCTTGTGAATTTCTTTCTTCGTCAAGTGGTCATGAAGAAGGGGAAGATAAAAACGAAAAGAAATAGGAGGAATTTAAGCAAAGAATAACTTCCTTTTTATTAGGTTTAGCTTGAAACCAGGTATCATATTTATATAAATACTGTGGAAAATATTTAACCTATTCATAAAGGTTAAGTAACTAACTGATAAGCTTTGCAGGGAAAGTAGGTTTAAAATGCTCCCATTAAACTCAGACCGTGCCAGGCTGTTGATCAAATTTTCACATGCATAACCTTTAGGAAACAGGAAAGAAGTCTGGGGAACAGAAAGAATTTCTGATGAACAAACACAGTTGTTCATTGTAGAAATTGTTGTTACTTTATATATTAGAGGGTGCAAAGGGAGTCAAAAAGTCAAAATAACAGGATTTAGATGAAAGCCTTAAATGATACAATTTAGTCTTCAGAAAAGGCTACGATAAATTACTGTAGCTGCTGGCTGGAGGGAATCAAAGGGGCAAGATAGTTTAGCTCGTTCTCTTTCTTTATAAATAGTACGTGAAATGATTGGAGTACAAGGTTGAGAGCTCTGGGGATGCAAACAGAACATCTGGGAGACCAGAAAAAACTGCTTGTGAGAATAAAAATTAGGCGATGATACATTTGTAGGTTTCTTCCTGGACTAGAATGTCATTTAACTAATCCTCCAACCAGTACTTGAGAGTGGAGGTGGACAGCTGCAGTAAATGTCAGGAGAGCAGGCGACCCCAGGTCTATCGCGGGGGATCTGGCCCATGTGGTCACCATTTCTTTGAACACAAAGGACTAGACAGACCATCATCGTTCAGTTTTGTTTCTCTTTGGGGGACTGGGGTTCTTATGAACATTTTTAAGGATCTGCATTATTTCTGCTGTAATGACGAAAAAAATGCTCATAAAAATCATCAGACAAACTGTGTAACTAAAAAAGTGAAAATCTCACACATGTTCGTTCTTTCTTCAGGAAGTGAAAGATCACATACGAGTCCGTCACCCAGAGACACCCATTATGGCCCTTGGTTATCTACCAATTGAATTTTAATTATTCCTATTATATATACATATAGTTATATAATCCTACCAACCTGAGCTTGGTCACTCTAATATTGTCAAGTTATTAATATTGTCAATATTGTGAATATCTTTCCATTCAATAAATGTTCTTTCTAGTGACTGCCTAGTTTTCTATTAGTTCAAAAAGTATTATAATTTATTTAACCAGTCCCCTATTTATGGACATTTGTTTCAATGTAATATAAACAATATTATATCAAATGCTTGGGATATGCATACTTTCAGGAAAATATTTATTTGATTATTTTCTTGGGATTTATTCCTAGAATTGAAATTGCTGGATTCCAACATATATGTATATATATGTATATATAAATATATGTGCATATATATTTGTTATTTTTCAACTGCCAATAATCAGTTTTCTCATTAAAGATTTTATAAATTTTCTTGTCCATCCACAGGGCATGAGAATTCCTGTTTTATCATATCAGGGCTAATATTAGATAGTAATAATTTTTTTTGCCATTCTGAAAGGTACAAAAGAGCATTTGGATTCAATATCCTTCTCTGTGATTGTTAGCAAAGTAAAACATCTTTTTAAATGTTTATTAGACACCTGGGTGGCTCAGTTGGTTAAATGTTTATTAGACATTAGTACTTCTTTTTTTTTTTTAAGATTGTCTTTATTCATTTTAGAGAAAGAGAGAGCAGGTGAGTGGGGTGGGGAGGGGCAGAAGGAGAGGGAGAGAGAGAGAGAATCACAATCCACTCAGTGGGGCTCAGTCTCACAACCCCAAGATCACGACCCTCAGATCATGACTTGAGCTAAATTCAAAAGTTGGACACTCGACTGATTGAAACACACAGGCACCTCTAATAAGAAATTAACATTTCTTGGGGGAACCTGGGTGTCTCAATGGTTATGTGTCTGCCTCCGACTAGATCATGATCCCAGGGTCCTGGGATCGAGCCCCGCATGCTGAGCAGGGAGCCTACTTGTCCCTCTCCCTCTGCCCTTCCACTCCACCAGAGCGCTCTCTCTCTCTCTCTCTCTTTCTCTCACCAATAAGTGAATAAAATCTTTTAAAAAGTTAATATTTCTTATGTGAGTTGTTTGTACCTGTCCTATAGGAATCTCAGACTTCGACAGATCTCAAAAAGAAAAACGCATATTACAGTTCTCTGAGTCAGCTCTGATTTTATTTATTTATTTTTTATTTTGAGTCAGCTCTTAATCTTCCATTTTGTTGTTAACATTACTCTCCATTCTGCTGCCAGGATATAGACCTCAGAGATGGCTTTCACCTCTCTCCACTTCTCCAGCCACTTTCAGACTGGGTCATGTTTATTTCATTTTCACCACATTTCTCATATAGGTTCCTCTTTGTCACTTTTTTACCTACTGATCTGGCTTGGAACGTTCTCTTGCTTTATTTTAGAAGGCTCCTAACTAGTATTAAAATCCCAGAGAAGCTGATGCCTGCTGGAGATAGACCTGAGGCTAGAGTTCAAGTTTCCCAAGTCTTGTAAAAGTCATTACTATTTCTCTTGCTAGACTATTGTTTATCATCTTTGTACCCAGTGACTGACACATAATAGGTACTTGATAAACAAAGGATGAAATTATTTTTCTCATCTCCTGTCTCTCTCCTCTCCCATGAATCTTCAATGTTGTTTTTAGAATTAACTCTCCAAAACAGAAATATGATTGGAACACTCTTCTTTTAAGAATTGTTGCCCATATCCCATTAACTATAGCAGATCTCTCCATCTGAGATAATTCTTCGATTTGTAGGACTATAGATGTCAGCAGCAGCACCCTGCTTAGGGTAACAACCAAAACATGGCTCCAGACATTGGCAAATATTCCTTGTAGGATGGGGGTGATGGGCAAAATATCACTACTGGTTCAAAAACACTGGCCTGTGGGAAGAAGTCAAAACTTAGCACGTCGGTCTTACTCTGCTATCTTTCCAGCTTCATTTTGGCCTCTCCTGAACTTCCTCGAATGTGCCCTCTACCTTAGCACCCGGGTGGCTTTTCATGTGCTGTGGTTTCAACACTTTATTCATAACGAAGGCCAGCCACCACATTGAATAGACAAATGCATAGATGTAAGAGAAGCTTGTTTTGGCTCACCTAACAGCATGGTATGGCTGAACATGTCTGTGACCCATCTATCCGGAACCTAGACTGGTTGAGGATCTGCCACGTTTGGTATATAGCTTCCAGAGTGGCCCTGGGGGTCACCTCCATTCTACTTCATGAAGAGAGAACAGAGCATTGAGGAGCACACCAAGGAGATTTTTTTTTTTTAAAGATTATTTATTTATTTATTTGACAGACAGAGATCACAAGTAGGCAGAGAGGCAGGCAGAGACAGAGAGAAGCGGACTCCCCACAGAGCAGAGAGCCCAATGTGGGGCTTGATCGCAGGACCCTGAGATCATGACCTGAGCTGAAGGCAGAGGCTTAATCCACTGAGCTACTCAGGCACCCCAAGAAGCACACCAAGGAGATTTTTATGGTGAGGACTGTATGATGTATATCCCTTCCACTCTCATTCTATTGGCTGGATCTCAATCACATGGCCACACTTGATTGCAAGGGAGGCTGGGAAATGTAGTCTAGCTGTGCAAGTAAGGGAAAAAGCAGATCATGAATATGCATGATTAGCTGGCCCTCTTGGCCACAATCAGCTTATCAGTTCAGCAGATTCTGGTTTTCCTTTAAGGCCTGGCTCAAATGTCACTCCTGGAATTATAAATTCTGATCTCTTCATTATAACCATTTTTATACCCCTTGTTCATACGATTGCACATTATGATATGATTCGTACGGCGTAAAAATAATTTTTAAAATCACTACTATCTATGATAGTTTCCAGTATGTGGTGGGTATATATTTGTTAAAAAAAAAAATGAATGGATGATATTTGATTATAGGAACGTACTGTGGGAATGTCCAAGTATTTACTGAAGTTTGTTCTTGTCGCTCTTTATATTTGCTTTTTGATCTCTGTCCCAGGAATCCGCACCAAAGATGAGACAAGGGCAGTCACAATCTCTTGAGGACTTGCAGCATCTTAGGAGACCCAGGTATGGGAAACTTCTCTTTCCTGGAGGCCAAATCTAATTCTGCTTCCAACCTCCCTGAGCCTCCAACAGTCATCTGCCCCCTCCCTGCGCTCTCCACAGATGATCTCCCCAACCTATCTGGCACACTTCCTTTATCCTCCCACCAGAGATCTGCCTTTGAAAAGGGGGTGAGTGTCCATCCCGAGGAATCATTGACTGATTAGTTGTATCGGGAAAAAATCTGGGGTCCTGATTCTGAAAAAAAGGCTGAAATGTGGGCAGTGGTGGTGTTTCAGCGACACTTGCACATTTTCCTTGGGAACAGAAGGTGGACTTAAAGCGAGACCTATGCCCACTATGTATAAATTCTAGAGAAGGTTTCTCTCTCTCTCCTTTCCTTTCTTTTCCTTTCCTTTCCTCTCCTTTTCTTTCTTTCTTTCTTTCTTTTTCTTTCTTTCTTTCTTTCTTTCTTTCTTTCTTTCCTCCTTTCTCTCTTCCCTCCCTTTCTTCCTTCCTTCCTTTAGCTTCAAATAGGAATTTTGTACCTTAGAAGCAAACAGTCTTCTTTTGAATCCCGACTGTGTAATTGCCAAGGTAAACAAGAGTCAAGCCTTCTGTGCCTTTGATTCTTGCTGTTCTTGCGAACTAAAATAGGTAAGAATGAACACATTTCTGCAATGAATGTGCAGGGCATTTGAGCACCCATTGAAGGCTCTAACCAGGCCAGGATTTCCTTTTTTGAGGCCATGCAGAATCCGGTCCAAAAACATGAACACAAGAGGAATGCTTCTGGTCATTTTTCTCAAATCCACCAGAGGGTTCCCACTGACGTTTCTGACAAACTAAGCCTCTGTGGTGCATCTGCCCGACAAGGGAGCGTTTATGTAAAATGTTATTTTTTTTTTTTTTCCCCTCTCCTCATTACTTTGACAGTTCCAGCCCTCACTCTCTCCTCTGCTCGGATCGACATCTGAGAAGGGAGACCACAACTGCATACCATTTTATAGATCCGCCTGATTAAAACCAGCTCTCCCTATAGGTCCCACCGCGTACGAGACACACGGTTTTTGTCAAGAGACCAGCTACTAGCTGAAAGAGTTCTGATGCTATTGCTAGTAAGAAATTAGTAACTAGATCCCTGGTCTGTTTTAAGCCAACTTTATAATTATACTGTTTTAGTGGTAAACCAGACCCTTGAGCCAAGCGTAATTTAGAAATTCTAGATCTGTATTCCTTCCCCCCCGTCTTAAATGTTCATCTTTGCTGCCTTGCTGTCGTCTTCTTTCAAACATATAATTTTCTTCCATTCCTTCCTCACCCCTGGCTCCTTGTCGATGTGACCCCCCTGTCACAAATGGATAAAGGCTTCTTGGTCCCCCGCGTCCTGGGACAGCATGGGTAACAAGCAAGGCTGTGTAAGTACAGATCCGGTTCTGGAACGTGTCGCCACTGTGGGAGGGCGTCACCAAGCAGGCTCACTGGTGTGCGCCTGGGCCTGGAGCCTCAGCCTGGGCTCCAGCCTGTGCGTCCAGAACTTAACCTTCTCTTCCTCAGACCAGAACCGCCCTGGAGATTACTTTCTCCAATTCTCAAGCTCTTCCTGACTCTGTCAACTTTTGGTCCTCAGAGCTCTTGTGATATGGAAAGATTTATTAAATATTAAAAATGAAAACCAGGGCTTCCTTGGGGGAAAATTTCAGGGTCTCACTTGCCTTTTTACATTGCTTTCTCTCTCCCTTTTTCTTCCTTCACCTCCCCCTTATTTTATTTTATTTTCCTGGTTGCAATTGTTTTTCTGCTCTTTCAAGCTATATTTTGGGACGGTTTAAAAAAAAATCTCTTAAGTATATCTTGAAAGCCTACATTTTCATTTCGGCTGAAAGTCATCCAAACCATATGCATTTCAGTGGAACGCTCCTCCAGCTGGCCTCTCTCTGCCAAAGACCCTTTTTTAAAATACCTGACCAAATTTCTACAGAATAGGGCTGAAATGATACCGATCCAAGATCTCTAAGGGATCATAAGCACTGGATTCTAGATCCTTCATTCACAAGCTTACTGGCTGGAGTTGTTCCGCCGTCCTGAGCTTGATAGCATTTTCCCTCCAGAATTGCTTTTTCTTGGTTTCTTCCTTTTTGTTTCTCTCTCAGGAACACTAATCCTCTGCGGGGAAAGCAGCCAGGAGGGGTAACTGTTGCTCGGCCGCCCTTGGTACCAAGGGGCAGCCAAAGTCTCCTTTAAAGACAGCTGCTTTCTATTTCAGGATTCTCAACATTGTGGCTGTGTGCATTGTCTTTTCACTTCCAGGTCTGGTCTTCGCCTGAGCTAAAACAAAAATCACCATTTTTACCAAGACCTTGAGGGCCACGGCTTGGGTCCCGTCAGCGGCAAGCCCTCCACGCAGTGTCCCTCAACGCAGATGGCATTGGGGTCCCTGTAAGCCACACCCCTCCCCACCCTCCCACCCAGGGGAGAAATGAAGGCCCACTAGTGAGGAAAACTGGCTGATTGAGTTATGACTAAACGGCTTTTCAAATCTTCTCATTATCCGGGGAGAAGAGAGCAAGTTCTGTAGCTTGTCAGAGCCTGGTCCCTTGCCCACAGATAAAGCCAAATCCTCAGGAATCCTGTGAATGGGGAGTCTTGGAGGCCTTACCTTGGAAACAAACCACAGGGCCTCACTCAGCAGGGCTGCCCCTTGGTGCCGAATGCAACCCATTCTTGCCTGTTTTAAGTGAAAACATCCCAGGATGGGAACGTGCATTCTAAGAGTGGAATGCTTTGTAGTTCCTTGTACTTGGGGGGGGGGAAGCATGGCGTGTTCATAAATGAGAGTGCTACTTAAAAGTTCACCCCTTTCTGCTCCCAGACTGCAGCTCCTCAGGGAGCCCCGTGATAAAGATCGCTAATATTTTCCCTCTAAGAAGGGAATCAAAGGGGAGCTTTGCTATCTGCCTTGACTGGATACCAAATTAGATTGTGCATTTATTCACTCTTTGATGGCCTCAGTTACCATGGAGACTTTTGCGGATATAATATGTATTTACAGACAGACACGCGTATGCATATAATGGAACTACATAGGGAGGTTATAAATATATAAGCTTCCTGCATTACGGATACAAACATGAACTTTCCTTGTATATTTCCATGTGCCCGCATATTTCCCTGGGCTCCTGGAGACCTGCGTGATCTCGGACACACCATGTGATGTCCCTGCCTCTCCGCTGGGGCCTCTGGAAGATATGGGAGTTGAAGGAGCTGGTGTTCTGGGTGGGGAGGTGCTTCCCCTCTGTTCCACTCCCTCCCTCTGCTGGAGCTGTGGTCTGCTCTCTGTGCAAATGTGTGAAATGATGTGCTTGCATGTTATGGCCACAACCTGGTTCCTCCGGTTGTGTTGAATCCCAACGGTCTATGATTTTAATATCTTTCAGCAGTTCCGTCCTGAAGTTACTGGGGGTGGGAGGGGGCAAGCAGCCACCACATCAGCCAGCGCGCATATTCTGAGAGACTCAGTCCTGTGAGTAACAACTCACCTAGCTTCAGAAACAAGGCCTGGGTCTGATGAGTTTTATCTCTTCGGTGGTTGTCTTGGTGCACCCGCTAGGTTGAAGGCCAGGGACAGCCCTAATCTAGCTTGACTGTGGTGAGACTTCTGACTCAGTCTTTTTTTTTTTTTTTTTTTTTTAATTTGACGGAGAGATCACAAGTAGGCAGAGAGGCAGGCAGAGAGAGAGAGGAGGAAGCAGGCTCCCAGGACCCTGAGATCATGACCTGAGCTGAAGTCAGAGGCTTAACCCACTGAGCCACCCAGGCGCCCCTGACTCAGTCTTAAGCCACACACTTATCGATAAACCTTGGTAGAGGTCCTTTAGCCTCAGACCCAGATGGCAAATTTGCTGGTGTTCTGATACATTGTGTGCTTGGCTGCCAGTGTGAGTCTCGTTACATGTCATTCTCTTCTTTAAAAGCCAGGAGTGCCTTCTCGGTTGCCTTCTGGATGATTCCCGAGGCCCTCAGCGTGGCATTCAGGCTTCACCAAGTTTTCAGCCTTTTCCTCTCATCTCTATTTCTAAGAGTCTCCCAGAGAAGGTCCACCTCTTGAACGAGAAGAGTCTTCTGACTGCTTTATTCCTTCCTGGGGCACCCTCACCCCCACCCCACATTCACTCGTGTCCCAGCGCTGCTGTGGGGCAAGCCTGGAGCACGTCCTGATGCAAAGCCAAGGTCCCCTCCCCACAGCCTAATCCTTCCTGTGAAGCCCACATTTGAATCTGCCTCATCTCTTGACGTCTTCCCAGTAGGGCCGTGGCGGAGGGAACCCACCTTTCTCTGACGTTCCCTGTCACTGATAGTCTGTGTGACAATGTCCCATCCTTGTCCCCACTAGCCTATCACGTGGTAGAGACCTCTCGATAAGTCTCATAGAATTTGAGGGTGTCTGAGGAGCCCAAGGGGATGGTGAAAGGCTGGAAGCCAAGATGGTTGCGAGTTTGGGAGCAGAAGGACCTCATTGGAAGGAGACAGAGCAGAAGGCAGTTTCATGAATCTAAGCATATTGTTCAGCATCCAGTCTGCATGTCCACAGAGGGACGCGTGCCTGAGCAGGAGGTCAAAAATCCTTGACTCTGTGTCTTTAAGTTTCAGGGAAGCTCTGACTAAAGACAGAAATTTGAAAACATGACCCCACCCTTCAAGGCTTCCCCCCCACCCCCACCCGCCAGTGCACACTCTGCCTGCCATGATCCACTGTAGCCAAACAATTTGGCTTTCAAGATAAGTTGGGCAGATATTTGATAAGTGAGGATTTAAAAATAAATTATAAACATTGTTATTTAAAAACCAATTTCACAATCCCAGGAAAATTCTCCTGTGTTTCTCTTAATCAAGCTAGGAAATGATAGCAATATTATATTTGCTTGGTTTGTAGATCTTGTATGAACATATGGTTATTTATGGGATTCATTATAAAAACAGATAATAGATGTGGCAGGACTTTCATATAGTTAAGTCTCAAAAGGAAAGAGATTTTTATTACTAGGAATCACTTTTCTGACCTGGGTTTTCTGTCACTTAGCCATTGGGTAAATGGCAGGCTCCCCAAGGGCAGGGTAAGTGGGGTGCCCTAAGTGACTCCCTGTGGCCCCTCACTCTGCTTGTCTCCAGATAAGACCCAGCCAGCCCAGTCTTCCATCTCTGGCAGGGGGCCTCCTGGCTCCTCTTCCATTGCAGTCTTGGGTCAGGTTTTTCTCTATCTCCATCACTTTCCCTCCTTTTCGTAGGGAGCTCGATTTGGGGACAAAGAATATCAACAGCAATTTAGGAGAAACAAAGGAAGTGGGAGAGGGAGGCTAAGCTATTTTGAGGGGAGGGTGATTCTAAAGTCATGAATCTCAGGGCACCTGGGTGGCCCAGTCGGTTAAGCGTCCAGCTCTTGGTTTTGGCCCAAGTGTGATCTCAGGGTGATGAGGTGGAGCCCCAGATGGGGCTCTGCGCTGAGCCTCTCTTTCTCTCCCTGTCCCCACCCCAATAAATAAAATAAATCTTTTTAAGAATCAAATAAAATCGTGGATCAAAAATCAAATAAAAAAATCAAATAAAATCGCAAAATAGCTGACCTCTGTTGTATCGGTGAGGGCTGGGACAAGACCCAGGTCCCAGGTGTGGGGACGGGGACACAGGAACCTGCTCTCTAGAATCCAGTCTGTTCAGCAGCTCTCACTGCTGACTGTGTCCCAGCGCCGCCCGGGTTCCTTTTGAACAATGCGCATGCCTGGGCCTTATTTAATGATGTAACAGGTGTGCCTCCCTGTTTGATAAGCCTGACATGTCTCCTGAGGTTCCAACAGCATCAAGAGCCATTGATTTAGGTTCCTGACACTTAGCGATCTTCTTAACTTGTTCCTTTTCCTCCACAGATAACATTTTTCAAAGAGCTCCAAAGTAAGAATTTGGTAAAATCCCAAAGCCAATGCTTTGACTGGTGAAAAACAAAGGGAAAATCTACCAAAATGAGATGACTTCAGAAAATAAGACTCCAGGGCACCTGGGTGGCTCAGTCATTAAGCGTCTGCCTTTGGCTCAGGTCATGGTCCCAGGGTCCTGGGATTGAGCCCCACGTCAGGCTCCCTGCTCAGCAGGAGGCCTGTTTCTCCCTCTCCCACTCCCCCCTGCTTGTGTTCCTTCTCTCGCTGTGTCTCTCTCTGTCAAATAAATAAATAAAATCTTAAAAAAAAAAAAAAAAAGGAAAGAAAAGAAGACTCCATAAATTTAATTATTTTGGAAGTGGTTTTTCCTCCTTGTACAATTTTCACACACACACACACACACATACACACACACTTACAGAGTCAGGGAGATGATTAAACAGGAAGGAAAGAATGACATTTATTGTTCTTTGGTTTAAAGTTGAAAACATTTTTTTTCCCTTTTATTTCGACTTCTTCCTTTTTTCCCTTAGAACTGCATCAAGCTATTTTTAGGAGGGATAGGTGGTTGGTTTTGGGGTGGGGGGGGCGATGAAAAGCGTGACATCACCATGCTATTTTGGTCGAGTAAGAACCCTCTGCCAGGTTAGGTCGGCTTAGGTTTGGTTCTCTGTATTTAGGAGCTGAATTGGGTCTTTTTCTAATTTGGCTGCAGCTCTTCTCTGGAGACGGGAAGGATAATATTTATTCAAAGCTAATTTGTAAACTTCATTTTCAGTTTCGGGTTCAAAATCTAAACTGCCATTCTGTTCTCGCAGACGGCAGCCCCGAGGCCGGCGGGGCATTGCCAAGGGGCCCGAGGGGCTGCGGGCTTCTTCCCGGGGCGCCGGTCTCCCCCACTCCCGAGGACCTGCTCTATTTCAGGTCCGCTGTGGGCTATCCGTTTGGAAAACAAATCCTTCACCTGCGCTTTTTTGTTGCCGATAAGGGCTCTGCGGATCGCAAGAGGGGAACTTACTCGCTTATTGAGAATTTGCCATGGGAACTTCTCCTCCTCCTCCGGGCGTGTGTGACCGTCAGCAACTCCTAATCCGGCCCCCACCACCCCGAGGTTTTGAAATGTTCCCTCTGAATGTTGAGTATGTTTATAACATTTCTCAAATGGAACTCCTCACTCCTAATAAACAGTCCGCGTTTGGAAAGCACTCCTGGACACACACACACACCTCGGTGCGGACGCGGTGTCCCCGGCGGCCCCAGTAGGTCCTGTTGTTTTCTAAACGAACTCGGATATTGTTTTATTATTCAAGGAGACGCTTTACTCTGATGTTTCTAACCTCTTTATGGGCCCCTGATAGATGGTTATTTTTTTGGCAGGCTTGAGATAAGCCCGGGTCAAGGAAACAGCTTGCACTCGTCTTTTCAAGTCTAGCTCGTCTTTGCCATATCATTTCATTATTTCCTTTCCTGTTATCTTCAAACATTCCCTCGGAGCAGAGCTTGACAAGAACAGGAAGGTTGGCAAAGGTCTGGCAAGGAGGTTGTTTTCCTTCGTGTTCTAGGATGGACGTTCCCCTCCCCCTCCCCTTTCTTCTTTATGACCCACTCCCGGGGCCCTCTCCAAAGCCCGTGGAAAAAAAGTTAAGAACGCCTTCCCCTCTTTAAAGAAGGGTCTCTAAGAGGTTTCTAATCAGCTCACTGTCAGCCTGTTTCCTCTGATCAGCTTAAATAGGTCCACTTGAAGTTCACAACTGCCAAAACCCGTGTTCAGATTGAAAGCCTGGGAGCATTTGAGAAGCATTTATGAACTTCTACCCAAGATTATCCAGGAATCTGAAAGCCCAGGGAAAATGCCAGGGCCCACAAACCCTTTCTTCTTGATTAAATTAGCGTTTCCCACTAACAGGAGGACTTCCCATTCCACAAGCTGATTTCTCTTCTCTTTCTACCCGCCCCTTCCCCCAACCCCCATTAACATGTAAACCTGATTCCTGAGGCGGGCTTTTGTGACCGAAGCCCCCTATAAGCCCATCATAAACATCTTGGTACAAATGAACCTTCTAACCTCCCATGCATGGTTTTCTGTCTAACTTTCTAGTGAACCACCAAACAAGAAAAACACGTTATCTCTGGCCGGTGCAGACATGTGGGGGCGGGAGCTGCGTTGCACTGTGTCCACTCAGGTCCTTTACTGGGATTTCCCTGCTCTGTCTTCAGAAAAGATTGGCTTTGTTAACTATTAGCCACTGGCAAGAGTGTGTCCATTTCAGCAAAATTAATAAGAGATAGCATTTTTCTTCCTTCTAAATGGCCCATGTCAGTAATTAACATCGCCTTTCATTACTCAACTTGAAAGCTGCCTTCTCAGGCTCCCCTTGACCTTGCCCTGGCTTTGTTAAACTGTGGCCTCCAGCCTGTGAGAGACCTAAATGCAGAAGAAACACCCTGAGACCCTTGCCAAGGTGCCTTGAAAGAATCATTCAACAAATATTTATGTGCCTACTGTGTTGGGCTGCCAGATTGAATGGGATGTAGACCCTGGTGGAAAGGAAGCTGGGAGGAAACATGAAACAGGTTCGTTTAAAGCCCCCCAGCTTAGCAGAAAGCAGTGATCACCGGCCGGAGCAGGAGCAGAGCCAGTTTGTAGGGAGGGGTGGGGGGAACGCGTGCTAACAGAGGGGACTCGGGATGTTTTACAGAGGAGGTGACATTAAAATGTTGGGAGTTCACTGCCAAAAAGGGATGTAAAGGTTCAGATGGTTTTCTTTCTTTCTTTCTTCCTCGGAGAAAGGGGAAAGAGCACTTTCATAGAGAAAGAGAGAATTTTTTTTTTTTCATTTTGGTGGGTTGTTTTCCTGTGTATCTAAGCCAACAAGATGCCAGTCATTGGCATTTTAAAAGTGGCACTAGATTCTGGTTTAGCCAAATCTCCTAGAAGTGTGTAAAATGTTTTCCTTTTATTGTTTTCCCCCATCAGGCCTCTGCCCCAAGAGGATTCTTGGTCACTGGGGTAGAAATATCCCTTTGGAGTGAATTAAGTTAGACTTTACATCGTGTACGACTTTAGCCATGACCTCTATGTTGACAAGAAAAACCCACATGCCCCGTGAGAAGGGATGAATTGAAGACATTCTGATGCAGCTTTCGATGGCATCTAACAGCAACCACAATGGTAAGGATTTTTACCCATTTATGAAAAAAACCAAAAATGGCATGTTCTCATTTTTGTGGGAGACTGAAAATACACTGAAACGTACAGGCCCAAAGACTCAACATTTAAACGTCAATAGTCAGTTAAGAACATTAATGGAGGAGTGCTGGAAGAGCAAGCAATTCGAATTTTTTCCTCCCTGGGATTTTCAGCATTTTGCAGAATGTCTAAGGGTACACGCGTTGCTTCTGTAGTCAGGTCCAACGCTGTTAAAGAATAAAGATGCCAAGGGGGAAAGAAAAAAAAGACTTCTTTATCAAGGTCAGGGTTTAAACAGAGCCGGTTATGAAAACGCTGGGAGGTTCTCCCTTCCCAAGCCACTTTGGGCGTCCTCAGATTTAAAAAAAGAAAAAACCATCTTACCCTGCAATCAGGAGTCTCCAAACAGAGGAGTCTGTTTTAAGGAACAATGACTGTCATTCACTGAACTCCACGGGAGAGCTCTCTTGGAGCTACTTGGGTTGAAAATTTGTTAGTTGATTCTTTTAGAAATTTTCGTAGTGGAAGAATCATCTCTCTCTATCTGTGATGAAATTTAGCTCCGCTAGTTTCCGGGTTCTGCATTATTCAAGGGTCAGAAATCTGTTGCAAAGGTTGTGGTGATCACTTTGGGGGGTGGGGGGGTGGGGGGTGTGTAAATCCTTTGTTATTGTCCTCTTGCTCCAGCCCAGTTGATAATGAAAGCCTAAAGGCCATTTATTCATCCAGTGACGACTTCCCCTGCATGCACAATAAATCTTTATTTTTATATATTATTTTGTAATTTTCTTTTACTCGTATGACATACATCCGATAAGCTCCTTTATTTCACAATTGGTGGTAAGTGTGCAAAATTTTTCAGATTGTGATGCAGTCTTCTGTAGGTCGGGAACAGAGGAAGTAGTTTCTGCTTTGATTCAAATCCCCGGTACCCGATCATTTGCAATAGAAAAGCTAAGTTGGGGGGGTGTGGATGGCAGGGTGGAGACAGGAAGGGAATGCAGAGACATGGAAAAATGCAAACCTGTAGCTCAGGTTGAAATTGGTCCCCAGCTTCTTTTCAGCATTTTCTGTCTCGTTGGCTTCACGATGTGAAAAATCTGCTAAATTAGGGCACGGGAGACCTTCCCCCAGATCGGAATTGGTTTTTGACGTCTGAGTCACTCGAAATTGTGGGGCCCAAACACATAAACAGAATGAGTAAAGCTATTTGCTGTGAACACGCAGCTTTGAAAGCTGTTTCGGGCCTGGACAGAAGGTTTTTTTCTCCTTAAAAACACCCAGAAAAATGAAAACAACAACAGCAACAAACAACTCAAGAAAATACTGTCTTCATGATGAAAGGGTTCAGGGCTGTCTGTCCTTCGTGGCTCCATGAGAACTTGGCTGCTGCCTGAGAAGCCAGAGGTAATTTGGGGCAAGAGGAGCAGCCCCAGACAGAGGGCCTTGTAGTCAGTACAGAGCAGCTCTCTGGTCTCCCTGAACCTGGGGGCTGGGTGGCAGTGGGGGGGCGCCTGAGACTGGGGAGTGGGGGGGGGGGAGGGCACAGAGCTGACTGACATTGTCCTCAAGTCTGTTTATACCGACTAGTGTCCTAGATGCTGAGAAATAGTTTCTCTTCTTTCCTTGCCTTGCTTCCCAGATCAAGCAATTTTATAGGAAATACACACTGAAAACATGAACAAAAGCAAACACTGGGCCGGGTAGGTGGGGAGGAGAGGGCTAGGGGTAATGGACACTCGCTGCGGTTGACCAAGCAAGTTAACTCGGAACTTCCTGGCATTGGATGCAGAAGAAAGGCGGGTTGGGGAAGAATATATGCCCTTGCATATTTTTGGTTCTTTGTGAGGAAAAAGCACATGACCACAGGGAAAGCAAAGCCTTTTCTACCACTCAGTAGTGAAGAAATGTCTACTGTCTGACTTTCTATAGAAGACACTAGAAATGAGCTTGAAATGTGCTCAAGAGGGTTTTTTTTTTTTTTTTAAGTCCTTTGTTTTTCTTTCAGCTTTCTGGCTCATGTATCCATCCAACCTGGGTTATTAAAATTTATTCACTGATGGGGCGCCTGGGTGGCTCAGTGCGTTAAGCCTCTGCCTTCGGCTCAGGTCATGATCCCAGGGTCCTGGGTTGGAGCCCCGCATCGGGCTCTCTGCTCAGCAGCCAGCCTGCTTCTCTCTCTCTCTCTCTCTCTGCCTACTAGTGATCTTTGTCAAATAAATAAAAAGTCTTAAAAAAATGTATTCACTGATATTTCATCCCATAGATTCTCTTATAGAGATTAATAATACTGTTAAATTCATGGAACAGGGAAGCCATTAGGCAGAGGTAGTTCTGATGCCTTCATAGTCTATGGAAGCAAAACCAAAAGCCAAGCTTGTGAATGTTTCAAGGTTAAGAGCTGGAAGCCAGAGGACAACCAATCACAAATAACCAAGTATGGCTTTTCCAAATAAGGCAAACACTTAAATTGTTGCCAGTCCAATTGTTTTTTTGCTTGACTTCCATAACGTCTGTGTAAATCTTTTCCGATCCTGTCAGTGGATCATTCCTGACCACTTCTGGTTTGGCTCGGCCTGATTTGAGTTGATTTCTGCAAAAATAAGCTCTTACACGTTTTTTAACGTGCCTCGGTTTATCTTTAAACAACACAGAAGTCAATGATTTGTCTGAACGCCTCCACTAGGTAATCAGGATTGTGCAGTGTCCCGGAGTAATCATTTAACAATAATTGCTGGGGGCATGGATGAAATTTTAGTAATCTCGTGTGACTCCAACACACAATTAGGAAATGTCACGAAAACATCTTAATGACAGTAGTAAATGAGTCTAGAAAAAAAACCCGGTATGAAGAACACTGTAACATCTTATTGAAGGACAAAAGAAAACTTGAATAAAAAGACATACACCATGTTGGATGGTAGACTCAAAATTGTGAAGGCTGTCAGTTCTTCTCTAAGTAATCTATTCATGCAGTGCAATTCTCAGAAAAATTACAAGGGGATATTCCATGAAACTTGACAAGCCCATGTACAAGTTCATGACAAATAGCTTGTTTCTAATAATCTTTTGATTCTTATTGAAAACAAGCTAACCGGGACAGAGTTATCCTACTTTATATCAAAACATACTCTAAAATGGTGGTAATTAAAGTAGTGTGTTTGTAACTCAAGAACACACTTTAATAGATTTAACTCAAGAACACACATTAATAGATTAATGGAATGAAGCTATACACGGTGCATGTACTATGTTTTCATAGGCATTTAGAGTATAACAAAGCTAACACTTCAAAGAAGAGGGGACCAATTCAGTAAATCATGTCAGGACAATAAAAAGGAAAGAACATTTCAATCTCCCATTATTTCATAAGGTTTAAAAAACTGAATCTAGAGGAAAAACTATATAAGCATTAGAAAAAGAGCTCAAAACCGTAGTGTAATTTTCAGCCTTTTTTTTTCTTTAGATTTTATTTATTTATTTGAGATAGAGAGCACAAGCAAAGGGAGCAACAGGCAGAGGAAAGGGAGAAGCAGACTCTGTTGAACAGGGAGCCAGACATGGGACTCAATCCCAGGACCCTAGGATCATGACCTGAGTCAAAGGCAGATGCTTAACTGAGTGAGCCACCTAGGCACCACTGCCCCCTGCCCCGCCCCTTCTCCCCAGTAATGACTTTTTAAGCATTAAGATCTAAAACACAGAAACCATACAGGAGAAAGTTTTTTTTAAAGTTACATTAAAAATCTGAAGTTTTAATACAGTGAAATGTTTAAGACATTAACAACAGTCTGAGTCAAGTGTTTGCAAGCTACACAATTAGATAAATATTATTATCCACCATACATAAAGAGCTCGTACAAATAAATAAGAAAAAGAAAAAAAGTGGAAAGATGGGGAGAATAGAAACAGCGAGGTCACAGACTTCAGAGTGACCAATTCAAATGTGAAAGATACTTAATCTAATTAGTAAGCAGTGAACAATGATCAAAGTTTCAGCCGTTAGATTGGAAATCAAAAAGAAAACAATTCTGTTGCGTTCAACATTGAGGGTGTATAAAATGTAGTCTTTTGGAGGTCAGTTTGGCCACGTATATCAAAAGTAAAAATGTGTATTTGGCAGGGTGCCTCAAAAGTCAAAATGATATCATTACTTCCAATTCTAGGCTTTTGACTGAGAGAATTCTTTGCACATGTGTACAAAAAGCATCGATAACCATTTTTAGGGCAGCATTGTTTATAATAGGAAAAAATTAGAAACCATTTAAATGTGTATCATTAGGGGAATAAGTTGTGATGTAGATAATACTATATAATAGTATGCCTCAGTGTTAGAGAACAGGTAGGTCTGCAGAACTGACACGGAAAGATTTATAAGAAATACTTTTAGGTGAAAAAGCGTACATAGAACCATCCATATGCTTTAATTCTATTCATAAACCTCATATAGATTCATATACCTTTATATAGATTTTGTAAATAAAACCTAGAGGATTTTATTTATCTGTGTGCACGGATGCATACATGGGTGTGTGCACATATCTGCGTGCCTGTATGCACGGGTACGGTTACAGGGAAGAATGTCTAGAAGTTACACACTGGCCTGCTACAGGGTTACCGTGGAGAAGGTAACGGAGGCTCTTTTTGTACGCCACCTAATTCTGCATTCTGGGAACATTTATTTTTATTTTTTTACCTATTTATTTGAGAGAAAGAGGGTGAGAGAGAGAGAGAGAGGGTGCACGTGCACAGGTGGGGGGAGGGGCAGAGGGAGAAGAAGACTCCCCGCTGAGCAGGGAGCCCCCTGTGGGCCTGATGCTGGGACCCTGGATCATGACCTAGTGGAAGACAGATGCTTAATGGGCTGAGCCACCCAGGGGCCCCCATTCTATAAACACTTAAAGGAATATATTCATTCTTAGTTAAGTAAGTAGACATTGTTTTAAGAAACAACATGTAAATAGCTGGTATATTTTTTTTTTTTATAAAGAAGACATTTTATCCAAATTTAAGCAATGTAAAGGGCTTCAGGAATTCTTAGTTGTTTGTACGTTATGCCTTTTTTTCTAGAGGATTTTATTTCCCTTGAGCATCTACCTCTGGTTCCTCTCCCCAGCCTAGCCCCGGGGCCCTTCTGGTCTCCTGGTAAGGCTGGGGAAGGCTCCCAGGAGATGAACTGACAATCCTGTAAGTTACAGAAGGATCTGGGGATTGAGGATAGCCCTAAGTCTTCTGCCCCTAACTCTCATTTTAGCCGGTGGATCTCCTTCCTCCCTGCCCAAGCTGATGTGTTAAAGCTTTACCTTTTCCTCTCCTGTGCTTTCCTCAGGATTATGTAATTGGGCGAAGTTGTCACCGAGGGAAAGGATTTTGGGTGGCTCACAGCAGAGCGGTTAGTGCCTGAGGGACTGGGGGTTGGCTAGTTGAATTTCATTCTCCTTTCAAAGGTAACAACCACATTTCCCAGAAAAAAAAAAAAAGAAAGAAAAGGAAGAAAACCCCAAACCCACAAAAAGTTACATTTGGTGGCCTTGTGCATAAATCAATATCTTACAAATCTCCCCCTCCCCCATGTGTGTAATGCCCACAAAAATGAGACACTTTTGGAGGTCTCTTGAGTATCTTTGTTTGAATGACTCTCCTTTTTTTCTCATGACCTGGACTCTCCACACTGTATTTCAGACCCAGAGGCTTTTCTTTTCCTAGCGTTGGGAAATTCATTTGTGTTTCATTCATTTCGTAAAACCCTTGCTTTTTTTGTCCTAAGCAGAAAGAGTTTAGGGTCTAAAAAAATGTCCCTTGAGCAAGACAGCACTGAAACCCATTCCCAGCCCAGCCCAAGGAGTGTTTCCCTCACAGCTTACACACAGTTTTAAAAAAAGAAGAGCTAGCTGACCCTGGTAGCTATGGAAGTCTCGCTGGATTTACATCCCTGTGAAATGCTTACCTGTACCCTTTCAAATGAATTTTTAAGTTAATACCTTTGCTGGAGTCTGTGTATTTGTGTGTGTGCGTGTGTGTGTAAAGGAAAAGTTCCTTTAAACATACTGAAACATCTGCCATTCTTTGCGGTGATGTGTACGCACACATGCATTGTAATTTCAGTTGCAAATCACAGAGAAAACCATTTTTATACATTAGAATAAGGACCTACAGGCAGCCAGTGTCTCCTACCCTTTTGTTGGACTCCGATGACCCCTCCCTTCTGGAATTTACTACGCTTGCACCCGTGCCATGGGTCAGTCAGGGAAGGGCTTGGAATGTCACTCTCCCCACGAGGTGACAGGGGATCCAAGCAGGCCAGACAGAAACCTTCCCCTCAGAATGATAAGGATTGTGAGAAGGGATAGTCTCTCCACGACAGATCAAAGCCCAGAGATGCTGGGCGTTGTCTTTCTTGCCATGTGGGTAGAATCTGTCTGAGAACGTCAACACAGAAGAAGGCCCTCCAAGAGATCAATGGGTGGGTGGATGGATGGATAGATGACAGACAGACAGACAGATACCTGATGGTATAATTTGAACTTGAAGTCACCCAGCGTCAGCTCTCACTTCTCACCTGGTGGGCGGTGTGCATTCCCCTTTTAGCTTAAGCCAGTCGGAGGCAGATTTCTGTTGCTTTCAACTTTGATGCATGTGGGCTGTTTTATATATTTACTGTTCATTTGGTTGGTTGAGGGGATATTGCGTTCTCTCTGAAAGCTGATGCAGCAGATACAGAGCCTAGTACCACGAAATGAGATGAATCGACAGTGCAGGGGCCCTGTCTTTTTTTTTTCTTTTTTCTTTTTCAGACTCTCTTTTCACAAGCAGTGTCATTCCAAGGAAGAGAACCCTGCTCAAATAAGCCGAAGGAAAAGAACTTCACTGAAGGGCTTTATTGATCTTCCAGACCCCTATTTTAGGAAGTCGGGCTGGAGCTTGTGGGTTCTGGAGCTGAATATTGGACAGTCAGGGACGAAAGCTCCTCCCAGGGTGAGATGAGCTTTTTAACCTCAGTTAGAGGCAACGCTCTTCTTCCAGCAACTGTGGCCAGAAAAACCTGTGGGGTCTTTACCTCCTCCCTCGGGTTTCTTTGGATCATGGGTCTCTTTTAAAGAATTTATTTATTTATTTGACAGACAGAGATCCAGAGATCTGGATCGTGGGTCTCTTTTAAAGAATTTATTTATTTATTTGAAGACAGAGGCTTTAACCCACTGAGCCACCCAGGTGCCCCTCATGGGTCTCTTTTATATGAGCTGTCTCCCTTTACTTCCAGGGTTGCAAATCAAGGAAATGTCAGTGTGACGGGGAAGTGGGGCGATCTGCCCTAGGCCAGTGATGGCAATTCTGTTGGCCCGAAATCTCAGACCCTGGGAGTTGTACTGACACCTGACTTGGACTCTCACGTTTTATCCTCAATCCAGAAAATCGTGTTGGCTCTCCCTCCAAAGTATACCCAGAGTTTTACCCTTCCCTATGGCTTCCCATGCAACCGCCTTAGTCCAAAGCACCAAAGTGATTGCAACGATGTCCTAGAAGATCTCCTTGCTCCTGCTGTGACCTCCCTGACAGTCAGTAGAAGGTTCTGGTGATAATCAGATCTTGTCACTTGTCTGCTCCAACCTGTCAGTGGCTTCCAAGGCCTTTGTGACCTCATTTCCTGTGTGTGTTGTTGCTATTTTCTATTATATTTCCTTATCATTATTGTTCTTTTTATTCCAGCATACTTAACATACAGTGTTATGTTAGGTTCAAGTGTACAGTATACTGAGTCAACATTTCCATACATTACTCAGTGCTCACTGCAGTAAGTGCCCTCCTGATCCCCAAGACCTTGTTCACCCATTCCCCCCACACACCTCCCCTCTGGTAACCACCAGTTTGTTCTCCATAGTTGAGTCAATTTTTTGGTTTGCCTCCTTATTTTCGATTTGTTCATTTGTTTTGATTCTTAAATTCTACCCGTGAGTGAAATCATATGGTATCTGTCTTTCTCTGGTTGACTTAATTCTGCTTAGTGTTATACTCTCTAGCTCCGTCTGTGTCATTGCAAATGGCAAGATTTCGTTCTTTTTCATGACTGAGTAATATTCCACTATCTGTCTATCTATCTCACCTCTCTTTCATCCTTTCATCTGTTGATCTTGTTCCCTCCATCCCAGCCACGTGGTCCCCTGCCATTTCTTTATCACATCAGGCATCTCTGCGCTCAGTGCTCTGCATCAGTGTTCTCTCTGCCTAGAATATTCTTCCCCTAGGTCTCCATGTGAGTGGCTCTTCCTTTTCTTTGGAACTTTAGTCAAGTCACCTCGTTGGGCAAAGGTTTCCTCATCGCTCCCCTTTCCCTGTCTCTTCGGGTGAGAGAGCTGATGCTGGGCTTACGTGGAGGTGGAGGGGACTAGAAGGCTAGCAGAGTTACTTTGTAGAACTCACGATCCCGAATGCAGCCTTGCACAGATTGGCTATTGCATGGATGGGAGATCCCTGGGGAGGCCCTCCACGTGGCTCTCCTGTTCAGTAGGCTTTTGAAGGACGGTGAAGGGGAGGAAGGTTGTTGGCTGAACGCGAGGGCTCTGAGAAGAGTGAGTAAGTGAGCTCCAGAGTGTTGCAGACAATTTTGCTTATCTAGAGTGAAAAGTATGTTCCCCATTCGACAGTGAGCAGGGGTAACAGAAGCACCAGTTGGCACGGGAACCCAGAGAGCCTTCATTAGGAATTTCAAGCCGGAACCACCCCCAGATTTCTGAGAAGCTTCTGGTGAGATGGATGATGAATTGATGCAGGGCAAGGAAATGCTGCAGACGCAGGCCCAGGGGATTCTGGGTGCTGGTTTAGACGTGATGGAAGAAGGTCCTTCTAGAAACTGGGAGAATGGAGACAGAGTACTATGAGCAGTTGTCTTGAAGAGTAAAAGATAGAAGTGATGGGAAGAAAGAAGAGTTGAGGGACGCTTGGGTGCCTCAGTCGGATAAGCATCTGCCTTCGGCTCATGTCATCATCCCAGGGTCCTGGGATCGAGTCCTGCATTGGGCTCCTTGCTCTGCAGGGAGCCTGCTTCTCCCTCTGCCTGCTGTGCTCTCTCTCTCTCTCTGACAAATAAATAAAGTCTTGAAAAAAAAAAAGAGTTGAATGAGGACGTGAAGAAAAACTGGGAAGAAAACAGATATTAATGCTTACTGGAAAGTTGAAACAGAGTTTCTGTTTATCAGGGAGGATGTCCTGGAGAGGAGTCATAGACTCCTTTAAGAGCCAGACCTGCTTTCTAGGTTATCCAGATATTCAGGTCCAGATTCAGTGACTAAACCAAAGGATCTATATCAGGGAGAACCATCAGGTGAGGAATTCTGCCTAACCAAATGGTTTCTTACTGGTCGGAGGCAAACTGACCCAACAGAATTCTCTTGGGCCAGGTCTCAAGTGACGTGGGACTAGAGCTCCGGGCATGTTTTGAACAGCATGGAGCCGGCACTGTTTGGACCTCCTGCTTGGCCCCAGGTTCAATTCGACTGGGAGTTGATGGAGCACTTCTATGGAAAAGACTGTTTTGTCAGGCTCTGGAAGATGCAAAACGGGTCAGGCATTGCACCTTCCCTCATGAGCTGGCAGCCTGAAGAGGACAGAATTCCAAAGACAAGTAACTTGGCTTCAAGTAGAGCAGGACTGGGACGCATGCTCGGTTTCTGTCGATGTTAACGGATACTAAATGCCTACGATGACTGGTGGATCTTGATGGGTCTCTTTGGCTCTGTGAGAACTCTGAGAATGTGCAGCTTTCCCTTTTCTCTTCCAGAAGCAAGAGTTCTCTTCATTGCTTCCTCATACTGTTGAGGGAGGAGGAGGCAGAAGTTGCCGCTTTGGGTGTCCAGATGATGGGTGGACTGCCTCCGTGCGGGCAGGCTTCCAGAGCTAGTGAGGGGTCTTCAGGCAGCTGGGGGGGGGCGGGGGGGCAGGAAGGGAACAGGAGGGCATGTGACACAGACTCTGAAAACTTATCTCGAAAAGTCATAGACAGCGAGCCAATCTGATGCAAGAGAAAGGAAATGCTTTTTACGTGATTTCCATTTCTCTATTCCTCTGCATCCTCCCAAAGACGCATTTTACAGCACAAGAAAACATTTGATTCTAAGTTTGTTTTGATTTTCAATCATGGGCAGTAAGTCTAGCACCCCACCACCCCCGGAGTCATTGACAGCTTGATCCAATTTTCAGCCAACCAAATACTTTTCCTAGGCAAGAGCGCGGGGGTGGGGGTGGATGCCCCTTTCATGAAACAGGCTGATGGGTAGACTCTTGGTTTGGCTTTTATAGGTTAAAACATGGTGGTTTTTGTTTGAGGATATGACAACAGCAGCAGCAGCAACACCACCACAGTGGTCATATAGTTCTTTCTTCAGCCAAAAGTTGTTTTGACTGGGTGTCTGTCTGCTCAGGCAGTTAGTTGGGTATAATCGTCCCTCTGTTCACTCAGTGTTTCAACACTAATTTCTTCAGTGACTAGTAAGTGGCAAGCTCTGCGATAGGGAGAGGTCCCCACTCCTATGGAACATCTTCTTGTTGGTAAGACAAATAAGCAAAGAATAAAAAAATAAACTAGATGATTTCAGATGTGCCATGAAGACAATGAAAGAAGTCAATGTGATCCAGACTTCTTCGTCTTTTTTTTTTTTAAGGATTTATTTATTTATTTGAGAGAGAGAGTGTGTGTGTGTGAGCTGGAGGAGGGGCAGAGGGAGAGGGAAAGAGAGAGAAGCTCAGAGACTCCTTGCTGAGCATAGAGCCAGATGTGGGGCTGCATTTCACGACCTTGAGACTGTGACTTGAACAGAAACCAAAAGTTGATGTTCATCTGACTGAGTCACCCAGAGGCCCCTCCAGACTTTCCAAAAAATAGAATCTCAAACTGAAATTTGTAGCCTAAAATACTGAAATTATAAAAGAAGGGAGGCTGACCAGGAATGAACTATGAATCTGTCTCAAGAAGACAGAAAAAAAAAACAAAACAAAACTGAATAAGCCCCAAAGAAAAAAAAAAAGAATAGAAGAAACTGAGATAGCAAACAAAAATTATCAAAGTCCATGTTGCTTAAAATGACACACTTCCCAACAAGACAGATCAAGGGAAAAAGAGAATTCACAAAAACATATCAGAATGGATAAAGGTCCTCAGTATTGCTGTAGCAGAGGTTAAATTTTAAGGGACTAGTATAACCAAGTTGATGTCAAATACTTTACAACTTCAGTGAAATTGAAAAATTCCTAAAGAAGTATAAATTATTAAAGTTGACTTTAGAAGTAATAAGCACCTATAGGATCCTGTAATTTTTAAAGAATTTGAGTCAGTAGTTAAAAATCTTTCCACAGAATAAATACCAGTACCAGATGTTTTTACAGGTAGTTTCTACTATATATTTAAGGAACAGATAGTTCCAAGCTTACACAAACTCTTTTAAAGAACAGGAAAAAAAAAGAGCTCTTCCCACTCATATTTATGAGACGAATATAATCTTGATTCCAAAAGCAGACAAGGACATTTGGGAAAAAGGAAAATCACAGACCAATCTCCTCCATCGATCTAAAGACAAGAATTCTAAATAAAGTGTTTGCAAACTAGACCTAGCAAAGATCAATCAGCATGCATTTTTGAAAGGATTGATTTGACATTATAAAATGTATTTGGTAATTCGTCGTATTGACAGTTTAAAGGAGAAAAATTGTGATCACAATAGATCGAGATAAACATCAGATGAAATTCATCAATAATTCGAGATAAAACCTTAGCAAGCTAGGTTTAGGGTGGAACTTCCTTGATCTACATTGAGCATCTTACTAGTAGAGAATTAGGAAGAACAATCCCTTTAAAATTTGGGCTAAAACAAAGGTAGCAGCTCTTGCCACTGCTAATGGACATTGCTCTGGGGTATAAGTCAATGTAGTAAGACAAAGAGAAAAAGTGTTAGGATCAAAAAGGAAACAATAAAATATCACTATTTGCAGATGATATGATTTTCCCTATAGAAAATGGAAAATAGGGGCTCCTGGGTGGCTCAGTTGGTTGGGCGGCTGCCTTCGGCTCAGGTCACGATCCCGGAGTCCTTGGATCGAGTCCTGCATAGGGCTCCCAGCTCCACGGGGAGTCTGCTTCTCTCTCTGACCTTCTCCCCTCTCGTGCTCTCTCTCACTGTCTCTCTCTCAACTAAATAAATGAAAATCTTAAAAAAAAAAAGAAAATGGAAAATAATCTATAAATTATGAAAAATTATACACACACAGACACTTACACACTGCTTTATTGGGTGGGCTTTCTACAAGAAACAGGTGGTAGCATTCTCAATGCAGACTTTAATGGCTGCAAAGATGTGTGCAAATTACAGAGAAACCAACAAAGACGGCCACACTCCAAGGGTAAGTAACACCAGAGGGCTGAGTGGGTAAAGGTGAGCAGTTCCCAGAACTGCAGAGAGTTGCAGGTCTAGGCAAGAATTGTGGGTGGAGGTATGAGTCTGTTTCAGTAGAAGAGCACAGCTCTTCTGCTTGAAGGAGAAGGGCCTAGGGAATAACACACACTTTCTAGGGTATAGCACTCACTCTCTTTCTGTTTTCCTGGCCATTGTTTCCTATTTCCAACTCTCTTGGGAGTCAGGACATAGGGACTTGTTGGTGTAGTCTCTGAAGTTCGTCTCCTGGACACAGGCCATGATGGGAAGAATGGAGGGTGCTCTTAAGGTTGGTGGGAGAAAAGAATACCCAGCGTACATCTAACATATGCCGCGCAGGTCCTTTATGTAGGAAATCATACAACTCTATTCGGTTATAAGAAAAAACTAAATAAATGGAGCAATAACCATGCTCATGGTAGAAAGATTTATAAAAAAATGTCAAATTTCCCTCCAGTGATTACAGATTTAATGCAGTTTTTTAAAAAAGATTTTATTTATTTATCTGGCAGACAGAGATCACAAGTAGACAGAGAGGCAGGGTGGCTCAGTGGGTTAAGCCTCTGCCTTCAGCTCAGGTCGTGATCCCAGAGTCCTGGGATCGAGTCCCGCATTGGGCTCTCTGCTCAGCAGGGAGCCTGCTTGCTCCTCTCTCTCTGCCTGCCTCTCTGCCTACTTGTGCTCTCTGTCTGTCAAATAAATAAATAAAATCTTAAAAAAATAAAATAAAAAGAAGAACCAGACAGGACACAGAACTCTATAAAATGTCAAGTATTCTTATGTAGTTTTAGCAATTAAGGTAGTGTCTGTTGGCAAGAGAAACCAAAAGAAGAGAGAAAGCCTGGCCCGGGGCCCATCAAACAGAAATCTGAGAGATGAAAGGAGCTGACAGCAGCTGATCAATGTGGACGTGACGGGTTATTCAACATTTGGAGCTGAGACTGGTTATGCATATGGGAGAATCTTAACAGCTCTCCTTTCGTTCCTATTCAAATGATAATACTGAAACCAGAAGGCAGGTGGATTAAAATCCAAAATATAAATGGTAAAACTTATAATTGTTTAGAAAAAAATATAGGAGAATATCTTTATGACCCTGGGGATAGAGTAGGATCTCTTGAGCACCAAGAGCACAAACATTAAGGTAAAGAGTGATAAATTCGACCAGAATAAAATTAAGATCTTTTGTCCTTCAAAAGACATCAAATAAGAGTGATAAAGCAAGTTATAATCTGGAACATTTCAACACGTAGCTGACAAAGGATTAGCATTCTGAAGATACATACAAACACTTACAAATTAATAAGGAAACAATAATACCCCAATAAAAAAGAGGCAGGTGATATGAACAGGTAAGACACAGGAGAGGACACAAGTGACCAATAAACACATGAAAAATGCTCAGCCTCATCAATTATCAGGACAGTCTGCTATGAAATATCATCATACATCCTCCAGATTGGTTGAAATTAAAATGTCTTCTTGTCCCAAACATTGTCTAGAGTATGGATCAAAGGAACTTTCAAACAGTTCTGTGTATATGCGGGTTGGTGAAACTGCTTTAGAAAACCATTTTAGAAAATGAATTATTAGCGGGTGCCTGGGTGGCTTAGTTGGTTAAGTGTCTGCCTTCAGCTCAGGTCATGGTCTCAGGGTCCTGGGTTTGAGTCCTATGTCCAGCTCCTTGCTCAGTGGGGAGCCTGCTTTTCATTTCGCCTGCCACTCCCCCTGTTTGTGCTCTCTCTCTGTCTGATGAATAAATAGATAAATAAATAAATAAACAAACAAATAAATAAAATCTTTTACTAAGAAAAAAAGGAAACGATTTATTGGGAATTAGGTCCAACTCATGCATCCCCTATATGCCAGTAATCCAACCACTTTTGACTCACAAAAGCCACTACTTCATGTGGTTCAATCTAATATACATCCTAAAGAAATCCTCACACTTTTTGAATGGGAGACAAAGATTACTCATCGCAACATTGCTTGTGATAGCTTTAAAAAGCAAACAACCTAAGCCCAAGTGTCTTATGTCAGTAGGGTGGATAAGTGTATTAGGGTGTGTTAAGTAACAGAAGACTTTACATCAGTGGAAATAAAGAGCCTCTACTCAACACAGTTCAAGTCAAAAACAATGTGCGCAAAACCAAAATAGAACAAAACCTAAAAAGCTAAATTGTGGGAGAACTTACACAGCCTTCAAAAACAGGCAAAACCAATAGTATGTGATACGGAGATACCTTCCCATCTTCACATATCAGTTACAAAGACAATCAAGGAGTGCTTTATGTAAAACTCAGTAGTTACCTCTTATTTATTTATTATTAACATATAATGTATTATTTGTTTCAGGGGTACAGGTCTGTGACTCATCAGTCTTACATAACTAACAGCACTTACCATAGCACATACCCTCCCCAATGTCTATAACCCAGCCACCCCATTCCTCCCACACACCTCCCCTCCATCACCCCTCAGTTTGTTTCCTGAGATTAAGAGTCTCTTATGGTTCGTCTCCCTCCCCGGTCCCATCTTGTTTCATTTTTCCCTCCCTTCCCTCCATGACCTCCTTCCCTGCCTCTCAGATTCCTCATATCAGAGAGATAATATAACTATCTTTCTCTGATTGACTTAATTTGCTTAGCATAATACCATCTAGTTCCATCCACATCGTTGCAAATGGTAAGGTAAGATTTCATTTCTTTTGATGGCTGCATAGTATTCCACTGTATGTGTATGTTTATATCTATATCTATCTATCTAGCTTCTTCATCCATTCAGCTATTGGTGAACACCTAGGCTCTTTCCATAGTTTGGCTATTGCTGCTATAATCATTGGGGTGCACATGGCCCTTTGGTTCACTACATTCATATCTTTGGGGTAAATACCCAATAGTGCAATTGCTGGGTCATAGGGTTTCTCTATTATCAACCTTTTGAGAAACTTCATGCTGTTTTCCAGAGTGGCTGCATCAGCTTGCATTCCCACCAACAGTGTAGGAAGGTTCCTCTTTCTCCACATCCTCACCAACATCTGTTGTTTCCTGATGGTTAATTTTAGCCATTATTGGTGTGAGGTGGAACTTCTTTGTGGTTTTGATTTGTAGTTCCCTGATGCTGAGTGATGTTGAGCACTTTTTTATGTGTCAGTTGGCCATTTGGATGTTTTCTTTGGAGAAATGTCTGTTCATGTCTTCTGCCCATTTCTTGATTGGAAATTTGTTCTTTGGGTGCTGAGTTTGGTTCTTTATAGATTTTGGATACTAACCCTTTATCTGATAAGTCATTTGCAAATATCTTCTCCCATTCTGTCGGTTGTCTTTGGTTTTGTTGACTGTTTCCTTTGCTGTGCAAAAGCTTTTGATCTTGATGAAGTCCTAAAAGTTCATTTTTGTCCTTGTTTCACTTGTCTTTGGCCATGTCTCTAGGAAGAAGTAGCTGCGACTGAGGTAGAAGGGGCTGCTGCCTGTGTTCTTCTCAAGGATTTTGATGGATTCCTTTCTCACATTGAAGTCTTTCATCCATTTTGAGTCTATTTTTGTGTGTGGTGTAAGGAAATGGTCTAGTTTCATTCTTCTGCATGTGGCTGTCCAGATTTCTAAACACCATTTGTTGAAGAGACTATCTATTAGACATTCTCTTCTGCTTTGTCGAAGATTAGTTGACCACAGAGTTGAGGGTCCATTTCTGGGCTCTCTATTCGGTTCCATTGATCTATGTGTCTGTTTTTGTGCCAGTACCATACCATCTTGATGATTACAGCTTTGTCATATAACTTGAAGTCTGGAATTGTGGTGCTGCCAGCTTTGCTTTTTTTGGCTCCAATATACCTTCTGTCCCTCTCTGTATTTCTTCTTCTGGGATCCCAATTATTCTAATATTATTTCATCTTATGGTATCACTTATCTCTTGAATTCCCCCCTCGTGGTCCAGTAGTTGTTTGTCTCTTTTTCTCTCAACTTCTTTATTCTCCATCATTTGGTCTTCTATATCACTAATTCTCTCTTCTGTCTCATTTTATCCTAGCAGAAAGAGCCTCCATTTTTTATTGTACCTCATTAATAGCTTTTCAAAATTTCAACTTGGTTAGATTTTAGTTATTTTGTTCAGAAAGGGATTCTCTAGTATCTTCTGTGCTTTTTTCAAACCCAGGTAGCATCTTTATAATTATCATTCTGAACTCTAGTTCTGACATCTTACTAATGTCTGTATTGATTAGGTCCCTAGCTGTTAGTACTGCCTCTTGTTTTTGTTTTTTTGTTTTTTTTTTAGGTGAGCTTTTCTGCCTTGTCATTTTGTCCAGAGAAGAATAGATGAATGAGAAAACAAAATACTAAAAAGGTAGCAATGCCCCCAGAAAATATATACTAACCAGATCAGAAGAGACCCAAAACCAGGGAAAGATATATATACAGATATATATATATATATATATATATCTGTATATATCTATATTCTTTTTTTTTATATATATCTGTATATATATCTGTATATATCTATATTCTTTTTTTATATAGATATATATCTGTATATATCTATATTCTTTTTTTTCCCTTTCTTCTCCCCCTGGTTTTGGGTCTCTTCTGATCTGGTTAGTATATATTTTCTGGGGGCATTGCTACCTTTTATATATATATATATATACACACACACATATATGTGTATATATATTTGGACTGGTGAATAGAACAGAGCCGCACACTTGATCACTTGATTTTGTGTGCATTTTGGTCTGTTAGAAGAAAATGCCTCCCAAAATTTTAAAGAAAGAAAAACTTATATATATACAAAACTTATATATATACAAGGCAGAAAAGCTTATATATATACACGGTTGAAGGGATGGAATATGACTATAGAGATGAAAATTTAAAAAAAGATTTTAAAAAAGGAATTGATATGAAGTTGGTTGATAAAGAAAAAAAAAAAAGGAGAGAATATGATCAGGCTGGAGACTAGAACAAAGCCATATGCTAGATTTAGGTTATACTTTGATCTGTTAGAAGAAACTATATCCCAAAATTTTAAAGAAAGAAAAACTTAAATGCATACAAAAAAGTTAAATACAATGAAGGGATAGAATATGAGTATAACAATGAAAATTACAAAAGATTTTTAAGAAGGTATTGATAAGATAAAATAGTTAAAGAGGTTAAAATAGGAAAAGGGAAAAATTTAAAAAACAGAATAAGAAAAAAATAAAATTAAAAAAATTTAACTTTGAAAGATTAAAGAATCATGGGGAAAGAGCCATGAATTCTATGTGTTGCTTTTCCTTAGCAGTTCTCATTGATCAGTGAACTTGGTCTTGGCTGGATGTTCTTGCTGATCTTCTGGGGTCTATTGCCATGATTCTCAAATGTCTTTGCCTGAGGCGGAATTGACCGCCCTTGCTGGGGGCCAGGCTAAGTCATCTGCCCCGCTTTGTTCTCCGGGCCTTTGTTCCTTGAGCGCTTTCCCTAGAGCTTTGGAGGATGGGAAAGAAGACGGCGGCTGCCCAGTCTCCAGCCTGGAGGAGCCCAGAGCTTGGCCCCTGCTCCTCAGTGCGCCCTCGGAGAAAAGCTGTCAGCCCCTCCCGTCTCCCTGGTCTCCGGCTGCGCTCTGAGCTCCCCCAGCCTGTGACCATTTCTATCTGTGGTGCGCGGCCCTCTTTGGAGGCTCCAAACCCAGCAGATTCCTGCTGCGCTGATTCTCCTGGAGGAGGAAGGAGAGGGTCTCTCCGGATCTGCCACTCGTGGGGTCCCTGCTTGAAGAGCAGGCTGGACTGCGCCTCGGATCACGGTTTAAGGTAAGCCCGAGCTGAGAGCCCCGCCTGGGCTCTGTCTCTCTGCCGGCTTCCCCACTCCCATACCTGGGAGCTCTGCCACACTCAGATACCCCCAGTCCTTCTGTGACCCCCAAGGGACCTGAGACCACACTGTTCCCGTGAGGGCTACCCCCCCCCCCCAGCTTAGCCTTGGGAGCAACATCCCTCAGTGCTCAGTCCGATTTTGTGCTCCCCTGATCTACAGCTTCCTGGGAGCCGGCCCCTCCCCCTGCAGTTTCTCTTCCCACCTGTTGCCTCGGATGCACTTCTCCGCTGGTCCTACCTTCCTGATAGTGGTCCTTTTTCTGTTCCTAAAATTGCTGCTCTTCTTCTCTTCTATCTCCTGTTGAGTGTGTAGGTGTTCAGAATGGTTTGATAACTAGCTGAACTCCAGACGGAAGAAATTTAGGTCTCCTACTCCTCCACCATCTTGCCCCTTGCCCCGTTCAGTAGTTACCTCTTGGAAGAAGAGGAAGGTGGCTTTTTGGAGGCATTCATAGGACTTCAGGGTAATCAGCCATGTTTGTTTGTTAAGCTGAGTAATAGGTACATAGGTATTTGTTTCATTTATTTTTAAATGATAATTCTTTAAAATGTGCACGTGCATTATATGCATTTTTTGGTATATAGTATATATACAAAACAGTTTAAAAATAGAGGGTACAAGGAGAAAAGAAATACATTTGTTCTAACTTTCTTTCTATATTGTAGCTATTGAAATGAGTGTCGCTTCTAAGTCTTATTTTCTTCATATTATACCTCCTGGTATTTGGTTATTCTTTACACGATTTGCAAACTGTTTATCTTTCCCAGTGCCTAGGATTGATTTGTCACATAGCAGGCCCAATAAATATCTTTCATTTTTCATTGAAGCAACAAGCTAGTGAAATGAGAAAAAGTAAAAATTTCCCAATAATTAAAAACACTGCAAATCAAAACAATGTATCATTTTTACCTAGCAAATTGATAAAAATTTTTAAAAAATGTTCAGCCTTTGCAAGAGTACAAGAAATCATATATTGTTGATGGGAATGTAAAAATATAAGTGGTGACTAAGGGCCCATGAGTGGCTTAGTCATTAAGCGTCTGCCTTCAGCACACGTCATGATCCCAGGGTTCTGGGATTGAGCCCTACATCAGACTCCCTGCTCTGCAGGAGGCCTGCTTCTCTCTCTCCTCCTGCTTGTGTTCCCTCTCTGTCAAATAAATAAACAAACAAACAAAAAAAAAGTGGTGGCTAATTTGGCAATAAGTTTGGAAAGTCCTAAAAAATGTATTCTTCGATGTCATAAGTCTACCTATAAGAATTTATGATCATACACCCATCATAGATATGTGTAAAATTTTCTACTTAGCATAGTACTTACATATTTACATAAAAGACATATACATGACAATGATGGTCTGCTTAAATAAGCTATTGTAGGGGTGCCTGGCTGGCTTAGTCAGTAGAGCACATAACTCTTGATCTCAGGGATGTGAGTTCAAGACCCACACGATGTAGAAATTACTTAAAAATAAAATCTTTCAAAAAATAAATAAGTAAACAGTGATAAATCTATACACTTAATGGAATAATATGGCACAAAATCAGTGATGAAATAAAATGTTCTTGATATAGTAGTACAAATCAGGTTTAAAAAGTATGCAAATTTATGTGTAGGCAAAGGACAGAAAGGATACACACAGTTCCTGGCCCGTAATGGATGCTAAATAAATAAATGAGTAATTGGGGAGCCTTGGTGGCTCAGTTGGTTGTGTCCAGCTCTTGATTTCAGCTCAGGTCATGATCTCAGGGTTGTGATATCAAGCCTTGTGTTGGGCTCCATGCTAGTTGCAGAACCTGCTTAAGGCTCTCTCTCTGTGCCCATTCTACCCACCCTCCAACTGATGCTCTCTCTCTGTCAAAAAAAAAAAAAAAAAAAAGAGTAATAAAGGGATTAAGGAATATATGGCATACATCAAAATGTTAACACTGGTTTCCTCTGTATCCTAAGATTAGGGTTGTTAACAATTTCCTCTTTTTTTGCGTGTCGGTATTTCCCCAAAGTCTATATTATGTTCATGTATTCCTGTTGAAATAAGAAAAGATCCAAATTATTAGAATTAAAACTTAAGACTACTATGTGTATACGCATCTTGTTTTGCATCGTGACTAGTAGAACATTGCCATGTATGAGCTTACTGATTGTCTTTGAAGCTAAGGTTGGCATTAAGATCTGCTCTTCCCCACTTCTCTTAAATACCTGTTTATTCAGTATCCTTCAGGTTTGAAACCTTTTAAAAGAAAAGATTATGTGTTCATACCCAGATGCTGAATGTGCCCACTTTAAGGTTACTGTTTGGCCAAAGTTTAACTAGCTGGCCCCATGTGTGCTTGGCTTTTATGAAGCTGCCAACCAGCATGAGCAGAGGGAGGGTTGGGAAGGGGTCAGGGGCTCAGAGATCCCCCTCTGTGTTTCACCCTGAGGCTGAAAATGGCCCCTGGGGCCAAGAGTTCTTGCTCAGGACCGTGACAGTTTAGGGGGTCTCATTTAGCAATTGGGGGGCTCCCTAATATTGGTCAGAAAATTTTGTTTAAGGGTCTAAACTCTCCTAAACTCCCTAACCTGAATGTCCTTAAAACGACCTTGGGTAGATCTTTCCAGGGCTGATTTCTATTAATGTGGCTATTGTTTTTTTTCAGATACGTTCATGGCAAGACTTGAAGAAATGTTAGATTCTTGTGAATCATGTTATTAGAAACATTACTGTGCTGTTGGACACACAGATCCAGGAAATTTGGCAAATCATTCTAGATCTCAAGGTCAGTCCTCTTCCTACAATGTCTTGTGCACACCCTTGGGTGCTGCCTTCCTTCTGGCATTTTTGTGGGTTTGAGGCAGGATCAAGTATTTCCACACCACCCACAGGTTTCACGCTCATTAGTTCCAATATAATTTGAGTCTTCCAGCAATTTACTTAGGAAGAGAAGAAGGAAAAGACAGGGTCTCTGTGATATTCAAGATTATGAGTTGTCTTGTGTGATAGGAATTTAAGAACCTGAAAGGGCATTATTGTTGTGTGGTTTGTTGAATTATGCCCAAGGCTGGAGAACTATCAAAAGCTTCCATCTTGAAAGGGTTGCACTTGTACTAAAAATATCTCAAAAAACTTGACTTTCCTTTGATGCTTTTAGAATATCTCCTCTGGGTCTTAGGAAGGAATCCCTGACCTGAAAGCCAAATTTACGTAAACTTTTGGAGTCAGATGATAATTTGAAATTGGTGCCTAACAACCTCCTTCTGGAAGAGCTATGGACTTTCTGTCATTTGCATAGGCATGAAATTATTTGGGACATTAAGGAAAGAGAACTGCCCCAGAGCCTGGAGTAAAATACAGACTGAAAAGCACACTTGTCTTACCGGCAAGACTAAAACCACGAGCTCCCAAATGGCACCAACACAGGAGGCAGAGTCCATGATAATAACTCGTTCTGGGGAGCATCAGGAAGAGACACTTGGGAGTCCTGCACGGTCCTGGGGATCCGTGATAATGAATTCCAGGATGAATACTGCATTGACATGAAGAGGGGAGAACTTTCCAGGGGGTTTTGTTTAAAGAGTGTAACATTTACCAGATTATCTGAACATAGTAAAACGTGTTCAACTACAGTCGTTATGGAATCCTCTCATCTCTCTGTGCTCTATGGGGAATGTATTAAAGTCAGTTCTTTAGATCAAGGCACAGGGCATTCTGGAGAAGTTCTGGTGAGGAAGCAGTGGATATGAGGAGCTGGGAGCATGGAAATCCAAGGTAATTGACTTGAGAGCCAAAAGGAGCCAGCTCAGAAATTTACAAATGCTTATCTCAACTCACAGGGGTGCCCTACAGCAAACCCGCAGCAGAGATCAGAAGGGCGCACTTTCCTTTTTAATCTGGGACCGTGTTTTGCTTCTAGTGGCTCTTGATGGCCCATCTGAAAGGTAGGAGTCCAGGTTTTGCCTGTAGGCAAATATTTGCAGCCACATCTGGCTTTGCTTTGCCATATTGTTAACCCCCCCTTTCCACTGCTACATTTGTTTTCTTTTTATTAAATTTCCCGTCTGGATCCTTGCGTCTGCATTTCTAATGTCAACAACTGCTTTTATCACAGATAATAACTTCCTTTTACAAAACGGCTGTATCATCCTACATGCATTTCAAATTACATTTTATGAACAAACACTGAAATAGGGTATTTGGCAGTGTGCACAATTGGGTATATTTATAGTAATCTAAATTTAAGTTGCGAGAGCCAAGAACCAAGTTGGTTGCAGTTTTCTTAATAATCTACTTCTTGAGAGCGTTGTGACTTCTCACCAGAACTTAATTAAGTTCACATTGGGATGTTTATGAAGTAAATCATGCGGTATGCCCAAACATGCTATAAAAACAATTATCAAAACACCAGAAATTCTTTAACACTCTAAAGTTTTCATAAGCAAGATCATTAAATGTTTCAAAATCAGTTGTTAATAGGCTGGAATAAGATTACAAATACGTGGCTGAGAAATAAAAAGAAAACCTGATCTTTGCAGTCTTCATGGCATAGGGCTAAGTGGGCTCCCTACATATATCTGTTTTTTGCCTGATTCCATGTCCTGTCCGGGTTCAGAGGCAGGGATATTGGGAAGGGCCCCACATTCAAGGTCTAGACTCTGCCACTGACTTGTTATGGGTTATTCAAATCTGTCTGACCCTTGTTGACCACTTGAATAAATACAGAGGACAGTTGGGAAGCCCTATGCCTAAATGGTATGAAAATGAATGTCTCGTTTCTAATACCAAAGGTATTGACGGTTTATTTACCATTTGTTATATTTAATCTAGGGACTAATGCTTCATGGCCTCATGAGGCTGTCCAATTCCATACTGACAGCTGAACAAATGATACTTCCATTGAAAACTTAAGCCATGAGCTTCTGATGTTTCTAGTTTTGAGATGTGGCCCGACAGGATGATGAGACTCATTCAGGAAAGTACACAGGCCATCATAATGTAGAAACAGATTTCATAGAATGGATCACATATTTTGTTATATTTTTGAAGATTTTATTTTTAAGTAATCTCTGCAACCACTGTGGAACTCGAACTCACAAACCTGAGATTAAGAGTCACATGCTCCCCCTGGCTGAGCCAGCCAGGAGCTCCCCGCCCCGGTTACATATTTTAATCTCAGATTTATATCATAATGTTTACGAGTGCAGATTTCAGTTTCCATTGCTTTCTTCATGCTGTGCAATTGATAGGAAAATAAATGTCTGGGTGTCAGACTCTGGACTGACCCAGCCTCAAGCCTCAGTCCTATTTAAGAGGAAATATAGCTTAGAAGCATTGTCCTGTGCAAATTAAGAACTTAAATTTCAGTGGCTATCAGGTTAGTTCTCAAACCTGTTTGAGTGGGAATTAGTGTTTAATTTTAAAGCTTCAGAAATAAGAACTGGTTGTATCATCCAAAGATACATTTTTACTTGCCCAGCCTGCATCTTGGAGGTGCTCAGACACCTTGGGGTACGGACACCTTGTGTGGTCGAAATATGAGTTTTGACTTCCCCCAAACTAGAAGACCTAGAAGGGTCCCCTCTTGGCCAGAAGCCATAACAATCGCGTAAGTAATGGATTAACGCATTTTGTATGTTACATGCATTATACACTCTATTCTTACACTAAAGTAAGCTAGAGAAAAGAAAATGTTATTATGAAAATCATAAGGAAGTGGGGCGCTTGGGCAGTGCAGTTGGTTAAGCCTCAGACTTTTGGGTCAGGCTCAGGTTGTGATCTCAGGGTCATGAGATTGAGTCCTGCATCAGGCTCTGCATTTAGCAGGGAGTTAGCTTCAGACTCTCTCTCTCCCTCTCCCTCAGTGCTTTCTCTCTCTCTCTCAAACAAATACATCTTAAAAAAAAGAGAATGACATCAGGAAGAGAAAAACATTTACGTACTGTATTTATATTAAAAAGATGTATAAGTGAACCCACACAGTTCAAACCCATGTTGTTCAATGCTCAACCGTACTTTATTCTCTTGGAGGGATGAAGACTTAGAACAGTGGTAGGATTTGGGTGGACGTTAGCTCACGCCGAGCCCAGTCTCTAAAGGGTGAATATCTGTGTTCTAGTCTCTGGCATATGACAGCAAATTCTTCTTTCTGCTTCAACTTTACCATATTGTATAAAATAACTTCAGCAGTCTTTCCTGATGGGTCGCTCATTCCACACGGATTTCCAAGTTGAATGTGGTAAGGAGATGCAAAAATAAAGACACAACCCTTGCCTTCTAGTTATTTACCCCCTAGTGGGAAAAGGCAGAGTGAGCATATGTAAAATACATAAAACGCCACGAGCCCACCGAACTATATATGTTAGGTACTGGCTTGGAAAATCGAAGTCAGTCAAGTGGATGATGATAGGAACTTGGCAGGAGGAAAGCACATAGCTTGTGGACATCGTATTTAAGCAATAGTAGTTAAAACAAAAATACTACAAGGATGATACTGAACAAGACCTAGAAGTTCAGGTCTTGGCCCTGGAATAAATGAATCGTTTAACCAAATATTCATCTTGATGATTGGAATTACTGATTGAACTCGATTTAACATTGTTATCGGAAGCTCCAAGTTCAGTAGGAGCTGAGACTCCAGTATAGAGGGGAGCGTGCACATGGCTGGTGTTAGAAAGATGAACCAGGAGCGAAGCGCTCTTGCGCTGAAGTGTAGTAGAAGAAGCAGACACTTACACAGGGTGCCAGTCCCAGGTTAGGACCATAAGGAGGAAGTGATGTGCTCTGCCTGGGGGAGAATATGTGTATTAAGGACACTGTACAAAACCAGGCAGGAAATCCCATGAATGTGGGGGCGCCGCCAATGTGTGTTGATTCTATCAGATTATTTTCCAACAATAGAAATGTTTTTTTTTTTTAAAAAAGATTTTATTTATTTATTTGACAGATAGAAAGATCACAGGCAGGCAGAGACAGGGAAGCAGGCTTCCTGTGAGCAGAGAGCCCCATGCAGGGCTCGATATCAGGACCCTGAGATCATGACCCCAGCCAAAGGCAGAGGCTTTAACCCACTGAGCCACCCAGGCACCCCTTGTATGGAATTTCTTAAAGCGGGAAAAAACCTCTTCTTTGCGAGACAAGGTTGAGGTGGCCCACTTCTCCAAAATAAGCACATTAAAAAAAAAGATTTTATTTATTTATTTGACAGAGATCCCAAGTAGGCAGAAAGGCAGGCAGAGAGAGAGAGAGGAGGAAGCAGGCTCCCTGCTGAGCAGAGAGCCCAATGCAGGGCTTGATCCCAGGACCACGAGATTATGACCCCAGCCCAAGGCAGAGGCTTTAAACCACTGAGGCACCCAGGCGCCCCAACAGAAATGATTCTTAACATCAGGAGGGAGATGGGACATTTCCAGCTGAGAGAACGGCCATCATCTGACAGATATTCAGGAGGAACCTACAGAAACGTCGTTGGTAATCCCATTCTTTTCTATGTTAGATGAGACTCTGACCCTGTGAACGACCCTTAAGAAAATTTGGGGGGAAATCTATCTTTTAAAATTAAATGTGGCACAGCATTTGAGTTTCTTGAAATGTGTCCTTCAGTTGAGTCTAGTGCTACGATTAAGAATGTAAAGGTGGTTTCTTGAATTAGAAGATCTGAAGCGCGTCCCTGGTGGGAGGAAGGCGCGGTCTCTAGCGCGCCCGGACCCGCGGACCCACGCAAGCTCCTTGCGAAGCATCCGCGCGTGGTGGGATAGTGTCACGTGATACCCCGCGAGTCCTTTGGTCAGTCATTCGACAAGCAGATTTACTAATTTAGAAAACATGAGATCACTTTCGCAGTTCTTGCAGGGACTCACGGGGAGCATTCTCTAGGATGGGCTGAGCGTGGGGGACGGGAGCTTTACGCTCTAGAGGACGTGTTAGGGCCCAGGATTTAAGACCATTCTGGGGCCGGGACAAGTGACTCATGTCTCCTGTGAGTTGACTTAGGAGCTGTTGGTAGTGTCTGCTGAGAGGTGAAGACCCTCTTGCTGACGGAGGGACAATAAAAACAAAAAGGCTCATTTGGAATTTGCGGTTGTTTCTGAGCTTGCCTGCTGGGCCGGGACAGTGGGTTAAATTTGCTCCCTGTATTAATGAGAAAAATGCCAAGAGAGGCCGAGAAGTACAGAAAAGAAGTGGCAGGGGGATCAAGCAGTTTCTTCTGATTATCTCATCAGCCTCGTTTAATTACAGAGGCAGAAAAGGAGCCTCTGCCCCCACCCCCGGCCCCCACCAAAAGTACTTGGCACATGTGTAACTTTGTGATAAAGGCTGAACCTAACCTTGAACAGAACTTTGCAGAGAAATGTGGACAGACAGACTAACTTCTTGGTAGCACGCGGGGTCTTTGCAAGCCACATCCATGAAATCTGGGCCTCCCCGTGGGAGTCTGCAGGGCCCGTGCCTGCAAGCATTTTCACTGGCCAGTGAAGAGATGGGGAGCTGCTGGTCTCTTGCAGCCTAGTGTTTTGACTATATCTGGGCTTAGATGCATTTGGGCTGCCCTTTGGGTTTGTGGAATGCTGTACACCCATGGCCTGTGTCAATTCCTTTTCTAGTCCTCTCCATGGGGAGTTTTGACTTGAAGTTGAGGGAAGCCCAGTGACTAGAGCTCACAGTTATTGTTAAGAGTCAGGAGCTGGTCTTTATTTGCCTGTTTAATCCAAATTCAATGAAGCCTCTCTGAGCCCTTTCTCTGGACTGTTCTTGGCTGCTCTAGGGAGCCCCGTCTTGCAAGACAGACACACAAATCCTGTCCAAAGTCGACCTTTGGAAATATGTCTCCTCCCCTCAAATGTCAATATTTACAAAAAAAAAAATCCTTCATATCATGCATGATGGATGCATGTAGGATTTTTTCCTAATGATTCATGGATTTGAGAAATAACATCTTCTGAGAGATTTTTGATACTTTTTTTTTATTGATTCATGGAGGGATTATTTTAATTCCATAAATTGAGCTTTAAAGTGATATATGTTCATTCAAAAAATTAGAAAGAATCAATGCCTCTGGCATCCTCTGTTAGGCCCTGGGACAGAGTTCTTTGAGCAAAAATGGAGACAACTTTCTGGCTTTATCGTCTTTGTGTTTTTTTTGTTTTTTTTTTTTGCTTTAATGATTAAATAGTTTTTCATCGCTTGGAAGCTTCGAGTTGGTTGACTTTGGGTAGGTGAGTATTTATCTTTTGTTCCTTCTGAGGAGCACAGCCTACCACCTTGGTGTGCTGTTGAGTGGTTGAAGAGTCATTAGTGTCGAACATTAACCCTGTGACCTGCTTGTTTATATACCTACTGTAACTATGTTTTACTTGAATTTCTGAGGTTAGTCAAAGCAAACAGATGTACCATCTGAGATGTGTAAACTAAAACATGTTTTGTCAAAATTGCTGACAATACATTCCTTCAGACAAAAGCCTTAAAGAAAACCGGGCCATGGATACTGACGGATGGGGTCTCTTGAAACCTTAGGAGGAATGACAAGATCTTTGGGTTACGTCTGTATACCACTTATCCTATAACGCTCAGATGGGGTCCTTCCCCTGTCCCAAGTGCACTGCGGGGTCATTTGCTACAAGGAGGTGCTATTGGATGAAATAGCAGATATTCTAAATAAATATCACATATTCTAAAATAAACATTAATTCCATTAGCTCATCCGGTATTGCCCATGACATCATGAAGTAGAACTATTTGTTTTCAAAGGAAGTATATATGCTAAATTTTCTATATGTATATAAATCTAATTATTGGCCAAGGTACATGAAGTGTTTAGCAAACCATTTTGGGGAGATATTAGACAAAACTTTAAACATCACATTGACATTGTTTTCCCATAAAAATGCCACAGCTTTAGGTGTGGTAATCTAATATCTGTATTTCCAGAATGGACTGTTCATATTTTAGGAAAGGGCGGAATGTGATTTGCACTAAAAGAAAGCCAACCACCAACTATTCTAGAAATCATATAGAGTGTTGCTAATAGTGGGTTTCAGTATTTTGTTTTGTTTTACTAAGTACTGCCCCTCCATATCAAAACTGTTAATGACAACAGTTTGAGCCGTATTGTTGAAGCCAGAAACATTCTTTGTAAGTCTGAGTCTCTGTTAGTAAAAACAAGGTCACATTCTTGGAGATGGACAGCAGTGCATCCTCTCCACTCTTGGAGGAACAACTGGACCTCAGAAGGTCCCTTTTTTCTTGGGGATTTTTCTCTAATTGCTCCCAGCATTTCCACGTCAAGGAATATGTGGGATTTCCTTATAGAGCTTCATATTAAAATGAACCATCAGGCAAATTGTTATCATTTAATCCTGCCTCTGCTTTACTCCCCAGAACTCCAGGAGAATCACCTAGAATTTTCTGCTTTGTCCCTATCCTTATGTGCATTTGTTTCTCTAGGATGCTACAGGATTTTGTGTGTGTGTGTGTGTGTGTGCCTGAAGTTAGTATAAAGAGTTGGTATATACTGCTTCCAGGAGGGAAATGGCCTTTTCTTTTTTTGTAATTTTGTAGCCAGAGTGGTGATTTAGCCCCTTAACGGATATATCTTTCTGTCCTTGATTTTCCTATTACATTTGCTTGTACCTCAGTTTTAACAATTTTCTACTTTGTGTTTATAGTTATCTGTTAATTTGCCTTCTCCCTCTACTATATCCTCACATCCTCATGGTGACGTAATTGCTTATTTGGTTCCATAGTATGACCGCCATGCTTTGCACGTAGTAGATACTCAACAAATTTTGTTGAACCAAAGAATGCGTGAAAAATGGTCATCTGTTATTATTAGGCTTTCTTTCTTATTAGGAAATTTAAAAGAGGGTCACTGTATCTCTATGCCTTGTCATATCTAACAAAGGTACACTTACATCAGTCCATTCATAGAAAGAGACCTCTCTTCCTCTGGGCTTGGAGTATGGCACCAAATAGCCCTTCTCTATTGTGGTTATGTCTTCTTTCATTCTGGACATCATTCACATTGGACTGACCACTAAAAAAGTCTTCTCTCCCCGGTTTCTGCCTTTCAGTTCTAGGTGGCATGGCGGAAGGGTCCCAGGAGTTGGGAGAGGATGGGAAAATGTCTCAAAGTGCCAGATGTGCAGAGCCTTCTGGTCATCGGAAAGTGGGGTGGGAGTTGGGGTGACTTGGGTGGGGAGGAAAAGCATGAATACAAATGTAAAGCACTTAGCTTGCATCGGCAAAGTAGTGAGCTCTCCATAAGTGTTAGCTTTTATTAGTTCTGTCGCAAATCAATGAATTATTGAGGAAGAGGGTATATCAGGAAAGGATCAATGGTGATACTTCTTTTTTTTTTTTTTTTTTTTTAAAGATTTTATTTATTTATTTGACAGAGAGAGATCACAAGCAGGCAGAGAGGCAGGCAGAGAGAGAGGAGGAAGCAGGCTCCCTGCTGAGCAGAGAGCCCGATGCGGGCCTCGATCCCAGGACCCTGAGATCATGACCTGAGCCGAAGGCAGCGGCTCAACCCACTGAGCCACCCAGGCGCCCAATGGTGATACTTCTAACTTCCAATCTATACTTTAGCTTTACATCTAATCAGTGTTATCAAAACCTGTATTGGCTCAAAGGGTTAGATAAAACTGTTTCGTGATCTATATGGCTCCCTAAAGGAATGGAGAGTACAGAACTCGGGCAATATTGGACTTTTCAATAACGCTTATCTGCCTACTTGCAAAACCAATATTGGAACATTTAAAAAAGACTCACACAGTTCCCACCTGGTAAGGGAAAAGGATTTTATTTTTTCATTTTCCTCTTGAGTGGATGTAATCTATTTTTAAAAAACTTACAACTTGGGGCGCTTGGGTGCCTTCGGCTCTGGTCATGGTCTTGGGGTCCTGGGATTGAGCACCATGTCACGCTCTCTGCTCAGCGGGGAGCCTGCTCCCCCCCCCCCTCTGCCCACTTGTGATCTCTATCTGTGTCAAATAAATAAATAAAATCTTAAAAAAAAAAAAAACAACTTACAACTTTATAAGGTATTTGGAGGAGTATGTGGGTGGGGGCAATTCTGTCCAGTCTCTTCTGGAGTGCTCTGTTTGTAAAGCAAACTATATCTGACTGTAGTTAATGTTAGAAGAAATAGGACATCCTCCAGAAATCTTTTCATATCCCAGACTCAGAGCTCCTGGGCCCAGAATCCCATCTGGCATATTTTACTACTTGAGTAAACCCTTAACTTCAAAAGGAGTAAGAGTGAAGACTTTTGGATTTAAAAGATAGGTTGAAAGATATTTTGGAGGAGATTAAGCCTGTCCTTATTCAGTAAAATTTCTTAGACATTTTCAGATCTCTATGACAACAGAAGTATTTTCCTTCCCCAATTGTTTTCTTTTTTTTTTTAAAGTGTATATATTTAGTTTTTCTTTCTTTCTTTATTCCTTTTTTTTTTTTTTTTTTTTAGTAATCTCTACACCCGACATAGGATTCAAACTCATGACCCTGAGATCAAGAGTTGCATGCTCCTCCGACAGAGCCAGCCAGGGGCCCCCATTCTTTCCCCAGCTGTGATTTCAGATTGCACGGGAACATCCCAGCTAGTGTTCCACAGAAGAGGATGTCTCTTAGTTTCACAGCTCTGTGGTGCAAAGGGTCATGTCCCGTCATAGGAACAACATTTTCCTCTGAAAAAGTACCTCCTGCTTCAGTTGGTCAAGATTCTCTGCAGCACTGGGTGCTGGGTACCATTTTCTCCTTCAGCCTTTCTTTTCTCTTGGCTTTGTGACTTTGGTTTCTCCTGATTCTCTTACGTTTGATTTTCCATCTTAGTTTCCTTCATTTGGCTTTTCCTCCTTTGTATCTCTGAAATTATGATTAATCTATGTAGTCATTTTCATGGGCTGAATTGTTTCCACTCCGCGCCTCCTCCCCCCATTCATATGTTGCCATTGTAACCACCACTGCCTCTGAAGGTGACTGTGTTTGGAGATGCGGTCTTTAAAGAAGGTAGTTAAGTTGAAATGTGGTCATTAGAGCGGCCCTAATCCATATGACTAGTGTCTTTATAAGAAGAGGCAGAAGGAGCACAGAGCACACAGAGGGAAGGCCATGTGAAGACACAGAACATCTACAAGCAAGGAAAGAGGCCTCAGAAGAGATCAACCCTTGTACTGCCTTGATCTTGAACTTCCAGCCTCCAGAACTGTGTGAAAATACATTTCTGATCTTTAATCGGCTCGATCTGTGGTCCTTTGTGACGGCTGTCCTAGCAAACTAAACAGTGATTCATTTGATAAATATTTAGAAGGCCCTGACGAAAAGACCCGTGAGACATGGTTCAAGGACAAAATAAATGTGTTGTTTCCTGGGAGAAGACAGATGTGTAAGCACGGGGCGTAAATCAGAGCTATGTGTCCTGGAAGCCCAGAGAAGAAAGTCTGCCCTATCCTCTCTGCTGCTCGGGCTGCCTTTTGGGGGCAAGACCGCTCTGTTGCTGTTACACCTCACATCCGTTGATCAGGAAATCAGTTTGGCTTAAATGGCTTGAAAATATCTCCTGAATGTGGCCACTTGTCCCCAGCTGTCTTTTGCCTGGACTAGTGCAAGCCTGACTGTTGCCCTGTGTCCACGATCCCGAGCCCGTCCTCAGCATGACAACCCGGAGATTCAAGTTCAAGTTCAGTCACGTCAGGCCTCTACAGAAGCACTGTACTGGCTTCTGTTTAAGTGACACCAGAAGCTGTGAATCTGCCCCCCACTGTCCCCACCCCTTGAATTCTGTGCTAATCCTTAACCCTCTAGCCCTACCTCGGCTTACGGACTTTTCCTTTAGCTGCTTCTTCTGCCTGGAATTCTCCACTTTCCATGTGTATTTCACCAACTCCCTCATCTCCATTAAATCTTTGCTCATGTGTCGCCTTCTCAGTATGGTCCATCTGGTCCCCTGATTTCATCTGACAACCTGACCCCTGGCCCACAGGTCCTGCTCCCCCTTGATAATCTCATTGTCCCCAAATTTGCTTTTCTTCTTCCTGGGGCATGGAAAATCTAACATGCTTTATATTTTTGTGTATTTATTGTCTGTCTCCTTTCCCACCACCGCTTGAAAACAGAGACTCCATAGAAAAAAGCTGAGGGCCCCTTGTCTGGTTTGCTCCTGGAGGCACCACGGAGAGCTGGCATGTACGTGGGGCTGGATACACACGGTGACTCTTGTGACGAGAAGGGCTGGATCCCACCCGTTGAGGGGGCCCATGCCGGAGGGAACGGCACCCACCAAAAGTCCCAGCGGCTGTGAGAAATTAGTGGGGAGAAGTGAGTGAGGCGGGTGGGCAGGGCCAGGTGCCCTGGAGCTCAGGGCAAGACGGAGGATTTGGATTTTGTCTTGGAGGCCAAGAGTCTTTGGAGGATGATGTGCAGGTAAGCAACAGGGACAGAGTAGTAGGTTGGAGTGATTATCCTGCTGGCTGAGACAAGGCAAGGAGGCCGGGTGCGAGGCTGATGCAGGAATCAGACAAACAAACCCGAGGCTGTGGCGTGGGGTCCATCTCCTTGGACGCGGGTCTCAACGACACAGGCGGGCGGGGCTCCTCCTGAGGTTTAACTCCTTCTGGGGTTGCCCTTGGCCCTACAGGGTGAACTTCAGTCTCCTTAACGCAGCCTTCAGGATCTGGTCTCTTCCTAGGGCTCCTCTTCCTAGACTCTGGGATCCAGGAAACAAACAAATCAAATCCAGCCAACCAACAGAAAACCCTCAAGGGACGTTCTTGGAAAACTCATCAAGTCCAGGTGACATGCTGACACGTCTGTATTTGTCTCACTTAAATCTGCAAAGTATGCTGCTGAGCCAAGGACTCCTCCTATCACTGTTCCTGCAGGACATCTGTAGGGCAGGGACAGTCTCCCTATTGGGAGGTTAAGGCATGTGCCTATGGTGGCAAAGCTGGTCAGCAGCAGAACTCGAATTCAAAGTCAGGTTTGTTTGATACCCAAGGCCTTGCGTAATTCTCAGAAAGCACAGGATTACTTCACATCTCTGATTCTTGGATTCTTGTATTTACCCTTTTATTCTCATCGTGCTCAATGATGGCAGATTTATTTATGTATCTACCTTTCCTTCTGGATTGTGGATCCCTTGAGACCAAGGATGTATCTTATTCATAGGGTGACCTCACCACCCAGTGTCCCCAAGAGGGCTCAGGCTTACCCCGGTTGTCCCAGCACAGGTGTGAAGCGCCCTCTTCCTCTCTTGCAAGTGTCCAGGTTGGGATGTTGACTCATATGGCCGCCTGCTTCCTTGTCTTGGTTCTCTCAGATCGAGTGTTGTTCCTGGTGTGTAGGAGATGCTTAGGGTAGTCTCTTACTGAAGATGCTGAGCTCCTTTATTCTGTGATGATGGGTGGGGACCGTATCGTCGTTTTAGTCATGGGTGTATGAACAGGGAAGGATGCGGGGATGCTGACTGCCATGTCTGACAGAGCTCCCTCAAACCAGAACCTCCCCAGTCAGCCCCACAGCCATGTGGTGGCCATGGAGGCCGGATGCTGGATCTCTCAAGAAAGGGCCTGTGTCCATTGCAAAGAGCTGTGGGAGCCTCCAGCATTTTCCTCTTTCAAGACCCGGCCACGACTTCCCTGGGTACCTGCCAGTCACTGACGGAACATGTCAGGGACTCTGGAGCCTGGCCCTTGGTGCCCGACGAGCGACTCCAACGGGTCCAGTCTCTATCTGGGGCTTCTGCTGCCAGGGTCTGATCACACTCTATATCCTTCATAGTTGCTCCCTGCACAAGCCTCTCGTATGCTTCACTGCCTAGTGTTTGCTTTCTGAAGGACCCAACTGGACACAGCTGGTACTAGGCAGGACCCGAGGAGAGGGGTGGCGGGATGGTGTTCGGGCCTGGGTCGCTCACCCAACTGGCAATGAGGACTCCCTCCCAGTGATACCTGGAGCACAGATCACTAAAACTTTCATGATGGTCACTTGGGAGAAGAGCCCAGCACGGGGGCAGCCTTGGCTGGAGAAAGGATGCAGGTATTGGAGGAGTCCCAGATGGAAGGTGCGCAGGACCATGGCTGGCTGGGCTAAGTCACACTGAGGCCCTACAGTGGGCTAAGGAGAAGCTGCAGACAGCTACGGGATAATTGAAAGCCAAGTGGGAAGGCCAGGGGGTCTCTTGGAGAGGCTTGTTCCTGGAGTCAGGGTAGAAAAAGGAGAAGACCAGACTCAGGACTTAGTGGACTTGCTTAGGTTCAAAGATGATTGAACCATTATGCCACGGTCAGGGCTCTGCCTGGGAACATGTGGGACCCTTACACTTGGGAGGGGACATCCGGGTGCATGCCTCCCAATATTTTGCCTCCTCAGGCCCCTCAGAAATGGTCACCCCTTCCCATTACAAGCTAGGACATTCCCAGTGAAGGATGACACTCTAGAGTCCTCTACCCACAAGGCAAAAAGGAGGCCCTTAATGTCCCTCTCTCCTGGTAAGTTAGAGAGAGAATATACCCCTTTCTCCTTGACTGCAAAAATTAGCCATCGTCAGGAATTGGGATTGGATTTTGAGGACGCTTGATCAAGGCAGCTGGAACACAAGACTGGAGAGGAGAGAGTTTATGGATTTTGGAGCCCTTTCTCAGATATGGAAAAACCCCCAGGGGATGGTGCAGACATGCCGTTTGTCTGGTTCCGAAAAGACTGGAGACAGGCCCACGCTGAGCAGAGTCAGAAAGTCTAAAATGTCGTGGCAGAATGGGTTAAGGATAGGAAAGGGTTAAGAGGCTCGGGGAAGGATATGCTGGAGGGGAGAGATTACATAAAGTAGAAGGTAACACGGGAGGACTATGATAGGTGTGAAGGCCTGGCTGTCCCGAAATTTGGTGGTGGCTTCTTTCTGCCTGGTGGGGGGATGGGCAGTCACTGAGCTGAGTCCGTGGATAGCAGTGATGACCCGGTGAAACAGATGGGAATCTAGTGAGGGTGCTTCTTAGTATCTATAACTCAAAAGAAAGCAAGAATGGATACCCTGGAGGCTGAGGGCTGCTCGGTCAAACACCTGCCATTCCTTGTCTAGTTTTGGATCTCCAGGGAAACCTGGAATCCACCCATTAATAAGGTAGCTGGGCTCCTACGAGGAAGGACCCAGCAACACCACAGAAGGTCTCTCATGGGGTGATCCCAGGGTCCTTCCCCCAAGGCCATGTATTCAGATGATTCTGCTTTGGAGAAAACTTCCCAAATATTTTGAGGGTGATTAGACATGTGCTCCAAGCAGGTACTGGTCCTTGGAGGCATTAAGTGTCTTCATAACCCAGTTGTTAGAAAGATGGCAGAGGCAACCCAGGTAATAAATGGAGTTCTGGCCAACGTCCAGCTTACAGTGGCTCATGGACCTCCTGCCCCGTGACATTTGTCCAGTCTCTGACTACATAATTGGTCTTGATATACTTGGCAGTTTGGATCATCTTGCCCCTGGGTCTTTGGCTAAACTTTGGTCATAGTGGGGAAGGTCAAGCTGAAGCTGCTGTAAGTGTTTCTTTTGTCCAAAATAGTAAAAATAAAACAATATTGCCTTCTGAGGTTCTATTAACCTCAGAATACTTCCTGTATTCTGATGCTTTGACGTCTTGGGGCCTAGAGGGACTGTCCCTTTCCTCCCAGGGCTAGCCAGTTTCTAGAGAGAGTAAACACCTTGTCTACTAGAGTGCTTTTCAAGTGCAAAGCCGCCAATCCACAACCCACCCCCCCAACCATCTCCTTTATCAGGTTGTCACATTCCAGGCCACCATCCACCTGTCACAATGACCCCAGAGCCAGGCATTGCACAACTAAGGGCGGTCCTTAGACCCCAGAGCCCACTGAAATTATTCAAGCTGCTTTCCCGGCCTCACTGATTCCTTCTCATGGAAACTAAAATAAAGGCTCTTGTCCACAATTTTCTGCTCTCCCTCTGCCTCCTAACTGACCCAGGGGCTTCTCCATGTTCTCAGAGGAACTGAGTTAGTAACTCTTTTTTCAGTGGCAGTTGTCTTTTGATCTGTTGGCCTTTCAGAACCTCACATTTCCTGTTAACGCAGGAGTGGAAGGAGTGTGGGGATTAATGTCACCTAGAAGGGTCTCTGTGACATTATGTCATGACGCAGGGGTGGTAGCTGTTATTATATCTCCACTTGCTTGACCACTGTGGGAACTGGCTAGATCCTGAAAAATGATTGTAAACGGCCAAGTATTCCACCAAGTGGTAGTGACCACAGCTGTGTGTCTGAGGGGACTTTTCTGCCACCACAGAATAATGGGGACTTCAGGACCACATGCACAACCACTGATTTGACAAATGCCTTCTTTTCTATTCCAGGCAAGAAGGAAGATCAGAAACAGGTCATAATCATGTGGAACAGCTAACAATATACAGAGACTAATTTGCCCTCAGGTTGTGTTAACTGCCCCATGCACCTTGTCATAATACAGTCTGAGATCTGGGCCACGGAGTTACACTTGAAAACAGCACATTAACTCATGACGTCAAAACCAGCAAGCTGGCCTGGCAGAATAAATGAGAGATGGCCGGAGACATGCTCCAGAGGTTGAGAGATAAACCTTTGCAGTGCAGGTTGAAGGTTTTTTTTTGTTTTTATTTATTTATTTATTCAAAAATTTTTATTTATTTATTTTTTAAAAAGATTTTATTTATTTATTTGACAGACGGAGATCACAAGTAGGCAAGAGAGGCAGGCAGGGAGAGAGAGGAGGAAGCAGGCTTTCTGCGGAGCTGAGAGCCCAATGTGGGGCTCGATCCCAGGACCCTGGGATCATGACCTGAGGCTTTAACCCACTGAGCCACCCAGGCGCCCCTGGTTTTTTTTTTTTTTTTTTTGAGAGAGAGTGAGCATGAGGGGAGTGGGAGGAGTGGACCAAGGGAGAGGAGGGAGACAATGTCCAGCAAGCTCCATGCCCAGCGCAGAGCTGGACATGGGGCAAGCATGTCCATGGCTTGGCTGGAATGTAAGATCTGAAAAAATGCATGAATCCACAACCCTGAGATCATGACCTGAGCTGAAATCAAGAGGGGATACTTGACTGACTGAGCCAACCAGGCGCCCCTCCAACTGGAAGTCTTTGCTCCAGTGCTCGCTATCAGGTTGGCCAGACCTTTGTCAGACCCACCATGATCCGAGGCTCTCCCTGTGCCATCGGGTTTCCTCTGCCGCCCCTCATGCAGGTGTCGGATCTGAACCACGGTCTGAACCATTGCCATCTTCATTCTCCCTTCTGTGTTTCTTACAAACATTACTCCCCCATCCTATAAACTTCTTGCCCTTCTGACTCAGCCTCACTGCCTGCTTTCCCCAAGACCTACTGACACAGCGCTCCGGTCAGCTGGTTATAGTGACTTTAGTCACAGATAAAAGCAGTAAGATGCCAAAAGTGGCTAGCAGAGGCACGCTAACACATGGAAATATTTATGCCCATTGAAAAAATTGATTCACAAAATAGTACCAGATTTTCTTATCACGGTTTTTTTTTTTTCTCCTTTAAATTCAGGGACTTTTACAGTTAAAATATTCTGGAAGTTGAACAGGAAAACTATATTGAAGGTAAATCTATGTTAATTACAGATGCAAAATTTTTGTTTTAAATATAAGCATCTACCCCACTTCTTTTACCCAGAGTCGGGTTAGTGTTCTGTGAATTGCACACAGACTTTAACTCACTTATTATGGAATTTGCTTTTTGTATTTCTGAAACAGCCACATTCAGGGGCAACAACCCCCAAACGGGTCTCACATTTTGATTCAACACCTTCTATGGCTGAGCCACTTCCTCCGGAAGGCGTGCCAGTCGCCCCAGATTAAAGATGGTCGTGGACAAACTCTTTGCCTTCCATTTCAACCTCTCTCGCCTTTCCGATTTCCTGGTACTATTATGGTGCCATGATCTTCAAAGCTCAGTAGGGTTCAGACAGTAGCATTAAAAGTGGCTGCCATTCTGCTCGGAGATCCTTCTTTTTTAAAGATTTTATTTATTTGACAGGGAGGGAGATCACAAGTAGGCAGAGAGGCAGTTAGAGAGAGAGGGGGAAGCAGGCTCCTCGCTGAGCAGGGAGCCCAATGCGGGGCTCAATCCCAGGACCCTGAGATCATGACCTGAGCTGAAGGCAGACGCTTAAGGACTGAGCCACCCAGGCACCCTTGCTTTGAGATCCTTGACAAGAGTCAATCTCTTGGGTTCCCTACAATGCGTGTGACAAGAGTGGAGTGGGCAGCTCTGTTTTGTGTCTCTTTTTTCAGATACTTTCCTGGATAACATCAGTTTTCCAAAATAACTTTTATACAGAAATATTATCGCTTACTTCAAATCATTTCATTGTCTTCCCTTCATCCAATTTCTTTTTCCTTTATGGTGTCTTAGTCTGTTTGGGCTGCTCTAGCGAAATGACACAGACTGGGTAGCTTGTAAACAACAGAAATTGATCGCTCACCATTCTGAAGGCTGGGAGTCCAAGATCAGGGTGTCGGCAAGGTGGGGAGAGGGTCCCCTTCTGGGCCTTATTGTGTCCTTACATGGCAGATGGGCTAGGGAGCCCCCATGGAGTCTTGTATAAGACACTAATCACATTTATGACCTAATTACCCCCCAAAGGTCCCACCTCCTGGTAACAATGCAGCGGACACAGGTTTTCAACATATGAATTTGGGGGCCGCGCACAAACGTTTGGACGATAGCACATGGACGGACTCTATTGCATCTTTACAGATCAGTCTCCTCCCCGTTTCTGGATTCATACATTTTTTTCAGATCTTACATTCCAGCCAAGCCAACTTTCTCAACATCCCCTGCCTTTTCTTCCAACGCTGACTCTTTCCAGACTGTTTCCGGCGCTCCTTGGTTATCAATACGTCTTCCAGGGTTTGGATCCCTTCTTAGGACCCATTTTCTCATAAACGTCTGTTCTAACTGCCTCCAAATGATTTCTTCTTTGTCATTATCTTAATGCTTCCTTAGTCTTCAGCTTGTTCGTACAAGTGCAATGACATATGTACTTGGCCCAAGCATAATGCCTGCACTTGAGAGAAGCAACTGGCAAAATCACCCATTTCTTGTTTTATATAACTACAGCCAAATTGCTCTGGCTTCCTTATCATCACAGGCGTGTGTATGAATACATGAGAAATTGCTTGAAAAGCACCGTCTTTTGGAGCACCTAGAGGGGCTCAGTTGGTTAAGCACCCGATTCCTGATTTTAGCTCAGGTCACGATCTTGGGGTCACAAGATTAAGTCCTGCATTGGGCTCTGCACTCAGCCGGGAGCCAGCTTGAGAGTCTCTCTCTCCCCCTCCCTCTTCCCCTCCTCTCCAAGAAATAAACAAAATCTAAAAAAAAAAAAAAAAAGAAAGAAAGAAAGAAAGAAAGAAAGAAAAGTACCCCCTTTTATTTGCAGATCGAGGGAAGAATTTGTCTTGTTTATGAGGATTTTCCAGTTTTTTGCGGCCAGAACTAAGGGCTCTATTTAAGTTAACCAGTAACTATACTCTAAGTAACCGGAGCACAACTACTCCTGTTCTGGGGTGTTAGCTGCTGCGTCCTCTGTAGTTAGAACACACCTATGAACACCAGCACGCGGAAGTTTCTGAGACGTTCGCCTATACCATGTGTTTGTACGTCCTGGTGTACTCAGAGCCCATTAAGCCAGACCTCTGGTGTCCTTTGTTGCCTTTTTTTCTAGTTCTTTCTAGTAGGCTGAATATTTGTGTCTGCCCAAAGTTGATGTTGAATTCTGATCCCCAGGGTGATGGTAGAGTGGGGCAGGACCTTGAGGGAGGGATCAGGGCATGAGGGTGGCGCCTTCATGAAGGGAATTAGTGCCCTCAGGGAAGAGAACCCAGAGAAGACTTTCATCCTTTCTGCCATGTGGTGACAGGGCGACAGGAGGGTCATTTGTGGACCAGGAAGTAAGTCCTCCCCTGACACCAAATCCTCCAGCACCTTGGTCTTGGACTTCTCAGGCTCCAGAACTCTAAGAAATACATTTAGGTTGTTTATAAGCTTCCCCGTCTATGGTATTTTTGCTACAACAGCTTGAGTGGACTAAGACACTGTCACAGTTCAGTAGATGTTTATTTATAAATCTTAGCTCTTGACTTCAGTGCCATGTAGCACCGTCATTCTGCACACCAGATATGTCCGCAAGTCAGCTTCAAGTTAAACAATGGTGAGAAAAATCTAGATTTCCGTGTTAACTCACAGCCCTAGCATCTGCACCTCAGGAACAGAAGACAAAAGTTGTAAGTGTCCTGTCAAAGGCAACCAGATGAAATGCTCAGGGACTCATTGAGACAGTTAGGTGATGATGATGGTCCTAAAGCGGGCTTCTGTGTAACTGGAATGCACGTTTCCTTTCCTGGTTTGTTCCTCTTTCAGTAAAGAAGTCACAGAGTGCCTTTTAGCCCAAGTGTTAAACTGTCCTCTTCGCCTTTTTGTCTATCGTAGTAATTGCTGCATTGGGCAAGGATTAAATTGGATTTGTGTGTTATGACCTACTTCAGAGCAAGGGAGGAAATGTTTCTGTCTTCCTGAGAGTCACCACTCCGTGAAACACTTAAAACTCTAGTAGACGAAATGCTGGAGAACATTCCACAGAGGACTCTTTTAATTGGTGATCTGCCTCCCTCCCATTTAAAATTACAAAGCGGATATGTGTTCTGCAGCCTTTAGGCTCCAGGCCTCTTTTAAATCTCAATCCCCAAATCCCAATGAGACTCAATGGCCTTTTGTTCTTACAAGTATGTAAAAGTTGTTCCCAAGCTTTTAGTTTTCACAGACCAATACATTTAAATAATTGTTTTGAACATATGCTTGGGGTTTTCATTTTTCTTTTCTTTTCTTTTCTTTTTTTTTACAGCCAGGTAAGAACAGATATTTATTGTGGCAGATATTATTACTTCCTTCCTTGTTGACACAATTCTAATTTTGTTTGCGGGTCTATCCCTCTCCCATGTGAGTTAAAGTTAAATGTTGGTTAAAGTTAGATCTTGTTTAGTCCGAGGCCCTAAGTAAACATCCTTGACAGTGATTGGTTTAAGGATAGGCACGTGGTCCTATTCTGAACAATGATCTATGTGGGGGAAGTCAGCGAGGGGATATGCTGGTCATTTTCCATTTGCTTCTCTCCTTCCAGAATAATTTTTCTGTCTTTGTCTGCCTTTCTGAATGCCCCAGGAGGCGGCAGTTAAAGATTTCATGAAGGCTACCTTGTCTGCTGTTTTGCATTGGGTTTGGCTAATGAAGGCATTGCCGGGAGCTAAGAGTTTTTATGACTCTATACTCCCCTCTTCCTGGCTGCAATCTTGCCAGCAACTTCATCCCTCTGAGGCATAGGCTCTGGCAGGCCACTTCTCTATCTCCCTAAGCCCTATAATGAGACAGCTCTCATTACAGGGGTAGGAACTTCAGTTCTTCTTGTCCCTTCAGGACCTGGAGTAATAATAGCTCCCTGATATTACTAATCCTTGGCACTTCATCATCCCTTGTTGGTCTGTCCCCTGAACTCTTCTCATGGCCTATACATTGTCTTATCAAATGCACTTCCATTAAATTCTGGGAGTGCTGCAGCTCTTCTCTGCCCAAACCTTGACTCATAGAGGGCCCTTTGGGTAATGGTTGTCAAAAAGAGACACAGAGGAAGACTCAGTTCTTTTTGTATGGGTGTCGTTGTGCCTGCAGGTGACCTCAGGACCTTTGTGGCTGCCATCTTGAAAAATGGGGGAGTTAGGTTGAGGGAAACAAACAGACTAGTGAAGCAGGTAGATGGAAGGAGCTGTGTCCTTGAGGCTGCCGTGCCTTTGAATGAAGCAGTTTTGGAGATGCCCTGCAATGAGACAGCATGCTGTATGAGCTAAGACATTCCCTTCTTGTTTATGCCACTTTGAGTGGTGGTCCTGTGTTCTGAGAAGCTGATAGTTTTCTCAAGATGGGTGAAACACTTGAATAGGATGCAATAACAGGATGATGGGGCAAATGTGGGGGGACACAGAATAACAGAGTGACTGGAGGGGGGAATCTGTTCAAGTAGAGTGAACAGAAATACAATCAAAATGACTTGGACGATGGAAAGAGATGAGCAGATGGGAAAATGATCAGCTCTATTTCATAGAGAAGAGGGATCATTTCAACTCTAAAAATATAGAAAGAACAGAAACAGAGAAAGTGGCAGGTGAGAAACTTAAATAGAATATTTGAGACACTGGGCTGATATTTCTCAGTGTTTGGTAGGTACTGATATATATGGTATCTTTATCCATGGTTTATTGACAAGATACTCTTCTGATAAATGACAAAACACTCACTGTAGTCTTCTAGGAGGGATTCACCCATTTTAGACATGGGGTGAGGTCAGTGAAACTTGGCCACGGCTTCCTGTCTCTACAGGGCCTGTCCACAGGAAATCATGTCCGGCCTCCCTGATCTGGCCCTCTGGGTAGTAGCCCCACTCTGGTCTGGCCTTACCTTGCTCTTGGCTGCTCTGTTGTGGTCCCACTCACAGGCCTGGGCTTCTCTCCTGCTTCTCCCCTGTCCTGCCCCCCCAGATTGGCTTGTTCTGTGATCTATGATGTGATCTGGGGCTGTGCCTTAACCCTCTTCTTCTTTACCTTTCCCTAGAGACTCCCCCCACCATCCTTGAACCATCATTGATTTTTGTTTTGGTAAGCATTACTCCTCAGAAAAATATTGTAATTTTCAAAAACCAGTATTTTTAAGTTTATTTTAAGCTAATTTTTAAAGTAATCTCTATACCCAGCATGGGGCTTGAATTCATAACCTGAAGATCAAGAGACTCACGCTCTACCCACTGAGCCGGCTCAATACTGCTATTTTAGGATGACTTTAATTTAATAAATTAAAGTGAAAGTATTTTTTCTAAATATTTTTGATACATGAAAGTATTTTTCCCAAGTTACACATGCCATCTGAGCTGACATAATGGAATAAATTCCCTTTATTCTAGGCCTCCATCTCTCTGACCCCCTTGTCCTGTCTCTGACTCTCAGCCTTCTCAATTCTGACTCCCTTTGACCCTTCCCTACCCAACCTCAGAAGGGAAGTGGGAAGGAGAAACAAGAACATGGGAAGAGCAAGAGTGACCAAAATGACCATTTCCCAATGAAAGTCTCAGAGGCTCAGGAGAGAATATCTGTGAGGCTTTGCTGTTTTTGTGATCCTACTAACCTCATATTAGACTGAATGAAGGAGCATAAGGTGTGCTTCTTGGGTGTGCTGTTTGCATGAACAATATGGGATTTGGAGGCCATGGGATGAAAATTATTCCATGAAAATTATAGAATAACCCCCCGATTCATCTAATTTATTGGGTAAGTCAAAGAAAATGATCCATTCATCCCCTATAAAGAAATTCTTTGCATTGGAAGATAGTGCACAGGTTGGCACTGAAGGAAAGCTTTCTGAAGGGGTGGGTGTAGGCAGGCCAGGAGCCACTGAAGTCTGGGGGCCTTCCCAGTTGGGCAGTTATGGAGCTCTTGGTCAAGAACACATGTGCTGAGAATCCATAGGGTCAGATACTTCTGCTGTAGGGGAGGATACTAAAGGGTATGGCTTCCAATCGAGAAACCCGCTTCTAGCCATGTATAATGCAAAAGGAGGGACAGCACTGAGGGCCCCCAGTCACAAAGATCTTGGCCATTGTCTTGGGTCCCTCTCTTTTACTTGGCTTTGGGAACTTCAAGAATTTGCCTAGCTTCTCTAGACTGCCAATGTCATTATCCACGACACTGACATAATCCTGTTCTGCCCACCTCTTTGGGTGGCCGGGATCAAGTGACACAAAATAATTTCATGTTCTGAAGTGGAACATTCTACATGTGCACACGGTACCATTGAGGTTTTTCTATGATATGTGACCCATTTACAAGGTTCTGGGGGATTGTGACCTCTACTGGTCAGCACCTCCTGCAGGGACGAGCTGGAACAATGCAGTCCTACCCCTGGGGAGCTTCCCTTGGCTGGAAGGAATCACTTAATCAGGGCTATGCACCCAGCACTAGGGAGGGGAAAGCTAGAGAGAGCTCAACCAGATCATTTATAGAGAGTTGCCTGCTTCTATGGTCAGACCTAGGAAAGGACAGGGAGTTTAATATATTTGATAATATAGCCACCTGACTTTCTAAAATCAAGTAAGAATTGTTTAAGAACATCATAAGTGATTTGGTTTTGATTCAGATTTTGTTGGCGCCTCCTTGTAGGTGTTTCTTACCCATCTCTCCCCACTATCCCCCACACCCCCAAACCCTGCTTCCCTCCATCAGTCCCACCACTCGATTCTGGGCCCACATCACCTCCCATGTTGGTCATTTGGCTTCTAGCTTTGTGTCTTCCCTCTAGCAAGCTATGGCCACCCATGCCCACCCAGAATATTCTCTAGGACTCCAGTCTGATTATGTCCCTTCCCTGCTTAACACCCTCCAGAATCTCCCCCATCGCCTTCAGGATAAAACCAAAATTCCTTACCATGGCATTCAAAGCTCTTACTTACTTCTCCAGCCACATACCTCATCCCTATTCCAGTGTACATGCAGGCCATCCTGAATGCTCTTAGCCTTTTTGTGCCCTGCCTTGTCTTGGACAGTCATACGTGCATCTTTCTCTGCCTTCCTCTACTTAGCCAGACTCCACTCCTCCTTCCCTAAGGAGTCCAGCTTTCCTGCATCCCCTAGTGCTGGATGAAGGCTGCTCTCTTGTGCTTCTTGAGCATGCTTGCCTGTCTTCCCCTCACCCTCAGCAGATGGCCTCGCCTCATGCTTCCTTGAGAAGTGGGGCTCTCAGCTTCCTACCAGAACCACAGCCCAGCCACCTCGTCTCTTCCTTCTTTCACCCAGTTAGAATCCTCAGAGTGTCCCTCCCTGTCCCGTCACCTTCTCAGGGGCTTCTGCATTTATTCTTCCCTCCATCTCCAACCTTGTCATTCCTTCTCTTTCTACTGGATAATTCCCATCAGAATGTAAACATTCTTAATGTTCTCCTTGGTTCTTTAGGGGATCCCCAGCTGCCATTCCATTTTTCTGCCTTTTCTGCCTAAAATTCTCACGGGTCAGGCTCCCCAACACCCCTCGCCCTCCCCAGCCCCACACAAGGTAAGCAGTGACCTCCACGTTGCATACTCTGGGCTCAGTTTTCTGCCTCACCCCCTGCGATCACCACCTTGTCTGGACTTCCTTCTGGCTCTCCTCCCACCCCAGCCCACCTAAACCCTGTGCCCACATCGTTCTTCTCTCGCCACGCTCTCAGTGGGTGGTCTCAACTTGACCCATACCTTTATCACATATCCCCATACCATACCATATTACATTTATTTGCTGGTGATTCCTAAATTGAAAGCCTCAGTTCAGACTGCTTGTTTGAACTCCAGACGGATGCATCCAGCTGCTTCCTCCACGTTCCCACTTGACAAGCATCTCAAATTTAATACATCCCCAAACGAACTCCTGATTCCCGCCACTTAAGTTGATGGCCGCCTTGTCTTCTCCATCTCGGTCAGTCACGCCTCCGCCCATCCAGGTGCTCCATCCAGAAACCCGGACCACCTGCTAGACTCTAGCAGACTCACCTACCTCACCAGACTCACATATCTTCGGAGTCCATTTGTCAGAAATTCCTGCCTCATCCAGCTCCAAAGGATATCTGAGTCTGTTCACTTAGCTCTCACTCCAGCCCAAGCCGCCCTCAGCTTCACAGGTGTGGCCCCCACTTCCATCTGGGGGAGACATCTCCAATCTATGCTGCACCGCGTCTGGGGAAAGTGGGATGCTTGCGTAAAACCTTCTGTAGCTCCCACTGGACTGCTCACACGGGGTCTGGCCCTTGCCTTTCTTCCATCTCTCCTTTTATTCCCTTGCCTCTGCCCTTCTTCAGCCCATGCAACCTGTGGCCGGCTCCCTTCACGTCCGCTCGGCTCACAGATGTGTACTCAGTCGCCAGTAACTGGCCCAGGCACAGAGATTGTGCAGATAAATACTTGCTTTGATTGTTGAATTTATTGCTATACTCCAGATAGCAATGAAGCAATGAAGATGAGTGAAGGAAAGTCCTTGCTAAACAGGAGCTCTCAGTATAATGGGTGACACTAAGGTACATGCAGAGAATACTGGCCATTCGACATGACAGGTGTGATTTAGGAAGAAGCCAAGTCAGGGGCCACAAAAGGCTTAGGAAAGATGTCTCTGGGAAGGGATCATTTGAAGTGAGTTGGTGAACCTCTACAGAAATCTAGAACAGCATGTGAAAACAATAACTGTAGACAGTCAAGTAATGGAAAAATATGCCAAAATAGTAATATTGGTGGCCTTTGGCTTTTAGCTTGGTGAAAATTGCTTTTTTCTATTTTGATATCTCCAAATATTCTGTCATGAATTTGTTATTTTTTTATAATTAAAAAAAAGTTAAAAAATAACTTGGTGGGGAAATAGCTTTTACACACACACATACACACGGACATGCACGTACACACACGAACACGCACATATTTTTATTGTAACACTGGACAGACGGAGGCATTTCACTGTGAGTTTTCTTGTCTGTTTTTGGAAGTCAACCACAGGTCCTGGAAATAAAAATTTTTCTTGAAATAAATTTTCCCCAAACAAGAAAAACAAAAAAGAGAGGAGAAAAATAAGGAAACTGACGAGAAATCCTTTTACTGAGTTTACGAGTTGAGTGGGTAGCAAGCAAGGGATAGGAGGAGAAAAGAAAATAGGATTTTCTTGTGATGTTCCACTTGTAAAAGTCAGTGGATATTTTTACAGGTACCAGCTAGTCCTTCCTGAAAATCCTCTAATGGGGACAGGCTGTGAAGTGGCAATGGGAAAGATAAATGCTTTTCTGGAGAGTAATTTTAGTGCAGTGTGGAAAATGTGAAGAGAAAAAAAATTAAAGATGGAATGGAAAATCCATCCGCAGGCCAACCCTGTGTCCTAATTAGCCCCTGTACCAGGCAGAAGTTTCTCCCTGGGCCAATGCCCCCGACCCCGATGCACCCCCCCCGGGTGGGGGCAGCCTGGGAGGGGGGCATTCATCTACATTATATGTCCTGCCAGTGCCTATCATTTGGGGTGAACAGAAGAATTGGAAACTATAAGAAACCAAGACCACCTAGCTGAGTCCCTTTCTTGTTATTCAACAATGCAAGTATAGTTTTCCCATAATGGGCTCTTAGATGTTTCCAGAGGGAGCATTTGGAAGGTAGGAACTGTGGGTTGGGGAGGGAGAGGCTACATTCAATCTCTGGTCCCTCCCCAACTCCGCTGCTTTTTTCACCCTAGTCCGTTTTCTTGTGATAACTACAAAGGGCACACAGACTTACTAAGACTTACGTCGTCTTCTGTTTTTTCCTCCATGCTGAGAAGATCCCCATTTAGGGCTCTTCTGAAGTTCAGCATTTTCCATGTTCCTCATGGCAAGCTTTAGTATTTCCAGTTGCCCTGACTTGCAGTTGCCAATAACCACCCAGCCCTGGGAAGCTAAAGGGGAACGGGCGGTGCTCTATGTAATTAGCTACGTCCTGTGTATACCCCGTACACGGGGGGTTTGGAGCTTTCTCCCAGACCTCCTTGCTCACCTAGCTTCCTTCTCTCATTCAGGGCTTCACAGAGAATCTGAAGTGACAAAGTATTCTGGAGAATTGTTGAGGGTTCTATATCTAAGAGAAATAGGGGACCCCCTAACTTCCTTCCTGAGATGGGCTCCCTGGATGGTACGGTCGTGTTTCAACAAGAGTGGCCAGTGGATGAGACAAGAGTCACATCCCATATCTGGAGCTGTGCCATGTTGAGCGTAGAGATCTTTCTCTTCCAGTCAAAGGGACTTTTTTTACGTCCACACTGGTAATCAGTAGGTTCTAATGATTGACCTTGAAGACACAAACAATAAAGTCTACAGCAGTAACTTCATATTTAATTGGAAAGAGTAGACAATTCCAAAGGACTTAGCATAAAAGAGCTGGTTACTGGTCCAATGTTAAGCCATTTGCTGGGTGTCCCCCAGACCCTGTTTGGTGGAGACTGTGTAGGTAATAAAAGGAATAGTCACTCCTCCTCTTTGATTTCCAGCCTGCAGGTTCGTCTGTTTCTTTGTTTTCATTGTTGTTCTTTGAGAAATTTGGTCAGATAATGGTTAAAACCTGGCTTGGAGTGGTTTTATTTATTTACTTTTTTTTTTGCTTTGGCTATAATTTAAAATGGTAGAAGGGGGTCAGGGGAGCACAAGCCAGAAGAGCTAGAGAAACAAAGTAGCGGTGAAATATTTTTTTTTGCCCTGAGACTGTACTTTCAAGGTAGCTGCTTCTTAATAGTGGCCGAATTTACGTAGTGCGTGAGAAGTGATTGCAACAGAGGTTGGGCCTAAGCAAAAAGAAAGCAAACTCTGCTAAAAAGTAATGGGATGGAGAGTGAGTCTCAGTGTAGAGAATCATCCTGAATTCTCAGGCAGTCTTAGACCTTTTTTTCCCTGTGCATCCTCATTTTGTACCCTATTCCGCATCAACAAACATAAATCCTCCAACTTCTGTATGTGTGTATGAACTCCTGGTGAGGAGAGCTGCATCTTTTCATCTGAGTATTTCAAGCATCAGACTCCAGCAGAACAGGACTGGTCCCCACACAGAAGGTGCACAGTGCCCTTAGAAGAGGGACTGTTGTATAGTGTACAACCCTTTCCTCCTTTCCAGAATGCCAGATATAGACTTTTTTTAGACTGAAATCTGGAAATGGAGAAATTAAATTGCTGCACACGTATGACTCTATGTTATCTAGAAGTCAGTTTACCCTTTTCTCGTAATAAAATCATATAGAATGATGTACCTTGAAGGGTTACTGAGATTTTCAGACTCTGAGCTGACCATGGAGATCTTCCTTCGTGAAGCTGTTTCCTAGCTGAATAATTTCTTGATAAATTATGAAAACAATGACCTCAGTGCTAAAACAAAATGATGAGGTTCTGGCTGCCCTTGACCTGGGAAGTTCTGGGGAGGTCTGTTCTCAAGATGGTGTGCTTTTGCTTTAAGTTGACCTAAAGAAAATAAAAATATACTTCACAATATTGGATGCCCATTGCTTCAGTGATCAAAAGGAAGAAGGTGTTGTTTTGAATGTGTAATCTGGTTTATACCGTGGCAAGATTGCAGATCTGCCCAGAACGTCATTTTGTACCCTTAGTCAACAATCCAGAAACTGCAAGGGTCTGAAGCCAAAAAGAGAACAGCAAAGCCATCAAAGCTGTTGTGAATCTGACACCACCACAGATTATGGCCACACTAAGAAAAAAATTCATTAGGCCAGACATGTTTGAAATACGGGGACGCCTCTTGGAACCACAAGGAAGAGAGATCAGACAGAGGCATTCTGTGTCCCTATTGTAAAACCCAGACTCTAGTTTGCAAAGAGAGTTGGGTAATAGGTTCATTATTCTAGCTAATTCTCACTTTGAACTGTGAAATGATGTTGAAATGTTAGGATTATGTGGAGGCCTGAATGAACAGATATTGAGTTTCCAAGAAATTGTTAGGGACATGTTTTATTTCCTTGATTAAAAAATTTAGATATTTCTTAAATAAGGTTGATCTCTGCTGGGTTTCCCATAGAAGCAATAGATAACTGAAAAACAACATCCAGCAGTTAATCTGAAGACTAAATGGTGTGTCCCAGACATAGAGCAGAAAGTGCGCTGCAGGATTTGTACTTAAAGTTGGGAGACATCACGGAGTCTGATAGGAATTGGGCAATTCTGGGCCTAGATGAGGTCCACAAATGAGTGCCATTGAAGTTCTCATTACATCAAATCAAAGCGTCTTAAAGACTATTTAAAAATTTTAAGGAAAACTGAAATTGACTAAAAACCTTGACAAATGAGTAGATTTTGTCCTGATTTGCTGGTGTCAAGCAGGACAAACTTTGCCTAATTGGACTTCTCTCTAAAGGAATCTCCAGAATTAAAATAATCATAGTAATAATAATACATAGCAGAAGAAAAATACTTGAAAATGAACTTGGAATGACCAACTTTAAGGAATTTCTTGGTAGTCTTAGGACCTTGGACATGGGCTTATTGCAAAATCATTCTTGGGATTATTGTGGGGCATGTTGGAACCTCAAATATCAGACATTCTAAATTTTAAGATTTTTTTCCTAAGTTTCTGTGATAAATTGTTAACATAGTGCTATTTAAAATACTTAACTAGAGCACCATGTTGTACAATAATAATAAATGTCACATCATTTTTTATAATCTTCAGAAGACTATTACCAAAAATGCTTGGTTTAACCACACAAAACCCTTGAAGGCTGGCAGTATTCTTTTTTACAGAAAATATAAGAAATGCAAGTTTTGGACTTGCCTAAGGCTGGAAGCTGCTCAGAGTGGGACCAGTTCTTCTGAGCCCTGGATCCATGCTTACTATGTTTCAATGATTGAAGAAGACATTTCTGGTTTGGGTTTTTTCCTGAATGAGACCTAAAACGTTAAAAATATTCTTTGCCTGGTTCCAGGTTACAAAATAACACACCATTGTTCCCTGGCATTTCCTGGTGAATCAATGGAATATAATTCTTCATTTTAATTTATAATTCATTTTAATTTATAAATTCCAGGCCCCAGGTTGTACTCTATCTCTGGAATTGTCTGGTTCATTTCATTTGCATTATATTTCAATCTGAGAGAATTCACACCCTGCTTCTATGAAGAATGAGTAGTTTACTAGTTACTACCACTGACTGGACATATGCTAAAAACAGGTGAAGTTGGCAAAGAACTGAAAATGAACTCCATATATTTAAAGAGCTTTTAGAGTAATGAACTCCATATATTTAAAGAGCTTTTAGAGTAATGGGGATTCTTTTTTTTTTTTTTAAGATTTTATTTATTTGAGAGAAAGAGCAGAGCAAGGGCGAGGGGCAGAGGGAGAGAGAAAGAGAGAGGAAGAGAAGCAGACATCCCACTGAGCAGAGAGCCCAATGCGGAGCTCGAACCCAGGAGTCTGAGATTATGACCCGAGGCGAAGGCAGATGCTGAACTGACTGAGCCCCCCATATGCCCCAGTAAGGTGGATTCTTATTGCCAAAAGGACTTTTTGGAAATTATTTTTCATTTAAAGAGGTTTGCCTAGTAGGCAGTGAAGCATTTAAAGTATGGAATTTGGGGAGAAGGTAAGGTGGAGACGTACACTTGAGAGTCACCAGCATGGGACGCATCATCTAGGAGATGGGTTTGGATGGAGAAGGTCAGAGCTACCAGAGCACCTTCGGCTAGCACATGCCACATTGTTCTTCTCGGAATCTACAGCACAATCATCTTCAGAGAGTTTTAAAAACATATAGTGGTATAGGGGCCTCCTCCTCAGTGCTGCTGGCTCACATAGCTAGTGTGGGATTGGGGGATTGGAAGACTGTAGACCCTTCCCAAGTGGTTCTCATGTGCTGGTGGGGCTGAGAACCAGTCTGATAAAGTCAGGAAGGGAGAAGGGAGCCGTCAAATGGGACTGAGAGACAGGAGGAGAAATAAAGCCTACGCATCTTGTAAGTCAACTGCAGAAAGTGTTCAGGAAAGGCATGTTCTACTGCATGCTGCTGATACAAGAAGGAAGATGAGGACATTGGCCATCTCTGCTGTCAGTGCGGAGGTCACTGTCAACCTTGACAAGGACAGCTTTTGTGGAATGGTGAACTCAAATCAGAAACCAGGTTCCCAAATATGGGTCTGCTTCAGGAAACAGGGAGACACATGGGCACCAACGGTCCTCAAATTGGGGCAGTGACATTGTCAGACACATTCCCCACATGGAGGCTGGGTCTCAATGGTGCAGGTTTAGGAGAACTTGAGAGAGGAGAACCTGGACAGTTTTTTGGAGAAGATTTGTTTGTTATAAAGGGGAACATAAATGGGAGGAAGTTGTTAGAAGGGGTTGAAAGTAAGGGAGTTTTTGTTTGTTTGTTTGTTTATTTTTGTTATTTTAAAGATGGCAGAAATGGCAGCGTGTTTTTAAGCTGATGGCAATAACCCAGGGAGGAAGTAGGAATCATGCGGAAGAAATAGAACATAGTTGTGGGAGATCCTGAGCACAGGAAAAGGCTCCAGGGAGGGGAGAGGGCAGCTCACCCTTTGAACCAGGAGGACAGGCAACATAGGTAAGAACCAAAGTGGTGGAGTTGCTGGTGGGAGTGACCCCAAATTCTTTGCTGCCCCCAAAGCAGCAAAGCCATTGCTTGTAAGTGGGAGCAGAGGGCAGAGGGATTGGAGGTCTGAGAAGAGAGGACATTTGAAATAGTTACCCTGAGAGATTGGCAGGCAGCTTTAAGGACTCATTTGAGCTGTGTGGTCATGGAATTAAGTGACATTATGGTCATGGGGACTCTTTTTTGCCCTCACGTCCCACTCTTGGGACTAGGCGTGGAGGAGGTGGAAAGCTGAGCTCAACTACAGTTGGATGGATACAATAGACAAAACAACAGGGTGACAGTATATACAAAAGTTTTAGATCTGGGAGCTGAATCGTACCTATAGACATGCTTTCTTAAAAATATTTTGAATAGAGTGACTATATTAAGAAATTGGAAGATTTACATGAAATAATCTGGATGTCTGGCTTCTGCTGGCATCACTGGTCTGTTCTCAAAGAGCAGAGCCAGCTGGGACCCACTTGACTTCCTCCATTTGCTGGTGGCAATTTGATTCCTTCCTTAGCCCACCTTTCTGTTACCTGCTCAGTGTGTTCATCCTCTGTTTGAGAAACATTCCAGCTCTCCATTCTGATGTGTTTGTGGTCACAGCCTCCATGTGGGGAATGTGTCTGACAATGTCACTGCCCCAGTTTGAGGACCGTTGGTGCCCATGTGTCTCCCTGTTTCCTGAAGCAGACCCATATTTGGGAACCTGGTTTCTGATTTGAGTTCAGCTTTATTTTGAGAATTCATCTTACTTTTTTTTGGGTGTCAGTCTCCTTGTTTATAAAAATAAATGGTCTGGATGGATGATCTGTAAGGTATTGATCGTCTATGATTACCGTGAATTTATTCTGAAATGTGTCTGAGAGTCATATGTCCTCTAGCTGAAAGATCCAGAACCAGCAGGAAGGGGACCTCGGTGGGAGTCTTGCCTGACAAGCCAATAATGGCTTGCCACCCTCCTGTCAAACCCCAGTGCCGAGTCAATGACTTAGCAGTGAAGGGCATTTCTGAAATACTGGACAAGCTCCCTTGGCTTCTGGCTCTGCGTCAGCTGTAAAATGTACACTCAACACTTGAAACTTTTCATTAAGATTAAAGTACCCTCAAGTGCAAGTGACAGAGTATGTTGATATATGATTATCGTCATAACACTGTGCTTTTTTGTCCTCAGAAGAAAATTTCCCAGTCATGGCTTTCACCTGACATTCAGACAGCAAAGCTCCCTGATTACATTTAATAAGAAAATTTAATAACCCCCTTATTGAGTATTTTTCCTGCAGCCTTGGATTAACCTTTAACAAATGAAGCTTTAGTTGCCACCCAGCCTCAAGAATGTTTCCCTGTGACGAATGTGTCTAAGTCTGTGTGTACTCGAGGACGCTGGGGGCTGGGAGAGTTACACTGTGTTTGGAACTACCCCTAAGAAGCCAGTTCTACTGATCTAACCATGCTCAGATACTAGGAATGATTTCCAGGACCCAGAGCCCTCTGATGGCCCTCTGTCACCAAACTACAGCATACAGAAAAACCTATTTCTCCAGAAATAAAAATACTAGATACATCTTAAAGGCAGGACTCCTTGAACCCAACACACACAAAACAGATAATCATGTCAAAAAATGGGCAGAAGACATGAACAGACACTTCTCCAAAGAAGACATTAAAATGGCTAACAGACACATGAAAAAATGTTCATCATCATTAGCCATTGGGGAGATTCAAATCAAAACCACATTGAGATACCACCTCACACCAGTTAGAATGGCCAAAATTAACAAGACAGTAAACCACAAGTGTTGGAGAGAATATGGATAAAGGCGAACCCTGTTACACTGTTGGTGGGAATGCAAGTTGGTGCAGCCGCTTTGGAAAACAGTGTGGAGATTCCATAGAGCTACCCTATGACCCTGCAATTGTACTACTGGGTATTTACTCCAAAGATACAGATGTAGTGAGAAGAAGGGCCATCCGTAAACTAATGTTCATAGCAGCAAGAGCCACAGTCACCAAACTGTGGAAGCCTAGATGCCCTTCAGTGGTCGAATGGATAAGGAAGATGTGGTCCATATATACAATGGAGTATTATGCCTCCATCAGAAAGGATGAATACCCAACTTTTGTATCAACATGGACGGGACTGGAGGAGATTATGCTGAGTGAAATAAGTCAAGCAGAGAGAGTCAATTATCATATAGTTTCACTTGTGGAGCATAAGGAATAACACAGAGGACTTTGGGAGATGGAGAGGAGAAGTGAGTTGGGGGAAACTGGAGGGGGAGATGAACCATGATAGACTGTGGACTCTGAGAAACAAACTGAAGGTTTTGGAGGGGAGGGGTGTGTGGGGGGGTGAGCCTGGTGATGGGTATTACGGAGGGCACGTATTGCATAGCACTAGGTATAGTGCATAAACAGTGAATTCTGGAACACTGAAAAGAAATTTAAAAAAATAAATAAAAATTTAAAAAAATATTAAACAAACAACAACAAAAAGACAGAACAGTTCCCAACAGGTTTCTTTATAAATGGCCATCTATGTAAAAATTGAATCATGGCTTGCTGTGGCTCATGGCATTTTGGGGGGCGATGATGGGACTGGTGTTGTCATGGAAACAAAGTAAAATAACACGGACAGGAGGAAATGGGTCAAAAATGTCCCTATTTCATGTGGTATCACGCAAGTGTTATGAAACAATGCTTATATACTGTTTGGCAAAAGATAGCCCAGGTGTACAAGCTTGAAGAGAATTTGGAAGAATTGAAAGGAAACCCTGTAGAAAGAAGAGGTAATACCGCAGAATCTTTCCAAATGCTTGTTCTATTGCTCTTGCCTCTGGTTTCGTTAGATGGTATCACAGCAAATCCTCCTTCCAGACTTTGCCATACTGCTCCCTGTAGGTCAGCAGGAATTTTGATTTACTATCGTGTTTATAATGATGGTTTTGAAGATCTCTTCAAGAAATGAGTATGTAATACAAATTTGTATATTTTTAAAGAAGATTTATTTATTGAGTTGAGAGAGGAAAGCAGGTGCAAGCATGGGGAACAGTGGGGGGAGGGAGAGAGAACCCCAAGCAGACTCCCCACCACTGAGCTTGGAGCCCAATGTGGGGCTCGGTCTCCTGACCTGAGCCCAGACCCAGACACTCAACCGACAAAGCTACCCAGGTGCCCCCAGATTTGTATTTTTTGGGGGTTAGATTGGATAATACAAAGTTTGAGTTCCTTTTAGTCTCTAATATATAGAGTTTACTGTTAATGAATTTTCTATCCTTTTCAGGTAAGTTTAGAATTTTATGATTGACACAAAATAACAGTAAGTACTTATCACATGCTTCAGTGCGTTTGCATGATACAAAAAAAGTTTTTCAGTATATATATACATAGTACATATATTATATATAGAATAGGTATGTAATAGATAATATATATAGTTAACACTTGCATGTTCTGACAAAACCTTACATTCCTTATTATGAAGTAGATCTTCTGTGCTGAAAGTTCTTTTCTGTATCATTGGGTCTGTTTGAAATCAGGATCTCTGGCTTCCAGATATATTTTTGATTGAGAGCAGATGTGCTCCTGGACATTCTGGGTAAATTATTTTTGGCTGTGGTGTGTGCTCTTCTAGACTCTGCACCTAAGTGCCTTTTTTCTGCTCCCCCAGGGAGGTGACTGGAAGTTTTAGGGAGGGGCCAGCTCAAAGGTCCCAAGGCCTGGGGAAGGCAAGTTATAGTTCAAGCGAACACAGAACATCGCCCAAGGAGCGCTGTCCTTCCAGGCTGGGCAGACAGCGAGGAAGGAGCCAGCCTTCCCTTGAGGGGGCGTCTGCCCCTCTGTATCTGCCCTCAGAGAAACCGGGGGACTATAGCCAAGACTGGACAAGCCCCAGAACGGAGTCTTCCCTTTAGCTTCCAGAGTTGATGTTTGCATCATCAATTCAGGGAAACTGCAGATCCGGTGTTCTACACCACATGCGGACAGGGAACAGCACAGTGCAAGCCTACAGCAGAACCAGGCCAACCGGGGGAAGGGGTGAGGGCCCTGGGTGCCCCTTCTCAGAGGAAAATAAAACCAAGGTCAGTGGAGGCAATCGCTTTACAGCTCAGTGTTCCCTAGACGATGGAAGGAAAATGGGTGCATGTTCTGACCCCTGATCTGGCCCTGCCTGGGGCTTTGTGACAGACAGTCACCTTGGCAACAATGACAGCTTCTGAGACCAGCTGGGTGACAAGAAAACAGCTGTCCTCTGAGCCGGGTCACACCTTCAGCTGCACTCATTCATGCAGCAAAGTGCGTGGGGCAGGGGTAGTGGGACTCGCCCAGTCTTGGGGGAGGGTGGCGGGTGAGGGGCGCCCGTGGCCTGCTGCAGTCTTCCCCCAAGTTCTCACTTGCTGATTCAGGTCAGACACTGCTATGGACTCCTCTCTCCTCTTTTCTCCATGTTTCAACTGAAAAACCCAAACCCAAACCAAGAACGCACTATTCCTTTCCTTACAGAAGGAGCCTCAAGGCCAGATGTCAGGAGTGAAGCTGGCTTGTTGGAAGTTCCTGTGCCCAAGGGAGAAATCTGCACCATTTCTGGGGTATGGTCGCAGAACTGTGGGTCTTTAGCTCCAACACACCTGTCCCGGCTTATTCAACAGAGCAGCCCGGCCTCACTGCGACTCAGGCCCTTAGCACGCCTGTCCTCCACTGGGCCTGGGGCTGTGTCTTCAGTGTGAGTGGTGGCCACCGAGCAAGGCCAAGGCCACAGTGACCTATTCCAGAGCCTGGGGCGGGGGGGGGGTAGGGCAGCAGCTCCAGCCAGCCCAGCGGGGCCAGCAAGCCTATCCTGGGCAACCTGCAGTCTGTGAAGTGACCCAGGAAAGAGCACAGCAGCAGAAATGGTCATCTTACATGAGCAGAGGGCATTCACCAGCTGCCAGTGTGATCTGGTCCCAGGATCCGGCTTGAAGTGGCTGAAGGTGGAATCATGAAGCACAGCGGGAGGTCCAAGTGCACTGGAACCGTGATTACACGATTGATCGTTCTTCCTCAGGCTCTCTGTTGGCGGGGACTGTGGACTTGAACTCTCTTAACGGTTTAAGGTTAGGGATGCCGGCCACTCCACTTCCGAAGTGTGAAAGACGTCCACGCATGGGGCCGCCCACCTTTACAAGGCTGATGCTCCAGTTTGATTTCAATTTTCTTCAACCTAAGAAACACCGCACATGTGAATGGAAGCGCTTTATCACTAGGCATTTATCCACTGAGGACCCACGCTGGCGACGATGCAGTCTGGTTGAAGCAACAGAAGCATTAAGGGAAACACTGTCAATAGTCCTATTGACATATGCATACCGATATGTATCTATAGATAGATAATGTCTATCTGTCCATCCGCCTATCTATCGATCTGTTGATAGATGGATATGTCAATATATAGGTATCCGAAAGCAGCGGCAATTTTTACAGATTTGTTGTTCAACTGGTCGGGGGCAATAAGCTTTATTAATGTGAACTTACCCCCTTAAGTTAATGAACTCTTGTATGGAGCTATGTGCTGAGGTGGTGAAAGGAAGCTCCTTAACCGCCAAGCTGCTGACGGATGCTCTCTCACTGTACCATTGTCCGGATTTTGCACACTAGTCACGCAGTATGGCTCTGATTTCTTTTCTCATCGAGATCGAAGACATTGTTCTGTTTCATAAAACTAAACAAGTAATTCATATACCTTTAACTGGAGATTTGAGTTTGTTGTTTCTCCTTGTTTTCGGGCTTAAAATTCAACATTTACCTAAGCATGCTTCTTGTGCCTGTAACCCAAAAAGGAAACATTGGATCATCTACACTTTGACTGATACTATTCCAGCGAAGGTGAAGGAAAGCTCCATAAGGAGGGTCTGTGGAAACCCCGGTTCCGTGGCCCCCAAGGCTGTTTTTAGTAATAAGTGAAGAGCTTACCAATCTAACCTCTGCATCTAATATTTGATAGAGTTAAGGAACTCCTTTAGGTGCATAATTTCCTGCCAGGGAATGAGCTTAAAACTCGAAATTTTAGGCATTTAAGTGTACGTATCGATTTAAATTCAGTTGTGGGAAAACAAAGGAGAACATTTGAGAATTCTCTTTATAATCTTGTGACCAACAGTATCAAACATTTTTTATAACACCTTATGGAGGTAAGTTTAAAATACAGTAAAGTGAACAAATCCCAAGTCTAAAGCCCAGTGTCATTATACGTGCTCACATAGGCCTGTGACCACCGCAACAGATCAAAAATTTAGAACTTTTCTGTCACCCTAGACAATTCCCTTTTCCATGTCATGCCACTTCGCCATGTAACTACTATTTTGATTTCTTTGACTATGGATTAGTTTGGTCTGTTTTTTTACTTTAAAGAAAAGGAATGGTATACTATGCTTTCTTTTGTGCGTCTGGCTTTTTTCAGTCAGTATAAATGGTTTTAAATTTACATGCAGTTGTGTTCATTTTTTCTTTTTTAAAGATTTATGTATTTATTTGAGAGAGAGAGCAAGTGTGTGCATGCATATGGGTAGAGAGAAGGGCAGAGGGAGACAATTTTTTTTTTTAAAAGATTTTATTTATTTATTTGACAGAGAGAGAGAGAGACAGTGAGAAAGGGAACACAGGCAGGGGGAGTGGAAGAGAGAGAAGCAGGCTTCCTGCAGAGCAGGGAGTGGGGCTCGATTCCAGGACACTGGGGTCAGGACCTGAGCCGAAAGCAGATGCTTAACCGACTGAGCCACCCAGGCGCCCTTTGCTGGTTTTTGTCACTTAATGCACTTGAAATTCTTCCATGTGTAGCAATAGTTTGTTCCTTTTTATTACTCAGTAGTATCCCACTGCATGACTGTATCATGGTTATTCATTCTGCTGTTGATGACCCTTGGTGCACTTACCATTTTTTGTCTTTATGCCTAAAGCTGCTATGAACATTTCTGTACAAGTTTGTCCCCGCCCCCTGCCCTGTGGATGTGTAGGTGAATTTCTTTTGCCATGAATCTAAGATGGAATTGCTAAATCGTAATCAAATGTAAGTATGTCTTTCTTAGCAGCATGTTTCCAAACTCTCATCAGCAATGTTCAAAATATCCAACTCTCCTAGGTCCTCACCAAAACTTGGTATTACCAGTCTTTTTCGTTTTATCATTCTGGCGGGTGTCTTTTGATATCTAACTGTGGTTTAATTTATGTTCTCTGATGACTAATGATGTTCAGTATCTTGTCATGATTATTAGCTATTCTTATATTTTTTGTGACTGTGTTTTTATTGTTGATCTATAAGAATTTTTCATGTATTTCTCATGCAGATCCTGTGTTAAAAATATCCATTGTGAATGTTTTTTTCCAGTGTGGAAAACTTTGACTTTCCACCCTCTAAATGATGTTTTTTGATGAACAAAAATTTTAAATTTTGATGGAGTCCATTTTGTCCTATTTTCCACTTGTAATTGGTACTTTTTGTGTCTTAGCCGAGAAATTCTTACCACAGTTCCCAAATACATCTTTCTATGATTTCTTCCAAAAGTTTTATAGCTCAGGGGCACCTGGGTGGTTCATTGGGTTAAGCCTCTGCCTTTGGCTCAGGTCATGATCCCAGGGTCCTGGGATCAAGCCCCCCATCAGGCTCTCTGCTCAGTGGGGAGCCTGCTTTCTCCTCTTTCTGCCTGCTTGTGATCTCTGTCTGTCAAATAAATAAATAAAATCTTTAAAAAAAAAAAGTTTTATAGTTTAGCCCTCACATTTATGTATTAGATCCATGTCCATTGAGAGTTATTTGTGTGTGTGTGTGCGTGTGTGCGCACGTGTGTGTGCGCCCACAATGTGAGGTAGTAAGACATCTAGTTGCTACCCACAGTTGCTGCTCTAGTAGACAGAGGAATTTTCTTTCCTACCGGTGCCTTTACTGAAAATCAAGTTGAGTATATGTATATGGGTTTATTTTGGGGCTTTTTATTCTGTTCCATTGATCTAGATGTCTATTCCTGTGCCAATACCACACAGTTTTAATGACTATAATTTTACAGCATGCCTTGAAATGTAGTAGTGCACAGTCTCCCTCCGTGTCCTCCTGCTCCTCCTAATCTTACTCTTCCTTCTTCTTCAACATCCTTTTGGTTATTTAGGTTGTTTTTATTTCTCATAAATTTTATGATATGCTTGTTTATTAAAAAAAAAAAAAATCCTGCACCGAGGTGGCTCAGTCCATTGGGCGTCTGCCTTCGGCCCAGGTCATGATCCTGGAGTCCTGGGGTCGGGCCCCGCATCGGGCTCCTGCCTCAGCAGGGAGCCAGCTTCTCCCTCTTTATCTGCTCCTCCCCCTACCTCCCGTTCATGCGCTCTCTCTCAAAATAAATAAATAAAATCTTAATAAAATAAATATCCTGCAAGGATTGTAATAGAAATTGCATTGGATCTAGAGATCAACTCAGGCAGACTTCACATCGTAATAATATTGACTCTGTCTCTTCACAGATGTGGTCGTTTATTTAGGTCCTTTAAAACTTCCCTTCACAATGTTGGTAGTAGTCAGCGTAGAGGGCTTGCCCATCTGTCCTTAATTTAATTGCTAGGTATGTGATGTTATTGTAAATGGTATTTTTCATTGTGATAAGAAGGACATAATGCAAATTTTACCATTTTGACCATTTTAAAATGTACCATTCAGTGGCATTAAGTACATTCCCATTGTGGTGCAATGGTCACCACTATCTGAAGAACTTTCTTTGAACTGAAACTCTGTCCTATTAAACAATACTGACCTATTTCCCACTCCCTGCCCACCCTCTGGCAGTCACAGTTCTACTTTCTGTTTCTAGGAATTTGACCACCGTAGGTGCCTCATATAAGCAGAATCATGAAGTATTTATCCCTTGGTGTCTGTTTCATTTCACTTAGCACAGCATCTTCAATGTCTTCCCACGTTGTAGCAGGGGTTGATATTTCACTCCTTGCACAGGCTGAATAACATCCATTACACGTATATATCACATTTTGTTTATGCACTCATCTGTCGATGGACGTTTAGCATATTTCCATCTTTTGTTGATTGTGAATAATGTTGCATGAACATTGGTGGTAAACACCGTTTGAGTCCCTGTGTTCAGTTCTATTGTTTATAGACCAGAGGTGGAATTATTGGATCATGTGGCCATTGTTTATTGTTTAATTTTTCAAGGATGTAAATAATACTCTAAAATTTCATTTTTTCAATTTAGAAGTAAAATGAAGTTTGTTTTTAAGATTTTATTTATTTATTTGACAGAGAGATAGCACAAATAGGCAAAGCAGCAAGCAGAGGGAGAAGCAGGCTCTCCATTGAGCAGGGAGCCTGATGCGGGACTTGATCCCAGGACCCTGGGATCATGACCTGAGAGCCGAAGGCAGCCATTTAACTGACTGAGCCACCCAGGCGCCCAGTAAAATGGATTTTTGATGTTGACTTTAAACCCCATGACCTTGCTAAGTTTCTTCAGTAGTTTTAATGTATTATAGATTCCTTTGGACTTTCTCCATGAATAATCATATCATCTTTGAATAAATACAATTTAGCTTTATTTTTGTTAATATGTATATTTTAAAATTTTTACCCTTATTCCACTAGTTAGGACCTCCAGGGCAATGTTGAGCAGAAATGGTGAGAGTGGACATCCTGGCATTCTTAACTGTAGAGGGAAGGAGTTCAATATTTCACTTTTTTTTTTTTTTAAGATTTTATTTATTTACTTGACAGATAGAGATTACAAGTAAGCAGAGAGAGAGGAGGAAGCAGGCCCCCTGCCTAGCAGAGAGCTCGATGCGGGGCTTGATCCCAGGACTCTGGGATCACGACCCGAGCCGAAGGCAGAGGCTTTAACCCACTGAGCCACCCAGGCACCCCTCAATATTTCACTATTAAGTGTAATGTTAGCTATAGAACATTTTTTGAGATATCCTTTATCAGATTAAGAGAGTTCCCTTATATTCCCAATTTGCAAAAGCTTTTTAAAAATATCATAAGTGGGTATTAAATTCAGTAAATTTTTAGTATTTTCGATTATATTCAGATTATATTCAGATACTCAGTATTGAGTATCTACTATATGCTAGTATATAGCAATAAACAAAGCTCATAAAACTATCCTCTCGGAGCTTATATTACAATGTATAGAGATGAACTGTAAACAGAAATAAACAGATACAATATTTATTATATCAGTAGGTGGTGATTGATAGAAACAGAAATAAAGCAGCGAATCTCCTGTTCGCCTTCACCCACAATCCCACATTCCTCAGCAGTATGCCAGTCTAGTCTTTAGGAGGTTTGTTTTTGAAAACAACATGATGTCTTAAGGAAGTCCAGTATTTTATCTGATATACTCTACCGTAGAGCTAAAACTATTCCACGCTGAGGAAAAATAGGCTGTGATTGGCTTTGCCAATAAATATTAAATTGGACTTTGTTTTCTACCTTCTTGTGGAATTTTGAAGGATAATTGTGGGCACAAAGTTTGCTATAAAGAATGACTTTACTCCATCAAAAGATATTGTTCCTCTATGATCTCAGAGCAAACGATAGTCCTTTAAAGAGAACATTTCAGCCTATAGAAACATATCTCCTCGCCTTTATTTTTCTCATGTTGTGGCACATGGGTAAAAATTTCATTATAGATATTTATCCATTCTCAGACCTGCAATGAAAAATCAGTTTATTTTATTTTTTATTATTTTTTTTTTAAGATTTTGTTTATTTATTTGACAGACAGAGATCACAAGTAGGCAGAAAGGCAGGCAGAGAGAGAGGAGGAAGCAGGCTCCCCGCTGAGCAGAGAGCCCGATGTGGGGCTCGATCCCAGGACCCTGGGATCATGACCTGAGCCGAAGGCAGAGGCTTTACCCCACTGAGCCACCCATGCGCCCCGAAAAATCAATTTAAGGGAATGGTTCAGTGTTTCCATTTGTAAAGACACTTGGGATCCTGGTGGATGAGTTACGAGTCCTAACTCAAGGTCTCAGAGAGTGGGTGTGTCATCTCCTCCATTGGTTTGGAAGCAGTAACACGTGTAAGGGCTGGGCACGGGCCAGGCACATAACAAGGGGAGAAACCAATGGGAGACCCTTCCTCTTCATCGTCCTTGCTCTCCTTGACCCTACTTCTAAATGTCCTAGCTGGATATTTGTAGCTGTGGCTAGATCATGAAATGCCAGAGGGTGGACATAGGTGAAGTCTAGAGTAAAGCAGAGGTCTTGCTGGGTGTCAGAATGGAGATGGCAGGCAAGTTCAGGGTCTAGAGGGAGAGTGAGCTTCTAGGATATAAGCCTTGATGGCAAATATGGGCAGGAGAAGGTCCAAGCAGTGGGTGCTGGTTGATATGAGGGACCAAACTGGTATCAGGACTGGTATCAGGCAAGCAGTGCAGATCAGCTGAGAATAGCTGTTCCATTCATTTGAACAAACATTATGGAGTGCGACTAAGTGCTCTAAGATTCCTGAGTTGGGAACAGCCTAGCACGTTCAGGTATAACTGATTGATATTTGATTGGTGATCTTGGGCAAGGACAGGTCTTGGCTCTGGTTGTAGTAACCTGTTTGGGCTGACAAATCTTTTTTTTTTTTTAAAGAAGATTTTATTTATTTATTTATTTGAGAGAGAGAGTGAGAGAGAGCATGAGAGGGAAGAAGGTCAGAGGGAGAAGCAGACTCCCTGCAGAGCTGGGAGCCCAACATGGGATTCGATCCCGAGACTACGGGATCATGACCTGAGCTGAAGGTAGTCGCTTAACCAACTGAGCCACCCAGGCACCCTGGGCTGATAAGTCTTACAGTGAGAATTGTGTTGAAGGTGGGGTGGGAATGATATATTTCTGCATGTGCTGATGGTTGTAACCAAAGACAGGGCGCCTGGAAGACCCACAATTTAAATGCTCCATCTGGGGGAGGACCATGCCCATTTGTGTCTGTCTCCCTCTGGTGCTAGAATTTTTTGTTTTTGTTTTTGTTTTGTTTTGTTTTGGTTTGGTTTGGTTCTATGTGTCTCTAAAACTAGAGTTTAGGTTTGGCTCTATGTGTCTGTAAAACTAGAGTTTAGGTTGGAAGGGACATGGTGTTGCAGTTTGGCATTGGACAATCATATCATTAAGTTCTGTTATTTGACTTGTATACTATCCCCCTCACTCTGAAGCAGCCATTGACTTCAAGACATTACAGAATATTACGCACAAGGAAGAAAACAGTTCAATTTTCTTTTTTCTTCCCTTTCCTTTCTTTGTCTTCTTACCGTTTACCGCCTAAACAACTAGCCACTTTATAAGTAGAACTGAACTAATCCCATCAGCAGTCGGCATTGGGTTTCTGGGAACCCCAGGGCCAGCAATCTTTCTTTGTACAGTGTGTTTGTCTAGGAATTGGGGCGAGAGAAACTTGAGTGTTGGTTTATTTTATGTTTCGAACTAAGAGAAAGTTCGTAAATACTTGTTCGCAGGGGGAAAACCCCTCTTTTTGCTACATGAGATTTAAGAGGTGTTTGGATGCGGCGACTCAGATTCTCTGAACTTTTTGCAAGCAGAACTTTTTATTCAGAAGCAATCCTCAACGTTTGGGAATTTGTTCCTGCTGAGAAACCTACTATTCAGACTAGTGCTGCCCTCTCATTAAAAAAATCCCCACCATTGCGTGCCTGCTGGAAGCATCAAGAGCCATACTCTTCGCCCTGTTCACCTGTGCGGGGCTAACCAACCCACGAAGGGGGTCCGACTGCACACCCACCTCTAGGCTGAGTGAGGGGTTTCCTGGTAGTAAGGCTGAGGCTGATTTTTGAGGACAGGGAACGATCTGCAAAATCTGATTTAGGAACCAATAAGCTAAATTTAAGATTATGAAAATAGATCGAAAGAAAAGCTTTTGGCGAGGAAGTTTAACCTGTGGGAGGGGAAACCCTCCCGTGCCTCCCTCGAAGAGGCCCAGTGAGAACCTCTGAGATGAGGCGGGCGAGGCCTGCGTACCCTGGGCACCTCCCCTAACCGCCCCCCCTCCGCCCCCACATCCACCCCTACCCCGCACTGCGGCTCCTGGCCTTGAGCCCGGGGAGTGCCCTTCCTGTCCTGGCAGCTGGTGCTGCGCGCTGACGTCACCGCGCAGGGTTTGTCCCTTGAGCCAGCTTCGCCAGGAGCCGGCTCAACATTCTGCATCCCCAGCCCGCACCGAGGGAGGCCTGCAGAGCGTTTCCAGGGGCACTTCCGTTTCAGCTTGTTTCTATTTTAAAGCCTGGAGACAATTAAAGACCAGTGTCTGGTGCCAGTATTTTTTTTTTTTTTTTCCCCACGGTTCACGCTATTCTTAGAAACAGTTGAGCGGGTGGTGGAGTCTCAAGGCTCTGGAATCTTTTCCTTCGTGTGGCAACAACTTATTTTTCCTGTGGAGGCTCAGTGCTGCTTTTCTTGGGCTCAGCAGTGCGGCTGATGCGGCCTGGATTGCATAGACCCTTTGGAAATGCAGCAGGACGGGGTTGGGAGCAGGCAAAGAGGAAAGAGCAGGACTGGCTCCCATAGGCAGCCGCTTTATTTATAGCTCCTAAAATGGTGTTTGTTCAGCTATCCTGAACTTTCGTGGAAGTTCAAATATGGGCACTGCGATCAGAATGCTGAAGTAAAGTGATAAAAATTGTATTTAAAAATTATTTTTAACTGCCTGTGAAGCTAAGGCTGTGTTTTGGTAAAATAAGCTGTGTTTAGTATGGCTAGATGTATTTAAAAAGTCATTCAGCCAGATTTTGTCACTCACTTACTATCTAGGACAAAAGGTTATTTAACCTGTGGTTTTTGTCTTTAAGAAGAAATAAGACACACCCATGGATTTTTATAATAAAAATAACAAGGGAACACTTTTACCCAGAGACATGTATTAGAAAGGCCATTCGCATGTTGATCTAGGAACTTTCCAGAACGGCTCAATGGGAAGCAATGTTCCCTTTTGTATATGTTTGAAGTTCTCCCTAATAAAAATTTAAAAACTATGAGAACAAAGGAGAGAATAATCTCTATTTTGAAATAATTAAAGTCAAACAGGAAAAGACCCCTGTAGAGTACAGCCCAAGTGAGACTTTGAATGAATATTTATAACCTCAGTTGCATCCATTAGAAAAGGAGAAAGATTGAAAACTCATGAGCTAAGTGCTGAAGGTAATGCAGTAAAAAAACAACCACAGAGCAAGCAGAAAGAATGCAGAAGGAAGGAAACCCATAAAGATAAGGTTAGCAATTAATGAGCTAGAAAACAAAGTAATAACACAGAAAATCAACTAAAGGAAAAACTAGTTCCTTGAAAAGAGTGATAAAGACTTCTGGTGAAAATGACCAAAGACACGGGGAGGGAGGGCATGAAACAGACATGACGTAGTTGCAGATGGAGATTTAAAAACCTATCAGAGAATATTATGGATGAGTTCCTGACAAAATGTTTGGAAACATAGAAATTGGACAATTTCCTAGGAAAATATCAATGACAAAAATTAATGAAATGAAAAAGACTGAATATACCACAAAAGAAGTGAATTGAGTAAAAAATCTGGCCCCTTCCCCTCTTTAGAACACAAGCCAGAGGCAGCCAAGATTACAAAATCTTCAAAGAACAGATAAGCACTACTTTGTATAAACATTTCTGAAGAGGGAAGAAGGACAGCTCCCCACACCATTTTATATGTCTAAACCTGACAGCAAAACTGAACAAGAGAGATAAAACCAGAAAGATAAAACGTAAAATCAGAGCTCACTGAAAATTGTGAACATGAATGCAATGATCTGAAGTAAAACATTAGCAAACCAAATCTACCAAAATATTTTAAAAGACATTTTTGCCCAATTGGTGTTTATCCCTTGTGTTGTAGAATGGCTTATGTTAGGAAATCGTGTAACTGACCTCATTTGTACATTTCAAGGTATAGGAATTGCTTCAAGTTTTTTTTTCCCCCAGTGATTTATTTTATTTTTGTTTTTTTGAATTTAAATTTAATTAGCCAACATATAATACATCATTGGTTTTTGATGTAATGTTCCATGATTCATTTGTTGTGTATACTCAGTCCATCAAGTGCCCTCCTTAATGCCGGGCACCCGTTTAGCCCATTCCCCCATCCATCTCCCTTTCCACAACCCTCAGCTTTTTTCCCAGAGTCCAGTTTTATGTCACCGTAAAATGTGAAACACAGTGAGGTTCTTCTGTTTCTGGGGATGAAAACTGAGGAATGAACTGAGCTGCTTCAACTGTCACTAAAATGTCTTATTTCTTTAAATAGAAAAAGATTACTGGAGCAGGGTTTCAGTTAAGGGTAACGTTTCTTAGAACCAGTGGATGAGCCAATTGCCAACTGTCATTTTTCTTCTTGATTTTTTTTCTGAGTTGTGGAAATATGACACAAGTAAACGTTTTCAATTAAAAAAAAAAAAAGACAAAAGACAGAATCCACAACAAATAAATGATGACTGGCGTGCTGTTCTCTGCCTCTTTTCCATTTTTGTTTTCTGATGTACTAGAAAATATTCAGTGTATACTTTAATTTGCTCATAAGACTAAGAAACTGAAGGGAATGTCTTCTTGCCTTTGGTCCATAAAATGTGTAATAGTAACAACTGTTGTGACGATATTTTTGATTTCTTGTTTTCCACCTAAGGGGGAAAAAAAAAAAAAAACCAAAATGGCATAGATACATGCAATAGAAAAGAAACCAATCCTCACATCAGTGGCAGCCCTGACCACACCAGACACAAACCTTCTATTCTCTCTGCCCCTTTTCGCTTCCTCCAGTCCCCCCACAGTCACCAAAGTGCTTCTGAGATGAAGTTTATTTCTCTCTGCTTCCTCAACTCTCTTAAAATCTCATCCACTTTGTCTCTTTTTATTCCCAACCTCTCTCCTTCCATAATTATCTCCAGCAGGGAGGTCACATGTATTAGAGTGTTTTACCCGATTGTTGAGGTGAAGTTTCAGGCAAGTACATTTGCATACAATAGTACATGTACACAGACGACCTTTGAACCCAGTGGGTGTTGCGGGTGGGGGCGGTGGTTAGAGATGCCAACCCCTGCCCCACTGGGGAATCTGCACAGAACTTTCTAGTCGTCCCAAGCTTAACTACTAATAGCTAACTATTGACCAGAAGCCTTGCTGATACCATAAACAGTGCGTTAACACATATTTTGTGTGTTATGTATGTCTTATGTCCTGTATTCTTAAAGTATGCTAGAAAAGAAAATGTTATTAAGAAAAGGAAGAGAGAATACATTTAAGTAGTGTCGTGTATGTAAGTGGACCTATGCAGTTCAAACCTGGGGAGTTCAGGGTCAACTCTGTAGACAGGTATTACGCAGAAAGGAGGAGGGCCCGTCAGTGTCTGCGCCTGCGCCTGCGCCGCCAGCTGCTGATGTCGGGGGCTCTGCCACTTGCAGGCAGGGGGCTGGAGGGTTGTCCTACGGGTCATGGAGCTGGGCACCAGCAGCAATGAGATCCGAAAGGGACTGAAAAGGAAGAGCAGGCTGCTGCTGAAAAGGCGGTGACCAAGGAGGAATTTCGGGGTGAATGGACTGCGCCAGCTTCCGAGATCGTGCAGGTGCCTCCGTCCTGGGGCGCTCAGCCGCCGCTGAAGACGGGTCTGTGGCTCCCACAGCTCAGGCCCCTGAACGGGCTCAGAACAGCTGCTGCGTGGGGGTTCAAGCTTTCCTCTCCAGACTTTTAGACAAAAATGGAAATAAAGTTGATGGAAAATAAAGTTTCTGAAAAAAACCCAGAGAGATGAGCATGGGGGGAAAGTGGCCAGGAACAGGATGTATGAAAATAATAAATGTATGCGTGTGCGGAGAAGGGAGCATCCATCCCCTTTGCCTGCGGAAATCAGGAAAGAGGACATGAAAGAAAAGACATCGGGGCGGAAGGATGGATAAGTTTGGGCAGGCACAAGGGCACGGAAGAAGTACGCCTATCGGGGTGACAGGATAACAAGGGTCAAGGCAAGAAAAGAAAACAGCAACGCAAAAAAATGGTTTGGTTAGAATCCCTCCAATTAGGAGACCCTGGTCCCCTCCCAGAAAGCCTGGGCTGTCTCTGTCTTTGTGCTGAACAGATCCCAGATCTGTTTTCTGAAGCTTCCGGGACCTCGCCTTTGAGATCACAGTTCCTTCTGCTGGAGAGACTTAAAGATAGGTCTCGTGATCTGGAGCTCTGCACACACACACACTAAATTCCCCCATCCGGGCCATACAGCCCTCTCGCCTCGACTCTTGCTTTTCTTTTTTTTTTCGAAAGATTTTATTATTTGAGAGAGAAGAGAGTGAGCACAAGCAGGGGCGAGGGGTGAAGGGAGAAGCAGACTCCCCACCAAGCAGGGAGCCTGATGCAGGACTCCATCCCAGGACCCCGGGATGAAGACCTGAGCTGAAGGCAGATGCTTAATGGACTGAGCCACCCAGGCGCCCACCTCAGCACTTTCTTAGATGCTGTGTTTTTTGCATCTCTTCTAAATGCTCTCTGGTTTGCAGTTCCCCTTCACTGCACGTGACTTTGAACACCTGACACTCTGGACCGGACAAGGTGCTGCAGGCACTGGAATGATGAAGAGGAATGGGATGTGTCCACGTCCGTTGTTCTAAGATTTTAAGTATCTGTCATCCTAGCCTGACATTGTTTCAGTGTTTAGATTGGTGACACCACAATGGTAACCCCAGAGTTCACTGTCAATAAGCGCAAATACATCTCTTTTTATTGACTTGTTTCCATGTGATACGTGTGCTGGGTCATCACTAGTTTATGTCATGTTGGCATGTGAATTAGAAAAAGTCGCCCTCTCTTGGGGCACTCAGGAAAAAGGCATCCCTGTGGGCTGATGTAGGCAATGGCCGCAGCGTGGCAAACAAAACAGGGCTGGGTTTGGGCCCTAGTTTGCTCCCTCGCTCTGGAGCTTTTGTGCAGTGCACATACCTCCCAGCTGAGCTCTGAACTTGATGGTGTCCTCTTACTATGTTGGTAAAATGTTTTTCTTCCCTCCCTCCCTTTTTTCTTTCCTTCTCTCCTTTTAGCTTTAGAATAAAGACTTACATTTCCAGTCCTTACATTTCATTTTGTTATAATATATCCATTTTTTTCAGCATTTCAAGACAGTTTTGCCCTCTCATTTGCATATATTTGCATCTCTTCTGCATCCTGTTATCCATCAGCTTGATGAACTTTCACTTTCCTTGTGCTTCTGAATTTTCTGTTTCTGCCTTTCCCTGCTGTAAGTGATATTTAAGTAACTATCTTTCAAGCTGAGAACTTAAAATTCTCTCTAGACTAAGGGTTCAAGAAAATGGACATCTTCTGAAAAGTTCTGTCTGATTTGCTTTGGAGATTAGCAGAAAAATTTAAAAAATGAAAAGATCTAAGGTGATAAGAGACAAAAGTTAAATAAATAACCTCAGCGTTCTCACGGATACTGTTTTAGTCTCTGGCTCCCAACCACTGTGTGTAGGGGAAACTCTGCTAGACTTCTGCTTCCTCCTTCAATTTTTGTAAGATTGTTGCCATCCGCCCTCTCTGTTCCCAGGGGTGGCCTTGATGCTGCCCACTAATCTCTGGGTGGGCGCTGGGGGATTCACATAGGGCAGTGAGTGGACAGCTTGGAGGACTGCAGGGAGCAGATCCTGGGCTAGACGCTTCCTCTTACCCTCTATCACTTACTATTCAGATCAGTCCTGGGAGCTAATGTATCCCATTGTACGGAGAGGTAAACTGAGGCTCAAAGAGGTACGTGATCTGTCCAGCTTCTAAGTGACAGGTCTCCTGGTTCCAGGTGTGAGCTCATGTTCACTACTTGAAATATTTGGTCCATTGAAGTTCACTTGTGCTCACTTTTGCCCAATTCTTGAAACTTTGATGTCCCAGACTGGAACGAAGTAGACCCATTGTCAACACTCACGGTGACGGCAAAGTCACCCATCACGGCCCCCAGTCTCAGTGTGACTGTAGCTGTGGTTTCTCTATTTGGAACAGGAGATAGTATTTTGAGTATCATATCCAAGGAATGAGGCAAGAGCTTTCTGAGGGTGGAAGTGTGGGGAAGACAGTGAAGAGTGTGTGTCTGCATTTCTCAAGCTCAGCACACACTTCAAAACGTGTGGGCTGCGACCCGTGTAGTCCGCTGAAAATGCTGGGGAGAGTAAGATCTACAATGGGCCCTGGAGGAAGTTGGCCTTTTTTGTCGGTGAGACAGATGAACTCTGAAGTTAGAAGCTATTTCTGCCACTACTACCTTTTTCATAGGATTTCTGGTTTATGTATTTCTTCCATCTTAATTCAGACTCTAGCTTTCTTGGAAAGACTTCCCAGATTCACCTCTCCTCTGGGCTCAAATAGGCATGTGCTCGTGTTGTTACTGTTACTCTACCCTGCAGGGTTTGGAGAGAACACCAGGGATGTGCAAAGGGACCTGGGTCCGCTCCCTCATCCCATATCTTCTTGGGTAGGTGAGTGTGCTTCTGCTCTGGTGTCCTCTCCATTCACTGCAAACGGAGGGTAACAAGTGTCCTTCACAGAACAGTCGTAAGAATCAAGGGAGAGAAGATACGTGAGATCACGCACCACACGTTATCTGCTTTATGGTAGCTGGTCATTAAAGATTAGTTTTCCCCTTTTCCCCATATCTTTATTTCCCCATTTATTAAAAACTTCATCTATCATTTCTAATTCCTCCTCTGCCTCCAAGAGGCTGAGATTCTGACAGATGGTTATTCGATGGTTAAACAATAGTTCTCATGTGTCTGTTTTGTTTTTCCAGGAATATTATAAGTTTCTTGAGAGCTGTTATAAGGTTGACATCCCCCGTGAGGGTCAAGGTAGTGGAGGAGGGCTCTCCATAGGTATCTAGTGGCTATCATTCATGTATGTGTCATTATAGATCCATCGTGTCCATTTGTCTGGTTTGTCTATCATGAAGTCCATCTGTTTGTCCATCATGAAGCCCAGACTCTTTGAGACAGTCTCCTGGCCCCATCATTTTGGTACCGTGCCTGCTACTCTTGTCCGAAGGGGTGTTTGATAAACCTCTAGTGTAGATGTGAATTACCAACTATTCTCCACCTTGGGTCATGTTTTCTTTACACACCAACTCTAGAATTACTTATATTCACTCTAATTAATCTTCCGCAGAGACTTCAGGTTAAAGTGAAACGTTCTTCAGATATCCCGTTCTGATAATGACATGATTCCAAGAGGTCGTCATTTTATCTATCTGATATATTCATGAAGAGTGCACCCATGAGCTGTTGAAATTTAAGTTCTTGCCATAATTGAATTTCAAATCTTATCTCTCTGTTATAATCTGATACAGTCCTACTGTGCTTTGGCTCCGAATATAATAAGAATCACATTTCAGGAATCCAGATTTGACCTCAAGGGATAGTTATACTCTTGCTAACGAATGGTGTGTGTACACTGAACTCTTTCGAAAAAGTGTAGTCAAATGGGCCTCAAGCCTCTCATTCTTTGAAAACTCATTATGGTACATACTAAATACAAAACAAACAGCCCATCTCTTGTTATTAGAAATCCTCCCTGGGGCCGAGTGAGATAAATATTTTAAAAAAAAACCGATTCCCTGCCACAGCACAGAAAACTTAATTCCATCAGCAAACACACACTCGCATATTGTTTTCATAGACCACAGATATGACGAAGGGATTATAGCATCTCCTTGTTTGTACTCAAATCGTAGAAGTACTACCTCCTTAAATGAGATCTTATTCCCTGTTAACAATTTAGTTAATAAGTAGTTAGATTAAACCTCTCCTAGCACTTAACACTCGATTTAAGTGGGCCCTTGGCCCCTGGGAGTCTCGAAGATATTTCTGGAGACTTCAAAAAAAAAAAAAATCTAAAGTTTAGGAACAGCTAAGAAGAGTGCTCTCACATAGGAACTTTTTTTCTTTTCTTTTCTTTTTTTTTTCTTTTTAAAAGACTAGTTAGAAGTTTGTTGGAGAAATAATCAAGCTGCAGATTATGTCTCTAAATTGCCTTGAAATCAGCCCGTTTCTGTCAAAGCTGATTCTGAACTCTTCGGCTTCTAATGGCTATAACTGATAGCTTAAAAAGATTGTGGTGTGTGTGTGTGTGTGTGTGTGTACTAGATATTAAAATAAGTGGTCTTGAAGTAGTCTGAGATATTAAGGGTTAAATTATGCATTTAAAAAAAGATCTTATTTATTTAAGACAGAGACTGTGTGAGCTTGCACAAGTATGGGAGAAGGGCAGAGGCAGAGGGAGAGCAGACTTCCCAATGAGTAGGGAGCCCAACATGGGGCTCCATTCCAAGCCAGAATCATGAACTGAGCCACAGGCAGATGCTTAACCTACTGAGCAACCCAGATGCCCCTAAATTATGCACTTGAATAGTGAAGCATGCTTAACTCCAGGTTCCTAAACAAAGAAATGAGTTGTCTTTATTAGATAAAAGAAGGAAAAATCCTGACTAACCCCCATCTCTCATCCTTCCCTGCTCTCATGACCTGATCATTCTTCCCAAGGAGGGAGCAGGCTAGAACTTTGAAGATCCATGCCTTTTGGGTCATGCCCTGCTTGTCCTGGTCACCCATGGTTTGGAATCCTTCGCTCGCTCTGTCTTACAAGAAAAAATTTCAGGGTCGAGATATGGTCATTTATTGCTTATAACCAACTCTGTGATTAGGAACTATCATTTTTCCCATTTTATAGATGAGGAAATTGAGGCTTAGGCTCAATAATTTGCCTCAGGTGCTACATACTGAAGCTGAAGGTTAAAAAAAGTGAATCTTGCTTCAAATCCCTGATTGCAACCGTTTTGTCACAGGTGACACATAAGATGTTTGAATCGAATTTTCCCTGACCACCTTCCCCAGAAACACCTGCTCTTATGAATTTTCCAAGTCTTCATTTTTATTGTGGGATTTAAAAAATACAAGTTATATCTCACTGTATGTTTTAATCTGTAACTTGGCTTTTAAATGTAAAAACACGTGGTAGAGATTTTTAGTTCAGCTCAAAGGTGGGGCTTTATTATTATTTTTTAAATGGTTACACAGTGTCCTATGTTATGGACCGACATTAGAATATTCAATCGCTTTTCTCCCAGAAAATGGTGATTAAACTTTTTTTTTTTTAATAAAACTGAAGTGTTACAATAAACATCCTTATGTGGGCTCCCTATGCAGACTCCGCATTATCTTTAAAAGGACAATATGCTAACATTCTGTAGTGTGGTCCCGAAAGCACTCACTAACTTCCCTCTTCTTATCTTTCCAACAGAAGAAATTCAGTCAGAACCTTAGAAAAGTTGTCTAAACAGGCGATTGATTGGTTTTTACATGTGATCAACTGATTGATTGATTTTTACATTCTTGCCCTTTACCGCCATAGCGTGGCAGAGTGCATCTGACCCAACTCAAGACCCAACACAGGGCCACAATGAGGTGAAGCCTTGCTCTTGGCTAAAAGCTCACTGGTTTCTTTTGCTGGGAGGAGAAAATGACCTGGCAAGGGATTTCCTCCACCATGTCAGTTTCGGTCTCCCCTGAACGCTAGCCTGTGACCCGTCTCCTGTAGGAACTACTTTTGCTTGGGAACAAACCTGTGTAGTATAGGCATCTTGTGTATGTTCTGTATTACCCAAGGAAGACTGGCTTCTGGCCTTCTCCATCTCACTGGTGGCCGGTTAAGAAGCAGCACCAGTGGATTTGCTCCTTGTGATTTCACTGAAATGTGCAAGCAGACCCTTGGCTTCTTTTGAAAACACATTTTCATGGAGAATCACACGTTTCCATTCTATATCTTCACCCCAGAAAATTTTCAACTTTCACTAAAATTTTTTTTCACCCAGTGAACAACTTTTCACATTGGATGGGTCACTTGCTAAAGCACTTCCCTAAAGCATTCTTTAAAAATGTCACTGTAAAGAATAAAGAGGACTTCTTTATACTGTAAATCTGAGCTAAGGGTAGAGCTTTGCCTCCTACTCTTTAATTTATCTAAAACTGCTTCTTAGGACCTTTGACTTTCTTAGGTACTGTCACCTCTTTGTCACGAGTGCTAATACCACTAACTTTCTAAAAACTAGCTAATTTGGCCATCTCTCCTCTTTTAAGAAGGACAGTTTGCTTTGCTTTTATGTCACTCAGGGCTTTGTCAATCTAGTAGAATATGCTAGTACCTTAGATTTGGTCATTTCTTTTTAGAGAGGCATAGAATTTGCATGTTTTAGCGATCATTTACTTTCCATACAAAACTGGCTACAGGGGTCCCCGAAGGATGAGCTCAGCTCCTGTCACTTGGGTCAGCGCTGTTCCATCCCCCTTCCGATGAGCTGAGTTACTGAGCCGGAACTTGGTGAACGGTTACCTTAGAAGGAGACCCAAGCTCGTTTGGCCAGTGGCTAGGATTTTCTGAGGGGGGAGAATGGGGCTTCAGAGAAGGAAAGAGTCGGTGGGGATTATGACACACAGTGAGCCCTAAACAGAAGTAAAGGACTCCTACCGGTTGTGGGGGCTGGTGGGTATTGAAGGCACCTAGAGCCGTACTGGGACAGTTTTCTCTTACCAGGGGGATGTATTGGAGGGCTAGAGGCACGGAGAAAAGGAAGCAAGGCAGGAGGAAACAGTCAAGGAGCAGACACGACTGTTAACGCCCCGTTTAGGAGGCAACACCACATCCTAGAGAAAAGGGAAAGGGAAAAACAACAAGAAAAATGCTGCTTCCAATAACTTCATTTTTAAAAATCTGTCCCGGGGCTCCCGTGTAGGTGAGCATTTTCCCTTCAGTACTGACGATATTGTAATTGCGATTGATAGATCTATTTTCCTCCAGCTCGACCACGAAAGGAAATGATTAATGATCATGACTTTGAGGAGATTAGACATTCCCAGAATATTCTTCTCATGACTGGCCTCTGTGCTTCAGGCCCCAGTGACCTCCGCCACTTTTGGACAGGGTTCGAAGGCCGTTCCCGAGAGCACAGAGTGCTGTGTCGGGGTGTGAATGCGGGCTAAAAGTAAATGTTCCTTTAATTAGTATGAAATCACGAGTCCGATGGTGCAAAGCATGGCCTTTCGGGCCACTCCAGATTCTTCATTATTGGGCTCTTTGGCCCCAGGATTCTCTTTTCTCAATTTCTCTTTCCCACTGAGCCTAATGGGCAGGATATAGTGTATCCTGTATTCACCAGTTATGGGTTTTGAGGTAAAATTTAAAAATGAAACATGGCTTCTCTGAGACTCTGGGTAATTGAATTTATCGATTTGCTTTTACCCTGTGGTCAAACACTTTGATTTATCTACCTTTTCAATCTTCTAATTTTGGCACCAAATGGAAGCGATAGACAAATGAGCTCCGAAAGGAGGGCACCAGCCCGGGCCTTTTTCCGTCCCCTTTTGGGCTGTGTAGGGGGAAGGGGCTGATGGGAAGAGATGACCTCCAGAGGTCATGACAATGCATGGGACTGACAGACAGCAGGACCCCGACGAGGAGGGAGCAGCGAGGGGCTGCTCAGTTCTGGAATGTGCTTTGTGGGGGCGCAAGGGGGGAAATCCATTCTGCCCCCATGTTTTCTCCTGCCAAGTCCCACAGCATCTGAGATGTCAAAATTTGAGACGACCTCTCCTAGGGTGAGCGCCTTTGCCCCTGTGTCCTTCCCGAAAGAGGGAAAATGAAGATGCTGGAATATATTGTCATGAATGCTTTGGTGTGAGTTTATTCCTCAGCCTTGGTAGCTGAGAACATGGAAAGTATTTAGAAATGGGTTCACAAAGCGAAAGCAGCCCCCTGTTTTTGTAAATCAAATCTCCTGGGAACACAGCCGTGGCCCTTGGTTTAAATATTTTCTGTGGCTGCTTTTTGCCCTGTAGTACAGGACTGAGTAGTTAAGAGAGAGACTACACAGATCTTGAAGCCTGAAATATTGATTATCTGACCCTTTACAGGAACACTATGCTGCCCCTTTGACCAAAGTTGTGATCTCTGATAGGGTAGCCCCTAGTAATTTGTGCCTCTTCAATTGTAAGTTCCTTAAATTAAATATAATGAAAAATTCAGTTCCTCATTTGCCCTAGCCACAGTTCAAGTACTTATTAGCCACTTGTGGCTCGTGGCTACCATTTGTGCAGTGTGATATAGAACATTTTCATCATTGCAGGAAGTTCTGTTGAAACTTAGGTATTAGTTAGTAAGTTATACATGAACATATATTAATCCTTTATATGGAATCCACTCACAACCCAAACATATCACGTTCTTTGATCTACATCACTTTCTTTGATCCAAGGTAAAAGTCATGTCAGGGAGCGAGAGCTAAACTCATTGACTGTCACTGGCCAGTATGGTATGTGTTGTCCCAGTAGTGATTGTCCATTGGGAATTCCCTCCAGGACACTCGTGATCTGATTTGTAAAAGTGATTATTTTCTTTTTCATATGTGAGCCTAAAAGCTATAGGCATTCTAGTAGTTTCCACATATTTCCTCTGGCTCCCGCATTCACAGTTCTCGCTGGCCTTTTGGGGAGAGGAACAGACTCCTTGGACCAGGAACTGGACTTCCCTCGCTCGGCAGGAAGGTCACTCCAGACTTCAGCATGAGAACCCAGGGCTGTGCCCTAGATGAGAGCTCACCCGCTTCCAAGGGGAGTATTGGAGACATCCTTGTTGCTAAAAGTGAGCTGCTTTCCTGAGGAAAGATGGTTGAGGCTGGGGGAATCACTGCCTTTGTTCTTGGCAAAGTTTTGGCTTTCTGTGAGACAACTTGTCATCTGTGTGGTTGAAGGTGGTTATAGGCATGTCCAGGTTTCACGGTGTGAGAAGGGGAGCAAGTATGGAGGTGGTAGGCCCACTCCACAGAGGCCTCGGCCCAGCTGTGTAGCTCCTTGCCTGCGCACGGTCCAGTGGCCTGGACAATGATGCCCAACTCCAAAGCGGGCTGGAAGCGCAGCCTAGACCTGTATGGAGAAGTGGGGAGTGGCTTTGGGGAGACCGCCGACTCTCTCCTTTGTATTTTTTGTTTGGCTTTCAAATATCAAGTCTCTACAACCACCCAGAAAATGTATCATTTCTTTTTTTCCTTTCCTTTTCTTTTTTTTTTTTTAAAAGATTGGTTTATTTGAGAGAGAAAGAGAGAGAGAGAGAGAGAATGCACGAGTGGGGGAAAGGGCGAGAATTTTCAAGCAGACTCCTGGCTGAGTGTGGAGCCCCATGTGGGACTACACGAGCGCTCCACATGGGGCTCGATCCCAGCACCCTGAGATCACGACCCAAGCACCCCCAAAACCAAGAGCCAAATGTTTAACTGACTGCGCCACTTAGGTGTCCCTCTTCTTTTTCCTTTCTACCTTCCTTTCTTCCTTCAAAACAAAAAATATTCCAAGAATGAAAGGGAATTAGCTTCTTCACTTTTTAATTATTAGTTTAAAAAAATGACAAATCCCCATACACAGATACTGAGCTGAAAACGTATTACATTTCTGCAGGAAATGAGCCCTTTCTGTAAGACTGCTAACCTCTCTGCCATGGGAGGTATTTGGTGATTTTCTGGAGCAGGGGTATTGTGGGATAGCGACCCTTGTCATCCTATCTTCAACAGCCGGAAACAGAGATTCAACCGGAATGTTCTTCAGAGCCCATCAGCTGTGGGCGGGTCCCGGAGCTGCTCATTACTTTGTTCCCTTCCTTCCACTACAGCAGCTCCTAGTCATGACAACCAGTGGGGATAATTGACGTGAAAACTCAGCCCCAAATGTCCAAGCTTCCCCCAAACAATTGCTGGATTGTTCCGGGACCTGCTGATACAACGAGCCTCCCGCTGAGAAGTTTGGCCCATAATTAGCAAGCAGCAGCTGTCAAGCCCATCAGATGGTTTTAGGTGATGAAGCCAAGGAGACAAAGAAATTTCTTCTTCCTCTCGGGCAGGGAAGACAGTCCCTATTTGAGTGGAGCTGACAGTTATGTAAAGGAAACTAAGTGAATTTGGCTTCCATTTCACACTCCTGCTTTCCAGACGGATACCGAACCTATGAGGCTCATCTCTCAAGCCTGGTTCCCTCACCCCCAGCTGATGGGGCGACAAAGTCTTAATGAAGCTCGGGAAAGGCAAGAAAGGCTGCGGGCTGGAAACCCCATCTGCTCTACGCTTGAATAACCCTTGAAGACCTCTGGGAATTTTCAAAACGGAGTGTGTTTTGCTCTCCCTCGACCCTGAAAGAAAGTTCAAAATGGGATAGTTTTCACCTTGACATTGACTTTTTGTATTTGGGGAAATGTGAAATGATGTCGGATGAAAAAAGAGTTGGTGCTGGATACTTGTGATTCAAATAAAGGTAGATTTTCTTCTGTTGTTTACCTGCATTTAACGGAAATGTCCTGGTGTGAGGGCAAGAGCCACAGATGAGGAGAAACTGGATGGAAGCTGTCTGATTTCTGGGAGCCTCGGCGGTCTCACCTGTACCTGGGAATATTCGTTAGATACTTAGAATCTCATCCAACTCCAAAAATATGTGAGTAGATGGATAGTGTCCTTTTTTTTGTTGTTGTTTAAGATTTTATTTATTTATTTGTCAGAGAGAGAGGACAAGCAGGCTAAGTGGCAGGTAGAGGCAGAGAAAGAAGCAGGCTCTTCCCTGAGCAAGGAGCCCGATGCAGGACTCAATCCCAGGACACTGGGATCATGACCTGAGCCGAAGGCAGCAGCTTAACCGACTGAGCCACCCAGGTGTCCCGATGGATAGTGTCCTTAACCAAATATTGTAACATACATGGTTACGTTCTTGAAGTGGTTTCATATAAAATCTCTCTTTATAAATACACATTAATGTTTATATGCTTATATATATGGATGTGATAAAGCTTTATGGGTACACTGATATATTAGCTATTGTCCTCATATGTCAATACCAGTTAGAAATACATGAGTTCAGCAGTGCCTGGGTAGCTCAGTTGGTTAAGCGTTCGACTTCTGATTTCAGCTCAGATCATGATTGCAGGGTCGTGAGATCTGGCTCCAGGCTGGGCATGGAGCCTGCTTAAGATTCCATCTCTCCCTCTGCCTTCCCCCCTAAAAGAAAAAGAAATACCTGAGCTCAAAATGTGATTCACAGGGGCGCCTGGGTGGCTCAGTGGGTTAAAGCATCTGCCTTCGGCTCAGGTCATGATCCCGGGGTCCTGGGTTTGAGCCCCACATTGGGCTCTTCCCCACTCAGTGGGGAGACTGCTTCCCCCCTTCTCTCTGCCTGCCTCTCTGTCTACTTGTGATCTGTCTGTCAAATAAATAAATAAAATCTTAAAAAAAAATGTGACTCACATGTCTCTGGGTTGAATGAGAATGGGAATGAGTTACTGAGCATTACATACACTGATATCCACAGAGTCATTGTCATTAATATCATTATGCTCATACCTGTGAGAATTATAACACTACAAATGAGTTACCGAAAAAGCAGAAATTCTGTTGACACTTTATGTGTGCTAAAGGAACTGTGATGGGGAACCTCTCAAGAGAGGAAAAGTCCCACTTGCTTTGACTCTCACTGTAAATTTAGTTCTTAAAAAGCCTGCAGCCGGGGCGCCTGGGTGGCTCAGTGAGTTAAAGCCTCTGCCTTCAGCTCCCAGGATCCCAGGGTCCTGGGATCGAGCCCCGCATCGGGCTGTCTGCTCAGTGGGGAGCCTGCTTCCTCCTCTCTCTTCCTGCCTGCCTCTCTGCCTACTTGTGATCTCTCTCTCTGTCAAATAAATAAATAAATGTTTATAAAAAAAAAAGCCTTCAGCCAATTGTGTCATTACAGAATTGGGAGAAAACATGCAGTGCATAATTGTTCATTGTTTATTATACTTTCCAAACCATGCCATCTCTTGGTAGGCTTTAAATTGTAACCAGGTGAAATGAAATCAAACCGCTGGCATCAACAGCACATGGGCACCTGTGGGCTGAATTGAATATGAATATGTATTTGGGAATTTTGTTTCTATTTCCTTCTGTTTCAGATTATCTAATGGCACAAAGTAACAGCTGCTGCATGGCCTCTGGGAGAATGTAGTGAGGCAAAATATCTTATTTATACATCTTATTTAACGTAGAAAATAGCCAATTTGCAGGCTAAAGGAATAAAGTTTTCCTATTTTTAAAAAAAATTTTTTTTTTTAAATTTTTTGAGATAGCAAGCAAGCTAGCACATGTCCATGAGCTGGGGGGTGGGGCAGAGAGAGAATCTTAAGCAGACTCCATGCTCAGCACAGAGCCCTCTGTGGGGCTCGATCTCACGACCCTGAGATCATGACCTGAGCTGAAATCAAGAGTTGGACGCTGAACTAACTGGGCCACCCAGGCGCCCCTAAAGTTTTATTTTTCAATTAGTGCATCTTTTATAATCTAGACTGTTAAGAATTGTAATGCTACTGATGGGATAAGTTAACGTAGCTATTCAGGAAATAAGTCCTTCTATTATTTTTTTCCCCATTATATTCCCGGCTTGTATCACTTGCCTGTGACACATAGAAGACTTTCGGTCAATATTTGTTAAGTAGAGTAATTAAAGAACAAATGAATGAATTTGGGAAGAGTTCTCTGTGAACCTGAGAGTTACATTTTTGTAAACCTGTCCGAGACCAAAAAGATGAAGAACATCTCATCTCTCTGGGGACTGTGGGAAGGAAGTGTTTCCTTGTCAGCTCAACCGAGCCCACAAAGTTGTCAGTCATGGAGGAGATCCAGATTCACTCACTTGGCCTCTCTAGAGACAATCTGCAGGATTGTGCTGGAATCTGGACATCCATCCTGCTTCTCTCTGAACCATGCAATTTAATATCCCTATTGGGACTAAACAATATTTGTTTTTTTTGATCAATTATCTCCAACTGTTTGCTGAATACCCCCCATGCATTGGGCACGGTGCTAAGTTCTAGAAATTCAGAAATGAATGTCATAGGTCATGTACTTCTTTTGGGGAACTCTCAGCTTGTTACAGGAAAAAAAACACATAAAGAGACTCAGGGATGAGCAAAAGATCTAGAACCCAGCTCTGACATTTTCTAGCCACATGGTTGTGACTAAATACTGTTTCAGTTTCTTCAGGAACAAAGTAGGAAGTGGCATACACACGTATTACTAGTAAATGGTATATTTGAACTCTGATCTCTTGGAATTCCAAGTCTTCTGTGTCCTTTCTATTGGGTATAGCTGTTTATTATTATTGTTTTTTAATTAAAAAAAATGTATTTGTTTATTTGAGAGAGTGAGTGAGCGAGACAGCAAGCAGGGGGAGGGGCAGAGGGAGAGGCAGACCCCCTGCTGAGATGGGAGCCCAATGCTGGGCTCAATCCCAGGACCCCAAGATCATGACCTGAGCCGAAGGCAGAGGCTTAACCCACTGAGCCACCCAGGTGTGCCTCTGTTCTGTACAGCTGTTTAAAGCAGAATGCGACGGAAGGATTTTACTACCATGTTTTGGTCCCTTCGGTTCCAGTTGGCTCCCCATCACCTCCTGTGCCCAGAGGACTCCAGGCTGGCTTTTCTGATCATTTCTGCATTTCTGCTTCTTGTTGTTTTATAACAGGATTTCTCTTGTTCTCCTTCTCCGCCTCATTGTAAAAACAGAACATAGTCTTACTTTCCTAGCCTCCTGTATCCGTAGTGAATTTACAGCTTGTTTGACATTTCTGATTCTTTTCCATAGTTCCTGGAAACAAAAGTGAAGGAAGGCTTGTGTGTGTGTGTGTGCATGGTGGGTTTAAAAGTTGGGTGTGAGAATGGGCGCCTTTTGGGCTTGTTTCTTCGTTTGGTCTTCCCCTACGGGTCCAATTTTTTTTTTTAAGATTTTTATTTATTTATTTGACACAGAGAGAGAGATCACAAGTAGGCAAAGAGGCAGGCAGAGAAGGGGAGGCAGACTCCTCACTGCGCAGGGAGCCCAGGACCCTGAGATCACGACCTGAGCTGAAGGCAGACACTTAACGACTGATCTATCCAGGCGCCCCAATCCCATTTTTTTTAAAGCCACAATTGTTGTTGTTATTTTGTACAAAGGAAAACCAGGTATATTGTGGAGAAAAATGAGACGTGAAATAAGTGTCCTGGGGTGAAGAGCATTAGATATATAGAGAGAGAGGAGAAGGACTTATGAAGGAATGGGAGTGAAGACACTGAGAATGTTGCCTTTGAGGAATGAGGTTGATCAATGTGGTAATTAAAAAAAAAAAAAGTCTGCAAATTTCTTGATAGTACTCTCATTGGGAGGCGGGGTCTATGTTCTCTCTCCTGAAATCTGGGTGGGCTTGTGACTCGTTTGTAGCCTGTAGAATACTCCATGATTTCCACGGCTAGGTGGAAAGTGCAATGCAGCTTTCCCTGTGCTAACTGCGACACCCACTGCTGGAGCTCTGAGCTGGCCGGAAGCCCAGGCCACCTGGAGAGGGCACTTGTAAGGACTTGTAAGGTCTCAGTGGACAGCCAACATCAACCACCAAATATAGGAGTGAAGGTGCCTCCAGAAGATTCCATGCCCAGCTGTTGAGTCCACCATAACTGTGGAGTTTTCCCAGTTGAGATTCTAGATATTACTGAGCGGACACAAAACAATTTTCATTGTACTCTGACCAAATTCCTGACCCGCCAAATTTGTGAGCATAAAGAAATGGTTGTTTTCAGCCGTTAAGTTTTGGGGTAATTTGTTATGGAGCAATGGGGCATGGGAATAAGGATGTGGAGAGGGAGGGTGTGACAGCTGGCATGAGGCATTACTCTCCCTTTTCCTTTGGCACCACATATTCGGCCACGGATGGTTTTGCCCTGAATAAACACTGGGGCAAAAAAAGAAAATTGGGGATAAACGTCCATAGAGGCCTTAGCATCAATTTCAAGGGGAAGAAGGCGATAGAGAGGAAGTTCCTGTGGCCAACGGCTCCAGGCAGCCATTTTAGGCAACCCAACACAAATCCAAGGTAAACAAATCGGTGGGTACCTCTACAAAAGTTCCTTTATAAAGAACCAAAGTTTCAGGAATGGCCACTCTATTTTTGTAAACGTGGAGATATTCATCGGTTTCCTGGTCCAGATTTTTCAGAAGGTGTGTTTCTATAGGGACTGTGGGAAGGGTCATTCTCTTGAGAATCTGATAGCAGAGAGGGATGGCACATGGGAAATTAAGTCAGGGATCGTCTGTCCAGGCCGAGTTAGGTCCATGGAACCGAAGCCGAGGGAGCGGCTATCATCCAAACCCGGAGCCGAGCCCTGCTATTGGGTATTGGCGCTCCAGAACTCTCCATCTCGAGGTACATGTTTCTCACAGGGCACCAAGATACCCCGCTGCACAAATAAAGAGACAAGAAGGATTCAGTGCCCACTATCCCCAGCATGAAGTTTTCCCCAGGATATAATTTATAAATTAATCTTTTTTTTTTAAAGCAAGAAAATGATCTCAATGAGGGGAGAAAGGCCTCCAACCCATTAGATTTCTTAGATTGTTCTTATGAATAGAACTGTTTTTCTAATTTCTTCCCTGAGTTTGTGTATGATATATTATTACACCAGAATGTGAAACCAGCCAAATGAGCCCCAGGAAAGAAATGTTGCTCCAAAGTAAATATAGGAACTTGGATAGTGCCATGTGATCAGATATCTTGCAAATAAGACACACAATTAAAAAATCATCGTATATGACATTGGGAGTTACAGATTATATGAGATAGTCCCTCCCCTACGCCGAAGTAGAAATCTGATATACTTATTGAGCCTTGAGAAGAATTCTGGGAAAATGGAAGGGAGGAGTGAGTGATTATGTAGAAACGTGGCAGAAAAGTAGGGTTCGCAGAGGAGCGAAAGCAGATCATAAATCTTGAGTAGAGCGAACGTTCAGCAAACCGTTGCAGCCGCATGAAGGGATATGACATTTGTGGACAGGAGGCAATTCTCAAATGTTAGTTAGCCCCCGTCGAAACAAAACTGCCCGGTTCAATTTGATTAAAGCATGCGTATGTATTTAAAGGGATCTTCTCAAGGAAAGGAAATGCAAAGAGAAATGGCAGTCTCCTTATTTTAAGTGAAACATTAAATTTCCACTCAATGAAAGAATTAAGGATGAGGTGGTATTTTTTCTTTTTTTTTTTTAAACCTTGCTGTACCGTGGCTTTTACTTTGCAAAATGTACAGTTTAAGAGAAGCATGAATACGTTTACCTTTCCATAGCATTAGAAAAATAAGTATAGCGTAGGGAAATGGAAACCTATGAGACAATAAAACAAACTATGAGAATCTTACTGCATGGCTTAGAATAAGTAATTGCCTGGGATTGGAAAAATCGTTTTGGTAAAACCTTTTTATATTGTGATATTATTTTACTTTAAAGAGCCAACTTAGACAACTTGGGATATACACTTAGGTAAAATGTTAGGAAGGGGCTGTCTTCAAATGAAGATCATTTGGTGCAAAAGGATATTCAAAGATTTCCTTAAAAAAACCATTTTCTAAGGGTTTCCTCTGGAGAAAAGTGAATGTAAATCGCTCCCCCCAGTTTTATGGGGAATGATCCGCTTTGTTCTTCGGTTCATGTAGATGGGACCCTACTTCTCTGACATTGAAGATCTTTACATTTTTAGGGACATTGAAGTTTTTTCCTCCTCTGGGGTCTTAAACATGATTGACAGTTGTCCAGCGAAATTGTGAACCCTGGTCTCAAAGGGCCAAAGACTGAAATGGAGTTCATTTCCGACAGTGATTCTATGGCCTGGCGAATTATCTGAGGAAAAACCTGCGTACTGCCATTTATTGAACTAATTAAAAATAAAAACATAGCTTTGAATACAAAGTATATCTCAAAGCATGATACTATTTAGTTTTTTTTTTCTTCCTTATAAAAAATGTAATCTGATCTTTCTCTTTTGAAGGCTTCCAATGCTCAGTAAATTTTGTTAACTGGTTTACTAAGTTTCCCGATTCTGGGATAGTTCACGTTCAGACTTTCTTATAAGGGTTCACCTTGATATCCTTGTGTCTCCTCTGGTCCCAGATTGGGTTTCCTTATTATAGACCATCCAAAACAGTAGGATCAGTGTTGGAAGAGAGCTTAAAGGGTGATCCGGTCTCATCTCTGCCTTCCAGCAAGTATACTGTAAGCCAGTAACTGAAGATGTGCAGCGTATAGAATAAGAGGCGACTGACTTGAGACCATGGGCAGCTAGCGAGGTCTAGATGAGACGAGACAGAATTATACCGCCTCGCTTCACAATCCAGAAATCCAATATTTACCTGTTTCAGTAATAATCATGCTATGGGGAAGAGGGCACAAACCCATAATGCAGATTTCCATCAGAATGATACCTGCTAGAATTACTTTAGGCCAGGGAGTGTGTTTCCAGCAACCTTTGATTGTGGGCCTCCCACTTACCAGCGCTGTGTGCGGAGGTCCTACAGGCCTTCTAGTCACCTTTTATAGGGGTTTTTAAGAGGATGTTTGAGGTAGGAGATATGCCCCAGCAGTCAGGTCTGTCAAGACCTTATATTCCATCTTTTAATATGGCGTTTGAATGGCTTTACTGGTCTTGGAGAAGTGTGTGACCTTGTGTAATAAAACCATGGGCCTTTGAGTAAAGAGACCTCTCTAGTTTTGACTCATTCAGGATGTCTAAGCGGAACACTTTTTCATGAAGATTTCCAGTTGTAACCAAGGAGCCCTGAGCTCGTAAGTAAGGTTTTCCCTAAATATTTGTAAGAAAGAGAGACAACCGTGGGACAGATTGTATCTGGTGCCTTGAGTACTTTTGAAGTCTTGGGTAAGACCGGACATTTTGTAGGCTTTCCTTTGTGGGTCAGGGAAATTTTTAACAAGGCAGGGAGCTAGATAAAAGAGAAACCCCAGCCTCATTGGAGATGAAAAGCCTTCAAACTGGGGCGTGCCAGATTCACTGGAGAATACTGCCTCAAAGGAAATTTTCACTTTCTTTTGAAAAATTCATTATTATAAAGCCCATGGTGTGATTAGGCCAATTATGTGATTACTGAGAAACAACTAAAAATAATAAATGCTTGTCTCCTCAGAGGCATATTAATGTCGGGTGACCTTTTTGGTGGAAATTGTGAGATGCGGTTATCCTCACTTCCTGGATGTCTGACAGGTACAACACAATCCATACCCATCAGTTTCTAACTAGGAAAGCTCCTCTCCAGCTATGGTATGGAGAAGAGTTGAGGTTTAAAAAAAAAAAGAAAATTCTTGGGAACATGGAAAATATTTTACATGTGAACTTCAGAAAAAGATCTATTTTTTTTTTTTTTTTGTTCTGGTTTTGGTTCACCAGAGTGGTCCTGCCCTTTCATAAATGCCAGTTACTTCATTAACCAGCACTGAGCACTGCTTGGACTCTGCTCTGGGCAGGAAGTGCCCCTCCTCACCCCACCCAGGCTAGATCTTATTTTCGTGACCAAATCTTGTGAGATCTTGAGGCACTAAATCCACAGCTTTTACTCACTCAGCCCTGGAAAGAGAGCATCAAAACGAGCACAGTTGAAGGCAGGTGACTGCGGATGAAACGGATCTTTTTCTGTCAAAGACCAGCCAGCTCTGGTCTGGTGATGTTTTTCTGACATTCCCCAGATCTTCTTCCTCAGGTCTAGTGTGGTGCCCTGCTGTGCTTGTCATCAGAATATGGTGTACAGTTTTGCTCTTGAGCCAGAAAAACAAGTAAAATACACCCACCCTACTTACCTAGTCAAAATGCACATTGAGCCTAAAATAGTGGCCTACTTTAAAAAGCAAGAAAAGTTATCTTGCATGGACATGAATGTCATGTCCCACAGAGCAAGGAGAACCTCTGTGATCAGACGTGGCTGACTTAAAGAAATGTCATCCCTCTGCAACCCCTGCCCCCACACTTGCATAAAATAAAGAAGTCAAACATAGGCACAGAGTTTTTAAAATCCAGAAAGGGCCTTTTGATTAAAATATACAAAGGAAGACACGTTGAAATAAGAATAAGGACCTGAAAATGGAAAGACCATTTCCACCAAGAAGTCATCCTGGATTTGGCAAGGGTAGCATTGGATATCTTACCCCTATCATAGCCGGTCTTCTGTTTCATGCTGAATGTTATGGCAGAGCCAAAGAAAATAGATTACGTAGGCCTTGATTTCAAAGGTTCAGGAAGCTCAGATCCCAAAATAGAGAGGGAGGAGAATTGAAGCATTTGCAAAAGTCAGATAACTATCAGACCCAATATATGTAAATGGGTCAAATTTCCCTATCACAACAAGGCTAAGCCTTTTTTCAGACCCTTTGTCCAGAAATACTTTCCTCACAGAACAGAGAAATTCACAGAGAGTTGTGTATACATCAAAAGTTTGTAGCTGCAATCACATTTTAATGTGTCCACTTTTTTTTTTTTTAAAGATTGTATTTATTTATTTGACAGACAGAGATCACAAGTAGGCAGAGAGGCAGGCAGAGAGAGAGAGGAGGAAGCAGCCTCCCTGCTGAGCGGAGAGCCCGATGAGCCTAGAATCATGACCCAAGCTGAAGGTAGAGGCTTTAACCCACTGAGCCACCCAGGCGCCCCTAATGTGTCCACTTTTCAAAAGGAAGTCTATGATGAATCCTTCCTACAGAGAAGGATTATTTTGTCACAGGCAAAACCACCTCTTAGAGATGTGACTTTTGGGTGCTTTTTATGTTCAAAAGGAGGCCCCGCTGTAACAAAGCTTTACTAAGTGGGGAGCTGTTTCTCTGATATGTGGTGATTACTTTCTCTTAAGTCCTTCCATTTAATTTAGTTTAATGCTGGTTTTACTGTTGATTAGGTTTAAGGCACTCAGGAAGATGGAAGTCAGTGGAGGCTATGCCTTGAAGTTGCTTCCAAACGAAAGGAAACATAACATTCAGCTTCTGTGTTTGCTTTATGAATGGATTTCCAGGTCTGTCTGTAACAGCTTCACACACCTTCAGAGACCAGATTTTAATCTATAAGGTATTGAAGATAAGAGGCACACACACGATTCAATCAATAGAACAAATGTATCCTAACATATAGATGAATTCATCTTGTCTAGACCACTGATAACCATAGTGCAATGTACTTTTACGGAATCGAGAAATCAGGACACTTAGTTCAAAAGTCAATAAAAGTCATATCACTGGGAACCTGAAGACACTCATACATATTTCTGAAGCTTGCAATGAAAACTTGCAGCCTGGTGAAGGGTCTTTTGGAAATATTTCCTTATAAAATCAGTGGCCTGTCTGTCATTCCCAAGACAGGGGATAGGATAATGTTGGGGAGCACAGGGAATGGGGCATTCTCTGCTTCGGGGAACCTGAGCGTGACACCAACGTCAGGGACCCAGGCCACTAGAGTCTGTTGGGGATGAAGCAGAAAGCCACCACATACTTAGCCTCAGAAGGGTATGAGACACAGAACTTAGTTCTGGGGCCAAGACCAGAGAGTTCTGGTACTGGGGGAGAGAAGATCCAAATAAACCAGAATGGATAAGTGGAAGCCATTTTTCTTTGCTCACTACAGACTCACATTTGCAACTGAGAGAGCAGTTTTTCCTTTCAAGGAATCCTGGGTAGAATGCATTCTGTTCAATGAAATCTTAAAAAAAAAAAAAAAAAAAAAAGTCAAGATCCCTGTGGTAGGTATCGGTCATTGGTTTCCAGTTACTCAACCTTTTTATAAGTCTTAAGGATCCTATAAACTTTGAAAGTTGTAGTAAAATATTTATAGAGCAAGTCAAAGAAAAGTATAAAACAGTAGTTAGGTGACATTTTGACATGACGAGAATTCCTTTCTACCTCTCTTACTTTTCGATTCGGGAGCGTATAGGTACCTGGCCTGTTGAAATTCCAGCTGCCTTCACCCCATAGACCTGGAGCTCGGTGATTCCCACGGCTGCTATGTTCTTTCACTTTCCTTCTTTCTAGTGTTTACTTTAGAAATCCAGGAGACGATTTTGATGAGAAGTGGCAGTCCCAATTCAGGGTGCCACAGCTGAAACCTCTCAGGTCATTACCCCTTCTGAATTTCCAGGGAAGGGGCATCGGAGCCACGTAACCACTGGGTACGAGAAAGCCTAGAGTAGCAATTGCTGTTGCAGGTTTTTAGGGCAGATATAAAATGGAGGCCTGAGTAGTAAAATCTGCAACCCCAAAGCCCCGAGATGCTCTTTATTCAAGCAGTCATAGGACCCCAGGGGAGCGCCATCTGGAGTAGTCATGTTTTGCCTTTGTGCCTTCGCTCTCCCGAAGCCAAGGCTTAGGGCCCTTCCCTTTCCAGCCAGGGCACGGGGCCTCTGATGATAGGGTGCTGCTCTCCAGCTGCTGCCACCCCACTACACAGCGGGGACTGGCTTTAAGCAAAGGAATCTGGGTTTGTAAACATGCACGGGCAGGAAAACGCTATCGCATATAAATGCGTGCAAAATTCTTCCAGGAAAAACATGTGAGTGTTTTGGAAGTCATAAGGGATTTCCTAAATAACGATGGTGCATGGCAGCCAAGAGGTTTTTGCTCAAAGAAAGTCCAAGATCATAACTGAAAGTGTGTTATGAGGCAAGAAAAGGTCAAGAACCCTCGAGCAAAAATAATGTCTTGTTTGGTCCTGCCACCATAACTCTAGGGGTGAAATTAAGTTCATGTCCCTTTATGCAAAAGTACGCTTCTAGAGTAAGGAGGCAGGTGCTTCAATGGATATGTCCGAAGGAATGCATCTGAATAAACTGGACTTCAAATTAGCCCATGGTGAAGACCCTAATCCTATGACATGCGCTGGCTAAAATTTCTTTTTGTTGTTGCTTCAGCCATTTTTAAAAAAAAATTCTTTGTTCAACCCCACTTACCCCCTAGATTTTTTCTTTTAAAGATTTTATTCATTTTTCATTTGAGAGAGGGAGAGAGAACAGGAGCAGGGGGAGGATCAAAGGGAGATGGAGAAGCAGGGAGCCCGATGCGGGGCTCGATCCTGGGACCCTGGGATCGTGACCTGGCAGACGCTTAACTGACTGAGCCACCAAGTGCCCCTCTCCCTAGCGTTTTAAGAGTTTTTATTTTTATTTTTATTTATTTGACAGACAGAGAGCACAAGTAGGCAGAGAGGCAGACAGAGAGAGAGGAGGAAGCAGGCCCCCTGCTGAGCAGAGAGCCCGATGTTGGACTCGATCCCAGGACCCCGGGATCATGACCTGAGCCGAAGGCAGAGGCCTTAACCCATTGAGCCACCAAGGCGCCCCCCCCCCCACTAGAGTTTTAAAAACCATTTTCCCCCTAGACTGTGCTACACACCCCTCCTCTGAGGTTTTGTATATATTACTATTGAAAATATACCTATTTAACTCTGTAATTAGTTATTTTCTGAGTTTATGCCCCACAAAGGAATGTATCCTGGCTCAGAGTAAAAGTGTGCAAAAGAGTGTGTTGGGTGAATGACCTTAAGATGTACTTTGTGAACCATGCAAAAAAATGTGCCTAATATTTTGGATTTCTATGTTGTTTCATACCAAAGTAGTGTCAGCCGATGTGATCACCTATATTCACCAGCTCTGTTTTCAAATGGTTTTTGGTTGACTTTAAGAATCAAATGCACCTTCTTGGTATAAAGATTTATAACCACTGAGACTATTTTAAAAGAATGTGCTCTTGGCTCTGGAGGCAATCCCAAAGGAGGAATTTCCAAAATATTTTGAGCCATGACTGTATCATTGTGTAGTGATGCCCAGTGGAAAAATATTTTTTAAAGCAATAGAACCATTCTGTAAGTGTTACTCAGAGTTACTAGCGGCCGAGAAATCAGCTCGCTGTTGGGGCCGACTTGCTTTGCTTGGGGGAAAATGGACAGAATTTCAATTTGTCCACGAACCATCATTTGTGTAATGAGAGCCATTGTTAATCTGATGTGTTTGATTTACTATAAATCATGTCTGGCTTTAGCAGGGCACTGTCCTGTGGCTTCTCTGAATATGGATTTAGATTTTGGTAATTGTCTCTAAAATTGTTTGAGGGAGACATACTGGCATGTGTGTGTGTGAGTATGCATTGGTTCTGAATGCACGTTCGTTTTGTCAAGTTGTTCGTTTGAGGGCATTGCAAAACCCGGAAGGGAGCCTGACCCCCTCTTCATTTCACACTGGGGAAGACTGGGAAGAGAAATTGAACCAGATTTGGTTAGGGCTCGCTGGGTCAGAGCCCCAGGTGTGGCGTTATTAAGACCTGTAGATGGAAATAAACCATTCATTATTGTGGTTGGTGTTTGGGGCCATAGAAGGTTCCCCTTAAAGGAGTGGGCTTAAAGTTTGCTCTTGTAGGAAGGGGAAGCTCCCTTATCAGTCATCTTGGGGTGAAGGAGGCAGGGCCGGCACTGAGAGCTGTACTGGGTTTGTGAGGCCAGTACTGGGTTTGGGGGTATGAAAGAGATCTGGGGATTTGTTGAGAAGAGGCTGAGCCCAGCGCTCACGGGAAAGTTAACCAAGAAGGATAGGGAGTGTCTGAGGTTGCCTTTGGAGCTTTGAACCCCTAGAGCAGCCACTTTTAATAAGTATGTATTTGTTTCTCTGAGCACAGTTGTGTCCACACTGACTCCTCAGTAAAATTTTATTAAACAATCCGACTGTTCCTCACTGTGCTTTGGGGAATCACAGGCAGAGTTGGTGCCTGTACTTGACTCATGGTAGGGAAGGCAGAGAGGCCTGGAAGAAGCCTTCTCTTTACACACAAATCTTCACTTCAAGCTCAAGGTGTCCCTCAATCAGAGTCCACTTTGGCTAGCGTTTGGGGGGTGACTACTCTACCTCAGCCAACACTCCCAACCAGCTCCTCAGTGGGCATTGTGGGTCATTATGCTTCATTCCTCAACTCTGGGGCTCTCACTTCCTCTCGATCTATTGGGGAGCCTCTCCCATGGGCCTTCCGGTATCGGTGGGTGTCTTCAACCTTGCTGGTCTGCACTCGGGGCCCCGCCCCCATCACTCATTGTTCTGTCTCTTCCTGTCTTCAGCCTTCCTATTGAAGTCTCACCCGTTGGGTGCCTGGGTGGCTCCATCAGTTAAGCATGTATGTACCTTCCACTCAGGTCATGACCCCCGGGTCCTGGGATCGAGCCCAGTATAGGGCTCCCTGCTCAGGGGGAAACCTGCTTCTCCCTCTCCCTATGCCTGGCGCTCCCTCTGCTTGCGCTCTTGCTCTCTCTGTCAAATAAATAAATAAAATCCTAGAAAAGAAATAAAGTCTCCCCCATTCCATTCTGTTTTTTCCTTTACCCATCGTACTGGTTGGAGTCGAAGGTTCAGCTTCATTTGCTTTTGGGAGGTTGAGGGTGAAAGACAGCAAGTTCCCAGTCTGGGCCGTGTAGATGACCCCCTGACTTTTCCACCGGCTGAGGACAACTGCTTCCTAGGGAAACTCTTGAGTGTGATTAAACTGAGTCTTTTTTGTCCACGTTAAGCTGTATTACAAAAGCCTCCCTAGGGTGACCATCAACAAGGAAAAATGCTTGCTTCCCACGGTACTGCCACGAACACAGAAGTCTCTTCAAGTTGGTAACTGTTGGATTTAAAAAAAAATCTCCACAAAACTCATGAGGTGCTTCATAAATATTATCTGGCACATTCCATGTCTCTGGATCTCCCAGGTACCTGGCAGAGTTGAGGAGTTTTGGCGAGGCAGTTTCCCTCTCCCCGCACCTGCCCCCCGAACCCCCGTGCCCCTCGCTGGGGCTCAGGAAACCAACTTGACACAATAAGGTTACATTTTTGGTAGAACTGCGTGGGAAGTGTCATCAGCAACTTTTCAGTGTACAGATTCCCAAACAGGGAGCAGTTTCTGTGGCATTATTTAAGATTTTATTTATCTGAGGGAGAGAGAGAGTATGAGAGAGAGCACGGGACGGGAGAGGGTCAGAGGGAGAAGCAGACTCCCCACTGAGCAGAGAGCCCGTTGCGGGACTTGATCCCAGGACTCAGGGATCGTGACCTGAGCCGAAGGCAGTCACTTAACCAACTGAGCCACCCAGTTTCTGTAGCATCTTATTAGTTTGGTTGCATTACCAAATCAGAAAATGGTCTGGCCCACTTAAACTGATTCTTCAAAAATAAAGGACAATTCACAGACATTTTCACTTTGTAAGAAACTCTTTGGAAACACCATGTCCTAGGAAGGGATTAGGATTGCCTGGTTCCGGCTGGCCAGCCTGTCGCTGAAGAGCTGAAAGGAGCACTTGAGTGTCCTACGTATATGATGGGCAGGACGGAGGCCCCCGTTAATGGTGACGCCACGTTCACGGCCTTCTTATGTTCCTATGTCCTGATTGCCAGGAACTCCAACTTCATAAAAATATTTCTTGCCCTTAAACTACCCATTAACCTTTCTGACAACTCAACAAGAAGTTATAGCACCCACAGAGCACTCTAGCCTGCTGTCCTCAGTCTGTCTGGGTGTGGAGATAATGATTTTACCCCTCCATTGGCGCCTTTTATTGCGGCCATAATTATGCATCTGTTCAGTTGCACCTGCCCTAGTAGCCAGGATTGAGAACCCAAAAAAGAAGGTCGAGTTTATCAGACCTGCGTGAGGTGGACATTGCAAGTGACGTGGCGACCTTGTGTGTGGGACCCAAAGTCTCCAGGTTCTGAGTCTGTTCTGATTCCCTTTATCCTCGGCCTCATTCTCTCAGGTTCAACTTTTAGGAGAGTGCCATTTGCATAGGTCAAAAATAACCCCAGTTCAGCAATTTCCTCGGGCTCGACCCAATAGGTTTTGTTCTCAGTTCACCTAGATCACAAGTCCCAGGTCAAAGGCAGTGAATGAGGAGAATAAGACCTAAGGGAGAGAAACCTCAGAGTTCGGCATAGTATGTTCATTGCGAAGGCTCTATGGTTTTTGTACACTTTGGCCCTAATGTTATATGCACATGGCTTTTGAACGGTTTCCACTTCTTGGGTTGAGACGTTTAAGGTAATGAGTTCGTATGGTTTCATGTCATGAAAGTGCCTCAAAATAGTTTCCCTGGTATTTTCATTAAGTTATGAGGGATAAGAGGGCTGTGTTTACAAAAGAAATGTTTGCGGTCTTAAAAGGCATGTGGGACCCTGCTAATAACAAAGGATGACTGTAGTCAGGAAGACTTGTTTGAATTAGTAGCAGGTGGATTTCGAGACAGCAAAAGTCATGGCTTGTCCCGCTCTTCAGTGATGGATAAGGGAAATGAGAAAGGAAGAATTAGCATTGCCTCCCTACCCTGTGACCCAGCTTTCCATGTATTTTATCTTTCCATCATCATAAAGATCCAGTGGGACAGGCATTGTTATCACCGTAAGGGACAGATGGTCTGAGCAGTGTTTAAAAAAAAAAAAAAAAGTGTCAAGGTCCAGGGGTGTCTGGCTGGCTCAGTTGGTAGAGCATCGGACTCTTGATTTCGGTTCAGGTCATGATATGGGGGCGGGGTGGGGTGGGGTTGGTTGGGATCCTGCCTGTGACAGGCTCTGTGCTCAGCAGAGAGCCTGCTGCAGATTCTTTCCCTCTGTCCCTTCCCTTGCTCTCTCTCTCTCTCTCTCAAATGAGTAAATAAATCTTTTTTTTTTTTTTTTTTAAGTGTCAAGGTCCACATCCGTAGATGTTGGCAGAGCCAGAATTTAAACCCAGGTCAATCTTATTCAAAGCCTCACCATTACCTTATGCCTAGAGTGTTCTAGGCTGCTTCTGGGTTGATGCCTTTGGTTCCAGCACACTCAGAAGTGTCCCAGTTGGGGACTATGCATACTGCTAGCACTTCCCTACCTCATTGGTCCTCTCAACACGGATTCAAGGGGGTCTCCTTCCTTAAAAACCCCATGTTTTGGGGTTGCATTAACATTTTTGCCTCTACACTGCTCCAGGCATTCTGCCTTTAGGGGCTGCTACCCCCAGGAGGGCTTAGAACTCAGAGTCAAGGAAGTATATTCTTTCAGTAGTGTCTCTGATGATTGTGTTAGCTGCATGTTCTTGTCAGAAATCCAGGATAACAAGGATTTCTAAATCACTTTTGTACAAGACAAAATGGAAGGGTGTTGGAACCTTAACTGTCAAATTGTTTTTGGGTCATGTGATTGCTCTAGGTTGATGAGCCATTAAAATAAGTGACAATCACACCAGGCACTTGAGAGGAGGTTGGGAGACAGGGAACAAACAGTTTCGATGCTGGCTTTTACGGGTGCGCTGGTTGTCAGAGTGATTGTTTCAATCAGCGCCCATGGTGAAGGTCATGGATAAACACCACTTTCGCAGGTACACGCAATTACTAAACTTGGAAATAATGAAGACTGATGTGGTAATTTAATACATATTAATCTGTTTGCTTACTTGTTCTGCACCTGTCACAGCCTATAAACCCCAGCAACCTAGAAGCTGCTAAATCGACTCTGTTGCTGGACACACAAAATAGAGAAATGTCAAGGAGAAATCATGGAAACTTCGCTTGTCCCTGGACGGGAAATGGATCCACTGTAGCTCACGTGGCTTATCTCTCCATTCTGTTTGAGCTTGAATCAGACACATGCACAGAATTTCCACCAGAAGGGAGAACAAATGTATATAAGGCAGCATTCATGGCATATTGTTGGCCATTTGCTCCTTGAATCATTGGGAGGTTCCAATAGATTCTATTCAATTCAGTCACTGAGTACAGGGTTTAGCATAGGAGGGGTTCAATGAACATTTGAATGGGAAACATCTGCTGAGTTCCTGTCCCTGTATGAATCAGAAAAAGTGTGAGTAAGTACTCACACTGTTTTTCTGGAGATGATGGAGATATTTATATGAAATCATTAGACCTAAGGCATTTGGAAAGCCAAACTAGAAAGGTTACAACAAAGTGAACCGAAGGTAATCACCAGCGGAGTTTGTTACCGCAGACCCCCAAATGGTCATAGCTGTCCAGCCGGCTGCATTCTGGGAAGCCCGTGTTTATGGGTCTGAGCTGCAGAGCAGAAAGGGCATGGACAGGGGAGTCTGGGGGACCTGCAGGGAGTAGCTGAAGCACTCTTCAGCCGGCTGCTTTTCTCCTGTCAGCAGTAAGGCTAACCTTTGGGGACTGTCTGTAGAGATTCGCAAAAAGGTAAGCAAGGCTGTGTGCGATGCATGGCACGAAGCAGGACTCAACGCGTGGTGGTCATTCGGTCCTTGCGGAGGACGTTGGACTTGACATGGGTCTCGGTGACTCTTCGGAGCTCCAGTACATGGTGAGAAAGGATAAAGGCATCTTCCATGCTGGTGTGGAGCTCTTACTCATTCATCATCATGGCCATGTAGTTTTGCATTATAGGAATCTTCTACAGTCTGTTTAGGTTTGTTTACATTGTTTCCACTTTCTGGCCCCTGTGAGCAGTATGATGCACGAGTTTCCTATGGGGCGGCCACAGCAAACTGGAGGGCTGTGAATAACAGACATTTACTCTTTCACAGTTCTACAGGGAAGTCCGAAATCAAGGTGTCTGGCAAGACCATGCGCTCTCTGAAGGCTCCCAGGGAGGACATATTCCACAACCTTCTTGTAGCTTCTGGTAGTAACATCAGTGGTCCCCAGTGTTCCTTAGTTTGCAGACTCATTCCCCTTTGTCTCTGCCCCCACTGTCCCATGGGAATCTCCCTGCGTGGATCTCTGTAGCTTTTCCTCTTTTTTCATAAGGACACCAGTCATACTGAATTGCAGGGTGACTTCACCCCAACTTAAATAATGGTGTTTGCAACTACCTTACTTCCAAGTAAAGTCACATTCTTATTCTTTAGAGAGAGCGAGAGAGCAAGACAGCATGAGCACGGGGAGGGAAGGGGCAGAAGGAGAGGGAGAGAGAGAATCCCATGCAGGCTCCACGTTCATTGCGGAGTCCGACGTGGAGCTCGATCTCATGACCCTGAGATCATGACCTGAGCTGAAATCAGAAGTCAGACACTTAACTGACTGAGCCACTCAGGTGTCCCCAAATAAGTCACATTGTGAAGCTCTGGGGAGGACCTGAATTTGAGGGGAGCACTGTTCGACCCAGTCTATATAGTTACGAGCATTCCCACACCTGCCTCCTGGTGTACCTGCACCAGGCGCTTGACCCTTCCGTGCAGATGTTCCTCTAGCCAGACAACCGGGTCCTAAAGTCTGTGCATCGTCACCTTCCGAACATTCAGCCAGATCGCTCTTCCAGTCAGTTTTGCCAAATCACTTTCCCACAAGGAGTGTGTCAGAGCTCCTGTTATGGTCAGAGCTAAAAGAAATGCCCCTAAACTTGTGTTTGTAAAGCGGGACGGAGGTATGGGTTTATTTGCATGTCCCTGATTAATACTCTCCTTTGCTTTTTTCTTCGTAAAATACCTACACGTGTCTTTCCCCCATTTGCTTCTTGGGTGGTTTATTTTATCCTCAACTTTTCTGGACAAACTCTTTCCTGGTTGCATAATTTTGTGAGCGTTTTCTTCTAGTCTGCCGCTTGGTTTTTATCTCGATGAGGTCTCTGATGAAAAGAAGCTCTTAATGTTAATGTACTGACCCTTAATAGTCCTTGCCTTTAAAGTTGGGTATTTTTGGCCTTAAGAGCCCCCTCCTTCTACTTTGAAGCCGCAGAGAGCTTTCCCTCTATTTTCTCCTGAAATGTTGAAGTCTATTTTTCACATTTAAGTCTGTAGCCCACCAGGAAGTGATTTTTGTAGAAAGTGTGAAATTGGGATGCAATTGACAATTTCCCCCCTGTATGGATGATCAGTCAGCTTTACACCGCTTTTCCCGGTGATCTTCAGTGTCGGTGCCGTCATCTTAATGAGCGCGTGCGTACTTAACTCATGTAAGTCCGCTTGGGTTCTCTCATCATTTGTCTTCCCATCGGTCCTTTGAGTTGTCTCCAAATTTTTGCTCTTATAATGATTGTGTGTGGCTCCCAATTCGGCATGTACGTACTTGGTACAGCCCTGCTATTTATTTCCTTAAAATGAATATCTAGATGTGATTTTGCCCTATCAGAGAGGTATTTAATCAGGTATGGACACCTTGCTCACCGTGCTGCCATGTCTATGTTCTTACCACGCTCAGGACCCAACTCCCTGCACCAGGCCAGCAGCCCCTGTGTGCGCAACCTCCTCACCTCTCTCTCGGGGCCTCCATAGATGAGCTGTGGAAGGAAGGAAAGGGACGACAAACAAGAAGAATTTAGGTGTCTTTACTATTTTTATTATTATTATTATTGCTATTATTATTTGTCTTTATTATTTTGGTGATAAATTGAGAAATCACTCTCACAAAGGCTGTACCAATTCCATCGCCTTCTACCACCTGTGTGTGAGGGGCCCAGGTGACTGAGGAGCAGCTCCAGAAGGCCAAGGCTGTATCCCTCACACATTCCCTGGCCTGTCGCTGATATTCAGTATGGATTTGTCAAATGAATGACTTTACCTCTCATTTTCTTGAGCTAGATTTTATCATTCATGGAAAAAAAAAAAGTCCACTTTGTCCATCTGTTGTCAAGATGGCGCCATCTCTAGACAAGGCAACACTCCACGGTGAGGCGGAGCAGAGCCCAGAGTCTGTGATATCCATGGGCTTCTGCCAAACCTTTTCTTGGACAGCGCCCTTTCCATGGCCCAGCATGCCTCTCTGTGAACTGTTTCTCCCGTGATTTCCAACACCCCAAATCAGAGCCCGTCTTCCCAGGTTTTCTGCTTCCCAAGTAAAACGTAAGATCCAAGTGTGCCCAGCATGTAACTGGTGACGTGATTATCCAACCAGAACCAGATCTCCTTTACGCCATTGTGGGTGAGGACCTAAGCCACAGACTCGAACAGATGTGGGTTAAATGCTGGCTCCACAGTTTGGTAGCTAAGGAACCTTGGGGAGTTGCCTCTCTCCCACCTTCGACCACAGTTTCCACATTTGTGTAATGTGGATAATAATGCCTGGCATGTAACAATAACAACATAGACAGCTTGTTACGCATAACAGCTAGGAGCCTGATAAGAACGTCATAGGCTTCACGGAGCCTCAGATGGTCTGTTTGCATCAGATTTCTTTACTGACTCAGTGGAAATGGAAATGTACTTCCAGGGGCGCAGAAGTTAAAAAAAAAAAAAAAAAAAAAAAGAGATTCCTCTTTAATTTGGTTGAACAAACTGCCTCTTAAAGTTGTTGTTGCTGTTATTGTGGTCTTTGATCCCCATACGTTTCTCCTGCCTTGCCCAGGAGTGGTGTACCAGGGGGCCAGTAATGACTTCATAAAGACAAGTGTTAGGATGGAGAGCAGGAGCTAACTCACTAATAAGCTTCCCCCCACCCCCAGGCAGGCTGCGCCCCTTCAAAGCCCCAAATCATCCGCAGTCCATCTCCCCCTCCTCTGTGGTTTTGCCTTAAAGCACGGTTCATCAAAAGCCATTATCCGGGACTTCCTGACACACAGCTAGATGATAATAAGCTACAGAGAATATAAACGAACCCAAAGACATCGCTCATTAAAGCTGAAACGGAACATAAGAAGAAATCAAGCTAATAAAAGGGTCTCCTTGTATAGTAAAATAGATGCTCTAAGAAGTTGGAGGAGATTTTGTGAGCTGTAATATCCTTAGGAGGAATTTTTTTTAAGTGTTTTTTTTTTTTTTTTTTTTTTTCAAAAACAATCTTTCATGTCTGACGAAAAGAAATAAAAATTCTCTTTCAATGTGACCCAGCAGAGATGAGGGACTCATTAGCAATGTCATCTTCTCCTCTGCCTCAGACTGAATGTGATAATTAGAATAAGAAACCAATTTTTTTTTTTTTCATTAGTGGAGAAGTGATAGGACTTCTAGGAACTTGGGGTAGTTGCAGTTCTGCGGACTTGGGAGACCGAAAACTCATTTTGCTGATCAAAGCCTCACTGAGCTTTTCCTCCACAGCTAGGATGACGATGATGAGCCCTTCCTAGAAGTATAAAAATTAACAATACTTGGCATCGTGTCGGTCTTGAAGCCTCTCAAAAGTTCTTCAGGACTAGCCCTGCTCCTTGCTCTCTTCACACTCTGTGTGGAGGCAGGAGACTTGGCTGGAGGCTTGGAGGGCAAGGAGGAGGAGGGAATGGCAGGCAGAAGAGTTCCGAGAACCCTTTTCTGTGCTCTTAGGTCTTCTCTAGGCTACTTGTCTGCGGCGGCGGCCCCTTTTCCTGGATTGTTCTGGAAGTGTCCCCTTCTCCCTCTATGATGCAGAGCACTTGAATGCTTTCCTACTAGGATTTTCAGGTGCCTCGAAGGCCAGGGCCCCAAGGCAGTGAGTGATTGTAGGGATCAGCTACCGCCTCTAGGATTAAGGCACCAAAAGCAAGGATTTAAGATTATGAACACACGGAAGCTTAAACATGGGCCTGGCGGGGCCGGTGTCTCTGAGTGCGGAGGAGGGATCCGAGGGGCTGAGACCTGACCTGCTGGGGAGGAGGCATCATCCAGCCGATGCTGGTGTCTCTGGCGCTGGGCTATGATGGAGATCCTTCCGCGTGTTGCAAAAACCTGTCAGCTGGGTTCAGCGGCTACTGCGGGAAGGAACTGCCTGGGCAGGGGTGAAGTGGGGTTGCCGGGGTGAGGCTCCCAAGAGCAGGAGACAGGCAGGGAGGAATGAGTCCCCTTCCCCCCCGCCCCCACCCTGCAGTCTCCTGCCTCAGTCCCCTGGTGGAGGAACCCGAGGCTCACTCTGACTAGCTCGAGCATCCCCAGCTGCGGATTCCATCCCACCCTGTCCCAGCACTCGGAATACGCACGTCCGAACTCTACAGGATATTGGATCATCCACTCTCACCGCGCACTTTTATTCTGTTCCCACCCCCTGGTCCACCTCCAGCCCGCCCTGCGCACCATCATCTTCCCAACTGCGCCCCTTGCTCCTTCCAGGATGTCCTCCTCCTTCTCCCAGCCCCACACACTTCTCCTTAGTTTTAGAATTTATTTCCTCCTTCATTAATCTGTTTGGGATTAAGGGAGAAAAGATAGAAGCCTTCTCTCCAGAAAAATACACGAAGTCACTACGTTTGCGTGCAGTTCTGGAGACCCGGTCCACGCCCCGCAAAGGCCGCCAAGCCTCTCGGGGCCGCCGAGCCTCTGGGAGCCGCCATGCCTCTGGGGGCCAGGCATGCTCAGATTAGGATGTCCCTCCGGAGCCTCAGGACAGGAGAGGTCTCCCCTCTCCGCAGAGCCTGCCTCCAACCACCAGCTACTCCTGCCCTTCTTTGTGCTTTGTGTCACACACCGTTTGCCCCTTGACTCTGTTAGAGTATATTGGGTGGATTTTACTAATAGTTTTGTGCATTGATGTTCCAGCTCCTCGAGCTCCTGTAACCCTCGGTGTCCTTCCTTGCCTCCCGCCGCCTCTCCTCCCTCCCTTTCTCTCTGATTCACACAGGATTTGCTTTCCCAAGAAGTACCAATAAGTAAGACATAGTTAAGGACATGATGTAAGTTTTAGTACCTTCTTGCAAGTGATACAACTACGTTCGTTTGAAAATAGTCCACGATTTCTCCTTTTTGCTAATCACATAGGCACGTCTCCTGATTCACAGTATTTCAGAGAAGCTTGAAGTGGTGGTATTTGTCATCAAGGGTGCTGTGTCTTTTTCTCAGTCTCCCAATGATGAATGAGAAGTTTGTTTCTGAGTCAAGGGAGTGGCGTCCAGCAGGGGCAGCAAAGCCTTGCCGTGCTACGCTTTGTTCTCGCATCTCCGGTACGCTGGGGGGTCCCCTCCCTCCCTCCCACCCTCCCTTCTTTCCTTCCTTCCTCTCTTTCTCTTTCTTTTTTCAGATTTTTATTCATGTATTGGAGAGAGACAGAGAGAGCTTGAGTGGGGGGAGGGGCAGAGGCAGAGGGAGAAGCAGGCTCCCCACTTAGCAGGGAGCCTGATGCAGGGCTCAACCCAGCTAGAGCTGAAGGCAGATGCTGAACGGACTGAGTCACCCAGACACCCCTGCTCTGGGTGTTTCCTGAGGCCAAGGCGGGGGGGGGGGCTGTCTTACCCTGAAGCCCCGTTCTGGGCTCTGCCCCAACCCCCCAGCTACTCTACTTGTCTCAGCTCCCCAGGTTATTCTAAGTAACAAAATGGCACTGTCCCAGCAGACAGAGGAGCGGTGCGAGGGAAGACGGCCCCTCTGAACAGAGTCCCTCGGCAGGCAGACTGCCTGGAAGACTCAGAGGGAGGGGACTGGACCATTGCAGCCATCTCGGTGTAGTTCAAAGGCAGCACAGGGAACACCTGGCTCCTTCTATTTCCTTCCGTTGGGTGCCGGTGGTCTGTCCCTGCCACGGAAACCTAGCTGGCCTCTAACTCTGGAGGAACTGGCTGTGTGAAGGGACAGAGAAGGGAGGGGGGGGGGGAGAAAGGGAATATTTAAAGCCCGCTTCCTCTGCTGGTGCCAGATCTTTAGGTCTGAGCGATGGAGACTTCTAAGCGCTCTTGGCATTCTTCAGGAGTCTTTTGAAAATCCCACCACACCCATCCACGCTAGGTGGGAAACACCTGTGCTCAGCCCCCCTCACCAGCTACATGGAACTGTGCTGGTTGCCTTTGTCCCCAGCCCTTCTGCTGGCCCTCTGCATCTGGCCCATCTCACTGCAGATCCCCCCCCCCCATCCCACCCCCGTAAGGACGGGGCTCTGCTAGTTGCCTTGTCATCCCTCTGCATCATGGCCATGACAGAGACATGATGGTCTCATAACCATCTGGCTTCAGGCCTGTGGACTGGCCTCTGCCTCTCAGCATTGGGGTCTTGACACTTTATAGATGTGAAACTGATCTCCTTCACAATAATTCCAAGTATGTTTCCTATTTCATCGTAAGGTTTCCTGAGACTCAGAGAGGTTAAGTATCTTGCCCAAGATCACACAGCCAGTAAGTGGTAAAACTAGGCTTCTAATGCTTGACAGTTTACCCCCAAGTCAGTGCTCTGTCTCCTTTGCAGAAGATGGCAATTACATGAACCCTTGTTACGACTTCCCCTTTCTCCCAGTCTCTCACCCATGGATGAAATTAGTGAAGGACGCACTCCTTCCTGCTGATTGAATTCAGCCTCACAGTACTCCAGGACGTCAGTACCAACTGAGTGCAGGTGACACCGGAGCTGAAATTTACTAACCCTTCTCGCCATGCATCCTGTTTCAGATGTAGAGGAATGACCCCACTGTGTTAATGAGCCAGGAAGCAGAGGCTACTGCTCATCAGTACTTTCTTTCTCCCATATACCTTTTTAAAGATTTATTTATTTATGTGAGGGGGGAGAGGGGGAGGGAGAGAAGGAATCTCCAGCAGACTCCCTGCTGAGTGCTCAGCTGGTGTGGGATTCGATCCCAAGATCCTGAAATCATGACCTTAGCCGAAATCAAAAGTCGAAGGCCCAACTGACTGAGCCCCCCGCCGCCCCTCACGCCCGGGTGCCCTCTCCCATATTTTAAGGCATGAATCCTTTCGGGTAGGATTTGAGGCTTGTTCTGTACTCTAGGTCAAAGCGGAGGAACTTGGGGAGAGGGAGATAGCTGGCAAAGGGAACAAGGTGACCACAAAGGAGAATGTTCCCCTGGCTCCCCAAGCAGGATCTTTCCCAGGATGCCCAAAGAAAGCCGTGATGTCTTCAGCTCTCCGTCTCTGGGCAGCCCAGGTTCCCTCCAGTGAAACCTGACGCCAATCAGACGGCCACCTCAAGCTAGAAAGGAAAGAGGAAAAGCAGACTGTGGCAAAGACCGATGACCGGCCCCTGCTACTAAACATGCCTGTTGGCTGTGGATTCTGAGCAAGGTATTGTAGACATCCTGGCGCCGCCCTCTAAGGATTTCTGGGGTTGCCCTCCTTCAGGGCACATGTCTGCAGAGGTAGAGGCCTGGGGAGCCCAGCTGCTTCCTGTCCCTCTCCTGCTCCCCCGGCTGGTGTCTGGGTGCCGTGCCAGTGAAGTCCTGGTGTGATGCACGCGGCATCTGTGACAAGACTGTACGTAGAGCAAAGCAAACACAGCCCTGGTGTGTGGGGCTCAGCCAAGGGAAACAATGCGCTGGGGCTGGGCTGCTCGCCGGAGCTGGAACCCGGGAACCGCGGTCCTTAACCCAGAGAGAATTAAGGAGAGAAGTAGCAGCAGACCCCCGTATTCAGGAGCTCATTTCACAGAGAGGTCACTGGAAGGCCTTGGCATTTTGGGAAATGTCACCCAACGCCAGTTAGCAGAGGAAGCCTGTCTCAAGAGCTGAGATGCGTGAATCAGGGAGGCTCAGCGGACAGCGCCCGAGGGGCCCGACCACGGCTCGGGCTGTGATTGGTTAATGTGGTCGGGACCTGCTGCCTTGAGTTTCCAGGTGCAAAAAGGGGGGTAATCCCAGAAACGGGGCTGTGTGGCTTCTCAAAGCCAATTTGGTGCAGAGACAGAACCGCGGGATTCAGTAAGTTGGAGACCAGGGCGTTTCAGCATTCCTGAGGAGTCACGCGTCAGGACGCGCGTTCGAAGGAGCCCGATGGACTCTGTCACCTGCCCTTGTGATTAGATCTGGGTTATTTATAGTCCACTGTTTGCTTTACAAGCCCTTGATCAAGTGATCAGGCCGGCAGTTTGCAAATGTGCGTGGCAGGATGTGTGTGTCTGGGTTGGGGGAGGGGTTCATCATTTCGCTCATTTTGTGATTCTCCGGGAAGCTAGATTTTTAAAATAAATACCTCAAATTCCCTGTGTTTTCCAGTTCTCGGGGAGGGGTTTGCTTGCTCACTTAACTCATATTTTTGGTGCCCGCTTAGATAGAACTCTGGAGGATGAACATGGTCCGTAGAAGCCCAGAAAAGGCAGAAAGGAGGGGATGGGCAAGTCCCCCCGCCACACCACTTTGAGCAAGGAGGGTCGTGTGACATGTGCTGCCGACAGTGAGCTCCTCTGTCTGCTAGGACAGTGCCATTTTGTTACTTAGAATGACCTTAAAGACATTCTGCGATCACTCCCTTTGCTTTGCTTTTGTTGTTGTGTTTTAAGTAGGCTTATTGTCCTGCATGAACTCACCAGCCAGAGATCAAGACTTGAGTTGAGATCAAGATCAAGATTAATTCCCTGAGCCACCCAGGCACCGATTCCCTTTACTTTGAATGAAAGTCATTTGTTAGTTTATAGGCCCTTAAGGAAAGAAGACTGTAGGGACACCGTATCAGGAATTTGTTGTGACGTCTCCGAGTTTCCCTCATTAGCTTCTTAGCTGTGTATGTTTTAATAGGATTCCTAACTTTTCTGGGTGTTAGTTGGCTCATCAATACACACACACACACACACGCGCACACACACACAGATAAATATACTCACGTACATGTATGTATATGTAAGCGTGCATACACCTATATTCATATCACTTACACATAAAAGCCAATTGCAATCATTATTATGGGAAACCATTGACTGAATTTGTGTACTGATTAGAAATAAAGGATTAAAAAATTTGCTCGTGCATTACCAGTGTTTGTTGGGAATTGAGACTATGGTTGATTGTGGTTAATAACAGAAGTGCAAGTTTCTGACAATCAACATTTCTGAATATTCTTTTTTTTTTTTTTAAGATTTTATTTATTTATTTACAGATAGAGGTCACAAGTAGGCAGAGAGGCAGGCAGAGGGAGAGGAAGGGAAGCAAGCTCCCTGCTGAGCAGAGCCAGATGAGGGGCTTGATCCCAGGACCCTGGGATCATCTGAGCCGAAGGCAGAGGCTTTAACCCACTGAGCCACCCAAGTGCCCCATTACTGAATATTCTTTCCTCTTAGGAAATTAACCAGTGGCCAGTAAACTTACGGAGTGTGAGTAAAATAATTGCCTTGTAAATTCTACTCTTGAATTTCAGGGAATAGTCCTTTGCTCCTATGCTTGGGGAGAGTAGAACTGGGTATCTGTGAGTATCGACTTTGGAGTTAGACAAACCAGAGTTCGGATTATGTTTCTACTGCTAATAGCTGTGTGGCCTGGGGCAAGTCACTTGACTTCTCTGAATTTACCTATAAACTTCCTTATCTATAAGTTTCCTTATCTATAATATAGAGATAATAGCGCTTAGCTCCTGGATGATTGTGACTAGATATCGTCTACTGGGTAGTGGCATGTCTGGTTGTGTCTGGTTGCAACCAACAGGAATCAAGCTGGTGATCGCAACATGCCAAGAATTCAGGTTCCTGATGACATTGTTGAGCTACTGAGTTAACTAGCCTTGAAGCCACTCAACTTTCAAGACTTCTTGGGATAGGGCATGGTATGACCCCTTTTTGGGTTAGGCCGGTTGAACTGTTCTTCCTTGTAGGTGAAAGCTTCTCGACCAATATAACCAAAAATTGGATAACTTCTTCTTAAGTGAAATTTAAGATCGTTCTGCAACCAAGTCCACAAACTACTTACAAAATTTTGCTAATTATAATGTAATTTGGACCAAATGCAGACGGGATGACTTGGTACATCCTGGATAACATTAAGGCCATAACAATTGAAGAGAATCACAAAGGATGTTCTTCTGAGGAGAGGGATCATGAAGGTCGTTACCTTTGCTTTTGTTTCAGGAAGCCCTTTAAAGGTTTGGATGGGGAGAGGGCCACGGTTGGAAATTTTCAGTGTGTTTTGCTCCTGAATTGTGTGAGTAGGGGGAATGGACAGGAGTGGGTAAAGAGTTCTGGCAGGGATATTTCCCAAAAGGCAGTTGTATTGGTCCCGTGAACAACAATGTGGGTTGGAATGGTTTCATGCCCAGGGGAACACAAGAGGAGATTTGAAGTTTTGGTGATCGAGCAAGAATGTAAGCAAAGATTTAAATTGAAGACTGGAAAATATCGTATCCCAGAAACCAAAGGAAGAGAGAAGAGGCTATCAAAGGAAACAAGGATCACCACCATTACCACTGCCAAGGACAACATCGGTGACCGAATAGTGAGGGCTGGCCACTTGCCAGACACTGTCGGGTAGTTTCCGTGTATCATCCTATTTAATCCTCACAAGAAACCCAAAACATTGTCCTCATTTTCAGAGAAGGGCGCCTGGATGTTGGAGAGTCCAAATCCCACTATTCATAAGATCTGGGATTCAGGGTAAGCGCTTGTGAAACGTATTGGTTTAGCCACGGGATAACCAGCTGATATGCAGTGATGCAGAATTTCAAGCAGGAGAGAAAGCTATTGGGCTTGGTGATTAGGAAGTCATTGGTGAGAGAAGCTTCACGTGTTGAAGTGTGAAAGAGTGGGAGGGGGCAGTGGGTCTTTGAAGAATCCTATGCATGCAGATCGCATGTTATTGGCTAGAGGGTGGATGAAGGCATAAAAAGATACTTTTTGCTGGGTGTGATGAGAATTGCTACTATATTTATTAATCATAATTATGGTGGTTTGGGAATTACATGCAGATCCTTCAACCCGATGTCACTTAGAAATCAAAATATTTTAACCCCGCCCCTCCCCCAAAGCAAAGTTTTCTTTCATTTCTTATTGAATCATAAATAAGAGATTCAGCTATTCTAAGTCTGGTTAGACTGGGAAGTCAGGAGAGCTGCTGGTCAGTAGTGCTTGGAAAAATAGGCTCCCTCTCACCATGGATGTTGAATGACCATCATCTGGTTAACCAAACAATTATCTAATCAAATTGATAATATCTAGTCAAAACAGAGAGCCTCTCAAACACTAGCCCAGCCATGATTCATATGTATGAGATTTCTCTTGTGGGGTGGACTGTTTTTGGCAACACCTTCTGGTTAAACCCGTCTTAGTGTATTAGAAAAACATTCTGGCTGGTTTGCTGACACTATGAGCCAATTACAAATGCCAAAATTGCTGTTGAATTGCTTTGGTATAAATGCCAGTTCTCTTCTGGGACTTCTGAAAAATCAGAATCCTTTTGGTATTCCCAGCTCTGCTCCTGACCCTTGGGAAACTGTCCACTTGGTCATGGGGAAAGGGTCTCACTTTCTTAGGATGAGATGAAGGAGAGAGATTGGAGACTGATTTCTAACACAGCTGCTTGTCGGCAGGGGTTTAAATGAATCAGAAGATATGGCTTTCTTGTTTCCTTGGATTGTGTGTTATTAGGGGAGAGGAACCTTTCTACTTCTGTAACCCCTCCTCCATTATCTGGAAACACTCCATGAAGAAGTGGAGGGCAAGTTGAGGGCATACTTTCCAATTAAACAGGAGGTTTCAACATGATGATGTAAATAACTAAATAATTATACTTCCCCAAGGCATTGTTAAACTTGTCCTTTAAGAAGAAGGCAGAACTTTGAGTTTCTTCGTTGATGAAACAAATTTTGTTTTAGCAGGCAAGCTTCTTGAGGCCAGAGACCAGGTCTTTTGGCTCTTCTATAGTTATAATAATCATTATTGCTGTTCATGAACTATTTCCAGGTCTTTCCCCTTCTGGGCACATGGTAGGATTCCACTTCCTGCTCCTTGTGGGTGGGCGGGGCCATGAGGCTAGTCTGGCCGAGGAGATAAGAGAGAAAACAACAGGAGGCAGATTTTAGTCTACTATCATTTTGGGAGATTCAGTCTCCTGTGATTTCACAATATACACAAATATTTAAACAATATATACAATATAAAAATATATATACATATTATATATATACACATTATATACAATATATGTACACAATATATACATTGTACATCTGAAGTGAATATAATATAATATAATATCATATATAATATAATATAATCAAGTTATACCTTAATGATAAAGTTAAAAATTATAGAAAATGATTTCGTCTCCTGTTTGAGATTCTCCAGAGCTTTCTTTTTCTCCCTGGCATGGCAACCAGTAATATTCAAGATGGTGACTGTCTTATCCACTTGGGTACCTGGATATTTATGAAGAACAGGCTCCCCACCCAAGCCTCCTGCTAACTCTCAGTGGACATGTGGCATGAATGAGAAAAAAGCTTTGGTACTTTTAAGCTACCCCAAATTTAAAGTCGTTTGCTGCAGCAGCATAAATCCTGATGAGTACGATGTAAGAGCTAACCTATATTTCAAGTATATATTACATCTGTATTATTTATCTAATATATTCTTAGGGCTACTAGACTATAACCACGTTGAGGGTAGACATGGCATGGTGTCCATTTTGTATCTCTATCATCTGGCAGAGATACACAATTTTCTTTTTAAGATTTTATTTATTTACTTGAGAGAGAAAGAGAGAGAGAGAATGAGTGGGGGGGGGGCAAGGGGAGAGGGAAAGATAATTTCGAGTAGGTGCCACTTGAGCATGGAGCCCAGTGTGGGGCTGAATCCCATGACCCTGAGATCTTGACCTGAGCTGAAACCAAGGATCAGTTGCTTACCTGACTGAACCCCCAGGTGCTCCACACAGTGTTTCTTTTTGTTTTAATTTTTAAATTTTTATTTTTTTAAAAAAAAGATTGTATTTATTTATTTGACAGAGAGAGGGAGATCACAAGTAGCCAGAGAAGCAGGCAGAGAGAGGGGGGGGAAGCAGGCTCCCTGCTGAGCAGAGAGCCCGATGCGGGGCTTGATCCCAGGACCCTGAGACCAGGACCTGAGCTGAAGGCAGAGGCTTAACCCACTGAGCCACCCAGGCACCCCCACACAATGTTTCTTGTTGAAAGATATGTTATCAATGTCTGGATACCTGAAAAGATGGGAAACATGAGGAGCATGAGTAACTGAAATTCAGCATTTCTCATAAATTTTATTTAAGCTAATCTTTTCAGCTTTTTTTCCTATCACGGCCCTTCAAAAGCGTAGCTTTTTTTTTTTTTTTTTTAAGATTTTATTTACTTATTTGTCAGAGAGAGAGAGAGAGAGTGAACACAAGCAGGGGAAATGGCAGAGGGAGAAGCAGTATTCCTCCTGAGCAAGGAGCCCAGAGTGGGTCTCAGTCCCAGGACCCTGGGATCATGACCTGAGCCAAAGGCAGATGCCTAACAACTGAGCCACCCAGGTGCCCCAAAAGAATGGCTTTTGAGACTAAAATCTCACTGAGTGTATTTCTTCAGTCCTTTCACAATCTCTGCAGTCTCTAGTGGGATCATAGTTGAGTTGCAGTAAAATAATCATTGGTGCCAGGGGGAGGGGAGAGGCGCAGGGGAGGGGGGAGTTGAGAGAGAGCCGAACTGGTTGCTGCATGGTTGAGAATGAACAAGTTATGTTTCAAACAAAGGCGTTATTTCTCTTTTGGATGAGAGGTACCCTTTCAAGATCCATTCTGGAGATGGAAGTGATCTGGTCTTAGGGACCCCAAAGATTTCATTTCAAATATTTACCACTCATAGACACCCAATAACTTCTTCAGTGATCATTCATTTTTTCCAAATTTTGATTGGTTGGAGTCTGTCAGGATCACTGGTTTGTTGGGTTGGAAGAGTGATAGGACAAGTCATCATGTATCCAATGGCTCTATTTGTAGCCCAAAGCTGAGAATCAGCTCCATTAACTTACACAGCCAGGATGCAGTTCCTACTGAACCTTCTGAAACACTGACAATAACTGGCTCGAAGGCTCTCCAACACTCCCTTAGTGAATAATAGCCTCGAATTTGCTGTGGCTCCCTCCCTGGCCTCCTTTAGACCCCTGGCTGTGCGACCTGACATCCCATAGCCTCGCCTCTTGGATATATATACCCTTCTATTCTTCTGACAGAATTTATGACCCCAAATTATGTTATCTATTGTACCTGCTTCCTGGGCTATTGTCTACTGTCTTTTCCCCATTAGAGTGTAAACTGCAGGAGGGCGGATGGGTGATTTGTCCTGTCCACTGCTTTAACTCTGGTACCTAGGACAGTGCCAGGCATGCTCTCACCACCCTATACAAGCTTGTTCAAAGAACAAACAAATGAATGAGTGAATGAATCCATCTATCCATGAATGGCTTGAATTACAGAATTCATGTCTTGATAGAAGCAAAAGGAAACCTAGACTTTTCCAGTCCAAAGTGATATCTATACCTGTATCTATCTATATATGTTTTAAAGAATTTATTTATTTGTCAGAGAGAGAGAGAGCTCAACAGGGGGAGCAGCAGGCAGAGGGAGAAGCAGGCTTCCTGCTGAGCAAGAAGCCTGATGTGGAACTTGATCCCAAGACCCCTGAATCATGACCTGAGCTGAAGGCAGATGCTTAATCAACTGCGCCACCCAGGTATCCCAAGTCCAAAGCCTTAGAGATCAGCCCTTGGGGGTCATGTCTAGGATCCCATAGGTTTGTGTTAGAGCATTCGTGATTCACAGTCCGGTGTTATTTCCATTTCAACACGCAAATGACCACTCCGCAGCTGGCGGAGGCTGGGTAGGCGGGAGGAGGTCTTTAGTGGGTCGCATCTTCCCAGTGCTGCCCAGCAGGCCATGAGCAAAGATGGTGACGAGAGGTATAAGGAGGCGGGAGGGGAGGAAGGAGACAGGTGAGGGCAGCAAATGGTGAGGACGATTAAGAAAGAAGCGTACTTTTTCTTTTATTTCCTTGCCATCACAAACTTAGCGTGCCTTTCCTTTTCCTTGTGGCTCTTTTTAAAATTACGAGCTACTGCGTATTTTAAATGAGCTTTCTGTTATGTCATAAATATTCAGACCAGGAATGGTAATTGTTCCCTGTGATTAATTCTGCTTACTCGGTAAGTTGTGCAAGGTTTTTACTGGAGGGCACGTCTTTTATGTTTTAATGTGACTCACGTAGAATACAATTTGTCCTCGACTGCAGTTGAGACCCTGGCGTTTGGGTAAGGGCTCTTGGGGTCTTTTTCTCTGATGGCCGTATTTGGAAGTACTTAAGTTGGTTGGTTTGTGTTATCCTTCCCCAGGGCTGAGATGAAGGTAATTGTTAGGGCTCACGGCCAGAAGTTCCTCCTGGCTGCTCGGGTCGCATTGGTCTGAGGTTAATGGAGAAAAGCGCCATGTTGAAGGTTACAGCATTTCCCTTTGCTTCCATTTTAATGATACTTGCCTGCCAGTGTTTTCTCTTTGAAGAGCAATTTAATAAACAATCACTGGCGTTTCATGTCGAGGGCAAGATGTGTAATGGCCTTCATCTCCCCAGGAGTTCTTCCTCAACATGGGACTGGATCAAGCCCCTTGCAGTGAGTGGGGAAGTGCTGAGGGCTCGGGGTACCACGGGTGTCCTCCTCCTGCCCAGGAGGACAGTGGGCCCAGGATGGGGGAGGGGGCCGCGTTCCAGAATGATTCTGGACTCTGCTGACATTTCCCTTGCTTTCAAACTATTTTCCGAAGAAGTCAAACGTGAGCCTGTAATCACACTCCTCAAGGGAGCTCTGAGGGGGGCAGGGGACACACGGAGTTCTGGAATGTCATCTTTGGGGGGCTGTGCATTTCTGGGTAAGAAGGAAGCTGAACGGCTGAAGGGCTTTCCTTGTGGACGATGGCAATTGAAGCTCGGAGTCTTGACGAGGAAGACTTACCGAACGGTGCTTATGAGGCGCCCACATGAGCCGGATGCTGTTCTGGGTGTTATACAAAGCAAGCCCAGGCAAGGAGTTGCATTGCATGCACCCATTTTTTATTAAAATCACATGTAAATTTACACAGCTTGTGAGGGTGGGCCTCTGGCTCCAGTGAACAAGCCTGAGTAGGGCTGGGCCTGGGCACCCACACTGAGAAGTGAGGAGCTGGAGCCCGGCTTCTCCTGGGTTCTAATGAACACCAGCGAGGCTCTAGGAATGATGTGCCGAAGTGGGGAGTGCCCCAAGGGAGACGGCGGCAAGCCACCAGGCTGTGGATGAGTTGGCCATTGGTCATTCACCTGCGGGACTGTGCGAGGCCACAGAGACCTACAGAGTTGGTCTTCAAGACCATTGCAGGGACCATTTCTGTAGGCTCGGAGGCTGGCAACATCTCCAATGTGGCAAGCCACCGCTCTTTTTTTTTTTCTTTGGCACGTTTGTATTAGAGAGAAAGTGTAACCAGACTTCACTGTTTCGGGTTCTTTGGTGAACAGGGGGTTTGACTTTTACCAGCAGGGAGGGCTGGCTGTGGCCAACATACAAATGCTTCTCGGAAGGGACGTTGATGGGCACACTGCTCTGGCAGCTCACCCACGTGGTTGATCGTGGCCGTTTCTGTGGTTGTTGACATGCATGCTGGAACTTTCTACATCCTGTTTATCTTTTAAGAAAAATTCCACCACAACAAAGTGATAGTCTAAGCTTTAGCCAGTGATATGCTTATTATAAGTAGCAATATACGAGTTAGGGCAGGGTGATTGCACAATAATGAGCGTGGCCCCTTGTTGATGGTGGAAATGAGTTGTGACTTATAGGTATGGAAGCCGATGTGCCCAGTGCATGTTGGGGATGGGGCTGGAGCTGCCAATGGTCTCCTGGAATAGCTTTATAGAGTTAGCCTGGAGCTTGTGTAGATGGCCTGGGTCTCAGCCAGTAAAGGCTGGCTGGTAGTTTCTTTGGCTTAGCCAGGCACAGTGGCCAATATAGAATAAAGAGTTAGGGTCAGGGTGACCTCACCTTCTTCCATCCTCAATTGCCATCCCGTCACTCATTTCTCTGCCTACGTATACACTTGGAGATTGTCCTCTAAGACTCTAATTATATGGAAGAAGAAGAATGTGTTTTCAGCTCTATTTTTCTGGGGATGAATCCATTCTGATTTTTGTGCATTCTTCTAGAGCAATAGTGTACAATCCATGCACCTGGGTTAAATGGATAAGAATAAGAAAGTTCTTAGGAGAGTCATAAAATGCTGAGTTTTCATGGCAAACCTGAGATCACTGGGTCTGGTAGAGATAGGCACTTGGGGAAGGATTCCAGAACTGTTCACCGGGGTTCTAACCCCATCTCTGCCACTTACTAGGGCTATGGCCTTAAAGTGCTGGACTTCTTCATGCCTCCACGTCTGCATCTGTAAAATGGGCCTAGCATTAGAACTTACCAAAGGCAAGTTACCATGAGAATTAAATGAGTATAATATGCAAAAAATACAGGCACGTACCTGGCATATGTAAAGACTTGATAAAAACTAGTATTCTTCCTTAATCCAGAACTGAAATAGGTATAACTCCTTCCCTTTCTCCTCTGTTGGCTAAAGTCAATTATATTATAGATAAATGCGTATTGGGCCCCAATGTTCTTCCTGAGGAGTCATATTTACTGGGTTTGCCAAAAAAAAAAAAAAAAAAAAAAAAAATCAGTACAAATCCTCATGCTCTAGGAGGCAAACAAACATCTGTTGAATGAGGAGCCCTGTGGCTCCTCCTCCTCCGGGACAGATGGTTCCCATTCCATGTCAGGGTAATAAAGTCAATGGAGGAAAAAATGTAGATCACCATATTTGTCTGGCAAAGTGGAAAAGACAGAACGACTCAGGGTTATCACACAAAGTATTTGCTCTTAAATATAGTTGTGTATCAGAAACAGCAGAAAAGCAGAATAAAAAATACCAGTATCTGGCCCCCCCCCCAATCCCAGATTGTGTCTGTGATGTGACCTGGTACCTGTACATCCAAGTTCTCCAGATGATTCTGAAGCACAACCAGGTGAGAACCACCGCTATAAGCAATTCTCAATGTAACAAGTGAGTGAGTACACAGTCCAGTCCGGTTTAGGTAAACAGACCTGAACGCAGTGTCCTGAACAGAGAACCACGTTCCCGTTGAAATCCACTCTTCCTGTTAATATGTCTCATTATAAAATTAATGATTTTCCTCTCTGTCTGGAGAGAGAGAGATTTGGCAAGAGGAATTTTAAAGAGATCAGGCACTGATTTGGAAGTTACAGAAGTCAAAGCCTGGGCTGGTTGTTCCTTGTAGGACTCGTGCTATCAACCGGGATGCAGTGTGAATTTCGTGAGCCGTCAAAAGCGTGCTGGCACCGGGCGACTCACTCAGTAAATATGAGTGGAAAGGGAGCCTGGAAACCACGCAAGTAAGTCTGTGATGGCCGGTGAGTTCTGAACTTTCAAGACACTTCCGTGGGGTCCCGCGGCCTCCCACGGCCTCCCACGGCCTCCCACGCTGCCCTGCTCCAGCCGCCCTGGTTGCATGCAGCTGAGTGAGGGCTGCGCCTCATGAAGGGCACTGGCTAGCCCTGCTGGGACAGGTCACGTGCTGATGGTCCCTACTGAGCACATGCCTGCCCTCACCCAGCTGGAGTCCAGCGGGGCTTCTCCCTGCTCTCACTCCCCTCCTCCCCGATCTCCGCCTTGTAGATTTTGGTAAGAAACTCACTATAAACGGTTTCCCTTTGAGAGTTCCAAATTCATCGATGGCCATGATCATCCAAAAAGGTCCGTCAATCCAAAGGTCATTCCTTGGCCCTGAGATGGGATGGTTGGGATCGTTTTAGGCCATTCAACCCCCCAACTAAGAGACCCTCTTTGAAAGGAACTCCTTTGGGAGGTGGCTTGCCTGTGTCCCTGCCAGGGTTCTTCCGGAGCCTTCCAGGCGGCTCACTGCAGTAAGCTGGAGGCCACCACCCTCATTGGGTCATGTTGACTGAAGGTGCTTGTTTCTGTCTCCATGCAGTCGGTGGCAGGACACTGACAGGACAAAGCGTGTTGTAACTGACCACCAATGGAGCAGGCTCTGTTCAGGGATTACGGTTGCCGTGGGAACCAGCTTTGCTGAACTCACCACAGCAAACATGGAATGAATGGCTGGGTCAACACCCCAGATAAAAAGAGGGTTATGCAACTGTTTGCTGAACCCTTGGCAGGATTTTTTTTTTTTTTTTTCTGGACGTTTCCCAGAATATCCCCATATTCACAAATTCCAAATGAAGAATTCTAATTTAAACTCATAACAAGTATGTTCATTGTTTGCCGAAAAGAGCTGTTGCTTTTGGAAATATAAATGAGGGTCTGTGGAAGGTTGAACTGGGTGTTGCATCAGTTTTGGTAGCGGCTAGGAAACATATTTAACGATAAGCTTTCCCTAGACAGGAAGCCAGGGAGGCCACTCATGTATTTCTAATGATCTACATAAATAATTTCATCTACTTAGATTCCAAACTTTAGTCATTAAATGGTTTTCTTCTCATCTCAGCTAAATAGAGTCTTGAAAATGAATTTTAAAATGCAGAAATAGGCTTTTGAAAAAATAAAATCAGAGACAGGATGGAGCCTCTCTTTGTGGAAAAGCAAATTGGCAAACAGGACAATTTATTTCAGACAGTGAGTACAAAGGAACAAGGTTCTGGGATCTCCTAGTCCCTCAAACCATTTAATTCTAGGCAAACAATTAAATGGTAACATAATCCAGGTGGCCAGAGTAGTTTGTGTTTCTGTCTCTCACTGGAAGGGAAGTATCTCACACAGTAAGATAGTAACAGTTGTTATGACTCCTACCTCCTACCTGGCTGCTTGACCTGCTTTTCCTTCTTTTTCTGTGACTTTCTCAGAGCCTTGAGTTCTGACTCCAGAGGATTTTTCTCTCTCAGTCTCTTCCTCATTCCAGTTTTCTTTCTCTTTTCCCCCCACCCCCCCGGTGGCCCCAGTCTGATTTTTTTTTTTTTGTTTAATTTATTTGACAGAGTGACCAGTCTGATGTTTTATACGACGTAGGCACTAAGAGCTGGTTGCTGTCTTCTTACACAGCTCCTTCTAGCTCATTCCTCAAAGCAGGTTTCCTGTCCTTCCCTTCTGTTTGCTCCTCAAAGCCCGGATGCTATCTCCAAAGGCGCGGGCCACCTTTCCTTAAACTCAGGTTTACCATCCTTAGTCCATACCACTTTGTCCTGTCTTTATGTCCACCTAGGAGAGGGGGACCAATGAAGTAGCTGGAAGACTACCTTTATATATATATATCTACATAGATATATATATCTTTATATACATATATAATATTATATTCATTAATATTAATATATCACTTACATTATTATATATGTACATATATTGCTTATAGCCCAGATAAATTATTTTAAATTGAGTGTTTTTCAGGTGTACCGAGGTCATAATTAACCACGTAATTTTAAGACGTCTTCCTTTTTATTGTGCTATTATTTCTCATTTGTATCCTGGATACAGTCTGTTTTTCTGGGAAATTCTAGAGAAAAATAATGAACATAAGTGCTGAAGAATATGTCTTTCTTCCTGAAGCAAATATTTCAAAAAGCACTTGTGAATATTTTTAGCTTTTCATTTGGCAATAACTATATAGATTCACAAGGAGCTCCAAGGAAACTTGCAGGGAGGTTTGGTGCACCTTCATCCAATCTCCTTCCAAGTTAACATCTCGCATGACTCTAGCTTAATAACAAAACCAGGAAACTGACATTGGTACGATCCACAGAGCTTATTCACATGGCATCAGTATACCGGTCCTTGTGAGAGTGTGAGTGTGTGTGTGTGTGTGTGTGGCTCTATGCAGTTCTGTCATATGCAGCTTTGCATAGCTACCACCACAAACAGGACACATGACTGAAACCTCCACCATGTTACTGTCATGTCATGGTCATGTCTACTCTTTCTCCTCACTCGGGCAAACTCTAATCCGTTCCCCATCTCTGTGATTATATTATTTCTGTAACCTAGGAGTGGAATCATGTGGTTTATATCCCTTTGAGACTGACTTTTTGACTCATTCGACATGATTTCCTTGAAATTCACCCAGCTTATTGCTTGTAGCAATAGTCCATTCCTTTTTATTGCTGAATGGGCTTCCATGATCTCGAGGTACCATAGTTTCTGCAACCATTCACCCATTGAAGTATACTTAGGTTAATTCCACTTTCTGGCTCTTATGAATAAAGCTGCTTTAAATTTCTTTAAGTCTTCTACATAAGTTTCTACATAAAAATAAATCCTCCTCCCCACCCCCACCACCTGGGAATGAATACCCAAGGGTGCGTCTGCTGGTTATATGGTAAGCCCATTTTTAGTTTTAAAAGAAACTGCAAACTATTTTCTAGAGTGGTTGTGGCATTTACATTCCCACCAGCAATGTATGAGTAATTCAGTTTTTCCTCATCCTTGCCAGCATTTGGTGTTGTAACTGCTTTTTAATTTTACCCATTTTTAATAGGTACATAGTAACATATCACTGTGATTTTAATTTGAGTTTTCCTAATGCTTAATGATGTTGAACATCTTTTTATAGGCCTATTTGCAATCTATATATCCTCTTCAGTGAAAAAAAAAAGTCTATGCAAGTCTTTTGCCTATTTTCTAATTGGATTTTTTAGAATATTGAGTTTTAAGTTCTTCACATATATTTTAGATATGAGTCCTCTATTGGATATATGATCTGCAGATATTTTCTCCAGTTCTGTAATTTGCTTTTTCATCTTAACAAGGTCACTCACAGAGCCAAGTTTTTAAAATTTTGATTTGGTCCAATTTATAAATTTTTATTTTTCTGGATTGTGCTTTCGGTAACAAATCTGAGAAATCTTTCCCTAGTCCTAGGTGCCAAAGATGTTCTATTTATTCCCCCAAATTTTATATTTTTACAATTTGTATTTAAGTCCATGATGCATTTTGAGTTCATTTCCTAAAAAAGAATTTATTTTTAAGTAATCACGATGCTCAATCTCTATACTAACAGTCATGAGGTCGAGAGTCATATGCTCCACCAACTGAGCCAGCCAGAAATACCTTGAATTCATTTTTGCATAAGGAACGAGATTTAGGTTGAGGTTTATTTTTTCTCCTATATGGATTTCCAATTTTCCAGTATCTTTTATTTATTTACTTATTTTTAGAAAGCTGCCTTTCTTTTATTCAATTATTTTTTTTCTCTGCCAAAAATTAAGTGGGTATATTTGTGTGGAACTATTTCTAGGTCCTCTTGTGCAGTCCACTAGTACATACTGTCTTGACTATCGTAGCATATGGTAGACCCTAATATCACAAAGAATGTCTCCTTCTCCTTTATTCTTTGTTTTCAAAATTGTTTGGGCTACTTTGGGGCCTCTTGCTTTCTGTATAAGCTTGAGAATAAGCTTGCCTATTTATATAAAACATTTTTTTTTTTTTTTTTTAGGATTTTGACAGGAATTATTTTATACCTATAGGTTAGTTCAGGGAGAACTGAAAACTTCATTATATTGAATCTTCTGATCCATTAACATGGTATATCTCTCCAATTATTTAGGTCTTTTAATTTTTTTTTTTAAATGAGCATTTTGTAATATTCAGCATACAGATCCTTACTTGTTTTGTTAAATTTACACCTATGTATTTAATTTTCTTAGAGTAATTGTGTATGGTATTGCACTTTTAAATTTGTTTGAACATGTTTCTTATTGGCATACAGAAATAAAATAGACTTTTATGCATTAATCTTGTATCCTATGATCTTAATGAACTAATTTATTTGTTCTAGAAGTTTGCAGATTTCTTGGAGGTTTCCATGTAGACACTCTTCTCCTCTGCAAACAGTTTTATGTTTTCCATTCCAATCTATATATATATTTTTTCCCTTTTTTTCTTTATTGCACTGACTAGATCTTCCATTACTATGTTGAGTAAGGGTAGTGAGAACAGATATCCTTGTCTTGTTCCTAATTCAGTCTTTAACCATTAAGCACGATGTTAACTGCAGGATTTTTGTAGATGTTCTTTATGAGGTTGACAATGTTCCCCTTTATTCTCAGTTTGTTGAGAGTTTTTATCATAATTGGGTGTTGAATTATGTCAAATGCTCTTTTTGTGTAAATTAGTGATCATGTGAATTTTCTTCTTTAACTTGTTAATATGTAATCTCACTTGGTGGTAGTATAGTGTTCCTTTGATACATTTCTGGATTTGATTTGCTAATATTTTGTGGAGGATTTTACATAAATTTATGAGATATATTGATCTGTAGGTTTTTGTTTTGTTTTATCTTTCCTGATTTTGTCTGGTTTTGATACCGGGGTAATACTGACCTCATAAAAAGAGTTGCAAGTGTTCCTTCTTCTTCAATTTTCTATAAAATTGGTGTGAGTTCTTTTAATGTTTGGTAAAAGTCTCCAGTGACCATTTTCAGGAGCTTTGAAATTATAAGTTCAATTCTTTTTAGTGTTCTAGAACTATTCAAATTACCCACTTACTCTGGGCTGAGTTATGATAGTTTGTGGTTTTGGAGGAATTGGTCTATTTCTTCTAAATTGTTGCATTTATGATCATAAAGTTGTTCATGGTATTCTTTATTATTATTTTAATGGTTGAAAGATCTGTTGTGGTTTTCCCTTCTTCATTACTGATATTGGTGATTTGTGTCTCCTCTTTTTATCTTTGTCTTATTAGACATTGGGTTTTCCCCAAAGGACCGGCTTTTTGTTTCATTAATTTTCTCTATTAGTTCCCTTTCCAAAATTTCATTTATTTCTGCTCTATCTTTACTATTTTCTTCCTTCTGCTTGCTTGGGGTTTATTTTGCACTTCTTTTTCTAGTTTCTTGAGATAGGAACTTAGATTCTTGATTTGAGAACTGTCCTGTTTTCAAATATAAGCATTTAGGATTGTAAATTTCCCTCCAGCATTGTTTTAGATGTGTTTCCAAGATTTTAATTTGTTGTATTTTCATTTTTATTCAGTTCTATGTACCAGCCATGGATTATTTAGAAATGTATTGTTAAATTTACATGTGTTTGAAAGCTTTTCTGTTGTCCTCCTATTGTTGATTTCTATTTTAACTTCCATTATGGATGGGAGTATACTCTGTATGATTTCAATTCTTTTACATTTTTAAATTTGTTTTACAAGTCATAATATGGTCTATCTCGGTGAACATTCCAGGGACTCTTGAAACTAATGTGCATTCTGCTACACCAAGGTGGAATGTTCTGTAAATGTCAATTATACCCTATTGGTTGATCATATTATTGAATTCTATATACTTGTATACTTGTTGGTGTTCTGTCTAGTAGTTCTATCAACTGGTAAGAGTGGGGTGTTGAAGTCTCCAACTATAATAATGTGTTTTTCTTTTCAGATTTATTAGTTTTATTTTATGTATTTGAAGCTCTGTTGTTTGATGCAGAGAGTTATTTTTGATAGACATTACTTATAGACAACATTTAGCTGTTTATGTTTTTAAAATACTTTGCCACTCACTTTTTTTTTTTTTTAAGATAGATCACAAGTAGGCAGAGAGGCAGGCAGAGAGAGAGAGAGGAGGAAGCAGGCTCCCTGCTGAGCAGAGAGCCCGATGCAGGACTCGATCCCAGGACCCTGAGATCATGACCTGAGCCGAAGGCAGTGGCTTAACCCACTGAGCCACCCAGGCGCCCCTGCCACTCACTTTTTTAATTGGTGTATTTTGATGATTTACATGTAAAGTAATTATTGATATTGGGACTTAGTTCTGCCATTTTATTCTTTTATTTTCTGCTTGTTCTTTGTTTCTCATTTCTCTGTTTCCTTTATCTTGTCTTATTGTGGACTACTTGAACATTTTTTGAAATTTTGATTTACTTATAGAGTTTTATAGCATTTTGTATATATAGTTTTCTTGAGGTGTATACACACACACACATATATATATTATCATTCATATATATATATATATCTTATCACAGCCTACAGGTATTGATGATTTACTGCTTAAAGTTTTGAAACCACTTAGGTCCCTTTACCTTCCCCATTTTTAAAAAATATTGGGAAGAAACAATTATCTTCAGTGTTTGCCCTATATACATTAAACACCACATAAGATGATGATGTGTTACAATTTTTGCTTTAACCATAAAGTGTAACTTAGGAATATCACAAGGTGAAGAATAGTCTATTATATTTACTCCTAAGTTTCACTCATTTGGATATTCTTTTTTCCTTTATGAAGGTCTGAGCCTCCCAGCCTCCTTCTGTTATTATTTCTTTGTATTTTGAGTGCTCTTTTTAGTAACTCTTTAAGGGTAGGTCTGCTAGTGACAAGTTCTATCAGTTTCCTTTCATTTGAGAATGTCTTTATGTCCCCTTTATTCTTAAAACATGTTGTTGCCACATAAAGAAATCACTGTTGACAATGTGTCTCTTTTAGCAACTGAAAAATATTGTGTCACTTCCTTCTGGCCTCCATGGTTTCAAATGAGAAATCTGCTTTCGTTCAATTTGCTGTCCCTCTATGGGTAATATAATATTTCTCTCTGAATGTTAACCAAGATTTTTTATCTTTTGTTTTCAGAAGTATCATTGTGATGTCTTTTGTGGCAATCTCTTTGAAGTTATGCTATTTGGCTTGCTCAGTTTCTTGGATCTATTTGTTTAAATCTTTCACCAAATTGGGGAAGTTTTCAGCCATTGTTTCTTTGAATACCTTCTTAGTTCTACGCTATTTCCTTTTGTTCTAGCACTTCAGTGATACATGTTTTTTAACTTTTATTTTTGCTTGTAAGTTCTAAGGATCTATTCATTAAAATTTTTTGTTTTTTACTTTATTTTCTTTTAGAATTAACTCTATTGATCTGTCTTCAGCTTCACTAATTCTATTATCTGCACTTTCCCACTGAGCCCATCCGGTGAATTTTTTATTGCAGTTATTTTATTTTGCAGTTCTACAATTTCAACTTGGTCCTTTTAAAAAGCTTATTTGCGGGACACCCGGGTGGCTCAGTTGGTTGGATGACTGCCTTTGGCTCAGGTCATGATCCCAGACTCTCGGGATCGAGTCCCGCATCAAGCTCCCAGCTTCACGGGGAGTCTGCTTCTCTCTCTGAACTTCTCCTCGCTCATGCTCTCTCTCACTGTCTCTCTCTCAAATAAATACATAAAAATCTTAAAAAAAAAAAAGCTTATTTGCTGGCATGCTGGAGTGGCTCAGTTGGTTAAGCATCTGTCTTCGCCTTGGGTCACGATCCCAGGGCCTTGGGGTTGAGTCCCATGTTGGGTTTCCCGCTCAACAGAGGTTCTGTTTCTCCCTTTCTCTCTCCCTCCGCATCTCTCCCTGCTTGTGCTCTTGCTCGCTCTCTCTTAAATAAGTAAGTAAAAATCTTTTTTTAAAAGAAAGCTTATTTGCTAGGGTTTTCCATTTTTTCAAATATTTCAAGAGAATTTATAATTGTTTATGAAATCATTTTTTAGTGGCTACTTTTAAATCCTTATCAGTGAAACCCATTATCTGCTTCCTCTCGATGTTGGTGTCAGATGATTGCCTTTTCTCATTCAAGTTGTGTTTTTCATGATTCTTTATTTGATGAGTGATTTTGACTGTATCTGGACTTTTTTTTAATTGGGGTAAAATGGTATATAACCTATAAATTTCAGGCATATAGCACAGTTAATTGATATTTACATATACTACAAAGTGGTCACCACCAGAAGTCTAGTTACCATCTATTATTTTTTTTGAAGATTTAATTTATTTATTAGAGAGATGGAGAGAATACAGATAGGCAGAGCAGCAGGCAGAGGGAGAGGGAGAAGCAGGCTCCCCGCTAAGCAGGGAGCCCGATGTGGGGCTCAATCCCAGAACCCTGGGATCATGACCTGAGCTGAAGAAAGTCACTTAACCAACTGAGCCACCCAGGCACCCCATCCATCATTTTTAATTAATTAATTAATTAGTTAGTTAATTAATTAATTTTTTGGAGGTAAAATCAGTACATAACAATCTATAAAATATCCTAGATATCTCGAATGTTATGTTCGAGACTTTTGATCTTATTCAGCTTCTAATAAGCAGCCACACTAGTTAGATTTAGGTCCTGGGCTGTTTTTGTGAGGTATAGTTTCAATGAAAATTTAATTTTCAGAGTCCTTGCAATGTTATTCTGGCTGACTTCATTCTTCTGGCTCTGTTCAGCTCTTACTTCATTCCTGTAGGGCTGCCCAGTATAAATGGATGGGTGGCTCTGGAAACACTGGGTTTGGGTTGTTGTGGCTGATGACTGAGCCTGCTGCTGCCTCAGGTATGGATTAGAGTAGATCTCTCCACTAGGTATTGCTGGGGTACCCCTCCCTTGGTTCTTTGTCCAGGGAGAGCAAACTTTTCTATTTGTCTGCCCGAGGGTCATTCCAGGTTGCAGATTTCTGACGCCCAGTCTGTGCTAGATCGACCATAGAAAGAAATTTCAAGAGACTCCCTGTGATGTTGATCTGGAAGACTTGAGGTCTCTAGTCAGTGCATCTTCTTATTCCAAGTTGAGGAATTGTTTTTTTGATTTTTCTGATGAATCAGTTCTAGGATATTTAGTTGTATTTACAGGGGAGGAGCAGGGAAAAGTGAGACTATGGCTTCTTGTACCTGAACTGGACAGAACTTACTATTTTTGAAATGAAGAGGGAAAAAAACTCTTTCTTCCTTCTAATAAGAGTAATCTCTTTTATTTGTTGGAAAACTAAAAAGTAAAGGCAAGCAAAAAGAAGGAAAAGAAGTAAATATGAATGTTTTCACAGATACATTATTAACTCTTTGATGTATGTCTTTCTTGATTCCTTTCTTGTAATTTTTGAAAAGTTATTGAGTTCCATACTTACTTTTATGCTAATATATCTTAAATCTATTTACAAGTCCATATATAATAATTTCTTTATATGGACCACTTTCAGTTTGCAAAGAAGACACACAGCTATCCTACTTAAGGAATAAAAGCTAAGATTAGAATATGGAGGAATCAGGAAAGCTGTCTTTGTGGTTGTTTAGACATTCTGGAGATGAAATTTCAAGAAAAATTGGGACAGTGGTTCATCTTTAGAAGGCAAGGCCCGTTCAATGGACCATTAGTGATTTGGTCTTTTTGTTTTTCCTGCAGGAATCCATTGTTCCCTGCTACTTTCTGCTCTCAGAAAAAGAATCTGTTTGGATCAGTTTTATTTATTTATGTATTCTATAAATTCATATGGAGCCTGTGCACTGGGCAGTCTTGAGCCAAACCACATGATAAAAATATGGTCTCCAAAATGACCATCTTACACAACTTCACCTTGATGTCTCGTGGCTCAGCTCCAAATATCATATATTGTGACCTGAGTATTCGGATTCATGTGACACAATATGTGACTGTACATGGGAAAAAAACAACCAAAACCAAAGTATCTGTAGTCAATTTTTCCATTAAGGAGACGTGGGAGGGAAGACACATAGAAAAATCCCAGGCCTGTATGTTCCAAATACATAGAACATTTGAGTTGATAGCAATTTTTTATGCTTTTGAATTATATTATAGCAAACAGCCCTGTGGCTAATCTTTGCAGTGGTTTTTTTTTAATATCCTCATTAATAGGAGTGACTTTCATAGGTCATAATAATAACAATAAGAATCATAATTGCTAATGTGACCTATAGACCCTCAATCTGTCATTTAAAGAAATTCACTCATTTTAAGAAATTTTTGCTGAATTTTTATGCCTAAACATCACATTATGAAGAATTAAATATATGTCAGTGGAAACTGAGGCCCGTAGAGGCATCTAAAGGAGCGTGACTAGACTAGAGAGAATTCTAGGGCTAAATTCCAGGTCTGGCAGCATCCTGATGTATGCTGCCTTTCTCTTCTTAGAAAAAGGTGTCCTCTGGATTAATATATGCAACAGATGAATCACTAAACTCTGCCCCTGAAACAAATAATACATTATATGTTAACTAAATTGAATTTAAATAAAACAAAAAAAAAAAAAAAAAGAAGAAAGAAAGAAAAAGAAAAAAGTGTCCTCTAGAAAGCCAGGTCATAGCATCTTCAGAAATCCTTTGCAATATTGATACTTTAGGAAGACTTTCAACAAAAAATTTAAAGCAAAAAAAAAGGGGGGGGGGTTTCTAGCTCTTTCTTAATTAAACAGGGATGAAATTGATGAGAATATTCCATTCCTAAATATTCTGGCAAATTGAAGATTTCCTCTAAATACAGTATTTCTTTGGTGTCTCCTGTTTGTAAGTCTGTTAGTCACAGCTGTTTGAATTCCCTGGGATGCTGTAGGATTCTCCATTTGCTGCACCATTAACCCCTCTGGTCATAGATATCCAGGAGCCCCGAGGGACATCATGATGATTACCCCAAAGTATCTACTTTTTTTTTGGGACTCTCTGGTGCTTTAGGTGTAGAAGCTTAATAAATGCATATATCAACATTTTACATTTGTGTTTGAGGTAGAAGTCCTGAAATAATGAGAGAAATAAACATTTTCTTCACATTGAGCACGTGTTCATAAGAGTCAAATAATTTAGTCCCAATTCACTTCTGAGAACTGACATGGTTATTCATGAAATTTTTCCTTCTTATTCAAATGTTTGGTTATTCCACAGCATTCATCTACTGGATAGTGGAAGAAAGTGAAAAGTAGAAATCCCAGTTGGGCACATTAAATCATTAAAAGAAAATTTGTCAGAGATAGGAGAAGGGGTGGGTGAGGAGAAACTAATATTTTTAAGCAGCCCGTGCATGCCAGTTACTTTAAATTGTCATCACTCTCAATCCTCAAAACAACACTTTGACTCATCAGTCCTCATCAGTCCTCATCAGTCCATTGCATGGAAGAGAGAACTTGAGGTTTTGAGAGGTTTGGTGTTTCTTGAAAGGCCCTTAGCTAAAAATCATAAGGAGAGAAGTAAAATCAGTCTGTGGATCTCTGGGACTCATATCTCTCTTTCCACAATATAAACTGCTTCCTGAAGTTTCCAGGATTAAAACACACTGGATTCTGGAAATACAGGCTATCTCTTTAAATTCATAGAGCATGAATCTTCCATAGGATTCTGCTCAGTGGAATTCTAATCAGTCCATCTTTAAAACACATGCAGGTTGGAAATTTGAGTCTTTAGTGTCATGAGAGAATAACAACCTGGGACTTGTTGGGTTTGTTGCAAGGCTCAAGGCTAATGTGCCTCTAAATCCCTTAAAGGCACATCAGTGGGTAATTACAACAAATAAAGGCTAATGGGAGAACCACATCTGTTTTGTTGATTTGGCTTAGGGAAGAATTCTGGGTTAGGAGATTTAGTCAAATTGCTTGACCCTCTTTAGCCACCCCAACCCCAATCCAAAAGCATACCTGCAAAGGGCCCATTGTCTAATGGAAAGATCTCTTGACCTCATGTGTGCGTAGGAGAAGCACAAGCAGCCACATACTGATTCTCATCCTATTTCTGACACAGTGACCTGGCTGTTGACTTTAGACAGGCCATGCATTTTCCTGACCCTGGAAAGGCCTTAGAATGTGCCTAGAAGGAGGAATGTCATGATAGATTTTTATCTTTGCTGCCTCCCAAGGGACCCAAAGTGTTTTGCAAATGAACTGACAAAAATCCATTTGAGAGAGAGACTTCTCTGCTTTAATTGCTCCCGAGGTATCTGTAGTCCAGGTGCTAATGGAGTGTAACTGTCCAGGTGGTCAAGCTTTTATTTTTTGAGAAGTTGGTGTAACAAAACTTTCACTTGGGATCTAGAGAACCCATTATTAATTTTTTAATGCATGGAGTAGTTGAAAACCTTCTTGTAGGCTTTCCCTATTATAGGATGTGATTCAATCTCTCTGTGTTAAAGACAGTGCTGCATGATCACTGAATTCCATTTAATCTTTCTCTTCTTGAGAAGAGAAACTATGATGACTACATTTCTTAACCTGCTTTCTAGTTAGAGTGGACCGTGTGACTGGTTCTCACCAATGGGGGGTATAGGCAGCAGAGCTGTAATCCATTCCCAGATCTGATCTTAGAAAATAGAAAATGTTATGTCTGAACATTCAGGCTGCTCTCCCCCTGACTCCGTAACCAGAGAAGCCATATGTTGAATTGTCCTCATTAAAAGAGGAAGGTGGCCTGAATCCCTGAGTTACCTGATGGAGGAGAGAGGCCCTACAGAGTCATCTTCCCCAGTGGACTTTAAGTGAATAGAATCAAACTTTCTCTTGTGTTAAGCCACTGAGATTGATGGATTTATTCATGCCATGGGATAGCCCAGCCTGTAGTGAATAGTGCATTCTCCTCTGCAGATGTGCCGTACTTTGTGTTTCCACTAAGATCTCACAGACTCTTGGCTTTTCATCCAGAGTTAAAGGTTCTTAGCCCAGACTTTCATCTGAGGCATGACCGTCCTCTGCCAGACCCTAGTCAAGGGGATTTCATCTCTTCCTCTAACTTCCATTTAGAACAGCACTGACTTCTAGATATTCTCTTTATATTGAGCTATAGATCAAATAGTGTCTGCTACTAGGCTTCCAACCAACATTTTCCTCACTCCCAACTAATCACATCTCAACTAGCCCACAGAAGAAAGTCACAAGTGCTAAGGGATATTATAAGCATTTGAACAGTATTCCCAAGTTAATACCATCATGTTTGGGCTTGTCCTTTTCACCAGTGCTCCAAACTTTACAAACATTAAATGTTAATGAAATGAAGCGAAATAAAATCTGTACTTAACTAATTATAAAAATAAATTCTGTCCAGATTATATGTAACATCTAAATGTAACATCTAGATATAAACATCGAAATGTAAAGAAAATAAAAATATAAAAACATTAGAAGAAAATATAGGCAAGTAGATTTGATTTTTAGAACAGGAAAGCATTCTTAAGTAAGATTCATAAAACCATCGAGGAAAAGCATGAGACATCTGTATCAAACAAAGAAAACAGTAATACTTAAAAAAATCTTCTGTGAGGTAAAATACATTATTAGCAAATTTAAGAGATAAGAGCAGAGTCAAAAATATTTGCAACATAGGCAAAAGATAAATTATTAGTTTGAAGAACTTTTACATATCAATAAGAAAAGAGCAACATGAGGATAAAAATGAGCAAAGGAAAGAACAAAGGCATTCAAGGAAGATCTTGAAATCTGAAAACCAGTATACAAATGAGAAGATGATTACACTAATGGAGTACTATTTTTTCATATAATTTGGTATGTTGCAAAGTGACTCATATGCAAAACTGGAGAGGATGTGGGAGTTTTGATGAACGTAAATTGGTACAGCCTCTTAGGAGAACAGTTTGCAATGTCAGTTAAAATGTGTGTATCCAAGACCTCGCAATTTCTCTCAGTATCTGCTGTAAGAAATTCTTGCAGATTTGCTGAAGGAAACATGAATGGGGATGTTCACTGCAGCACTGTGTGTATTAATAAAAAAGCAACCACAGTCAGAATGGCTATCAGTTGGGAACTGTTGGGATAAACTAACATTATAAAAAAATCTCAGAGAGGGGGCACCTGGGTGGCTCAGTCAGTTAAGCATCTGCCTTCTGCTAAGGTAATGATTCTGGGGTCCTGGTGTGGAGCCCTACATGAGGCTCCCTGCTCAGCGGGGGAGTCTTTCTCTCCCTCTGCTCCTTCCCAAAATTCACACTCTCTCACTCTCTCTCTCTCAAATAAATAAATAAAATCTTTAAAAAAAAAATAAAAAGATCCTCAAGATATGTCAAGGAGTAGTTATCACCATTGGGCTTGCCTTACAAGAAACACTAAAAGGGGTTCTTCAGGCTTATATGAAAGGACACTCATTTGTTCCATGAAAACATATTAAAATACAAAATTTGTTGATAAACATAAATATGTAGTAAAATTCAAAATACTCCAATATGCAGTGGTGGTGTATAAAGCACTTTGCATCTAGCATGTATGTTAAAAGACAAAAATGTTAAAACAAACAAGAGTAACAGTGTTTGGTTTATGGACACACAATGTAAAAACGTATAAATTGTGATGAAAACAACACAACATGTGAGATAGACAGTAAATGTGCAGAACTTACCTATAAAATTGAAGTTAAGTTGTTATCAGATTAAAATAGACTGTTAGGGGCACCTGTGTGGCTCATCGGGTTAAAGCCTCTGCCTTCTGCTCGGGTCATGGTTCCAGGGTCCTGGGATCGAGCCCCGCGTTGGGCTCTCTGCTCAGCGGGGAGCCTGCTTCCTCCTCTCTTTCTGCCTGCCTCTCTGCCTACTTGTGATCTCTGTCAAATAAATAAAATATTTTAAAAAATGGACTGTTAGAAGATGTATTACAAAAACCTCATGGTAGTCACAAAGCAAAAACCTATAACAGATACACAAATAATACAGCGAAAAGAATCAAAGAATACCACTACAAAAAGATCATCAGCTTACAAAGAAAAATAGGAAGAAAGTAATAAAGGAACTACAAAACAATAAAAAAAAACGAATAAAATGGTGTTATTGAGTTCTCACCTACCAATAATTACCCTAAGTGTGAATGATTTACATTCTCCAGTTAAAAGGTATAGAGTGGATGAATGGAAAAAAAGCAGAGAAGACCTAATTAATAAGATGCTAACAAGACACTCACTTAAGATTTTTTGGACTTTATTTATTTATTTGAGAGAGAGAAAGCAAGCAGGGGAGGAGCGGGGCGGCAGGCGGGGAGAGGAAGAGGGAGAGGGGAAAGAATCTTCAGGAGACTCTACACTGAGCACAGAGCCTGGTGCAGGGCCTGATATCACAACCCAGAGATCACGAGCTGAGCCAAAACCAAAAGTCAGAGCTTAACCAACTGAGCCACCCAGATGCCCCAGATACTCACTTAAGCTTTAAGGCACTCCTAGGTTGAAACTGAAGGGATGGAGAGCGGTATCCCTTGCGAACAGAAACAAGAAGAGACCAGCGATAGCTGAACTTAAATCAAACAAAAGAGCCTTTAAGTCAAAAATGTACTAAGAGACAAGGAAGGTCATTATATAATAATAAAGGGGTCAATTCATCAAGAGGATATAACAATTATAAATATACATTTAATCCAATATTGAAGCTCCTAAATGGATTATACAATTATTAATATATCTGAGAACAGAAATAGACAGCTCTGTCCTAATAGTAGGGAATTTCAGTATCCCACTTTCTCCAATGGATAGATCATACAGACAGAAAGTCAATAAGGAAATAATGGACTCGAACTACACTTTGAGGCCAAGTGAGCCCAACCGACATATACAGAACATTCCAACAGCGGCAGATATGCATTCTTCTCCAGTAGTTACAGAACATTCTCCAGCACACATCATACGCTGGCCACAAAACAAATCTCAAAAATTTAAGAGGACTGAAACCATATCAAATATATTTTATGATCAGAAGAGTAGGAAAGTAGAAATCAATAACAGGAAGAGAGCTGGAAAATTCAAAGTATGTGGAAATTAAACAACACACTCTTGAACAACCAATAAATCAAAGGAATAAAAAAAGAAATAACAAAAATCTTGAAAATGAAATGTAAACACAGCATACTAAAACTTATGGGATGTGCAAAATAATTCTGAGCCGAAGGCAGAGGCTTAACTCACTGAACCACCCAGGCGCCCAACCAATGTGCAAAATGATGCTAAGAGGGAAATTTATAGTGAAAAATGTCTATATTAAGAAAAAAAAAACTCAAGTAAACAACCTAGCCTTACATCCCAAGGAATAGACAAAGAACAGCCTAAACCCAAAGTTAGCAGAGAGAAGAGGATAATAGAGATATGAGTAGAAAGAAATGAAATAGAGACTTAAAAAATCAATAGAAAAGATCAATGAAACCGAGAGCTGGTTCTTTGAAAAGATAAGCAAAATTGACAAACATTTAGCTGGACTAAAAATAGAGGATTCCAATAAATAAAATTATAATCAAAGGGGAGACATCACAACTTATATCACAGATATACAAAAAATCATGAGACTACTGTGAAAACTGTAAGCCAACATTAGATAACTCAGAATAAAGGGATTCCTTCTTAGAAGCATACGACTTACCAAGACAGAATCATGAAGGCTAAGTCCAGATGAATTCACTGGTGAGTTGTTCCAAACATTTAAAGATTTAATACCACTCCTTTCAAATTCTTCCAAAAAACTGAAGAGGACAGACCACTTTTAGATTCATTTTATGGGCCAATTTTACCCTGACACTGAAGCTAAACTGAAGCATTAATAGGAAAGGGAAACTACAGGCTGGCATCCCTAATGAAGATAGATTTACAAATCCTTAACAAAATACTAGCAAAATGGAATTCAAGAGTACACTAAAGGGATCACATCCCATGATCAAGTGAGATTCACCCCTGAGTTGCAAGGGTAGTTGATCATCTCAACAGATGCAGCAAAAGCATTTGGCAAAATTCAACATCCTTTCATGATAAAAACTTTTCACAAATTAGTTATAAATGAAATGTACCTCGACATAATAAAGGCCATATATTACAAATACTATTAAGCTTACAGTAACATTGTACTGAATGTGAAAAGTTAAAAGCCTTTCCTCTAAGATCAGGAGCAAGACAAGGATGTCTGCTCTCAGCACTTCTATTCAGTAAAGTTCTGGGAGTTTGAGCCAGAACAATAACACACACACACACACACACACGTACACGTACACACACACCATCAAAATCAGAAAGGAAGAAGTAAAATGGGTTACATTTGCAGATGACATTATCTTACATATAGAAAACTTCTGCTTTCTTAAAACCTGACCAAAAATGGAAAATGCTTGCAAAACAGAGTGCAGGCTCTTTGTGGATTTTTCACAATTTTCTACCTGACCATCTTTAGTTATTTACTTCTCACCTAATCTGATGACAAATGCTGGTTTTAGCAACTCACTTTAATGTAGCTTTCTAAAATACTCCACTTAGTTTTAGGGACACCTGGGTGGCTCAGTCGGTTAAGTTGTCTGACCTTTGGTTGAGGTCTTGATCCCAGTGGCCTGAGATCAAGTCCACCATCTAGCTTCCTGCTCAGTGGGGAGTCTACTTCTCCCTCTGCCCCTCCTCCTTCTTGTGTGCGCACAAGCGCACACACTCTCTCTTTTTAAGTTCATTGAGACATCCAAGTGATTCTAGCGTGCCATCAGAGCTGAGAACCCTGGGGTTAGAGCAGTGGCCTCCCTCCCCCCAAAAGACTCTGAACATTAGAAAGACCCAGAAAAACTTTAAAAACTCCTGGTGTCCGTGGGCCACTCTCAGAAAGTGGGTTTTCATGGGGCATGGGTGTGGCCTGGGTACTTGAAAAGTTTCCCACGTGATTCCAAGGTGCAGACAAGCTCGGAACCATGGGCTTGGCGTGTCCATGGTTGAAGACCTCGTCCCGGCAGTTCGTATGCATGTTAAAGCTTGAGAGCCTCGGCTCTGGAAGGAAAGTCAAAGACAACTCTTTTGTTAGCATCAGGGGAAACTGCCTGCAAGGACTCTAGTTATAATTCTATGAGCCGTCTTAGAACGATGACTAAAACTTCAAACATGTGTTTGATTCACGGGGTGTAGGAGGATGCCGGTAAGCAACCGAAAGGCAAGGTAGAGAAATAAGACACATGCTCTAACTCTTCCAAAGGGACTTAACTCCAATAGGCTTGCACGGGGTAGCTGTTGGCTTGCTAGGAATTATTGATATGGTAGAAGATTAATACAGGAGGTATCTGGTTATAAGTAGGTGCTGTTCCTCCTTTGTGAATTACCTTTTCCATCTCCAGACTGGAAAGTAATAATGTTCCCTGGTGACAAGAATTTGTTTTAGTGAAGTGTTCTGTGCTCAGAGGAGAAAAACAAGCCCATAAAAATGGGTATATAGCTATTGTTTCTGACTGCCCAGCAGACTTTGTGTACTTCAAGAAAAGCATTCCCTTTTTTGAGCCAAATATTTGCTTGGGGCTAAAATGTTACACTTGAGTCGTATGTCCAACCCTGTGTCGTAGAACCTGAACTCATTCCTCAACATCAGACCTCGGCCAAGAGACCGAGGGTCCTTATATAGGATTTCTCAAACCAGAGGTGGTTTCTCTCTGGTTGTAAAGTGACATGCCATGGGCATCTCCTAGGGTGTGGAGGGAACCTGCCTGCCGTGGGAGAGAATTAGGCGAACCCAATGAGAGAAGCCAGATGAGCCTGGGAAGGAGACCCCATAGCTCCCAGTCCAGAGGTCCTTGTGCACAACGGCTTCTATTCTGTCTTATCTCCAGTTCTGTGAGCCATCCTACTACCATTTCAATAAATCACCTTTTTTGCTCAAGAGGGTTTGGGTAAGGTGTCTGTCACTTCCAAGCCAAAGGGTAATGTGTGGTTCAATATGGTGCCGTTCCCTTAGTATCTTCTTTACACATGCAGGAGGAGGCATCTACCTCCTAAAGCTAGGCTTTAACAAAGGATAAGTCTTGTTTACTCAAAATACGGAGGCACAGAATTTTTCTTCTTTCCATCCAAGATGGAAACGGAACAAATGGCTAGAAGTAAGAAACCCTCGAATGTGAGAAAGGAGGAAAAAAAAAACCTTTCTGTGGATACCAATGGGGAGAAGTAAGTCTGTGGGTTTTCCATGAGGCCTTCCAGAGCCATCTGGTTGCATAGCATGAGATCTGAATTATTAGACGAATGTCACTGGTACATCTTGCCGCATGCTGGGTTTTGGTGGGCTTTCAAGGCCATAAGCACCAATATTTCTAACACGCTTTAAAATTCACAGTGTTTTCAGAAATATTAGGTCATTGTCCAGAGGAGGAAAATTCCTTAGAGAGAGATGAAGTCTCCTCCACGAACCCAGCCCCAGAGAACTGGAAGCAAGAGTTTCTAAGTCCTGCCCTGTGGTCTTTATCAACTCACCATCTATCTGCCTCTAAGGAACAGATCTTATCACTGGGGAGACATCAGTGATTCAGTCTACTAGGGAGACATTTCCAGGAAAAGATTTCCCCAATGTTGTAATGAAAGCCAACAAGAAAACAGGAATTCTGTCACGATCGAGTGACAGATGTGTGTCCGATGACAGAAGCGAGCAAGGACTGCGATAGGAATCTCTGAACAAGTGTTTGTCCCAACAGATCAGGTCAACTGAACCAGGCAGAGTCAGCTCCACCACCAGAAAGGCCACAAGACAAGGAACTCAGGAGTCAGGATCTTCACCCCGTGCCATTAGATGCTTGTAGAAACCGCAGACAAGCTTCTTAACCTTCCTGGGCCTCAGTTTCTTCATTTGTAAAATGAAAGGGTTGGACTTGATGATCTCCGAGGGCTCTTCCAGCCCTGTAATTCTATGTTATTTACTAGAATGCTCGTAGCCAATATGCTACACCATGGTTTATGGTGCCCTGTAATTACAGGGTTCCGAGGAGGAGAGAACACGGGATCCTAAAACAACTCAACGTCTAATTCCTGTTCAGTCACGTCAGGCCAGATTGTTTTTATATACTGAAATTTATGGCCCTGCCCCCTTTTAGAGGAGGAGGTGAGGAATCTTCAGGTAACCTGTCCAAGTGAAGAAGTACAGAAAGCTGTAAATAATAATGAGAGTGAAACTCTCTACTCTTCAAGGCACGCTCATGGTAAATCCATAAGACACATGGGACAAGTGGTGGCTTTTTTTTTTTTTTTTTAAATTACCATTGTCAGATGGAGAAAGTGAGGCACAAGCCGGTTTATATGATTTGATCAAGGTCTGCTTATAAAAGAAGCCAAGACTAAGACCCAGATTTCTGGACTCTGATTCTAGAATTCCATCCAACAGCCACGAAGAGTGTGTCTCCTTCAGGGAGTCAAGGCTCATTATATTCTCATTAGCAGAAGGCTCCTTTCTGATGAGTAGGAGAAGGAGCTGGCAAGCATCACTTTTGTTGACAGGTGTTGGAGAGAGACCTCTCAGGGGGGTTGCAGAGGCCACTTTTGAATTTTTTTTCTCACTTCTTCAGTATTTACAGAGGCAAAGTATATATATATATATATATACTTGGGGTCTTTGTCCCATGAGCTGAAGTAAGAGGAGAACTTGGTTGCAATTAGATAGACCTATCATTATTTCAAATTGCATCTAGCCAAACAGAAATGGGTTTTTTAGGATGTCGTCATCTCTTCCATCCCCTCATTACAAGGTTGGAACTCTTGCTGACTCTTTCATCTGAACTCATTTGCGATTTTGCTTTACGTGACTCATCTTAAACTTTATTATCACATTCATTGTAATAACGCTGGTTGACAACACTTTAAATAGTTGGCTTCCCATGATACAAGGCAATTAATTTTTATATTGCATCTTTAACACAAGGTATTGAGACAAAGTCTTTAAATATAAAACCAAAGAGGTAAGGGTTTGGGGGCTGCAGGAATTGGATCCAGACAATATCAGAAAAATTAAAATACAGAAATAATGGAAAGAGACAGGGGAGGATAAAGGTTGATAAGCATGGGGAAGAGAGTGACTAAGGTTGTCTTGGGATTTCTTTCTTTCTTTCTTTCTCCTAGGCATTTCTTTCTAGAAGCTTTGAAATGTGGAATGGTCTGGTGGTTTTTATGATGAGGTAGTCAGTGTCTTTGAGGTTTATTTCTCCTTCTATTTTTCTGGAAAAGGGGTTTAAAAGTGACAAGACCTAGCTTAGAGGGATATTAGTAAAAAGGACCCATACAAGACAAAGAGGAGAGATTATAAATCATCCTGGGTAGAGATGGATTAGAAAAAAGAGGTTCAATGTCTAATCCAGAGAGAACTGCGTTCTTGCTACCTCAGGCTGTTGGTGGTGGTGGCGTAGGGCTTTACTGAGAGCCCAGGGTGCATGGCAAAGGCAGAGGTGGAGGCAGATAGAGGCCTGCAGGAGGTAATTACACCAAATAGACTCAAAGGCATGTTTGCTAAACCAGAACTTTCCAGTAAGGAAGGGAAGAAGTCTGGGAAGTTTGTAGAAGGAGATTTCTCTCCAGACTCTAGAGCCCACGTCTGAAGAGATTTGTTGTCCCAGTGATGGCTGGTGGTATTGGCGGGGTTCAGGACAAAACTATGGTAGAAGCCATTTGTCTTTTCAACTGCTCTACTCTGACGTTTCAGTAACCCATACCCTTCTCCCTTCAAATGTCTGGTGCCCATGAACTCTCTCAGATCAAAGATGATCCCATCAGCTCTACAGTTTCATTACAAGATTTGATTCGAACTCTCTAGATTTCCGATCTGCTTTCCCTCTGGTTCATTATCAACCATTTGAATGTTCAATGTAAGAGAACAAGCTCCCTCACTCAGGGGTATTTGCACTTTGATTTCACAGTTAGAGACAGTGGGTGAAGGCTTTTTCTCTTGGACTGTTCTAGAATCCTTTAAACGATGCAAGCCAGATTAATACCCATTCCACCTGGAGTAAGAAGGACTCTGTTACACAGCTCAGTTGCTTAGAGGATCTGGACCTGCCTCCTGCCTGTGACAATGTCCCCTCTCTGTCTTCTTGGACTCTAGGGACTTCTTACCACCCGGACTCCACCCCGAGGGCAGGGCTCCAGCAGCCATCCTGACGCCAGGGGCGACACTCAGACTGTGGAGGAACGAGTATGTCTCAGCCGGCTTCACGGGAGCTATTTCATCAACCTCAATTAATTTATGGACTGGAGCAGTGGTTTTCGGAAAGTTTTTTGAGTCATAGGATCTGTTCTTCAAATGAAGTGTAATATGGAAGTCTTCAATTATAAACCAGAAAGTGGTGATTGGCCATACTTAAAATGGGAGTCTGGGGTCTCCTCTGCTTCTCCCTCTCACTGTCCTCCCCTCCCCCATGGCTATGAGAAGCATGGCTTTGAAACCCTTGAACCAGAGGGTCCACACCTTCCTTGCTCAATTCCACCCACACCTGTGAATCAGCTGCCTGCTTGCACTGAAGTCGAAGTCACCATCTCCTCATCTTTATCCTGACTTCCCGTAATACATTTCCTCTTCCTTACTAGAATTTACCCCACAGAGGTCCATAGGTTCTGCAACATGTCTGGAATGGCACCTAGCTATCTTCCCTGCCACTTACCTCTTCAATTTCTTGTTTCCTATGTAAATTGATGGGATTTTAAGGAAGTCTGCAATTATCCTAGAGTGCTTCTGTGATCTCAACTCTGGCATAGCTAACCAGCCACCATTTGCGATGATTCTACCTCCAAAATCTCACTTGGATTTATGACCTATTCTCTCTCCCCACTCCACTGCCTGGGTTGGGCTTTTGTCCTCTTGGGTAGGGATCATGGATGGCATTGATGTCCTGACTTAGTGCCGCCCCTGAGCCATTCCTGATTCTGCAATAAAGAGGAAGCCTTCACAGAAGTGAGACTTGGATTTCCCACTGAAGAATGGGTAGGATATTTATAGGCCTCCCTTTGGCCAGTAATCATGATCTTGCCATATCCCAAGAGTATGAAGCTCATTTGAGAATATTTCTCATGCCAGGATCCACTGAGGGAAATACAAATATAGACCACTCATTGATGCGTTTTCTGAGTCTTCTCTTCTGTTAGAACGACTTTTTCCTTATGCATGGGTATTGTCTTGTTGAACAGCTGTTCTAGTGAGCAGGGACTCCCATGGGCAGCCTACCGCTAATGCCCGTCATTCACAGAAGACAATCTTGCTGTGTTTCTCTTTGTGCTTCACGATTAGCCCATTGCAAGAGAAAACTAACACACAGAAGTGATTGTTCTGTCTCCTGTAGGAAGGGTCCTTATTATGACAGAAAAGTTATTTTCTTTTCTGTGGTTTCTTAAGGGTTCTCTAATTGGGTAACCCTCTGCTGACCCCTGGCTATGGTAGTTTCTATGTCGACATCTTTGTTCCGCTCCTTGCGCACTGAAGCCAGAGACGAGTAATTCAAACCAATGCAGAGCATGAGATAATGGGGCTCTGTAACCCACCAGTATTTAAAAGGCAATGACCCCTTAAGTTCACTGGAGTTACCTTCCATTAAGAACTTTTCTCACCTGCATATAACAGACGGGTATGTGTTAGAGCCCTGTGTCTGGTCTGGGTGTGGACTGAATTAATCTGTCAGACTTTGGGGACTTGAACCGGATTGCTTTGGGATTCCTTCACACTCTACATACACGTGGAATGATAATTCAAAATAAGCACAGAAGTTTTCTTTTTTTTTTTTGGTGGGGGTGGCATCTAAGATATGGGAAAACATAGAAGATCATGTAATTAAAAACCTATGTATCCATCATCTAGAAATATTAGCTTTTCAATTTTGTCTTATTTGCTTGCAGTGTTTTTTTTCCTTAAAGATTTTAATTAATTAATTAATTAATTAATTCCAAGAGAGTGTGTGTATGTGAGCAGGGGGGAGGGGCAGAGGGAGAGAGAGAATCCCAAGCAGACTCTGCACTGAGCTTGGAGCCTGTAGTGGGACTCGGTCTCATGACCCTGAGATCACGACCTGAGTCAAACTCAAGAGTTGGACATTTAACCACCTGAGCCACCCAGGCGCCCCTAGTGTTTTCTGTTTTTTGTTTTTTAAAGGAAATAGGACATTAGAGATGAGATTGAAAGCCTCTTATGCCTCCAACCCTAGCCCTGTGTTCATTCCTGGTCCCCTCCCCAGAGGTCTCCATCAACAGGAGGTGGTGGGCGTCCATGCAACCCATTCATTTATTTTATTTTCTCCTAACACTATGGAGTTTATTTATTGTATTTTTGTTCTTTGAGCAGCAATATGATTTTAATACACAGACTTCTATTTTTCTTTCAAAGCCCAAGATCTGTCTTACCTCTATCGTCTGTCACAAGGTAGTGGGAACAGCGAGCTCTGTGTGCGACCGTCACATACTATCGTCTCAGCATTGTATTCTCTGCCACTGCTTACCTACTTCACACTATTTTCAACACCCCAACTTTTCTTTCTTTTCTTCCCTTCCTTTCTCTTTCTGTTACTCCTCTTATATTGATTTATTGAAAGATATTTCAGTAGGTGATTTCCCATGTTCTTCACATTTTGTTCTCACGATTGCGCCTCACAATGTATTCCTTCATTTTGAGGTTCCTTTCCTTTTGCGGAGGTATGCTCTTTTGTGGTTCTTCCCGCAAATATCCAAAAACAGATTCCTATTTTCTATGTCCTGTGTCTCTGACAAGGCTTTTATCTTGTCCTCATCTTTACAGGAGGATTAGTGTGGGCAGAGAGTTCTAAGTTCATTGTAATTTTGCCTTGGTCCTTTTAAGATAGGACTCCGTTTTCTTCTGAAAAAAAATTTTTCTTAAATTGTTCATGAGAAGTCTGTTATTGATCGTTCTAATTCTTTCTCTCATAGCTTCTATTGCTTTTTCTTTCTTCTTAAACTCTCTGCAGTCTCAAGAGGACATATACACATATTTAAAGTTGTTTCATTCCTACTGGGTATTTTTATTTAGACTCATATCTTTCTCTTTTTTTCTGGAAATCTCCCCAGTTTTAACATTTTCCATATTTTCTCTTCCTTATTCTTTCCGTATTCTCCTTTCTTTTTGGAAATCTGTTAATCACATTCTCATTCTGTATTTTAAATGATTCGTTTATTATTCCCATGTCTTTACCTCTCTGTGCTGTGATCTGGGACTTTTTTTTTTTCAGTTCTGATTGAATTCACTAATTTTTACTTTAGATGTGTTTAGTTCATCAATTAGCATGCCTATATTTTTCTTATGAAACAATGATTATTTCTTGCTTTTGACTATAGCTTTTTCTTTTCCTTTGGAATAATTTAGTATTTTTCTAAAATGGATATACATTTGGCACAAGAGGCATTCCTGCATATTGGGAACAGAAAAACAGGGGATTTCGTGTATACTCAACTATAATCTTGATTAGTTTTCTGGATGATAGTAAATTTTATCCTTTCCTGAATGATTGTATCTAGTATTGTTGCAATGACTGTATTTTCCAAACTAAATTCCAAGTTTCGTGGTCTGACAAAAGGGTTGTTTTATAAGTTGTCAATTTATTTAAATGAAAATTCTTACAGAAATATACAAACAGACCACATTTAACAATTTGTTGAAAATAATAAAATTACACGAACCATAATAATCCCACCAAAATCCTGACTGGAAAAGTCACTATGAGTAGAGTAAACATATCTGAATTTGCTTTTATGACTCAAGCCCCTAACAAGGCCTAGAAGATTCTTTCTTGTTCTGTTAAGTTTCTAGATGTAGGAAGTCAAGATGAAATGAATGGGCACGAAGTAGGCATATTTTATAGGGTTTCCTTAAAAATCTCAAAGTAAACTGTTTGCTTATGATTTACTTCTTTCTGATCAAAGTAAGGCCTAGCCAGACATTCCAGTTACTTGAAATTCCTCTGTGGGCTGATGGCAATTATAATGGTGGATTTTGTTTGTATTTGAGAACCGGTCACATTTATAAACATACAAACTGCATCCATTGTGAAATTCATGCCCCTTCATTAAAAGAAACTTTTTACAAAACATTTCTTCACATTGCCTCAAAATCATTTTTACATTGTTGCCAAAGCCAGAAGTCAGTAGCCTAAAGAGTTAAACAAAGGGAAAGGTAAGTTCGTTCTCTCTTTGTTTCTTTCTTTCTATACATGGGGAAAGGGATTGAATTTTCTTTGTTACTTTCAATACTCATGTTTGAAAAGTTTTGGTTATGAAGTCAGGGAATTGTGTTACACTTAAGAGCAAATATCGTATATAAATCTTCCTACGTCTTCTTGGTTATTAATTAATGTGCTAATCATGCCAAGAAGTTTCTTAGCTGGAACTTGTGGTTTAAAGTAACTGTTCTTCAAAAAAAAAAAAAAAAGAACCTTGGCCAGATTCCCTTTATAGACCCAAAGACTTTAGTACTTACCATACAATGGATGACTTGTCCCATTTTTGGAAAACTAATGAAATTAGTAACTTGTGATCATGTCTGTTACACTGAAAGAAATCACCATAAGGCCCATGTGCACCTTTGCAAAAGACAAATTGTGAAACTTGCAAGCAAACAGAACAGTACATTTCTTTCAAGACACTGCTAACCACATGTGTTCTGGGAGAGATCAGGGGAGGGCTCATCACACCCCCAAACCCCCTGAGGTAATGATTTGGTTGCAGGTACAGCCCTCTAGATCTGTTTGAAAAAAGATGTATGTGGGAGAGATCTGCTTAGACATTTGAGAAAAGAAGGAATCCCGCAAGCAGAGAGGTAATATCAACATAAGTAATATCTAAATCTTTATTCTTTGTATTCCTCGAGGTAGAGAATAAGTGGGCAATAGTCCTTTTTTTAAGAATTCGAGTTGAGCCTGGACCAGAAGGGAGTCTCTACTGCTACTCACAATTGCCTAGATCATTAGTCACGGGGATCTAACACTGAGCCACACTAGTCACAAAGATTGTGCAGGTTTTGATACTGGCAGTTGTCTTTCCAGTTCTTTTGAGTTTCTGTATCTGTGAAGATCTACACGGGTGCTGTTTTCCTTTCCAGATTTTTTCCTGGGAATATTTAGGACAAACATCCATAAATACACCATGTCCTATGGGATGTTGCCATTTTCCTCTTTTTGTCTTAGTTGAAGATAAAAGTTAAACAAAAGGAAGCTACATACTCCTAAACCTTGAGAGAGAGAGAGAGAAAAAAAAGAAAAATACCGTGGAATGCATGGAGTAACAGTCTTAACTAAGACTACTTAGTGTTTTCTGTGCATAACTTCAGACATCCTTGCAAACTTCTTTTGACCTTGGGAGCAAGAAGTTTCAATTCCTTTGCATTTATATAAGAAAGCTGAAGTATTCAGAAAAGAAATGACTTCTAAGAGGGATACCAGAAGTCAGAGAAGGCGCTAGAGATGGAAATCAGGTTTCAAAGACCCCACAACCAAAGGGAAAGCTGGCAGAACAGCTCAGAGGCCAGGGGGCCAGTGGCACTATCTGGAAGCAGATTTGCAGGATTTGGAAGCAGATGACATTGCAAGGTGTCTTGCACGAAGAGAGCAAATTCACATGTTTTGCGGAAGAAAGTGACAAAAGGTTACTGGAGTTACCCTCATGCAGCCTGGACAATAACGTGCATATGGAAAGCTCCTCATGTGAATTTTATGGCATTTTTTCATCGAAATGGAATCTCCCTCGCTTTATTGCAGCAGCAGATTTGAACTTCCTAGATATGTATTTTTAATGTTTCCGGAAACATTGGGTTGGGGAGAAGGGGGTTGGGCAGCTGCAAACGAATAGTTTTCTGCTGCCAAACCCTGGTTCAACTGAATAACCAGGGTATGAAATCCACTTCCTCATCACTAACCCCTTCCCCAGGGAGCCCGACAGGGGGCAAGACTTCAAGAACGGTGACCTGAGAGTTTTACCCGACCCCCCTCCCACTCCAGTGGCTCGGAGTCTCCACCTCCCCTTGGCATAATACCTTCATTTATTAAGTATGTGCCTGGAAAGTTTCCCCCAGAGCCACATTCACTTCTGTCCACATTATATCCACATTTTATAGTGGTGGGTTGTAGCGACAGAATGGGCTAGTGACCCACCTTCACGAGGATTTTGAGAAGCATTCCCAGTTTCACATCTCATTTTTAAATGTATACTTCGGGAATAAGGGCGCAGAATTAGGAAATCAGTGGGATTAACTAAATTCACTGCCCTCTTAGTCCTTATTTTTATAACACTTAAGGGTTTTTGTCTCATTAAGAAGCTGGCTGAGCACTGTGGTGAGGTGGTCCCACGGTCCAGAGAGGAGGAACGTTCTGCTTCAATCTGTGGCTCACTGGCTTTCAATGCTTCCTCAGCATCCCCTGGGTGAGCGCCAAGTCCCCTCCCCCGTGGAATGCAGAAGGAACCGGCTTCAGGAGAGCTTGTGCTAACATCATCGTTTTAGGTGTATAAAAATCCTTGCATCCTACTGTATTCTAATCTTTGCAGCCCGTGGTGTGCGCCCTGCCAAATTTTCATCAATATCGCCTTCTCTCCTGTCTCCTTCTGCTTCATCAGCCTGGAGCAACAAGCCAACAGACACAAAGACGCTTAATGCAGAAACGGAGACCTCCTTCTCCAGCAGCCCCTTCCTTTGGTCCCGGGAAGGGGGTTTCTGCTCCTGTTTCTGCCTGGGTTCACATCTCTAAGTAGACTGAAATAATTCAGAAGCTCTGTTTCAAAGACCCCAGGAAATACGGGGAAGAAAGGAAGGAAGCAAAGCGTGAGCCGCAACCCACAGCCTCGTGCAAAATGATGAGCCGTGCCGTGCAGCAGCTGGAGGCAGATCTCCAGTGTCAGAAGGAGCCCTGGAGGGCACAGGGGAAGCTGTTGCGGAGCACGAGGCCTCTGACATGAGCTCAGGGAGCTGCCCTCGTGTCTTTTGTGTTCATGAACTAGGTCTTCTGTAACAAGCTGCCATACTCTATCCTCTCCTAGTTCTGGAGACCAGGAAACCAAATCAGCTTAGACTGGCCCAAATCAAGGTGTTGGCAGGGCTGTGCTCCCTCCAGAAGGCCTAGAGGACAATCCGTACCTTGTCCCCTCCAGTTTCATGGGGGTTCCTGGAGATCCTTAACGTGGGGTCACATTGCTCAAATCTCTGCCTCTGTGTCACATCACCTTCTCCGCTTCTGTCTGAAGTCTCCCTCTGCCTCCCTCTTTAAACACTTAAGCTCGAAGCTGGGGCCCACCAGCTCACCCAGAATACCCTCTCTGGTTTTTTAAAATTTATTTTATTTTTTAAGATTTTATTTATTTATTTGACAGAGAGAGAGATCACAAGCAGGCAGAGAGGCAGGCAGAGAGAGAGGAGGAAGTAGGCTCCCTGCTGAGCAGAGAGCCTGATTCGGGGCTCGATCCCAGGACCCTGAGATCATGACCTGAGCCGAAGGCAGCGGCTTAACCACTGAGCCACCCAGGCGCCCCTACCCTCTCTGTTTTAAGAAGTGTATCTGGATTGCACTGGCAAAGTCTTTGCCATGTCCACCAACATTCACGCGTTCCAGAGATCGGGATGGGGACTTTCTGGGCAGCCATTACCCGGTTGACAGCCACCCCCGTCATTGCCCGGCACTCAGATTTCAGGGAAGTGGCCTCGTTCATCATCTCACTGAGGAGTAGGTCAGTCCAAATCCTGAGGAGCCCCCTTTTAGGAGCTGTGGTTCTCAGGCCAGATAGGGGGATTCCCTTAGGGGACGCTCGGTAGTAGGATTCCTAGACTAGGATTTGGTCTAGAGAAGGTGTGTTCATTATACTCACTTAAAGTTCCCCTTTCCTTTCCTGGGTATGCAGCAGGAGCCTGTGTGCTTTGAAGGATTTGGAATTATAGGATGTTTCCTATTGTCTGGAACTGAGTCTGTCTGTGGTGCTAAGACCCTTGCATGAGACAGAAAACCAGTATGAAAGTGGAAAATGGGAGACGGCCACAAGGGACGGACGGCATTTGTACGAAGGCTGATTCAGAAGACCCTACTTGGGGCGCCTGGGTCAGACACTCAGTTATTGAGTGTCAGTTACAGGAGTCAGACACTCAGCAACTGATTTCGGCTCAGGTCATGATCTCAGGGTCATGAGATCAAGTCCTATGTCAGGCTTTGAGCTAGGCGTGGACCCTGCTAAGATTCTCTCTTTAAAACAAACAAACAAACAAACAAACTTCTTTAGTATCTGGCTTTGCTTTTCTCCATCTTAGTCCTTCTCACACTGTCTCTAATCATCTGTCTACCTGTCTCCCTGATCAGGCTGAGGATGATCCTGTTTGTCCCTCGGAGATCCCAGGCCTGTGGCCTGGTGCCTGGCATGTAGTAGGAGCTCCATAAACGCACGGGAGATGGAATGAATGAGTGGAGAAGAGAGAGCTGGAGATTCTGGGTGGAGGGCTGGCCCGAGCAAATGCTTGGGGGCAGGGCAATTTTGAGCAAGTCCTGTGGTGACGGTCCCCGGGAGGCAAGTGGAGCCGTATGACTGACTTTGGCTCACAGGACGGCTTAGCGGCAGGACAGTGAGGAGGAAATGGCTGCTCTGTCCTCCCTGTGGCAGGCGGGACTCCTGGGGCTGCTCTTGGCAGCTATGCGGGAGGTGGGGGGTGCTGCTGGCCTCCCTTTGGGGCCACACGTGGGAAAGCGGGTCTTGCAGCCCCAGGCCTGTGTGACCGTGGGCATGTCACTTACACTCCCCGAGCTGTGGTTTTCTCGGCCATAAAATGAAGGGAGCTGCAAAGGCTTGAGCTGTGGGTGAATGAGACCATGTAAGGACAGCTGTCCCGTGTCTGGGCTTTAGGTAGAGCTCTTCTTGCTGTGACAATGGAGATGTGTCAGGCTTCCGCTGGGGGGCTCTGGTCACAGCGTGTGGCTGGGGGCCCCTCGCCCAGCAGTTCTGCAGCCGCTGACATCCGAGCCTTCTCTTCCTCCCTAGCTGCCCTGGGTGACCAGTGGCTTGTGTGTCTCTATTAGGACTCAGGGCAACCTTGATGAGAAACCTAGAGGTTCTTAATGTCTGTGATGCCCTCTGGGTAAGGAATAACGAGCAATCGGGCTGTTTCTAAGCACAAAGTTTTGGCCCTGGATCCATAGTTTCTCTTCAGCTTGCAAAACACTTGTCTCGTAGCCTTGAAAGGCTGAGGGAAGGGGCCTGGGGAGCTTCGAAGCAACCCAGCTCTGCTGGCAAACAAGGGTCAAATGAGGCAAGCTTCAGTGCCAGATCTGATTTCAGAGCCAGACCATGTCTTTGGACCTACCTCTCCAAGAGATTAGATCAGAGATTGGAGCCAATGGGAACTTTTCCAGTGTTAATTGGGATTAATTATAAAGAACAACACAGAAGCTCGTCACCTCTGTCTCTCCTGGTGTCTGTCTGACTCGCTGAAGTACAGAACTTGAACACAGATTTTGGACAAATGCCAGCTGGTTTAAAGCCTCTGCCCTCATCGTGAGGTTTGCATGGGGAGTTTCCTCCTGATCAAAAGGGTTAAAGGTCAGAAGGAGAAGGGCATTTCAAATTATCCCACGGCCCGGGTAAGACCCATTTACCAGTTGGAATCCTTTTTTTTTTTTTTTTTTAAAAGATGAGGCCCTCAACAGAGTTCTAATTAAAAATCAATGTAATATATAATTAAGTTCTAGTGATCACATATGCACCAGCTCGTCTCGTTAGCTTTTAGCCAGAGGCAGAGAAGGAATGTTCTTATTGATCGATTCAGGAGCCCTCGAGGTGGTCAATAGAGATGTCTCGTCTGAGGGCCGGTGGCCGCTCGGCTGGGCAGCGTCCGAACGCCCAGCCTGAAGGACACGTCACTGGCTCCAGCAAAGTGTCCCATGTGCCCCGACCACTTAAGTGCTCTGTCCGGAGGGTCAGGACCCCATCCCCACCCCTCTGTCTTCCATCTCTCTGAGTGGCGAGTTCCAAAGAGGAGGCTTGTCAAGAGAGAGAAAGCAGACCCAGGTTCTCTGCAGGCTCCAGGGGAGTCACTTCGGCTTCTCTTTCCCGTTTCCATCACGGCCAAGGCCCCCTCCTTACTCTCAGGGCAGGCTGGCAGGTACCGAAGAGGCAGTGGAATGACGTCAGAATGACGAAGGATCACCCTGGCCACACGCGTCCGTGGAGACAGCAGACGCCTTGGGATAGTTCAGGCCCGTCCTACGACCCGTCTGACCCTACCCCTTTTATGTGAAGAATATTATTGATATTTTCCTTTAAAAAAAATAATAAATAGGGATGCCTGGGTGGCTCAGTCAGTTAAGCCGCTGCCTTCGGCTCAGGTCATGATCCCAGCGTCCTGGGATCGAGTCCCGCATCGGGCTCCTTGCTCTGTAGGGAGCCTGCTTCCCCCTCTCTCTCTGCCTGCCACTCTGCCTGCTTGTGCACTCTCTTTCTCTCTCTGACAAATAAATAAATAAATAAATAAATAAGTAAATAAAATCTTAAAAAAAAAAAATAGAAAGAAAGAAATGAAAGAGGTGACTTTGTAGTAGCCGCTCAAGCAATTTAACAGCAAAGGTTCACGTGTGGCAAGTGCGTAGTCCTTTTCCAGAGACTTTCACATGTTGGATTTTTGTCCCCTCGTCGGGTCCCGGTCACAATACGGCGATGGGAGGCGTGATTTACATATGAGCCGGTTCTCTGAAGCACAGAGGGCTGCAGGGCTTCCCCAGGTTGCTGCAGCCGGACAGATTTCTGGAGTGGAAGGCTGGTCTTTGGGCTCCGCGTCCTGAACCACGTGGCTCAGCGATACTGTTGACCCACCTGTCCCTGACAGAGCCTCTTGCTCTCCAGAGAGAGCTTTCTGTCTCTCTTTTTACGCTGAATTTAATCAATGATTTTTAATTTATGGCTTTCCTCCTTTTTTTCTTTAGATTTTATCATTAAAATATTAACATATTTTTATGGTAAAAGATTTAAATTATGTGTGAGAATATAAGTGACATGAAAGGGCTCACCCAGGGCTTGGAACCCATTTGCTCCCACGGTCCTCCTGGGCCACCCCCCCACCCCTCCTTCTCTCCCCATGTCCCCTCCTCTTTCTTTTTTCTCCCTCCCCGCCTTTCCCTACCCTCTCTGTATATTTAGATAAAACAGGGATACTATTTTGCACAAAGAAAATGATGGTTTTTAGATGTCTGGCTTAGGGGAAAGCAGGAATTTTGTGAAGTTCTCTCCTTTATATGAAAGCGAAGGACTGAAAACCCTAGACCTCAGAATTCTCCCAGCACGTAGAGCTGGGGCTGACGCTGGAAAGGAGACGGCTGTAACATAGAGGAAGGATGGAAGAAGTTTCATGGTTCACCACCCTTGGCTTTGTGGGGAGGCAGGAAGCACGAGAAGTAAAACCCGACAAGGCACCTTTGGTTTCTCCCTTTCCCTCCCGTCCCATATGCTGTCTCCTAGCAAATTCTCTCAGCTCTACCTTCATAATATTCCCCAAATCCAACCCCCGTGGACCACCCCCCAGCTAACATTCCAAGGTCCAAGCTATGAGTATTTACCCTGGATTATTTCGATGGCCTCAGTGGAGAGCCAGAGCCAACCTCTTAAATCATCAGAGCCCATTTTTTTTTTTTTAATTTTTATTTATTTATCTATTTGACAGATGGCGCAAGTAGGCAGAGAGGCAGTCAGAGAGAGAGGAGGAAGCAGGCTCCCTGCTGAGCAGAGAGCCCGATGCGGGGCTCGATCCCAGGACCCTGAGATCATGACCTGAGCTGAAGGCAGAGGCTTAACCCAATGAGCCACCCAGGCGCCCCAATCAGAGCCCATTCTTAAATTGCCAAGAATTTTGCAAGGTGGTTGTCAAATACAGCCAGGGTTAAAAATTAAATAATGTCCATGTATATATTCAGCTACGAGAAAAAGGGAAGCCTGTCTTTTGCGACAGCATGGATGGACCTTGAGGACGTAAGGCACACGGAGAATGACAAACGCTGCATGATCTCACTTACATGGGGAATCTAAAAACACTGAGCTCATAGAAACAGAACAGAATGGTGGTTGCAGAGGCTGGGGCATGGGGGTAGATGGGGTATCGGTCAAAGGTGACAAACTTCCAGTCACAGGAGAAGTAGGTTCTGCAGATCGAATGTATAGCACGTTGACTGTAATAAACTGTACTGTATTGTATGCTGAAAATAGCTGAGAGAACAAATCTTAAATGTTCTTACCAAACCAATAACAAAATGTTCATTCTGTGTGTGGGGGGGTGAGTGGAGGTGTTCCCTGACCTCACTGTGGTAAACATTCTGTAATATATATACACGTATCAACTCATCGCATGGTTTGTCAAACTTGAATGATGTTCTATGTCAAGAGACCCGGAAAAAATTAAAAAATACACACTTATCATTAAATTATAAGAACAAGGTAATGAACATTCAGAAGTCCTCACTTCCTAATTTACTCCATTAACCTGTTCTCTGTACCTTTGAGGTGTTGGCACTGACTGAACTTGTGTGGCAGAAACGTTATGGCCACTTAGCATCTCTTCCCAATTCTGTCTTCAGTCTTAGCAGAGGCTTGAAACAACTAAGGTGGGCGTATTGACACCATGGAAATCAGCAAACACTGCAAATCAGTAGTAGTTAACACTTTATGGATACCTGCGGTGGCTGTTTCAGTCTGAATGAGAAGTCCCCCCAAGAAAGAGCTCCTGAGACCTGTCGTTTCTCTGTCCCCGACATCCACATATAACCCTTTTCTAAGCAGGCTCGGTCAATCCTGAAGTACTACTCTAGAAGCCTAGCGAAAGTCTCACCTCACTGATGAGACTTTCTATTTTATTTACCTGGTCTCCTCCTTTTCAAACCTTTTTCATTCCATAGACTGGTCTTACCCGTAACCTGTTCCTATATGTCCTTGGCGGCAGTGCAAATTCTTGGGACAGAGTCAGTACCCATTAGGTGCCAAATGGGACACAGAGATTGATTCAGACCTACGGACCTAGCCCAGGGGAGGAGAATGTTGTCCACAGTAGCAATAACAGATATTAAATACCTTTATTATTATCCTTGTCATTATAATCATCTGATGGAGCGGATAGGCTTCCTTTGTCCTTTGTTGCTCATTGACATAAAAAATCTATGAGGTAAGCAATATTACCTTCACTTTACAGATGAGGAAGTTACTTGCTCAGCTCAGACAGCTAGTAGGCAGAGCTGGGACTTAAATCTGTACTCTTTCTGAGAGGAGGAATTTCAGCAGACTTTATTTGGGGACAATATCGGAGGTCTTTATGAAAAGTCGAATTTTCTTGGGAACTTCAAATGATATTGGAGAATGTTCATTGTGGTACCATGGAAGCCCTGTTTTCCAGAGAAAGTGACCAAGAAAGGAGGCATAATGACTTTTCTCAGAGTTGCCAGGTCTATAGAAGGCTTTCTGTGTTCAAGACACTTGTGAGTAGGGGAATAGGCACTATCCTGTTGGGCAGGCCTATTGGAAGTGACTTGCCTTGGCTTCTCAGTAGGGGTCTCGAGCCAGGGGCAAAAAGGTCACTAAGGCAACCAGAGCCCTTCTTGCCATGGGTGCCATGACAAAAGATGACATGTATCATTCTCCACACCCTGAACAGGATTCATGGGGACTTCAGGGTTTTTGAGTAAAATGTGGGCTTTGATGGTCCTCTTCTTCTGGACCTGTTTGGATCATATACCAAGGCTGTCATGTTCTCAAAATCAAGTAATACAAGTTGACCCAGAAACATGGTGGGCCCCTTTGACCTTAAATTTTGCCTCCCTTTTTATAAATTCAGAGCATGTCTTAGGACGACCTCAAAAAAAGTACAGCGCTGTTGAGAAAGTCAGATTTAAACTTGAATTTGGATCATTGCCTGGAGGGCAGTTATATTGCCTCTCTTGGCCTCAGTTTCTTCATTTGCACAATGGGGATAATGTTGGAATTAAAAGAGATAAATATGTAAAGAGTCTGCTAACGTGCCTGGCACTTACGGTCCACGCACGTCAAGTCTGGGTTTCCTTCCAGAAGCGCAGGTCAGGGCCCCTCAGCAGGGATTTGTCTGGCCCCACCTGACGTCGTTCTTCCCACCAGTTTCAAACTGGGAGGCTCGCCTGTGGCCAGGGAGCGGATTCCAAAGCATTCCTGCTCGCCAGCTCAGGCCTCGGGGCCGCTGTGAAGTTGCAATTCCTTTCATGGAGCTCCTGTGTGTGACAGGGTGTGCCCAGCTCTTAAAGTGCTTTGATGAAAATGCCTTTGTGCTAAAAGCTCTATAAATATAAGGAGCAGACCTGGGCGTGGTGTTTCCAGAATACTCCCAATGTTAGCTGTCATCAAAGGCTCAGGTTGTAGAAAAGTTGGAAATGGAGGTGGTTTGCTAAGTCGGTGATTCTCCGCAGCAGAGATGGCTTTTCTTTTTCAACTTCTGTTTCTTGACTCATTTTGCTTGACTGTACAAGGCCCATCTTGCCTTTTTTGTATCTTCTGGGCTACAGAAACTTGATTTCAAGCATCATTCAAAAAAAACTGCTAATTAACATACTGTGCCCCTACCCACCTCTCCACTACCCAACCTACCTACCGCCCAACGGCACCCAACAGCACCCCCTGGTGGTCAGAAGGGGCTTCTCTGACCCCACACCTTTACCAACTCTCCTTATCCGTCAGTTAGGAAAGTACTCATTCATTCATTTATTCATTCATTCACTCACTCATTCATTCACTTGTTCATTCAACCATTTTTTACTGCTTCATTATGATGCTCCAGGTATTGTAGACACCGGAGATCCCAAATGAACAGATACGGTTCCTGTGGGCATCACAACTCAGTGAGGAACAGGTGGACAAGTAACTGATTATAATTGTAAAAGGATCACACCACAACAGAAGTGTTGCACAGCACCAGGGGAAGGAACCAGAAGCATACTTAATCTTGAAGGTAGAGGAGCCAAAGCTTGAAAGTGTGAACATTTTCATGGGCCTCTTTGGAGCCTCTACCAATGTATTCATATAGTAGTATGTTTTTATAAAATTCACCGAAATAATCAATTTTTTCTTTGTCTTTTCTTTTTTTAAAATTTTTTTTTATTTTTTATAAACATATAATATATTTTTATCCCCCAGGGTACAGGTATGTGAATCGCCAGGTTTACACACTTCGAAATAATCAATTTTAAAGATTTAATTAATTAATTAATTAATTTGAGAGAGAGAGAGAAAAAGAGAGAGCATGGCACATGAGCAGGGGGAGGAGCAGGGAGAGAGACAAGCAGACTCCGCTGCACACAGAGCCCGACTCCCGGCTCGAGCTCATGACCGAGGGTGGAAATCGAGAGTCTGTTGTTCAACCAACTGAGCCACCCAGGTGGCCCCCCCAAATAATCTATTTTAAAGGAACCAGCCAAAATTACTCTTCTCTTCTACTCTGATATTCTCCCTGTCATATTTCTCTTTGTATTAAGTGGTATGGAAGCAGCCAAGGGAGTTTTTATAACTGGCAAATGGAAGGTTGAGTTTGGGATACCTTTTGTTTGGGTTTGGTGAGATATTTTCATGTGGTTTATAGTGAAGCTGCTGTTAGCCCTCCTCATGCCGGAAGGGCCTCCAGAAACACTTTTGTCACTCCGTGCTGTGACTCACCAGACAGCTTCGTGATCTGAGGTTATATCACAATTTAAACATGTCTCCTCACTCCTGGCACCAGAACTCTGTGTGGAGTGGTGGAGAAATGCGATTTAGAAGTATGGAGCCGGCAGCCAGTCTGTGGAATGTTCCTTAAGTTATCAGACATGTCTGTCACGTTATAAGCAGAGGATTTGATTATGAAAACATTTGAGAGAGGTTTCCCTAGATTTGACAGCAATCTTAAAATTTTACATAACATTTCCAATAGTGAGCTGTGAAGCTGAGCAAAATGTGTTCAAACAGTGTATACAATACACCAAATTACTGTTCAGCTGTGTTTCAGGAAAGAAAATGGATCCTTCTCGTCTCTGTATCAAAAACAGAGGTCTTGGGCGCCTGGGTGGCTCAGTGGGTTAAGCCGCTGCCTTCGGCTCAGGTCATGATCTCAGGGTCCTGGGATCGAGTCCCGCATCGGGCTCTCTGCTCAGCAGGGAGCCTGCTTCCTTCTCTCTCTCTCTCTGCCTGCCTCTCAGTGTATTTGTAATTTCTCTCTGTCAAATAAATAAATAAAATCTTAAAAAAAAAAACAAAAACAGAGATCTTAAAATGCCTTATGAAGAAGTGGCCAAAGAGTACACAGACAGAAAGTGGAGGAGAAGTACTATAGAGGTACGTAGGGAAGGACTATTACAAAATCCGTGATATTCGTGAAAACTGTAATATTTGTGGTATTTGTCAGCTGTTGCCGATCTACACTTATGACACTCGTTTTTCTCATTCTATATGAACTTTCAGTCACCTGATTCTCTCAATTTGTATTCTCCCCTCCCATACCGTGTTCACTTCAGACCCTACAGAACTTGAATCAGGCCTCAGAAAGAGAGCCTGAGGTTGTCCGGGGGGCCTGGCACATAGTTGGGGCCCAGAGAGATAGAGGAGACACATGAGTTTGCCAAGTGGCAAGTGGTGAGGGGACTTTTCAGCCAGAAGGACAGAGGAGAAAGGCCCGGGAGAGCGTTTCCACCCAGCAGAGAGGGGCCTTGTGACTCGGGGTCCAGGAGGCTGGAGAGCCCGGGCCAGGGGACGAAGTGGGGTTCTGCTCCACAGAGAGGTGAGGCAGTAGAGAACCGCGGGTTTAGGCCAGGGAGAGGCAGGTGCAGGTTTGCGAGGTCCCTAACTTTGCTGTGTTTGTCAGCTTTTGGTTCATTCTACCTTTCTCATCTCTGTATGCACATCTTTTAACCTTCCTTCTTTCTTAGACTTGCAGTTAATTCGAGAAAGTGTTTCCTCCTCTCTGTCCTGTGCATGCAAATGGCTTCATCTTTTCCCAGTTCGTTTGTGAGATGGGAATGAGTATAGTCACCAAATGGAATGAAACAGTACGGACGAGCACTCGCTCTTGTCCTCTGTTCGGGCTCCTGTAACAAAAGACCACAGTCCGAGTAGCTTATACACGATGGAAAGCCATTTCTCACGGTTCTGGAAGCCAGAAGTCCATGATCAGGGTGCCGGCTCAGAGCCAGTGCCTCCTGGCTGTGACCTCACAAGGCGGAAGGAGCTGGGCGCCCTCCGGGGCCTCTTTCATAAGGCGCTACTCCTGTTTGTGAAGGTTCTACCCTCTGACCTTAAGCACTCCACCTCCTAGACCACTGTCTTTGGGGGTTAGGGTTTCTGCCTATGAATTTGGGGGCAACACAAACATTCAGACCATGTGTTATACACCGAGTGATCTGTTGATGATGAGAACAGCAAAGGCTCCGTCTTCAGGAATTAGCTTGTTATGCATACAGAAGCAGGTATCTTTGAGATTAAATGAGAAGAAAATGCAAAGAACATCATAGTTCAATGAAATGGAAGTTTCACCAAACAGGTAGAATAACCCCTTTCAAGCGTTTTAGAGTCCCATCAAGACCTTTGACTCTGTCTTCGGGACCGTGAAAGACAGTCCTGTAAGAGCTCTAGGGCGCGTCAGTGGAGGAGCTCCGATCCGTCCGGTTGCTGGAGTTCACGACTGTGCAGATGTCCCTTACCAAACACTGCACGTGAACTATGGACGACTGACAAGTTCAAAAAGGAGGTGAAGTCAACGTACTTTGAAGAAGCAGAAATATGTTTACCAGCAACTTTATATTTCAACAAATCTCTTATGCGTACACTCAAGAGCGCGGCTGCTTGCATCCAAGCTGTATTTGGAATCCCAAGCTTCTCGCCCTCCCTGGACTTCATCTCCTCCCCTCCCCCCATGTTACAGTTTCTTCCAGTTTTCTTTATTGGACAAGGTGTCCGTAGCCATGGTTTTGGGGAGCATGCTCGAGCCCTGGGATGCTTCCTTCATGCAAGGAAGCCGTGAATCCCTGTCCGCATGGGCTCGTCCTGCCGCCGACCTTCCTTGAAGTGCGTGTCCTGCGTTTGGTTTCAGTCTGTGCTGCCGGCCGCTGAGCAGCTCTTTGCAGCCACAGTCTGCAATTCTACCTCCTCAAACACATGCCGCCTGATCCTACCTACTCGGAGACACGGTCCTTCATTGATTCTTCCTGGCGGTGACTCCATTACCTCGTTCTGTTCTGACTCTGAAAGGGATTTGCGTCCATCACGTCTCCAGGATAAATGGCACAAGGGTCCTTGTCACTTAAGCGTTTCCTGCCTGTGGGCGAGTCCGGGCTTTCACAAAGGCTACCCCGGGAAGTTCCTGTCTCCCAGCATCAACGATTTCTGGGGTTTCAGGACTCCTTTGCTCTACTAATAAAGCCATGGACATTTTCTCTTCAAATGTATGTTTGATTTGATATGTCATTACATGAGAACGTGGACTGAGCAACTTGAGTCTATTGACGGGAGAGTTGCAGTGGCTTTTCTACAGAGGGATGGGAAAATCTGCATTTTCTTCTCATTTGATCCCCGTGTGTATGTGTGTGTGTGTGTGTGTGTGTGTGTGTTTAATGAAGGCCAAACAATTTGGGATCTTCAAGACTTGTGCATCTTGGCAGGACTGTAGCCTTGTATGTGTCTCTTTACCCAGGAGGAATTTGCTAATACATATTTCATCAGACAGGAAAACTGACCCTGTATTGTTATACCGGGGAAGGGGGGGTGTTGGGGTCCTAAAACCCCCGCACAGTTGAAAATCCACATGTAACATACGCAATCAATCCACACACATTCCGTACGTTGTATGTATCATATCCTGTATTCTTACCATCGAGTGAGCTAGAGAAAAGAACATGTTATTAAGAAAATCATAAAGAAGTGCAGGTACGTTTATGGGATGATGCTGTCGTTACTGGAAAAAATCCGCATACAAACGGACCCATGTGGTTCAATGCCATGTGGTTCAAGGGTCACCTGTAATTGCAGTTTGTACTCCAAATACTGTGCATTGTGTGAAGTCTCTGTTTCTCAAGAATGTGTCCACTGGACAAATATTTTCTGACGATCTATTCTGTGGGAAGCAGGGTGCTTCTCCTGGGCACACGGACGCTTGAGAGCCGGGCCTTGTGTCCTTAAAGAGCTTGCAAAGTTGCCAAAGGGGAAAAAGAAAAGAAAAATGTAATTGAAGGGCTATTTGCATACAAACACTAAGGGCAAGTTGGCAAATTTAATAATGGCATCCCCAAGTTAATAGTAAACAACTTTCCAGCCCCGAAGGCTTTCTTGCCCCTGCTGAGCCTGGATAAATGATTTTACCACAAAATATTGGATTAGAAGAAATTCATTTATGGTGTACGTGGGCTATAACAAGAATGCGAGTGCCAGTGAATGTCTTTCACTAGTTTAAACTCAGAGGAACCTCTGAGCCTTTTCCTTTGAGAGAAGAAGTGACTTTTCTCTCAGCTGCTTTTGGATCCGGAAGACACAGGCGAAGGGAAACCGGGGTTTAGCTTTGTTTGCCTACTTTTTCCCTCTCTTGACCCCTTCCAGGAAGCTGAGCACTAAGCCGTAGAAATGAAGAGATAGAGTTCACTGCCAGAGGTTACTTGGCCCTTCAGTAGTTTTGTTTTGAAGTCCGAAGTGCAGAAACAATCTTGTGGACCATTAGATCAAAAGCCACTGAGAAGCAGCTCACAGAGGAAGAAAGAACCAAATCACATTGCCCTCAGCAGATGACCGTTGGTTCCTTTTGGGGCAGAAAGGCGGCTTTCTGTATGGCTTGTGTTTTCCTCAGCACCTATGAGAAGTGTAATGTGGATAGGTAATCTGTATATCCACATTTATTTTTAGAAAGAAGTGGGGGCAGTCCCTGGGAGCAGTGACATACATACCTCCCTCTAATAGTCCATTAATCATGTTAACATTTTAAAAACCATAATGTTCCTACTGTTTGAGAGGAAAAATCTGAGAAGGGTCTTTATACGAATCTATTTTTTTTAATTTTTAAAAAAGATTTTATTTATTCATTTGACAGACAGAGATCACAAGTAGGCAGAGAGGCAGGCAGAGAGAGGAAGGGAAACAGGCTTCCTGCTGAGCAGAGAGCCCAATGTGGGTCTTGATCCCAGGACCTTGAGATCATGACCTGAGCCAAAGGCAGAGGCTTTAACCCACTGAGCCACCCAGGCGCCCCTCTACAAATCTATTTTTTAATGGGCCTTCACACCTGGAGGTGTGGCTGTTGAGAATAGCTACGCGACCTGCTTAGAACATGGTTGGGGTTTGAAGTCCTACAGTCGATGCCCAGTTCTCATGACTTCTCCTTTTCTCTCAACAGCCCACGAGTCCACCGAGGGTTTCCAGCGGCTCTTCCTTCCTTCGCATTCTCACTTCTGAAAGCGTTTCCGTAGTGTTTCCTCTCTTGGAAACCACATCGTTATAATTCACAGCCTAGGTGGAAAGTAGATTCTCTACCTTTTGGTCTTCCGTGAAGGCAGACCTTGAAGGAGAGGGTAAGGCTTGGGGAAGCAGATTTCATTCTGTTTTATACTTCCATGTGCCTCCAGTACCCAGGAACTTTTTACTTTGGATTTTTTACTGAAAAATCTTTCACTTTGACAATTTTTTAACTGCAGATTCCTGGCCACTTGGAGAAGCATGGCACCTCATGGAAAAGGACGCAGCTGTATTTGTATGTCTGGCATCTGTTCCTAGGGATCTTTTTCCCGCTTGTTGTCACTCGGATCTGTGGTGTAGACACTGCCTGCTATGGTCTGAATGTTAATTTGGCCTCAAAACACGTATGTTGAAATCCCACTTCCCAAAGTACTTAGTGGTGCGGCCTTAAGGGTAGAGCCCTCATGAGTGGGATTAGTGCCCTCACAAAAGAGACCCCAGAGAGTCCCCTTCGCCCTTTCGCTATGCCCTCTATGAACCAGAAGGTGGGCTCTCATGGAGTCGCCTTGATCTTGGACTTCCAGTATCCTGATATGTGAGAAGACAGTGTTGTTTACAAGCCACGAGTCTATGGGATTCTGCTGGGGCAGCCTGTGTAGACTGAGGCGGCCTAGCTTGACTTTGAGGACTGATGGGTGCGTGTCTGGTTTCCACACTCACACTCCCAGTTTAGCCATTCAGATGAACTGAGCCATCAGCTAGGTTAGGTAGCTGCTTAATCAGGCAAACGTCAGAGCAGATTCTCATATGGAGACTTGAGTCTGTCGGCTCTGAAGAAATGTCCCGAGTGTTAAGGTGTACGTTGGATTTACTGTATAGTGGGTGAGAGAGCTTTGGGAGGGGAGGAAGGCGGGAGATCGCTCATGGAGGGGAGGAGATAACCTGTCAAAGCTGTTGGAAGTGCAGTCCCGCTTCTAGGCTCTGGACAAGTATAAATTTGAATACGCAAAGTACTTTCTCCGCTCTTAGATATCCTGGGATAGCTTCCCCCAGGCCAGCGCAGACCATGTGGACTCAGCCACATTCTGGATCCTGCGGTGGAAACACTAGTGCTGTCTGAACTCTTGGTTCGGCAGCACCGAAACACCTCTTATGAGTTATAGCCCGGCTGCCTGGGGACACGTCCTTCTGATGCAGCTAATGCGGAACAAGACAGAATCTGCTAGAAGAATGCCCTGCAACCGGAGGTCACGGGTCTTCTTGATACTTTTAGAGCTTGTCCTTCTCTTGCAGGGAGTGGAGAGAATCAGCTCAGCCTTATCTCTACAACTGCCCCAGCCACCAGCCCCTCCCAGGCCCTCCACGCTCTTCTATCTGTCTCTGTCCTAGCACCCCTACTCAACCCCCAACAGCGCGTTTCTATAACTAACTCCAAGCCTAAACCATCAGTCTTTTGGGGGAGTTTTTTTTTACTGCCGCGCAGCCATAACTTGACTTCAGGGTTCAACGCATGTTATGATCTTCTGTTAGGTGATATATTTTATCTCCCTGTTGACAAAAATTGCCCGAAGAGATCTTTGCTTATTGTATGAGGAGTTATTCCCAATGAACACAGGAACACTGGTGGTGGTGGGGTCCATTATTTTCTGTTTCCAAAAGAAAGAATTCACTGCCGATCCACAAATGCAATCAGCTGTTTTCATTGTAAATACTTGCCTTTTAAAAAACAAAACAATATATATTTCTGTAGGTTTTGTGTTTTTATTTACGATGACACAATTATTATCTGTCATGCCCATTATCCCATGCCATTAAATATTTTTCTATAAAAAATATTTTCTTGCTTTTACTGTTATTTTGTTCCAGTTATGTACTGTAATCCACTGAATTCCTTATTGTTACGTACTCATGCTGTTTCCAATTTCCCTTTTTTAGCAATGCACAACTTACCCTTCTCCCAGAAACGTAGACTAACACCCATTTTCCCAAAAACTATTTACAGAAGGTGTAATCATTAAAACAATTTTAAAATTAATCTAATAGGTAAAGAAGGCATTCTATTGTTGCTTAAATTTGCATTTGTAATAACATTTAGGGCTAAGCATATTTTCTAAATGTTCATTGACCTTCTGTGTATTTTTGTGAATTTTCCCTTTTATTCTTTGCCTACTTGAGGAAAGGGAGTGACTTTTTCCTAATAAAATAGAAAAGCCTTTAAAATTATGTTATAGATGGGATAAGTTGCCAATAAATCGAGCCTTTTGTCATTTGCTCTTAAATTGCACTTACAATGTTGGTTGTTTCTGACATACAGAAAATTTTAACTTGAACACTGTCAGAACTGCTGGCGAATCCTGGGAGACACGGCCGATGTGCAGTCCATAGCCTGCGTCTTGAAGGAACTTAGCGTTCAATTGTGCAGCCAGGTATCCACGTGTTTACAAGAAACCACACAATACTTAGAGCAGCGGGCTTTTTAGCGGTTCTCCTGGCCACTAGGAGACGAGGCTGCTGCTCGCTCAGAGTGTGAAAAAGCCCCTTCCGGGCTCCTGATCATCACTAGTCCCCTCCCCGGCGGATAGTCACAGATTTGACTATCAGGCTGGGTCAGGATGAAGAGCATCTGCAGGCAGCGGGTGATCATTGGTACCCAAATGTGATAAACTCAGGCTGACCCTCCGGACAGTGTCTCTTCTCTCTTTTGGGCAACCGACTGCGTATTTGTGGCAGCACCTTTGATGAGATAGAAATGAGATAGTGATAGAAATTGTGTTTATCTCCGGTCTGTGGAAGCTTAGAAAAGTTTCTAGGGGAAAAAAAAGGGAGGGGTGGAGAATGAGAATAAACACTAGTGTTCATTATCTTTTTTTTTTTTTTTTTGGGTAGCACTCAAATTTGACTGTGCCGTCTGTTAGGTGCTGAAGTCTTGCTTGTCTCTGCATCTCTCCCAGCACCTTTGCTAGACTTTGCAATGCATTTTAAAGATCTCACTCTGTGTGTGTGTGTGTATGTGTGTGTGTATGTGTGGGTGCATGTGCGCATGTGCGTCTGTGGGGGTGGAGGGGCAGAGGGGGACGAGATGAAGATTGAAACCCCAGGAGGCTGCTGCCCGAGCTGACTCAGGCCCAGCGTGAAGGGGGGGCTGGCTGAGGGGCGTGGTGGGAAACGCCTCCCTGAATAGCCTGGCAAAGCAACAGGACATGTCCAGTGAGCAGGAGCTTTCCAGGTTCGGGTGGACTTCAGCCGATGTGCATTGGCAAGGTTTAACCACCAGGTCTCTGGGGGAACAGAGTCCTGCTGGGAAGCGTCTGCTGATGTCTGTGGTGTGAATACTTTCCTGGGGGTCAGCGGCAAGCTTCTGCTGTGAGGTCATGGAGTGTGGGGCTGGAGAGAGAGATGGGCCCTGTGGGCCCTCGTGAGCCAGTCAGTGAGAGCTGGCAGAGTTTCATTTCTGTGCAAGCCATCTATTTGCTCTTCCATGGCAGGACTCCCACCACGTCTTGAGACAGGTGCAGCAGAGGGGGCAGAACCCAGCACCACAAAGGCCACTAGCCCTACCAGCCAGCGGGTGAGGGAAGCAGCCCTCCAAGCTGGAATGGGCCTGGTGAGAGGCAGAAGGATTGGAGGTGAAACTGCAAAGCTGAGGCAGAAGTTCTGGCAAGGGAAAGGGGACACCTGCACTCAGGGAGGCTGCAGAGGTGCTGACAATCATCTCTGGCCAATTTCAAAGCTGACATCATGACTCGGTGATTGAGGCCTGGTGCCTGAGGCTGTGGAGTTCCTTCTTTTCTTGGTCAGACCTGGCTCAGACACAGACAGGGGGGAGTCCCCAGCTGATGACAAAGAACACCAGGGACTGCAAAACCAGGGCCCAGATGGGCCAAGGATTCAATGAGTGAATCTGAAGCCTTCATTTACCCACCGATGAGGAAGGACACAATCCTCTTGTTTCAGTATTCAGCCCTTATGAAGAGGAACATCATTTATTCCATCAGCAGATATTTTTTGGTAAATAAGGGTATGATTTGCTGTTAGTCCACATTCTTGTGGAAGAGACAGTTGCTAGACAATTCCATTTCAGGTTGAGGTGAAGTTACAAAGGCTAAGTTGTGACCAAGTGGGGATAGGCATGCTGCTTTAGATAGGATAGTCAGGTTTCTTTTAAGAAGGCAACATTTGAACTGAGGCCTGAAAGGTGAGAGGGGAGCAGTCATTCCAAGAGCTGTGAGCAAAGGCAGAAGGTAAGGAAAGTGCCAAGGTCCTGGGGCAGGAAGAAGGAATTGTGTTTATCTCTGGTCTATGAAAAGTGTCTGAAAAAAAAATTTAGGGAGAATGTAGCATTCAAATTTGATTGTGTTGTTTGTAAGAGTTGAGGTCTTGCTTGTCTCTGTGTCTCTCTATGCACCCTGAAGTACCCAGCACATTTGCTAGAATTTGCATTTAGGTCTTTAATCCACTTGAGTTTATTTTTGTGTGTGGTGTAAGAAAGTGGTCCAGTTTCATTCCATGTAGCTGTCCAGTTTTCCCAAACACCATTAAAAAAAAAAGATTTTATTTATTTATTTGACAGATAGAGAGCACAAGTAGGCAGAGAGGCAGGCAGAGAGAGAGAAGGAAGCAGGCTCCCTGCTGAGCAGAGAGCCCTATGCGGGGCTCCATCCCAGGACCCTGAGATCATGACCTGAGCCGAAGGTAGAGGCTTACCCACTGAGCCACCCAAGTGCCCCCCAAACACCACTTTTTTGAAGAGACTCTTTTTTCTATTGCATTTTCTTGCCTCCTTCGTTATAGATTAATTTACCATATAAGCGTGGATTTATTTCTGGACTCTGTTCTTTTCCACTGATCCTTGTGTCTCTTTTTGTGCCAGTACCATATTGTTTTGATTACCACAGCTTTGTAGTATCTCTTGAAATCTGGGACTGTGCTACCTCTAGCTTTGTTCTTTTTCTAGATTTCTTTGGCTGTTTGGGGTCTTTTGTGGTTCCACAAAAATTTTAGAAGTATTTGTTCTAGTTCTGTGAAAATTGCTGTTTGATATTTTGACAGGGACTGCATTTAATCTGTAGCTCGCTTTGGGTGGTATGGACATTTCAACAATGTTTGTTCTGCCAATCCATGAACATGAAATATCTTTCCATTTGATTGCGTCATCTTCAATTTTTTCATCAATGTTTTATAAGTTTTCGGAGTACAGGTCTTTCACCTTCTTGGCTGTCTTTCCTAGATATTTTATTCTTTTTGGTGCAATTGTAAATGAAATTGTTTTCTTAATTTCTCTTTCTGCTACTTCATTATTAATGTATAGAAATGCCACAGATTTCTGTTTATTGATTTTGTATATGGTGACTTTACTGAAATCATTTATCAGTTCTGATAGTAATTTTGGTGGAGGTTTTAGGGTATAGTATCACGGCATCTGCAAACAGAGAAAGTTTTGCTTCTTCCTTGTCATTGGATGACTTTAATTTCTTTTTCTTGTCTTATTGCTATGGCTAGTACTATGTTGAAGAAAAAGGTGAGAGTGGACATCCTTGTCTTGTTCCTGATCTTAGGGGGAAAGCCCTCAGTTTTTCACCATTGAGTATGATGGTAGTTGTGAGTTTTTCATGTATGGTCTTCATCATGTTAGTTATGTTCCCTCTCAATGCACTTCTTTGGGGTTTTTATCATGAATGGATGTTGTACTTTGTCACATGCTTTTTCTACATCTCTTGAAATGATCATGTGGTTTTTATCCTTTCTCTTGTTGATGTGATGTATCACAATGATTGATTTGTGAAGACTGATTGATTGATTGATTTGAGAATATTGAAGCACCCTTGCTTCCCAGGAATAAAACCAATTTGATCATGATAAATGGTTTCTTCATGTATTGTTGGGTTCAGTTTACTAATGTTTTGTTGAGAATTTTTGCATTTCTGTTCATCAGAGATATGGCCTAGAGTTCTCTTTTTTGGGTAGTGCCTTTATCTGGTTTTGGTATCAGGGTAAAGCTGGTCTTATAGAATGAATTTGGAAGCTTTCCTTCCTCTTCTATTTTTTTTTTTTTTTTGAAAGAATAGGTATTAACTCTTTTTTAAATGTTTGGCAGAATTTACCTATGGAGCCATCTGGTCCTGGGTTTCTGTTTGTGGGAGTTTTTTGGTTACTGATTCAATTTCATTGCTGGTAATTGGTCTGTTCAAATTTTCTCTTTTTTCCTGATTCAGTTTTGGGAGGTAATACGTTTCTAGGAATTTATCCATTTCTTCTAAGTTATGCAACTTTTTGGCATATAAGTTTTCATAATATTCTTTTATAATCCTTTGTATTTCTGTGATGTTGGTTGCTATTTCTCCTTCATTTCTGATTTTGTTTATTTGAGTTTTTTTTTTTTTTTATGAGTTTGGCTAAAGGCTTATCAATTTTGTTGATCTTTTCAAAGAACCAGCTTCTGGGTTCATTAATCTGTTCTATTCTTTTTTCTTTTAAGTTTCTATATCATGTATTTCTGCTCTAATCTTTATTATTTCCTTCCTTCTACAGATTTTGGGTTTGTTTGTTCTCCTTTTTGTAGCTCCTTTAGGTGAAGGTTAAGTTGTTTATTTGAGATTTTTCTTGCTTCTTGATGTAGCCCTGTATTGCTATAAACTTCTCTCCCAGAGCAGCTTTTGCTGGATCCCAGATTTTGGACCATTATGTTTTCATTTTCATTTGTCTCCATATATATTTTTTTCTTTTTGCTGAAAAATCAGCTGATAGTCTTTTCTTTCTTTTTCTTTTCTTTTTTTTTTTTTTTTTAGATTTGATTTATTTATTTGAGAGAGAGACAGTGAGAGAGAGCATGAAAGGGGAGAAGGTCAGAGGGAGAAGCAGACTCCCTGTGGAGCAGGGAGCCCGACATGGGACTTGATCCCAGCCAGGACTTAGTTCCTGAGTTTTCGGTGGGTCAGTCTGGGGTTGCCTTGGTCTTGAGTTGGATCAGACCAGACATTTACCAGAATTGCAGCTGCATCAGACTGTGGTGCACTCTCCCTGTGTTGCCCCCAAGAGGCTTTCATTGGTGAATAGAGCCTGTGATCAGACCAGATGTCTGCCCCCAGCCCAATGCTGGGGCCAGAGTGGAGCTGATGTGTGTGGTTATCTTCTTTTTCCAAGGCAGGAGTCTCTTCCAAATGATGCCAGCTCCTGGCACAGCGGCTTGCACAATACCAGGCTTGTGGTGACCCTTTGAATGGACCCTTGCCAAGGGCAGGTTAAAGGAAATGGATCTGCAAGAGAGTGCAAGGTTGGGATGCACTGTTAGCAAATGTTTTCCGTGTGCCCTCTTCTTTCCAAGTAGCTGTGGACAGTTTGTTCTGCCAGGCTTAGGTTATTTTCTGGATCATTTACACCAATGTGGGTGTAATTAACATGTAGCCATGAGGTGATGCAAGCTTAGGATCCTTCTACTCTGCCATCTTCCCCTGAAGTCCAAACTTAAAGAATTTTGATGATGATCAGGAGGGGCCATCAATGCCACAGAGAGGTTTTTCTTACATAACAGAAAATTTTTTAAATTAAATTTTTTATTTCGAGGTAATTTTAGACTCACATGTGGTTATAAGCAATAATACAGAGGGATCCCATAGGCACCTGATACTCACTTTCATCAATGGTAATATCTTATAAAACCATAGTACAATATCGTAATCAGGATATTGGTATTGATGTGGTCAAGATACAGAACATTTTCATCACCATAAGGATCTCTAATGTTTCCTTTTAAAGCCACCCCCACTACTTCCTGCCCCATTCCCACCATCATCCCTAGCAACCACTATTTTATCATTTAAAGAATGCTATTTGGAAGGAATCTTTCTGTATTTAACCTTTTAAAATTGATTTTTTTTTACTAAGCATAATCCACCATAATTGTCACATACATTCGACATAATCACAATAGTGAAACACAATTTCACTCACCACAATCCTAGATTTTTCTAGGATTGTGAATCAATAGTTCATTCCTTTTTATTATAAGTAATATTCCTCAGTATGGATGTACCATGTTCGTTTAACCATTCACCCATTGAAGGTTGCTTGTTTCTTTATAGGTTGGGGCTATCATGAACTAAGCTGCTAAAAACATCTGTGCACAGGTTTTTGTGTGCACAAAAGTCTTCCTTTCTCTGGGATAAACATCTAGGTATACAGTTCCTGGGTTATATAATAATTATAAGTTTAGATTCTTAAGAAACTACCAAGCTATTTTTCAGAGTGGCTGTACCAGTTTATACTCGGACTAGCAAGGTATAAGTGATCCAATCTCCCTGCATCCTTGCCAGCACTGGTTTTTGTCACTATTTTTAATTTTAGCCATTCTGATGGAGGGATAGTGATAGCTCATTGTGGTTTTAATTTGCGTTTCCCTAATGGCTGATGATGTTGAACATCTTTTCTTACACCTACTTGCCTTTCATGTATCTTCTTTAGTGGAATGTCTATTCATGGGTTTTGCCATGTTCTATTTGAATTGTTTGCTTTTTTACTGTCAAGACTTCAGTTCTTTGTATATTCTAGATACTAATTCTTTTTCTGACATGTGGTTTGCAATTCCCCCCCCCCCCAACTCTGTAGCTTCTCTTTTCATCTTCTGAACATTTCCCCCTCCACAGGGCAAGTTTTTAGTTTTGATGACATGCATTTATCAACTTTTTACATTATGAACAATGCATTTGCTGTCAAGTCCCAGGACTCTGTCTTGTCCTAGACCCTGAAGATTTTTTCCCCCAGTGTTTCATGGTTTTACATTTGAGTCCATGATACATTCTGAATTAGTTTTTATACAAAATGTGAGACCCAGGCTTGAGGTTTGTGGTTTTTTCTTTTGTTTCATTTTTTTTTTCTGTAAATGCCCAATTGCTCCAGCATTATTTCTTGAAACACTGATTCTTCCTCCATTGATTTGCTTTTGCATCTTTGTCAAAAGCAATTCGTTTATTTGTGTAGGTCTATTTCTAAATTCTGTATTCTATTTCCTTAATTTATGTGCTATTCCTCTGCCAATACAACACAGGTTTGATTACTGTAGTTATATAGTAAGTCTTGAAATTGGATAAACTGATCCCTCCACCTTTTTTCTTCTTTTAGAAAACTGTCTTGGCTATTCTAGTTCCTTTGAATTCCCATATAAATTTTAGCAAAATTTTGTCTATATATACAAAAAATCTTGCTGAGATCCTGATAGAAATAATATTAAGTGTCTATATCAATTTGGGGAGAGTTGACACCTTTACTATGTTAAATATGCCATGGACCCAGAAGAAGTGTCCATTTATTTAGATCTTGTCTGATTTCTTTCATCAGCATTGTATGGCATTCGGCATACTAAGTTACATACAAATTTTGTTAGATTTACACCAAAGTATTAATTTTTGCGAATTGTAAATGGTATTATATTTTTAAATTTCCATGTCCATGTGTTCCTTGCTAGTGTATATAAATACAATTTTTAAAAAGGTTTATTTATTTTAGAGAGAGAGTGAGCACAGCAGGGAGGGGCAGAGGGAGAGAGAGAGAGAGAGAGAATCTGAAGCAGACTCCATGCTGAGCGTGGAGCCTGATGCCAGACTTGATCTCACAACCTTGATACCATCATTCTGAGATCATTACCAGAGTTGAAACCAAGAATTGGACTCTTGACCATCTGCACCACCCTAGTGCCCCTAGAAATACAATTTTTAAAATGTTTATCTTGTATCCTGTAACAGCTGATCCCATATATTAGTTCTAGGGAGCATTTTGTTTTCTTTTTATTTTTTTGTATATTCTTTGGGATTGTCTGAGCAGTTACATCATCTGCAAACAGAGGTAGTTTCATTTTTCCCTTTCCAATCTGTATGCCTTTTATTTCTTTTTCTTGCCTTCTTGCATGGCCAGAGCCTCTAAGTAAGTACTATGTGGAGGAAGAGGGTGAGAACAGACTTTCTTGCCTTGCTCTGGAGTTCAGAAGGAAGAAGTCAGTGTTTTTGCTGAGTAGAGGAAGTTCTTCTCTAAGATATTTATTTTTATTAACAAGTTTAGCAAGTCAACATTTACAAACACTACAGGAGTTTGTTTCCCCTTTAAAATTGTTTTTCTTTCTTATATGATGGAAATAACATTTTTCAAGGCTTCTTTTTCAAGTTTACCAAAGGACTTTTGTTCTCTTTTCCCATGGAAAGGACGTCGTGTTGTTTTATCTCTCCTGGATTTGTTATGGAATGCACTCCTTACATGGAGAAAATGTCTGCTGCCAGTCTGAAGCTGACTTACTTAGAATGAAAATAAGTCCAGGGCCATAATTCGGCTAGTGAAGGAAACACGTGTTTACAGTGTTGGGTATAACAGATGGAAACTGTTGGGAAACAGCTGAGAATGGGACTTCGGTTTGGACTGGGCTCTAGCCCTCTGCTGGCCCCATCTTTCCCATCTCATGCCTCCCTGACCCACAGCAAGCTGGTGGTGTTCAGGTCAGAGATCTTTCCACTTCTAACTCTAGTTGCCTGGCTCCTCAGCCCTGCAGATCTCAGGAGAAGCCTTGGTTCTCCTCTGATCCTGCCTGATCTATTTGCTTCTAGGTCACGGTTTTTCACCCAGCCTGCTCAGTGGAGACTGCGGGACAAGAAGATAAGCAGTGTTCTTTTCCTTTGTAGATTGTCCAGGCCCTCGGGGTCCTGACACACCTCTACTGTGTACCCAGTCAGTCTTGCCCATTACAGACCTCTCCTGGGGTTACCTATTTGCTCTAAAAAAAAATGAGCCACAGAATGAACCACAGAATGAAATGAAAATCTGGACAATATATAATTTGGCCCTATAGATGTCAGGTAGGGTGGGCTCTGGCTTCAGTTTGTTTGCTTTGCTTGTACAGGTGACTTATCCACACTGATCAACCCTCTTTGTTAACTTCCGGTCCCTTCTTGTGCTCTGGCCAGCGTTAATGTAACTTACCATATGTCTCCAAGTCTTATTTTGTTCTCCATTTCTGCATTTTCTCTTTGAGAGTTGAAATTTCCAGTAGCATGGCTATCCAGGATCAACGTAGGAGGAGAGTAGTTCATAGCTGCACGGCATTCGGGAAACACCTTTGTGCCCCCTTTAACTGCACAGTACTCCTGGTTGATCTCTGGCGTTTTTAGTGACTTTCGTCAAGAGAAGCTCAAAGCACTCAGTCCTGATCCACGGATTTCGCAAGATGCAACATGTACTAGCTCTGACAGTCATTCCCATGGATAGTTCTGCATTTGATGCATAAGGGTGTTTTACATAATTTGGAATGAAAACAATTTTACGCGCTTTTAGCCCACAGACCCTTGGAGTATCCCAGGTTCTGGGAGGACCACTCAACATTTGTTGCTTTGGTTACTAACATTTCCCCAATTGCACAAAGTGATTTATGTCTTTAAAGTACAGTAACAAAGACCCTAGCCCTTGGGAACTGAGTAGAACCATAGGGGGAATGGCCAGTCCTTCTCAAGGAACAAGGCTGGAAAAGAGGTGGGTACCCTGTCACTGGGAAACAGCCTAAGTCCAACTGTGCCATCTTTTACCAAATTCGGCTCAATCAAGAGGTATCCATCAGGACGGGTAACTTCAGATATTACTGTGCATAGACTGTCTCCTCTAAGAAGCTCATGGAGACATAGTTTGAGTTTTGGAGGATTCGAGGGAAAACATTTAAATTGCTGTACTTAGAGGAGAATTGAGACGAAAAGGAGTCCAGCTTTAAAAGAACGGGCATTCTTATGGCTCAAGGCAACGTAATGGCAGAATGGTATTTCCTGGTCACTGCGCCCACGGTGACTGTAGGCAGTGACATTAATTGCCAGCCAGATAGGCTGGCCTGGTCTTTGTATGGTCAGCGACTAATGATTTAAGCAATCAATATTAGTTTTTGACTGAATTTGCACTTCTGGGACAGGAAAGGGAGGGGCAAGTCCCCAGAAAATCAACCATCTACGAGGCGTGTCCATTTATCCGTGTTCTTTTTACCAACAGCGAAAAGCGTGTATTCATAAGAGGTGCACACAAAAAAGATTTTTTTGTACGGACACCTTTCTGTATTTCTGTCTGATGATTTTTATCTGGAAAAACAGCCACTAATTGGTATTTCTGGTATTGAAAAAGCGCATGTGGAGAAGCCACAGCTCAAGTGGGTCCCCACGTCCAGAGACAGGGCTGAGAAGTTTGTGAAGATAAAATTCAAGAGAGACACTGGGGAAAGGTAGGGGATAGAAGGAAGCGTGAAAAGAAAAGAAAGGGTAGCTATAGCCATCAACACACAGACCAGAGATGTACATCTGCTTTCTGTGAAGGTTAGAAATGACCATAGCATATCCCATTACCTTTCTTAGAATATACAGGCACCGCTCCGTGTCTACCCTCTTCTCAACACAAACGGCCATCACACACTCACCTGATCACTCCAGCCCAGAGGAGGCAGATTCTGGACCAGGAATCTTACTCTAAAATAAACTGCTTTGGGCACATACATGAGATTTATATTTCTGTGTTCACACCTTCTTTATCTATGTTGTATACTTCCTAAGGTCAGGGCCAGTGTCTGCCACTTCTTCCCAGCATGGCACTTTGCATCAGTAAGTGCTACTAAATGTTTCGACTAATGACGGTTGGAATAAAAATGAACCGGGGAGAAAGCTGAAGACTTAAGGAAAAAAAAATGCTCAACCCCTTCGTTTATAAAATGTAACAATAAAGAAATGGAACGTGTTGCAGTGAGAGTGGTGCTCGCCCTCTGCCCACATGCACTGTGTTGTATCTAGAACGTCCCGGTAAAGCAGTACAAAAATACCACCACGGCTCTGTTTCATTAGGGTGAACATTTTTGACGTTTGCCAGCTGGTCTATGTGCCAAGTTATAGGATCGATTTAAGTGTAGTGATCGTATCTTGAGTCGTCAAAAGAGTAATTGGGGAAGGCAAGATTGGTTTTATGGCCAACGATTACAGGAAATCTTACCTGAATCTCTTCAGTTTATCATTTTCCTATGCAATGTTTCATTTAGCTAATTGTTATTGAGACAATGAAGGAGTCCTTTCCAAAACAGTCAATTACTTAGTCCAATTTGGGTAATAAAAACAGTCTATGAATTGAAATATAGTTTACTTTGAAAGGAAATCCTGTCTCCCTGGACGCTGTTAAATGGTTTGGGGAAAATGGTTCTACTACTCGCCTCTTTGTTGCAACATTATATGTTGGAAAAATATGCTTAATTACATTTGCTTGGCTCTAAAGACTTTCTGGTGCAAACGGCTCTGATATTAACAAGGAAAGCTTACATGTGAGAGTTTGCAGGGGCACCTGGGGCCCGGGGAGGGGGTGGGACACATTTAGTGTGCACACAGCATGTCGCAGAGTGTGACTCTGAATCCAGGCGCCCCCCCATTATTGTTTCAGGCATTAAAAACTGCAAACAACCAAACATTTAAAAGCATCCCCCGAGGTGTTTAGGTGATGCCTCTTATGTGAGGGCACCAGAGTACCGAGGCCTTCGGGAATTTCTACATCGTACGCTGTTTTTTTTTTTTTTTTTAATATAAATTTGACTTTTTCATAGTAAAAATGCATACTGTATTCAACATGTGAATGTCAACTACCATAACATTTATGCTTCTCTTTAAAAAGCTCTTTGATTGCTAAGGAAGACTTAGCAAATGAATCATTACCATAAAACAGTGTGTTTGGGAGGCATTCATGTTCTTGAAAGGTTTCTTTGGCCAGTTTTGTCTTTTCTGCCATGTATTTAGGAAAAATCTCTCTCCACACACTGTTGCTCACCACACAGCTTGAAAAGAGGGTTTTCTTGGGCATCAGGATGGCAGATGTGGTGGCCCAATTCCTTTTGCTTTTTAGAATCATTTAAATATTTCTCTCTTTAAAAAAAAAAATCGGTGTTTCCTCTAATCTCTAGGGCAGGAGGGTGAATGCATGTTCTCACCAGTACATGGGCACGCAACACGTGCATGCGCGTGCACACTCACACACACACACACATGGGCTCCTGACCCCCATTTGATGCTACAGCTGAGCTTTCTTTAGGACCTGACTGGTTGCACAGGAAAGATCTGGAGCTTTCCATGCCTTTATCAGCATGCCTCATCGGAAGGGGCCCAGGGCCGTGTTTGCTCACGAGGAGCCATGTCTACAAGTGACCTGTTTGTTTGAGGAGTCAGAGAGCTTGTCTGAGCGTGGAGGACACTATCCAAGCCTTTGCTCTTGCCTCCATCACGGGGCCCAGTAGCAATCCTCCCCATCTGGAATTCTCTGCTCAGTGAGAGCCCCTGAGACACATGCTGTTTTGATACCGTAATCAGTGCCAAACTGTCAAGCCTGCCTTTGTGAGCTGTCATCTCTGTGTCTGACTTTGGAGCCTGTCTCTGAATGAATAGAAACAGTTTCAAATAACCTTTATTTTTGTTACTATGTTGTTACCGTGATGAAGCTGGAAGCAGCACAATATTCTAGGGGCTTAAACTATTATTTCTCTGCATGATACCTTTTCCATCGTACCTATAGTCCCTTTAATACTGTTGAGCACGTAACAGATACTAAAGTTAATGTTGTTGGAACCGAGCTATTTACAAAGTAGAAAGTCATGTTGTGTACGCAGAGGGTATGGCTGCCTGGCACTTTTCAAAATTAACATAACATAAAATTATAGGTTCCAAAATACTCTCTTCTGTGTTAGATGGATTGAATCAAAGGCCCCAATTGATCCTGAATCCATCAAGCCCTTTGCAGAGCGTTTGCAATTTTTTCCCACCGAGAAGTAGAATATATTTCTAACTTGCTTTGGCTAAAGGGATGCTAGCAGACGTGAAATAAGCTTGTATATTTCAGCATCCCCTCGTAGTCCTCTGCCTTCACAATGAGAAGATGCCCAGACGAGTCAACTCACCCCAGCTGTCCCAACTGAGGCCATCCTACATCAGCTGACAGCCAGCTTACCTTCCGACAGATGAGACAGCCCAGTAGAGGTTAGCTGAGCTGACTAGCTTACTTTGGGGGCCTAGTCACTTTGCGTGATTGTCACCGTAAAAGTGAACCTGGCCGAGTCCAGAAAGAGAGCCTGACTTATCATAGAATCATAAGAATCATAAGCCTGACATATCATAGAATCGTAATAAATTCTTATTATTTTATACCATTGAGGCTCAGGGTGTTTGTTATTAGGGCACTAGATGATCAATAAAATATTGAATACAATGTTATCTTTCTTTGATTCTTAAGTTACTGCAGAATTTTACTCAGAATAATTGTTGTACAAATTAAATATCTTTGTCCAGCTATGGAGAGAAGGACAGGATAGGGAATCAAGGTGAATCTGCACAGACCCATTATAATAGCTTCTGGACAAAGATTTGGGGCACGCGGTATGAGGGGCCTACGGGGCGCTACAACAAATACATTTGAATTGCTGTCAGATGCAAACATGCACAATTGTTCTAAAACCCAAGTTATATAAAAATAAATAAACAACAAAAGCCAAACCAAAAACACGCTTTGGTTTCCTGTCCTTTGTCTTTTTCCAATAAAAAGTAGGGGCCTTGCATTATTTAATTTTATACTCAAATGGATTCCAGATAAGTATAACTTAATGGCTCACAGTTACACACTTAGTATATACAGAGGGTCGTCATTCCTTGTTTGCAGGCAATAGACACTGACTCCGGCTTCATCAGAAAAGGGATTAATTAGAAGCATGTCGGGGAACTCGCAGAATCACAGGGAAAGCTGGAGAACTAGAATGGAAACAGGCAAAAAACGAAAGTGTCTCTTAGGATCACAGAGGGAAAGGAATGTAAAAGCAAACCGATTTTTAAAAATGTACAGACCGCTCTATATGGCTTCAGTTTTTGTTTTCCGCTACCATCCCTTCGTCAGTCGCCTTATATTGGGGGGAGCAAAGTTGCTTTGAGGGCTCTTTACTGACGGGAAAGTGGACTGGGTGGTTGTCTAAAGATAGCTGGGCCAGCGGCTCCACCCCAGTGATCCCTATGGTTAGAGGTGAAGTGAAGCCCCAGATTGAAATTCCCTGGTCTGTGATGGGAACAGTCACAGTCACACTGTCCGTGAAGCCCACACTGTTGTCCCCTGCCAAGCACAAGGGGGCAACCATGGTTTCAGGACGAATGGGGGGGGACCCATCACTTACGAGCGATGGGACTCAGGGGAGTTTCTCAACCGATCTGAGCCTCAGTTTCCTTCTCCGTAAAATAAGGATAAAAAAGGCATCTGCCTCATAGGATTGTTGTCAGAAAAACTCGGATATACAACCGCTCTCTTAAAGTTAGCCTCGCTCTACTCCAGGGGAACTGGGCAGGAGGATGAGTTGTTTACATCCACAGCGTGAAGACTGAGGCAGGCCGATGATGAATGGGAAGACCGTGGGCTTTAGGCCAGACCAACTTGGCTTCCACCCTTGATTCCACACCAATGAAATGTATGACCCCGGGCAATGTTCTTACTCTTTCCGCACCTGGGTTTCCCTAGGTAAACTGCCCTTGGAGGCTTGTCAGGAGGACTGACTGTCTATATAAAGAGCTCAGCCATGTCTGAAATTTGGTGGGTGTCCAAGCTCCCTTCCTTCTTTTGCCTTAAGGTGGCTCTAGGTGTTCTACCCTCACGGAGCCCTGGAAAAGTGGAAAAGTGGGACAGGGTATAGAATTCAAGGTGTTCATCTTACTATGACCTACTTCCAGGAAGGCACATCAGCGGGTAACAAGATCAGTCTAGCATCATCTTTTGGAGAAGCTGATGTGCCCTCAGCAGAGTCCTGCTTCCAAAATCACGTCCTACTCAGTAGCTGTCCATTCAGAGCACTTAAGGAGGGGCATCTGGGTGGCTCAGTCAGTTGAGCATCTGACTCTTTTTTTTTTTTTAAGTTTTTTTAAAAAAATTGACAGAGAGAGCACAAGCAGGCAGAGAGGCAAGCAGAGAGAGAGAGGAGGGAAGCAGGCTCCCTGCTGAGCAGAGAGCCCAATATGGGACTTGATCCCAGGACTCTGGGATCATGACCTGAGCCAAAGGCAGAGGCTTAACCCACGGAGCCACCCAGGCGCCCCAAGCGTCTGACTCTGGATCTTGACTCAGGTCTTGATCTCAGGGTGGAGAGTTCAAGAACCACTGGGCATGGAGCCTACTTAGAAGAAAACAAGACAAAACAAAACTCCCAAAGACACTTGGGGACAGCAAAAGCTATGAAAGGTGAGCTGCTCCCTCCCCGACATCCCAGCGCGCTCTCCTACCACTACCATTGATGTAACGTCAGGTGTCATCCGGAAAAACGCAGTCTCTTATCGGCGGGGCTTCACAGATTCCATTTCAGAGGTCAATTTCTTCATCCAAGAGGTACTTCAGTACAAGCGAGAGAAATGTTCACATGGGTCCCCGCACTGCGTACACGCACGAGTGAATGCACTCAGGTGAGAATTATTTCTTTTTGCGAAAATGCTCTTGGCCAAATCTTTTCTGCTTCTGGCTGTATTCTTAGTCTGTCCTTACAGTTGAGAGGATCTGGGGAGAGTGATTGCTTTTATTAAGAAAGAAGAAAGAAAAAAAGGAAGGAAGGAAGGAGCATAGCAAGGAAGGAAGAGAGAGAAAGATAAATTAATTCATGGAATGTACTAGGGTTCAAGTTTCCTAAATGAACAATCGTGCTCAGCAGACATGACATCAGATGACGTCCAGCCGCAGCGACAGTAGGGGTGTCCCTGTACCCACACACACACAGGCTACACTTTGTATGTGATCTGCATCTCCACACCTGCTCGCTCAGTCTCTCCCAGGCAGGGTTTTTCTCTCTGTGGTAGGATGGAGATGCTGTATCATCTCAAATAGCGATTTCTTAGAGACAAGAGGTTAAGCACTTGGCAAACACTCACGGGAAAGCCGACAGCTCTACTTGGGGCAAAGCTATTGAGTGAAAAGATAACGGGACTTGGGAAATCTGGTTCAGCTTGATATCTGCAACTCATTCTCAGAATGAAGTGAGAGCACAAGGTCTTTCTTGACATAAAAACAGAACAGTAATTTGCTAAATAAAATGATGGTCTTTCTCCTTCAGATGGCAAAACATCTGGTGGGCTCTCCTGGGTCGGGGCTGACATTTCTGTTTCCACCTCCCCTCTGAGGGGTTCACTCATGAGGTTTCACTTGTCCTGCTTTGTTGGGAAGCAGGGAAGTGTCTTGGCTAAAGAAGTGATGGTTTGGTTGATTCCCTACATTGGTGACCTGGGTGACAAACTGACAATTCGACTCATTTAGAAAATGTGTTAGGAATGCTCTCCACCATTCAGGCCCCATCTCCTTTTAGTCTTAAGAAGAGCTAAGATTTGTGGAATGTTTTTAGGATTTATTTTGTTTCTGGGAGCTGCTCTCAGTGTTTTTGGTGGGTTACGTCATGCTAATACTTGTGAATGCCACAGGACATTGGTCTGTATTTTGGTAGATATATCCTATGGGTCTAGAACAGTGCGAGGCAGAGAGTTGGTGCTCAGTAAGTATTTGCTAATAATTAGAAATTCCTCATTATTGCCCTGTGAGGAAGACAGTTTGTGGATGAGGAAATTGGGAGCGAGAAAAGCTAAGGGATTCTCTCAGGGTCACGTGACCAGGAAGTGGAGGAGCTGGTGGAGGGCAGAACCTGGCTGTTGGGTACAGACCGGGAGTCTTGGCCACGATGAGGTGCAGTCTTGCTTCCCCTCCACCTGCTCCAGGAACCTCATGATCCAGAAAGTCTGGTCCCAGCATAAGGACATCACAGTGCTGGCATTTTCCTGCTCTGAGTTTCACTTATTCCCCAGTGGATTACTACCATTCCCCCATTGCTGTCTCGATCCTCTCTCCTGCTGGAACCTGCTAAATCTCATTCATCTGTTACGGCCAAGTGAAGGACTGTTCTTCCCCAAGCCTACGCGGCCTCTGCCCTCAGAAAGCTCTCTCTGTCTCCTGAGCTAAGATCCTGAGCCATGCCTTCAGTGCTGATCAAACTGAGTCTTGGTTACCCTTTACGTTGATGAAGATTTTGTCCCTCCAATTAGGTTGCCAGCTCCTAAGGAAGGGTGACAATCTCAGGCACCAAGAATGGCGCCTCGATCAAGGAATCGTCACCTTCTCCCCCAGTCTCTCACCTCCACTATGTGCCATTTTCATCCTCATGATGGAGAGATCATATCAAAAGGGCCTGAGAATTAGAAACTAAATAAAATGGAAAGAAAGGTTTAGCATAGGAGAGAGGTCATGTAGCCCAGCAGCTTTGAACACGGACTCTGCCCTCATTTGGCTCTCTTTTGACTCTCATAGACATTTTATTAATTATCTATTGCTGAGTAACCAGTTGCCCCAAAACTAAATGATATAAGGTTCCGTACACATCATTCCTTTCTAAGGTCTATCATGAGGCCATGGTCAAGATGTCAGCTAGAGTTTTAGTCCTGAGAAGGTTTGACTGGGACCAGAGGACATGCTTCCAAAATGTCTCCCTCCCAGGGCTGGCTGTTGATAAGACACCTCAGTTCCTTGCCATATGGGCCTCTCCACAGCACTTCTGCAATGCTCTATTGGCCACATAAACCAAACCTGATACAGTGTGTTGGGGCTACACAAGCACACGGACATCAGGAGGCAAGGACTGTAGGGACCCCCTCGGAGACTCAATACCATCCACCACGCACAGCTGCCAACTTGGACAATGCCCTTAACAGCTTTATTTATTTTTTGAAAGATTTTATTTATTTATTTATTTGAGAGCCAGACTCTGTGTGTGTGTGTGTGTGTGTGTGTGAGAGAGAGATAGAGAGATATCAGGATCAGTGGGGAGAGGTAGAAGGAGAAGCAGGTTCCCCGCTGAGCAGGGAGCTCAACATCCTCCCAGGGATCATGACCTGAGCCCAAGGCAGACACTTAACCAACTGAGTCACCCAGGCTCCTCACTTAACAGCTTTAAGCCTAATTCCCTCATCGGTAAAATGGGGATAATTATTGGTACTGTATCACATTGTAAAGCCATTGTGAGAATTGAATGAGTTAATACAGCTAAGGTGCTTATATCACTATTCAGATGTTAAACTATCCTTACTAATAAGTGCAGACTCATCTCAGAGTAGCAGATGGGCCTGGCCTGAGGAGCCTGGGTCCCCTATGACCTTTCTTCCTACCTCTCCCTCAGCTCGGAGTGTGTGTGGGGAAGGTAGCCGTGGGGTGAACGCTGTGTCAGCATAAAAGTACTTTCTGAAGAGGATCTTTCCATGTGAAAACAGGTCTTTGTAAAGTTCAGGTTCACTTCCCCCCCCTTTTTTTTTTTTTCCAGTTTTCTGCTGGTCAGTGTGCTGGTCATAGAAGGTTGGTCACAGAGACAAGGCGTCTTGGACCTATTTAACACCTCAGCAGGATGAAATGGTATAGGACGGACTTCCCAGAAATATGGGTGAACGCCCCTGGCTCTGATTGTGCCACTGACTGAGCATCCATGTTAGAGAGAGAGAGAGAGAGAGAGAGAGAGAAATAGCAAAATGGAAAGATAGCCCCAAGACTCTGTGCAGAGTACAAAGAACATTCATTCATTGATGAGATCATTTTGGAGCCTCTGCCGTATCCCAGATACTATGTCAAATGTGGAATTAGGATGGATTTCCCAAAACAAAACAAATAAAAGTATCTGACTTCCTGGAGCTTATAGCTATTCTGGTGGAGAAAGCTTCAACCAGAGAATCACACAAACATACACAATTACAGTCCCTAAAAGGAGAGGTATAGAGCTGTGGGAGTCCTTGGTGGTGGGGGAACCTACGATTTGGTTTGCCAGGAATAGTCTCAATCTATACCCCTATCTCAGCATAATGAATCACAGTATCTAATTTCATTTTTTAAAAGGATCCTGATTTGGGGTAGAAACTGTAAACTCACCTAGTAGTGGGAAACTTAACCCAGTCAGGAAGGTGAGGAAGTCTTCCCTGAAGAAGGAATCAACGTATTGAGATCTGCAGGAACAGGAATTAACCAGTCCAAGCAGGTGGGGAGAGACGATAGTCCAAGCATAAGGGCATAGCATTTCTACAAAGGCCCTCCTACAAAGGAGAACAGGCATGGAATGTTCCAGAAGCTGGAACTGTAGTGAGGTTGGACAGGGAATGAGGATGTACCATCCTAAAAGGAGGTGGTCTGGGTTGTTGGGCCAGATTGTGCAGAGTCTTCAAAGCAGGTGAAAGGTTTGGGGTTTTATTTAAGACCAACAAGAAGTGGAAGAAGAGTTAAATCAAGGCAGTTTCATGAATGATCAGATTGAGTTTCCAAAAAAAGTCATTCTGGTTGCACATGGATAAGAGAATAAAGGGGCCTGTGTGGTAAATGACCAGAGCAGAGAAAGACAGTGGCAAAATTCGAGAGATATTCAGGAGGAAAAGTTGACCTGCTAAGAGGTGGTCTGGATTTGGGAGACAGAGAGAGGGGGTTTCAAAATACCACTGAAGTTTCTGGCCTACATACTGGGTTCATCTACAGAGGTAGAAATACTGAAAGAGCGCGAGGTTTAGGGAAGAAATGGAAGTCTGATTTTACACATATTGAGTTGAAAGTACTTGCAAGACAACTCAAGCGAATTTATCAAGTAGGCAGCTAGATATGTGGGTCTGGAGTTCAGAGAAGAGGACAAGGATTCGATGGGTTTGTGAGTCATTTGTGTATTTTCTGTTTGGTAGATGCCTGGGAGAGATTGTCTGGAGGGAGAAGTCCCCGTAACCTAGAACTTTGGCAAAATTCCAATACTAAAAACGTGGCAGAGGAGGCTGATACAGCAAAGGGACCACAGCACAGGGGAAGGAAACAACCAGGTAAGTGGGGCACATTTAAGCCATGGGGAAAAAAGCGACACAGGAGGGCTGTCCACAATGCAGAAAGGGATCAGAGGGTTTTTTTTTTTTTAGTATGACATACCTCATACAAAGCCTGGAGAGCAAGAGCTTTTGTGAGACCTCCTAGAGAAGGCACTTGGGGTCCCCACAGTAAGCCATGGTACTATGCAAACATGAAAAGGAAAAAGTATTAGGACAACGGGAAAGCGGACAGAAAGTCAACTCTTTAAAGCTTTCTGCATGATCTAGGTTGTTCTTAACCTAGTTGAGTACAAGCAAAAGAAAGCAAAGCCTTCGTTCCCCCTTGTTCTCTTTGGGTTGACCTGCCCACAGAGCAGGGGCGGGGTGCGAGTGGGGTGACCTAGAAGTTTCGCTGCTCTGGTCAGGAGAGTAGTGTGAGCCTGACTGGCTCCTGGGGGTCTTTGTACACTGGTTGCTGAGCAGGGATTGATACAGCCCAATGCCCATGTCACCTCTGAGCTTGTCACCATGACCCCTCATACCAGTACAGGCCCCGGAGCTGAATTATGGCCTCTGTGCCACCAAGATGCGTGACAATGATGGCAGCAGTCACTGCAGAGTTCACGTCTCTGGGAGAGCTGTTCAGACCACATAATGATTTGCTGGTCACCCAGGAAACACCTCCAAATCTCACTGCTCCTCTGTGGAAACCCAAACATAGTGGACGGTCATGCACGTCAGCGGATGACTTGCTTTTGCAATAGATGCGTCCCCGAAATGTCGCGTGTTCATCTGGTCTTCGTAAATCAACCAATACATTTTCCTTTGAGTTTACATTCTCGTCTGAGAGATGACTGATGTTCAAATGACAGTGTTTAACATTTTTGGCTGAAACTTACCTTCTTTGTTCCTTCTTTCTCCTCTAATTCCCCAACCCCAATTTTTTTTTTTTTTTTTTGTCAAGAATTTAATGATCTAAAAACACTTAAAGCCATTAGGAAGTTACCATAGGGGAAGAATCCTTTTACAATATTATTAATTCATGGCTCTGCTGGGGCGCTGAGGTCCAGCACGTGCTTAGAGGACAACGTTCTGGAGACACGCGTCTGAACCAGAGGACCTCTGACTTCAGGCCCAGTGAAGTTGGCGATGCAGAGTCGAAATGTGACTTCTCATCAGCTTTCATTTCTTTATCTGAGAATTTTCTTTCTGGGCCTGTACCTACAGTGGAATTTTAAAAAGGAATTTCTCCAAGACATGCATGCAACCCCCTCTCCCATATTCTAGTCACAAACATTGGAAGAATGTCAAAGGGGAAGAGGGGGAGTCAGGAAGTGGTAAAGTTTAGTTGCAACTTGACCCGTAATTCACCATTTTATGCCTTGGCTACCACAACAGTAATATATTGGGGAGCCTTCCAGCCACGGGTGGGAGAGCTACAAATTACGGGTCTGTTCCTTTTTCTTTGTACCCAGAATGGAAACCCGGCCCCAGCTTAGAGGCAACTGGCCCAGAAGGGGAACTAAGACTGTTTCAGCTTGGACAGTGCATATAGAACTTGAATTTTTTTTTCCAGTGAATTTTCTGGAGCATTTTAAACATAATTAAGAAACAATATTCAAGGAGAAGAGAATGATCTACGCAAGGTCTTTTTATTTTTTCAAGTGGAAAAGAATAGGAGGGTATCAGACATGAAGCCCTTAGTCACAGGTTACATTTTGGGGCTGAGTCTCTGGGCCACATCTCTGGACAGATGAAAGAGCTATTATAAGTAATCACGTTGTAAGCAGAGGCAGAATAAAAAAATTATTTATGTGGGGACTTTACTGCTATGAGGCTCTTTGGGTACCATCCATTGCTTGCCTGAGGAGATCCTCAAACTCTAATTATGGGTGTTTTCCCTTCAATTCCCTTGGGGAGGCTGAAGATGGCCGAACATTCCTGGACATTTCTAGAAAGCAGTGGAGTCTCAGTGTCCTCTCTGTAAACCCGGGCAGGCTCTGTGACCACGTTGATGGATAGAGTACAGTGGAGGTGACACTGTGCCCATTTTCAGGCCCAGATCTTGGGAGGCCTGGTGCTTCCACTCTTTCTTAAAGCCCTGAGCTGCCACATCAGTCCAGGTTCTGGAGAAGAGACTGTATAGAGAGGCTTGGATGCCACGTGGAGAAGGAGAGTGGTCTGGCTAAGCCCCAGCTTTCTGGCTCTCCTGCCCAAGGGCCAGGAATCTATGTAAAGTATGGGAAGCCATCTTGGACCCTCCTGCCCTGCCCAGCCCAGCCCAGCCCCCATGGAGACTCACCTCATGTTCCCTGTCTGTGCCACATAGAACAGAAGAAATGCCCAATTTGAACCCTGCTGAAATTTTGATCCATAGATCATGAGGAAAAATACAATAAATTTTGTCAAGAAGCAGGTCTCAGACAAGAACCTGTGAACCATCCAAAAACATAATCTTTTTTCCCTCCTGTTTGGGGAACTTCTTTCCAAGACACATGCCTCATTTATAGCCACCTGCAGATTACAATCTACAGCCCAAATTCCAGGCAGCATTGGGGCATCTAAATTTGATTAGGGGGACAAAAAAATTCCTATATTAAATTCTTATCTGTTTTTGTAAACTTTCTCATAGATGCCTTGGGAACAGATGCCATTCATTCTTATTGACCTTTGCTCTACTGATTATAATCACATTCCTGGCCAGAAAGTGCAGTGGATTAGAACAAGTCATCATTTTTAATAGACTATTTCAGGAGCAATATATTAGATTTGTAGAAACCTCATTCCAGAACATCAAGGGCAATTTTATTGAGGAAATGCAAAAACTAAGCTCCTCTATCTCTACAAGAACAGAAAGGTAGTGGAAGGCTAAAGTTACAAATTGATTTGCTGTACATCATACTTGGAGATATTACTCATCTCCCAAAACAAGCCAATAGTTGTTAGAACAGAATAGAATAGAACAAAAACCCAGGTTTTTGTTCTGTGCATCGTGTGCTCTCTACAGATGGGTGAATGCCTGCTTCTCCAAAAAGGTCCAGTAATGGAATGTTCTGGTTATTCAAATATTCAAATATTTTATTAATTGAGAATTCCTATCCATACCAGCATTTTCCAATTTCAGAGACTTTCCAGGAAATGAAATACTTTGTAGCTTGCGCTGAGAACGACTTTTTCCTTAGGTATGATTCAGAAGGCCCTTACCTGCCCGCGGTTCTCCAGGACGCCCTTAGGGAACGTGACGATGTGGATAAAGGAAGCACAAGAAACAGGGAAATCTGTTGTTATCAGAACCCACCCTTCACAGCTATCTGTGAAGGCTTTTCTCTTTTGGTTTTATCCAAGTAGAACTCAGAGGGGGGAAAAAAACCACACCTGTTCATTTGAAATTTCTTGGTATTCTAATTTGGCATAGGGAGGTATACCCTGTACATAAATATGTCTCTATTCCCCAGGAATAATGTTTTCTGTCAAGCTCCTGGAAATGGTGGGAAGTATTCCAGCGGGAGCCAGGCGTGGACAGTCACAAACTCCAGGGCAGGGGCGGATGGGCTCAGGGCAGGAGCAGGGGGTGGGGGTGGGGGGGGCGGACACCGGTGGGGCGTGGTGCGCAGCGAAGACACGTGCGTGACTGCGCGAGAAGTGATCCCCGCCGCTTTGCTGCTGTGCCTCCCGGGGTGCAGCCCCTGCTCTGGTCCCTTGCCATCTTTTCAGCGACTCCACGCACCGGCTCTCGGGGTCCCCATCCTCAGCGCGCCTATTTGGCTCAAATTGAGGAGCTGCCGTGGGGATTGCGTAATCTTCGCCATGCCTACCTTGTCACAGATGGAAACGGAGGCAGAGGCACAGGGGCAGAGCCGGCCGTGCTCCTTTTTCTGCAGAGCGTAGCCTCTCCGGCCAGGTGAGCCCAGAAAGCAAGGCCACAGAAGCCAAGTCTGATTTGAGCATTTGTTGGCATCACCCAGATTATAAACCAGCACGGGCTGCCATGGGGTGGATCGTGGGGTTCAATGTGGGAATGAATCTGGTTCCCTGCAGTCCTGCCCGGAAACGCAGCCCAGCTGTGTTCCCGCATGGCCTGGGGCAGAGCACGAGAGGAATCTCACAGCACCTTAAGGGGCCTGAGCAGGCCATCTCCCCAAATGTGTCCCCGTGTTCACACATGCAAGCATGTCCCAGCCAGCTCCTGGCAGCCGCGATGGTCAGCATTTAAGCTTTCTTTACTGAAATTTTGGAGACTTAAACGTCACAGTTGGTAGAGGTAACCCCAAAGTTTTAACCAGCCTGCTTTCCACCTGCAAACTGGCTTTGAAGCACAGGGAATCTTGATATTGGTTCCCTTTCATGGATAGATATTTTATGTAGAAAAAAAAGTAGTTATCAAGCCAAATGTTCACATGCCTTTCAAGCACCTGCAGACGTCAAGTTGGGGGCGGGTATGAATGGACCGTGAGTGAATGGATGACTGTTCTGTTTGCTGAATGGTCAGAACCCGGTGGTGTTGTCAGACCCTGTCTGTCAGGAGGGAAATCAGACAATCTGTGGGAATGACTAGGTAGCCTCCTGTTATCCTTTATACCTACCACGTGATTGAGTTAATTAGTTAGTTGAGTGACATTGCATTATCCCAGCCTGAACTTTCTGGAAAGTTTTCTGGGAAGTCACAATCCATAGGAATTAGCTAGGGCAGAGAGAGAGAGAGAGAGAAAAGTGTTCGGGGCAGAAGGAACAGTAGCGGGAAAGGCCTAGAGTCAGATGAGGCTCGGCACATGACGGGAGCAGAGAGGAAGCTGGTTAGCAGAGAAAGGAAGCCATGATCACCAAAGACCTTACCCAATATTTTAAAGATTTGGGATTTTATGTTAATGACAATAGGGAACCACTAAGAGTTTTCAGGGGTAATAATACCACTAAAATATGGATTTTTATCAGAGTATTTGGCCACCCAAAGAGAATATACTGGAAGGAACAAGAGGGGCGCACAGAGGGCAGTGAGGGGGCTGTTGCAGAATCCAGGAGGGAGATTCTGATGGTCTTGCCTGAGGGTTAGAGGTTAGGGCTAGGAAAGGAGATACGGTGGCTCCAGCCTCTGCCCCCAGCCTTGCTCACTGTGTAGCTCTTTACTCATTTTTGAAATAGAGATCAGTCACAAGACAATGAGGTGCCAGGCACTGTCTGAAGAGCTTCGTATGCATTACCTCTCAAACATCAATCTTTGTAGCATTAGGAAGTTCTCTGGTCAGCCCCAGAGATGAGAAAACTGAGGCATAGGGCAATTAAGTAACTCACGCTGGGCTACTGGCAGAGGAGAGATGTATAGGATGCCTTCTTCCCATTCCAGTCCCTGCAGGGCCACTGCCCTCAGATCTAAGCCTTAAACGGGCACCCCCAGAAACCCAGCTCCACAACAGTCAAATCCTCTCGATATTCTGCAAACCCATTCTGCCTCTTTCCCTCAGGGTATTCTCAGATCTTTCCCTATGGCCGCTGGTCTCCCTCTCAAGGGGCTCTAAGAGCCACACTTTCCCATGCTGGACCCTCAGTCTGTCATTGAGAACAAGGACAATGGGATCCAGTGGTACAAAGGCCATGCATAGGGGGGAACATAGAGAAGGCCCCTTGTTTTCATCAGTGCCCTGGATAATCCTTTGGAGGATGAAGTTAATGAGCCACGAGTGAACCAGAAATTCTGGCTGACCAGATATTGAGCAAATGACCATCTGTTTTGTGTTTAAAATGGGCTTTTCATTTGTGAAGTTTCAAATCAGGGATTATGTTAATACTAGACATGGAAACGTTCTTGGAGGTAAGACCATTCCGGGGGGATTTCTTGGAGGGTGTGCTGAAGTTGGGTCCCTAACCTGTAATCTATTTCCCTGGTGAATGGACCCACTCTGGGACCAAGGACTTGCTGACAAAAAAGGAAAAGGTTGGAGTGGGCAGTGGCAGAGCAGGGAGGTGAGAAGGTGTGGAGGTAAGAAGACGAGAACAGTTAGGGGGGAAAGCATTTCGATAGATCAGGAGGCATGTCCATGCTTGTGAAGTGTGAAATTATCTACACTGCCTGCTGGCGACATGCTCCAGTGGACCCATCTTTGTAAAATCACCATTGTGCCACACAGGGCTCTGCCGTGAAGCAGACCAGCGTGATCACTTACTAAGGGTGGTTGAGGACATCTTGTTTTACTTGTTGTTTTCCTCCAGCCCCTGCAGTCCCCATCCCAGTGCAGATTGTGAGAGAGAGAGAGAGAGAGAGAGAGATCGCCACGTCCAAAGTCAGAGGAACAACACGTTCCTAAAATAACGCGGAGAAGCCACATTCATTGCTGTCTTTAGAGTGTGTTTGTGGGCTAGAAATCTCGAAGACGGCCTGTTTATATTCAGAGAAAAGCATCTTTTTAACAGAGAGATCTCTGTGAAGAATGTGGGTCACCAGCTGGGCTCCATCTCCACCAAAGAAGACATGATAAGGGGAAGTGGACCCAGATAGCAACGTGAAAGTTACGGGTTAAGCATAATACAAATAGACAGTAAAAAAAAGCAAAGCTGTTGTATAGGGGCAAGAATCTGACAGTTTCCCCAGCCACCTAGGCAAGGACCCTAGATATTTCTTTTTTTTTTTTTTTTTCTTAAGTTTATCCTGAAAATACTTCTGTGTCTCTTGAAATGACAATATTATCATTTTGGTGCACCCAACAGTGGTTGTTTTGCCCACCTGGGACAACATAGACCCCGGGGTCTTTATTCTTTTCAGTCCTTAGAGCCCCAGTCACCATGTCTGCCTCTGGTGGCAGGTGCAAGAAGAGACACAAGGGCAGATGCAGGTGGTAAGGGGTGGCGCTGATGGAGATACTGGGGGTAGGGGAGGTAGAGAGGGGGATGCTGATGGAGGAGAAAGTCCCTGTTCTTAGTGTGGAGATTCCTCAAGAAATTAAAAATAGAACTTCCCTATGACCCTGCAATTGCACTCCTGGGTATTTACCCCAAAGATACAGATGTCGTGAAAAGAAGGGCCATCTGTACCCCAATGTTTCTAGCAGCAATGGCCACGGTCGCCAAACTATGGAAAGAACCAAGATGCCCTTCAACGGACGAATGGATAAGGAAGATGTGGTCCATATACACTATGGAGTATTATGCCTCCATCAGAAAGGATGAATACCCAACTTTTGTAGCAACATGGGCGGGACTGGAAGAGATTATGCTGAGTGAAATAAGTCAAGCAGAGAGAGTCAATCATCATATGGTTTCACTTATTTGTGGAGCATAACAAATAGCATGGAGGACAAGGGGTGTTAGAGAGGAGAAGGGAGTTGTGGGAAATTGGAAGGGGAGGTGAACCATGAGAGACTATGGACTCTGAAAAACAATCCGAGGGGTTTGAAGTGGCGGGGGGTGGGAGGTTGGGGTACTAGGTGGTGGGTATTATAGAGGGCACGGATTGCATGGAGCACTGGGTGTGGTGAAAAAATAATGAATACTGTTTTTCTGAAAATAAATAAATTGAAAAAATTTAAAAAAAAAAAAGAAAAGAAAGTCCCTATTCTTGTGAAGCTTGTTAGAGAAACAGTCACTTATGACATTTGAATACTTTTATCTTCTTTTTTCCCAGTCTTACTTCAAAAGATTGTACTTTGGGGTATGAGAGTGATGAAACCAAAATACATTTCAGTACCCTTCCAACCCTCAGATGCAGAGACTCAATTAAAGGAGGAGCTTCATTCTGACAAAGGACACAAGAAGAACTTCAGGGTTGGCTCAGGTTGACATCACTTCCTGATGTCATGACCTGATATGACTCAGAGGGGGATGTGAGTGTGTATGTTTGTAAAGGGAAAGTATGTGCAAAGCTGGTTGCCCATTTCACAGAAGTCATCTTAGTTAATTTAATGATATAAATAAGAGTTATCTAGCACGTGTCTGACCATTTAAATCCTCTCCTGTCTTGATGAGGATTAAAGACAGAGGCTGACTGTCAGTTGAGACCTGCCCTAAATTCATTTTCTGAGAAACTAAGAGATTGGGGATGAAATCTTTGCAGGGTGGCACCACTTCCTCCTCCTTCTGAAAGGCTTTTCCCTCTCACAATGAAGAAATGGAATCTCAGACATTAGAATATTCAGCCTTTTATTTCATTTTCTCACCTCAAAGTGAACTTGGAACACCTTGTTGGACTTAGTTCTTCTTGACTATGACATTAGGGACTGAGAAAATAAAAGGAATAGTTTGATTTTTTCAGAGGGTAACTGCCATTGCTGACAGAAATCAAATTCATAACACTAGGAAAGTCTGGTTTTAATTCCCTCCATCTTCCTGGGATGGTGGGTGGCTTGGTTAATAAAGCTGATCTCTCACTTCTGGAATTGGATTGCATTCCCAAGCTGAAACATGTCTGCATTTAATTTGTATATGCTCGTGTATTCTGGGTCTGTGCTATTCGCTGAGAAATGGAGCTTAACTCAGGCACTGCAATACTGGCTGAGGAACATTTTAACTTGTTACAGGTCTCCTAAGACACAGGGGTTTTAAGCCATTGCTTTTCAAAAGTTGAGTGCGATTGTGTATGTGCCAAATAGAGGGTGGGGGCAGTGGTGGGGGATATGGTGTTTTATGAGGAGTCATTAAAATAGAGTTACACTTAACCAGGCAATTCTCTTTTTGCTTACATATCTAGGAAATAAGCCAAAAACTTAAGAAAGATTCAACATGATTACTGATACTGAACAGCTCAAAAATTTCTCCTCTCTCTTAGTTTCTCTTTCTGCCAGTTGAAGACAAGATTTATATTCAGAAGTGGCTGTTCCTAGAGGACTCAAATTTCTTGGTGTGAATTAATACAATTTATTACATGAACAGAGCTAAGAATAAAAATCATGTGACCATCTCCCATAATAGTAAAAGAAAACACGACAAATTTTACCAACAATCCATGTTAAAACATGGGAATTGAGAACACTTTCATAAGATGACATGATACACACCACCACCCGAAACCTGCATCTTGATCACTGGGGACACACTAGAGGCTTTACACTAAGTCAGGAACAAGGCAAGAGATGGAAGGGTGTAATTAGCAGCTTGAAAACATATGAAGTGTACAACTCATTCGAGAACATAACTATATAGTCAAATACAGAATAATCTATTGCTTTCAACTCTGGTATAAAAGCTAAAAGACAAAAGAATTAAAAGTAACTATAACTAAAATAACTTGTTAATGGATATATAAGATGAAAAGATGTAAAATGGTACATCAACAACATTAAGTATGGAGGGAGTTGAAATGAAAGTGTCATTTTTGTGTGTTAAGTTGTTACCAGCTTAGAATGAAATGTTATAATGATCACATATGTCATGTGAGTTTCATGGCCAACATAAGTTAAAAAAAAAACTAAATAAAACCTTAAAATTTTTAAAAGATGATACATAAACTATAAAGAGAAAGGAAGCAAAATGTACCACTCCAAAAAGTCTTCACACCACAAAGGAAGACATCAAGAGAAGAAGAAAGGAATAAAGGGACAATCAAACAGTCAGAAAATAGTTGAAAAAATGGCAATAATAAGTCCTCACGTAACAATAATTGCTTTAAATGTAAGTGGATTAAATTCCCCAAACAAGAAACAGAGAGTAGCTTACTGGATCAAAAAAAAAAAAAAATCCAGCTATATACTGTCTACAAAAGACTCACTTTAGTGTTATGGACATAGATAGGTTGAAAACAAAAGCCTGGAAAAATATATCCTGTGTAAATGTAACCAAGAGAGAGCAGAAGTGTCTATCCTTATATCAGACAAGATAGACTCTAAGTCAAAAACTGTAACAAGAGACAAAGAAAGCCATGTATAATAGTAAAGGGGTAAATTCATCAAGAGGATGTAATAATATGAATATATATGCACTCAACATTGGGGCTTTTAAAATATAGATAGATACTGGATACAGATATAAAGCAAACAGATCTGATAGGAGAGTCAGCAATACAGTCACAGTAGGAGACTTCAGTCCCTCTGTAAGGTGATGGATATGTTAACTAACTTGATTGTAGCCATCATTGTGCCCTTTTAACAATTGTATATGTCTATCAAAACACATGTTGTACACCTTAAATACATAAAATTTTGTATGTAATTTTTATTTGTCAATTATATCTCAATACATATGGAAAACTAAATATTGTACACCTGAAATTAATATAATATTACATGTTAATTATACTTCAATTAAAAAAGAAAAGGATAAAAGTACCTAGAATCACTTCTGGACTATTCTTGTCTAAAGCACTGACCCCAATTACAGCGCCAAGCATTTAAATATAACCCTGAGTTAGCAAAATTATGGGAGGTAGAAGAACATGGTAAACAATACAGTGAGAATGAGGAAACTTCCTTTTGGACAATTTGAATCCAATTTCTTCAACAAATAAATAAGAGGAGGAGGGACTTTTACAGATTTTAAAAGACTTAAGAGACATAACAGTCAAATATAATGCGTATTCTTATTTGGATTCTGATTTATACCAACCAATTGAAAAAAGACATTTTTAGGCAACCAGGACATTTGAACATCAGTTGATTATGAAGGAATTATTGTCAATTTTGTGGATAATGACAAAGGTGTTCTAATTATATTTTTAAGGTCCTTATGTGTTAGAGGTATTTACAGAAATGTTTATGGGAATGACGTTGTATTGGGGATTTAATTTAGAATACTCAGACAAAAAGTTGGGGAAGGAATTCAAATGAACCAAGTAGGTACCTGTTGAAACTAGGTGATAGATACACAGGAATTCGTCATACCATTTGCTCTATTTTTCTCTTTTCAGTTTTGTTGTTTGAATATTTCCATATAAAACATGCTTTAAAAAAAATCTTGGTATTACAAAGGGCCATTATGGAAATACCATCTAACATTTGAACTGAAACCTACATAGTAAGAATAAAGAGCTCCTATCCTCCAAATCCGAGAAAGGAAAAGACAATGAGTTCTTCAGTCATAGTACAAAGCTATGAATTAGTGACCTCTGAAATTGATCTTAAACTCTTTCCAGTCAGTCAGTGACAGCTTCACGTCAGTACTCTTACTTTGCAAGTCAGCTAATTAGAACAGCCTTTGTCCATCATCAAAGAATTCATGGCCAAAGATGAACCAATCCTAAGCATTTCAATTTCTGAAAGTCTCCCAAACCCTCCACTCTATGCTGCCCAAAGCTTTAGAGAAGATCACCAATTTGCTTTGTTCAGTGGGACTGTAACTTGTATGTACAGCAATTCTTGCTGCAAGTGATAAATGCAGGTCTTTGGTTCAGAAAAGGAGTAGCTGTTGCTTCTTCTTCTTCTTCTTCTTCTTCTTCTTTTAAGATTTTATTTATTTATCTGACACACAGAGAGAGATCACAAGTAGGCAGAAAGGCAGGCAGAGAGGGAGGGGGAAGCAGGCTCCCTGACAAGCAGAGAGCCTGATGTGGGGCTCGATTCCAGGACCCTGAGACCATGACCTGAGCCGAAGTTAGAGGCTTAACCCTCTGAGCCACCCAGGCGCCCCAGGAGTAGCTTCTTTTGATAAAAGAATAAACCAATTCAAAACAATTTCTGAAAGTTGCTAAAATCAGCAAGATTAAGTGTTGGGACCTTGAACCTGTATTTGTAATTAGCTCAAGTTGCACCAACCTTTTGCAGGCAAATTCTAGATGAGGTCCAACCATTAAATATGAACTTCCCTCTCCCTCTTCTCTGAACAGGGAAAATCAACCCGATTAGTAAGACTCGACAATACAAAAGAAAGGCTGGGAAAAGGAGGGATACAGCAAAGTGACGTTTCATAAGATACCCTTCAGTATGATTTATTCACTTTCTGTCCTGAAACACACTGTTAATCAATAAGTGTTTTCAAAAGGCATTTGCTTTTATGTACTTTTAAGTAGATGTCAATGTGTCTGTCATAAAAAGAGAAAAAGTCTCAGGCCACTTTCTTAAAATGTGCATTCTACCTGTAATATTTATACCAAGTGAATAAAAAAGAAATCATGTTCCAAATGATGTTATTTGATGTGTGACTATTTCTGAGTGAGAGCTAAAGTTTATAGAAGAATATGTATAAATGTTGTATAAAGTCTTCTAAAGAAGTTAGTCTCTGATCTATGAGTTCTAATACTTTTCATTCGAGACCTCAAAAGGAAAGGATAATATATATTAAAATACTCGGTGTGTATGATGCTTGGATTCATTTATTCAAGATATGTTATAAAAGTGTTTTTTTAAACTTCTTTTATCAAAGTTATCATTAGTATATTTGTTCAGGAGTCAATATCATCTGTATCTTATCAGACTGTGAAGTGTTTCAATATGGTAAATTAGGGAGTTTTCCAGGAATGTCATATGGACTTTGCTGGTACTTTTTATGTACTCAGAAATGACTTCATAGATTTCTCTGGTGACTTCGATTAAGTCTCTGGTGACTGCCAAACTGATATAAAAACTTACCGCCATCTTGAAATGATCAAATGTTAGATACTCAACTGTATGTAATTTGAGTACACCATTGAAAAATCAAACGCTTTGTGAATGAATTCAGTTTAAGAGAAATAATATTTGGGAAGTTGTGCCTGGATATCTTTGAAAATTGAGGCGTCCTTGTGGATAAAGTATCCAATACTTTCTTCCGTGGCCTAATTTTTGGTAAGTGTCCATATGGATAATATTTCATGTACTTCTCTATCTTTACCAATGTGCCCTACTACCATTCCTTTTATTTCTAGATTGTATGTTTCTTGTAATTTGCTGAGTGGTAGGTAGAGAATTGTATCACTCGGAATAAGTAATAAATATGGGTATAGTACAGTTACTAAGACAACTAAGCCAAGCAAATTGTTCCAAAAGACAATCCTAGTGTCAGTAATAAAGAGCTGCCATTTTAAAAAAGGGTTCTTTCTCTAGCTTTAGGGGTCAGAAATCTCCAGAAATAGGGATATTTTGGGGAAGAGAATCTTTAGCCTAAGATATCTATCTATTTATTTAATATTTTATTTATTTATTTGACAGAAAGAGACAGAAAGACAGGGACAAGCAGAGGCAGGGGGAGAGGGAGAAGCAGGCTTCCCGCTGAGCAGGGAGCCTGATGAGGGGCTCGATCCCAGGTCCCCCGGGATCACAAAACCTGAGCCAAAGGCAGACCCTTAATGACTGAGACACCCAGGTGCCCCTAGCCTATGAGATTTTTTAAAGTGATCCCTGTTTGTACAATTGAATTAAGGCCAAGTATAAAAATGTCAACTTTTGGATGGGATCTAAATATTTCAGACAACTATCTGGATATTTTGTCTTTACAAACCAAACCAACCACTATTTGATAACTGACCAAGTTTTCTCCTTTTATTTGGATATGCCAAACACTTTCACTATTATTTTTTCATTCAGGTATAACTGACATATAATATTATATTAGTTTGGGGTGTACTACATAATGATTTGATATTAGAATACATTGTGAAATCATCATAGGTCTGATTAACATCTGTCACCATACATAATTAAAATTTTTTTTTTCTTGTGATGAGAACTTTTAAGATTTACTCTCTTAGAAACTTTCAAATATCCAATACCATATAATTCGCTATAGAGACAAGGCTGTACATTACATTCCTATGATTTATTTCATAACTGGAAATTGTTGACCCTCTTCTCTTATTTTGCTCACCTCCCATGTCTGCCTCTGGAAATCATCAATCTTTTCTCTGCCCCTGTAACTTGTTTTGCTGATGTTTATTTGTTTGTTTGTTTTAGATTCCACATGCGAGATCAGTGGTATTTCAAGCACTTTTAGTATTATCCTCACTTTCTGGACGAGGAAACTAGGCCATAGAAGTTTAAGTAATTTCTTTTTAAAATTATTTTATTTTAGGGGCGCCTGGGTGGCTCAGTGGGTTGGGCCTCTGCCTTCAGCTCAGGTCATGATCTCAGGTTCCTGGGATCGAGCCCCGCATCGGGCTCTCTGCTTCCTCCTCTCTCTCTGCTTACCTCTCTGCCTACTTGTGATCTCTGTCGAATAAATAAATACATAAATAAATAAATAAATAAAATCTTAAAAAAAAATTATTTTATTTTACTTTTTGTTAAGTACTTCCTGCAAGATCAAGCTGGGATCTGGGCTCAAGGAGTCCTATCCCAGAGCCCACGATTTATTTATTTATTTATTTCTCTCCTTCTTTCCTTTTTTCCTTCTTCCTTTCTATTTAAATTCAATTAGCCGACATAGAGTACATCATTAGTTTCAGATGTAGAGTCCAATGAGTTGTGTATGACACTCAGTGCTCATCACATCACACGCCCTCCTTAACGTCCATCACATCCACTTATTCCGTCCCTCCATCCACTTCCCTTCCGCAGCCCTTAGCTTGTTTCCTACAGTCAAGAGTCTCTCATGGTTTGTCTCCCTCTCTGATTTCTTCCCATTCAATTTTCACTTCCTTCCTTTATGATCCTCTGTGCTATTTCTTATATTCCACATATGAGTGAATCCATATAATAATTGTCTTTCTCTGATTGACTTATTTCACTTAGCATAATGCCCTCCAGTTCCATCCATTTTGATGTAAATAGTAGTAAAAAAAAAAAAAACAAAAAAAAAAACAGACACATAGATCACTGGAACAGAGTACAGAGCCCAGAAATGGGCCCTCAATCCTATGGTCAACTAATCTTTTACAAAGCACCAACAAATGTCCAGAGGAAAAAAGATAGGCTCTTCAAGTAATGGTTCTGGGAAAATTGGACAGCCACATGCATAAGAATGACACTGGACCACTCTCTTACACTATACACAAAGAAAAACTCAAAATGGATGAAAGACCTAAATGTGGGACAGGAATCCATCAAAACCTAGAGGAGAACACAGGCAGTCACCTCTTCGACCTTGGCTGTAATAACATCTTACAAGACATGTCTCTGAAGGCAAGGGAAACCAAAGCAAGAATGTAACTACTGGGACTTCATCAAGCCCACTTTGTTAACCTCTGAGCAAGTCTGTGTGCCTGGAGAATAGCTCAACTTCATTTTAGTATTTCAAGATTTAACTCATGAAATTTCTTACACTTAGGGAAAACAGGTGATAATTCCAACTGAGGTGAATTTCCTGTTTGATCTATCTCTCCTCCTTGTACATCTTACCATTATATCTATTCATTCAACTTAGTAGTGTGGTTTAGTGGTCTATTTCCCTTTCTGGACTTTCTGGACTGGTCTGTTCCCTTTCTGTGTCCGTTATCACAGAGGTTGTGTCTTCTACTTTACTATACCCTTACCACTTAGCACAAAGCTTTGTGCAGAGAAAGTTCTAAATTACTATTTGCTGAATAAATGAATGCATTTTATTTCCCTTCTGAGGTGTGTATGAAGGAGAATAATCTTGGAAGCTACCACCTTATCTAGATTTCAGGTTGGTTTTGGATTGTATTTGAATATCAGCCATTGAGAATCTGTACAGATCAAGTAAAACAGGGTGTTCCAGAAAGTCAGATGCCTACCAATACTACTCCGAATCATTTTCCTATCAGCGTAATCTGAAAATGGAACGCAAGAGATTATGTAGCATGATTCTCAGATTTTTATTTTAATTATGTGGTTAGTCCCTACATGGCTCCAGCCATTGTCTTGCACTGAATTAGGGGGAGGAAAACAAAACAAAACAACAGAGAACCCACAGCTTTTGCCTTTCCTAGGTGCTCAGAGCAAGGATTTGTTTGGAACTTGAGGTGCATGAACCCCCTGCAATGGTATGCAAGATCTGGTTGCCTGTACATGTGAGTACATCTTTGAATACTCAGATTAAAAAAAAAAAAAAGCCACTGCTTTAAAATAGATCAGTGTAATCTGGTGATAAAAAGCACACCTTTCCCTGTGCTGCAGGATCAAAGTATCTGTATCAGAGTCTCAGCCAGCCAGTTCAGTAGTTGTGGGTCTATTTGCCTCCATTGCTGCTCTGCAAGATCCTTGAGAATAAAGAATGTGTTTTTTCCATATTTGTGCCCCTAGCACCCAGTGTGAAGCTTCATAAATTGAAGGTTTTTAATTAAACAAGGAAAAATGTATGGCTTAGAAAATTGTAGAAGCTACAGTCTTCTGGAATCTTTTAGAATCTTCTGGAAGGGTTTAGTCCTCCATTATCATGTTTCTTAATACATAAAACAGGGCTAATATTACATATTCGGGGGGGCAGAATAAAAAGGCAAGTATTTAGTTCCTTCAATGACTAATTGTAGGAATACATTTTAAAATTATTTTTTTTTCTTTCCGGAGTCATTAGCTTTACATTTCAGTTATGAAAAATAAAAGACTACGTGTTTTTCTGATCAACTAGTTTAGCCAGTGTTTGGAGAAATGTGTGTTTTTAGAACACAATTTGTAACTCTAGTCCTATGAGTCCTTTGAGAATGTCTCCTTAATATTCCCCAAACTGCCTTTTGCTGGACCTGCTTATTCATGCTTCCAGATGAAATCTATTACTAAAAACCCAGGGGCCAGAAGGCACTTGAGCTGCATGGACAGGGCAACACCGGCGCTGGATAGAGACACAAGAACTTAGGTCTTAGACTCCGGTCAGCTATTGACTCGAAGGTGATCTTAAGCATGTCATTTAATCTCTGAGGAACTCCGTTTCATCAATCTGTAAAGTGAGAGGACTGGTTTAGATAACCCCAAAGCACCTTTTGAGCTCTCATAATCTATAAATCTTTAACCTAGTTCATTTCCTCTCCTGAGCAGGGACGGCACAGTTCGCCCGGCAGTCTAGTGAGAAGCAATCCGTTCAGATTAAGGTACATGTACTGAATTTCTCCGTATGCACTTCGGACCTATTTCCACCTTTTCCAGCCTAATCTCGGTCCCCAGAGGCTGACCTTTGAAGACTGAATCACCAGGCTCCATTGCCCTCTGGCCTTTGGTGAGGTTCAACAGCAGGGGCCACCAGCAGGAGATTAGAAGGTAAGGAGGAAGGAGAGGTCAAGGTCTCTTTTTCTGGCCCTGGAGACTGGGGCAGAGGTTACACATTTCTGTGCAAGTGGTGAGGGCCACTGGCCTCCTGTGTAGATATAGCATAAAGAATTGCTTCTGCATTTGTCTCTTTTGGTCTAGGGCTGATTAGGCAAACCTAATTGTTTGCCTGATACATCAAGAGCTTTCTGCTCTTGCTACCACTGTGTGCTGCTTAACTTTTTTGTTGTCGATTTCTCTAAGTTCGGCCCTCATCTTTCTAAAGAGGTCACTCATTAAAGTCTCTTTTGCCTTTTCCCATTTTGAGGAGGTCAGCTCTATTTATACACTTACTGAAAGCATGGTTCGGAAAAATTTCCGACTGTAATATTTCGTTAACCTGATTCAGACATTTGACACAAATAGGAACTTATTAAACACTTTGACAGAAATGGGTCTGCACAGGGACCTGACAGAAGTGACCTATACTTTTGAAATCCTGTCAGTTACATCATAGGTTAAACAGACACTTTTGACTAGTGTTTCATCTTTCTTAAATATTGCAACGGATTTAACCAAAGAAGATGAAAATAGTAATTTGAAAAGTTATATGCACCCTATTTTTATTGCAATATAACTTAAAATATCTAAGATATGGAATCAGCTGTGTCCATTAATAGATGAGTGGATAAAGAAGATGTGGTATATAAATAAATCAACAAACAAGTGTGTACACTTGCACATGCACACATGTGTACACACACACACACACACACACAGTGGAATATTACTCAGTCATCAAAAAGAATGAAATCTTGCCATTTGCAAGAATATAGATGGACCTCGAGGGTATAATACTAAGTGAGGTAAGTCAGTCAGAGAAAGACAAATACAATATGATTTCACTTACATGTGGAATTTAAGAAACAAAACAAGCAAACAAATAAAAGAAAAAAGGGAGACAAACAAAGAAATAGTACAGAGAATAAACTGGTGGTTCCCAGAGAGGAGGTGGGTATAAGAGATAAAGGGGATTAAGAGTACACTTATCATGGTGAACACTAAGTAATATATATAATTGTTGAATCACAGGGCAACTGGCTTAGTCAGTTAAGTGTCTGATTTCAGCTCAGGTAAGGATTCTGGAGGCCTGGGATTAAGCCCTGCTTTGGGTTCCCTGCTCAGTGGGGAGCCTGCTTCTCCTTCCTCTGCCTGTTGCTCCTGCTGCTTGTGATATTTTTGTCAAATAAATAAATAAAATCTTCAAAAGAAAAGAATTGCTGAATCATAGTATATGCCTGAGATGAATAAAACACTATATATTAATTATGCTTTGATTAAAAAAAAAAAAGAAAAAAAGGCATTCCAATGGAAATGGCTCCGTAATTCATTGACAGATCCTGGGGAGATTAGGGTTGAAGACATCTCTGTTTATAAAAGTGTGCTTTGGTTGATTTACACTGAGTTTAATTTCTTTAGATTACTCTCCTAGAAGGTCAAAAATATATTTTCTAATAAAAAAGTACCCCCTCCCGTATATACTAGAGAACTGAGAACTCTGATTGTCGTTGACCAGCTGACCAAAAGCATTAATCAAAATAGACTCCTTGTGTGTAAGTGGCAAATTTTCTCCAGAACAAATCTGGTGAAACTCACCTTAGTCCGGCTGTATGTCCTGGGGAGAATGCAAGTACATGCAATGAGAGAAGATTCTGAGGACCTTCCAGAACTTCAGCACATTGAGATCTCTTCTAGAATAAGATTAAAAACAGAATTAGGAGCTAATTCTCCAAAAGAATAGGAGAAACCTAATTGTTTGCCTGATATACCAAAATGTGAATAAATCTTAAAGGTGGGATAAAAAATTCAGGGGTTGACTGGGGAGGGCAGAAAGAAAAGGTTTTCAAAGCAAAAAACCAGCATGAGCAAAGGCATTGAGGTATAGAATGACTGTCCCTTTGGGGTCAACAAGAATGGTTCTAGTATAGAACTCAACAGGAAAATGTAGCAGGGCACCAGAGGAGAAAGTGACTTCAACCTATAAATGAGTTACTTGCTCTTACGAGCTAAATTGTGTCTCCCAAAAGGATCTGTTGAAGTTCTAACCCCTCGGAACTGCAAATAGGACCCTTTTTAGAAACAGAGTCTTTGTAGATGTAATCAAGTCAAGACGAGGTCATTAGGGTGTTCCTTGACTTAATCTGACCAGCGTGCATACCAAAAGAGGAAATGCCATGGAAAGACAGAGGCAAATACTGGGGTGGTGCTGCTCAGCACAAATCCAGAACCAATGTCTCCATTGGTTAGCTTTTTTTTGTTTTGTTTTAAAGTATTTATTTATTTATTTGAGAGTGAGGTGCATGTACGAGTAGGGGGAAGGGCAAAGGGAGAGCATCCTTCAAGCAGACTCTGCTGCTGAGCAGGGAGCTCAACATGGGACTCAATCTCAATGACCCTGAAATCATGACCTGAGCTGAAACCAAGGGTCGGACACTCAACTGACTGAGCCTCCCAAGAGACTCTGGTTAGCTTTTGCTGCAAAAACATCACCCCAAACTCTGTAGCTTACAGGGATAACCATTTATCCCCATAGATATGAGATCTGGCCAGCATTGGGCTGGTGTGGCTCCACTGGACCACATAGTGAGGCCACGGCTAAGATGAGGATATGGAACAGGTACTTGGAAGATAGTACCAAGTGTACTGTCTCACCATGGCCTGTCTAGATGGGGAGGCCAGAGTCGGGGGGAGGGGTGAAGAGCATCAATCTCATGGGACGCTCTGGAGAAAAAGACATGGGACTGAAGCCTAGCCGAATCATCTTAGCTAGAGGGAGAGACAAAGCAAGGTACAGGGTCATCAGGTTGTGACTAAGAACATGGGAGCAGATGAATGCCCTAGGTGATCACTGAAAGTGACCAAGGCTCTCTTATGAAACCTTAGGGCACGCCAACATTTAAGGGGCGTGGAAAAGAGGACACGCTCACAAGGGAAGCTTTGATGGAGTAGGGATGCAGGAGAGGATAGTGTGGTGGAAGCGGAAGGAGAAGAGTTTCATTATTGTGAGAGTGACTTATGCTGCAAAGAGCAGCAGAGTGGCCAAGTCACAGGAAAACAGAAGTCTTTTGGATTCGGCGATGAGAAGATCATCGATAGAGCAACCAAATAATTTATCTTCAAACTAGGACACACTGGAGAGTGAACAGAGGTGCTGTTAATAATTACAGCAGAACAACACATGTTCTTGGGCAAACAAGGGCAGATGGCCGCTCTCATCTCTGGGGATCTCTGCCAGGCTGTTGCTGTTGGCTTAAGTGGAATGTGAGCTTGATTGGCCATGAGAAGAGTGATATGGGAACATGGAAAAGTGGAGGCAGCTGGACTAGATTTCTTTCTAGGAGCTTGGAGAACGAGGTGGAAAGAGAGGACAATGACAAAACTGTGAGCTTTGTCCGGATGTTTGAATATTCTGCTAACAGAGAGCTCCTTAAACCGCTTCTAGGTAGTGTATACAAATACACCCGACTGTGAGCATTTCTAAGAGGATTCACAAAGTCGAACCAGCTCATGAGATCAGCCCCACATTTTTTTTTTTTTCTTTTAAGCAACACAGGGAAGATCTGTTGCTATCAGAGTAAGTAAGAAGATACTGAACAATGCAAAGGAAGGAGCAATCACCTGGGCTCAGGTTGGGCTATTTTTTGCAGCAAGAACAAAACCATCTTCATATACATGACCTTGAAATATCCTGTTGTCAGGGGCAATATGCCCAGTAAAAACCCAAGATCAGTAAGTATATAAGGATACAAGTAAGTCTCCAATCGTGTAGTGAATATTAAAACAATTCCAAGGATGATATATACTTCAAGTAGCAGAGTACTACTTCATTCTCTGTCCCTGCTAACTTTTCCTCCGAATCACTCCCCCTCCCACTGCCAGTGCGCCCTATCTGCTGTTAAAAATTATTCTAAAACCAGACTGATGGCACAGGTCCCAGTTCAACAAATGCTCTTTGTTACCCACAGCAGCGGGCCCGGACGTCCCATGAGCAGGCATCAAGAACAATTTCATGATAATCTAGGTTGAGTTTTCTCTTTCCCACCAGCGCCAGAGAGGGAGAACGCCAGGTTCATTGACTTTAGGAGCAAGCATGGGGCCCCGAAGTGGGCTTTATCGGGGTAGTCATGTTTCTTTGACCGAGCTCTGTCGGGGGAAAACAAAGTCCTTGCTCTCAGGCAGCGCAGTGAATGATTCTGAGAGCCTTCCTTCATTTCAAACTCTGTCAGCCCATTTACTCACATTTGGGTTCTTTTTTTAGACCCCTTCCAGTTCGCTAGCAACTAACAGGAGAACATTGAATGTTGGCTAAGCAGAATGTGAGAAGCCTGGTTACATGTGAGAAATAACTTTTCTTTTAGGACATAAAAGGCAACTGACTTAACAACCAACTATGTGAAACCATTTTTTCTATAACAGAGTCCCAAAGACAGGGGCCAACTTACTGTAAACATTTTTTGGGGACGCCCGGGTGGCTTAGTCGGTTAAGCGTCTGCCTTCAGCTCAGGTCATGATCCTAGGGTCCTGGGATCGAGTCCTACATCGGGCTCCCGGCTCAGCAGGAAGCCTGCCTCTCCCTCTGCCTGCTGCTCCGTGTGCTTATGCACGCTCTCTCTCTCTCTCTAACAAATAAATAAATAAAATCTTTAAAAAAAATAAGCATTCCTTAATTTCACTGGCATCTCAGGACCTTTTAAAAAAAATGGAAAGACCATGCTTTGAGGGCAAGTAGGTAAGACTTAGATTGCTTCCTCATATTAAGGCAGGTTGTGGACCATTGGTCCTATTCTTCTTTTTGAACAAGGAGTGGAACGTGATCATCAGCTCTGGGTTTTCTGCATCAGCTTGGGTTCCCCGAAAAACACAAAGGCTAAGTTAGAGCTGCCCTTCAAAGTCCTAGCCCCACCTTTCATTAGCTGTGTTAGTTCTGCGTAAGTTAATTAAGCTGTCTGTGTTTTATTTTTCCTCCTCCATAAATAGGGAGAAGTCATGATGGCCACCTCATAGGACTTTGTTGCAAATATTAAACGAGGCTGTGTTTGCAAAGTTCCTGGTACAGGATCCATTCTATCACAACACAAAAAGCACCATAAATATTAACTATATTATTGTCTTTCTTGTCATGGACCTTCACTGAGAAGCTCCAGAGATAATTTCAAGAACTTCAAGAAATCCCAGTATTCGGGGTGAACTATGGCCACCTCCAAACCTTAGTACGTACCTTTGATGACTCTGCACAAAATGTTCAAGTTCAGGGAGCCCCTTCCCCCCTGCATTAGGGATATAGGAAGCCTAACTCAGAATAGGACTTTGGCCTTAGCCCAACTCAGGCCTGCCCTTGAGCAGACCTTAGGTTAGAACTCTTCAAAATATTGGCCTGCTTCGCCCTCTGTAGCCCTTGAACCTTTTGCTTTCCTGAGTCTTGTCTCTGCTGCAAATGTGGTCACTGAGTCCTAGGCTTTTGACCTGGTCCCCTAGCTCTGGCCTGCAGGTTGTTTCGTAAGGATATTTATCCTTGACCTGCCACTCATGGCCCAAAGAGATCCCCTCTGCTAGGTGGGGATCTGCCTTAGTTCTGCATAAGAACAGGACACCTTATCATTAATGATAAGGGATTAAGTAGCATATTATGCCTAAGTAATAAACAAGTGTTATCCTGTGTAAACCCATCTTGCTAGTGGGGTTTTATTTAGTTTTAGTTTATTTATTTAGTTAGTTAATTTTATTTATTTATTTAGTCCAGTGAATCTGTGTCAAGCTTTCTTAAAACACAGTAGATACAGAATGGTAACAGAAAAGTTAGTCTCAAAATAACTATTAGGATTTAGGATATGTTGTAGAACTATATAACATAACTACAGGAAAATGATAGAGGCTTTCTTCCTTTTTCTTTTTTTAAACAGTCTTAAGTTATTACAGTTGAAGAGGAGACTGTGTAAAGAGAACACTTTCTTTGTATGTTCCACTAGAACAAACACATTATATTATACTGAAACTCGGAAGAGGAGAAGTAATACTGATGACTGCCATTCTACCGACCCTAAGTATGCTCCTCAGTGCTTGAAAAGTCAGTTTTGAAGTGTAGGGGCGCCTGAGTGTTTCAGTCGGTTAACTGTCCGACTCTTGATTTCGGCCCAGGTCATGATCTCAAGGTTGTGAGATCAAGCCCCACACTGGGCTCTGTGAACAGCATGGAGTCTGCTTGAGATTCTCTTCCTCTCTCTCTACCCCTCCCCCAACACATGCATGTGTGCTCTCTCTCTCTCTCTCTCTCTCTCTATATATATATATATATATATAAATCTTTAAAGCAAAGACAACAAAAAAATAAAGTGAATTACCAGTTTCATGAGATATCTTGAAAGTTTTAAAATGTTTCTTTATCCGGAAATTCCAGTTCTGGGTGGGGGTGGGGTGGTTTCCTGCGAGAAATATTTATTGAGTGTCTATGTGTCAAGAACTTCTCTGGGCATTGGAGCTATCAAAGAGGAATGGTGTTTATCACTGAGTTTATATTCTAGCAGGTAAAAAGGGACAATAAGTAATGCCCATAATAAATAAGTAAATTATAGGGTGTGTTTGAGGCATTAGTGCTGTGGGGAAAAAACTTGGAGGGTATCAGGAACTTGGAGGTGGCAAGGGACCATCACAGTATAAGTAGGGATCTAGAATATCCTTTTTGATGACCATGTAGTACTCCATTATTTGTACCCGCCAGAATTTGTTGACCAATTTAGCTGATTCCCAATTCACTGTTATAAATAAAGCTTCAACAAACATCTTTATATGTTTGTAGGTATATACGTATGTATCTAAATACTTGCCTGATTGTTTTTTTTAAACTAATTTCTGGAAATCCAATTAAGTCAAATGCTCTCAGCAGATTTCAGGCTTATAGAAAGTCTGAATCAATGTACACTTCTAATGCTTTGTACTCCTGCCCAGTTTCATTCTCAAAAAAGCCGATATCAACTAAATTTTCACTCTACAGTCTCTGATGGCAAATGAGAAACAAAACAGACTGTATTTGACATAATGCTCATTGGATTCTACACACACTTGACTGGATGTCGGTACATTAGCATTCTGACAGATTACCTTTCCTTCATATGACACTCACTATGGGTGTTTTTTTTGCTTCTTTCTTCGGACTTTCCTGTATTTTCTAGGTTTTCTACACTCAACGTCAATTTCTTTTGCCTAATATCTTTTGTTTTTACTATTAATAAAGAGAAATCGATTTTAAGTAAATAAATAACACGGGGAAGCTTTCTCATGGTTTATTCTAGCTTCCCAGATAGGCAAGTTCTGTTTCTTCATTTCCTGTCAGCCTTCCAAAATGGTGAAGGGATCTTAAGGTGCAAACTAACAACACTTTTTCTGTCCTTCTGGCCGGAGGGCTTCGTTGCTTGTTTAGGAAGACCTCAGAATGCGGCTCATTCCTCTTCTGCTCTGTGACTTGCTCCTTCAGATTTAGAAATCAGTTTTCCTAAGAGACTGGGCTTAATTCAATTTATAATGTGTCGCTTGAGATGGCGGATTTTACAAGGTGGTCCTTCTCCCCGAATCTCCCTAAAGAAGCGTCTCATCCTTTTATGCCAAAACATCCTTTGAGGGGATCAATTCGATTTGAAACAAATGTTTCTTGATAGACTCTTTTAAGGGCTGGGGATACAAAAGTGAATAAAACAGACCAAAAAAAAAAAAAAATCCATGTCCTTATGGAGGTTCTATCCCAGTGGAGGAGACCAAAAAGAAACAAGGTTAATAAGTGTATCGTTGGCTGATTGGACAGCAGTATGTGCTTTGGAGGAAGAATAAAGCCAGTGAGGGCATCTGGGATAGAGGAGGTTGCGGGGAGATGCTGAAATTTGAGATGGGGTGTGCCAGAGAGGCAGTTGCCTCGTTTTAAGTTTCTGGCTGTGACCTTGAGACACTTTGACATTAGGAGAATGCCCGGGCTACTGGACTCTGGCTACTATAACCAGAGAGGTCCACTTGGGATCTGGCCCTCTTCTGTGAGGACACTTGGGAGCTGAAGTGGTGGGTGGGTGATCAACAAACAGGAAAAGGCAGCTGTGAGTGGGGCTGAGGAGCTGGAGAGGAGAAGTCATGAGAGATAATCAAAGAATTTCCCAGAAGCAGGGAGCGAGGTCAGGGCCATCTCTCCTTTTGAGGTGATTTGCTTCCCCTCCTTTGCCTGTGCTTCATACTTCTTTGGCTTTGCTCCAGCTGCATTCAAGACACCCTCCAAGACAAAGAGCCGAGACTCCTACGTGTTTGGAAATGGTACAAGATAAGAATCTATTGAAAGGCAATTTTTGTCCCCTTGTAGCCACCGCTTATTGGCAAGGGCTATGATTTTTTTTTTTTTTTTTTTTTTTTTTGTGCTAACACTGAAAACAAATAATGCTTTAAAGTGGCAGGGAGTTTTATGTATAGAAAATAAAGGTCAATATAAAAGAACCCTTAGCATGAAGAACACTCCTTTCTTATGGGTAGTTTGCAAATCCTGAGCAAGACACAAGCCCTGGGCTTGGCGAGTGCATTCATTTCTCCAAATTCTCACTTGAATATGTGGTTTCTGTAGTGCTCACAGCTTGTCCTCTGAGTGCCTCTAAAGCAAGTATGTCTGTTCCTCGTGAGGGAATTATATCTGTTAGGCCAACAATGAGGATGAATGATGTCATGCAGGGAAAGGAGGAAGATGATTTAATGGTAAATATGAAATCCATGCTTTTTGGCTAATATAAAGGTTGTTTTTTTTTGTTTTGTTTTTTTTGTTTTTTTTTCACCCAGAGGTCCAGAGGCTTTTAAACTTTGAATTATGATCAAGTTTCTGTTTCTTAACGTAACGGCAACAAGGCAGGTGGAGTCCAAGTTGGCAGGTAATCCCCAACTCATGTTGACTTGATCTTGGATATATTTTGGTATGACCATTTGAATGTCATTATGTTTGATGTTCAACATTAATAAGGCCAATAAAATGGAGCCAAATTATGACTTAGGATGCTGGCAGGGTCTGTAGTCTGTTTCTCCACTTAGAGTCTCTACCTGTGAAGAACGTCCTGTTACCAAGACCCTGTGTTTCCGAAGCTACTTCAGGTAGCTTTCCCTGGGGAGTAACCATGCCCGAAGTATTAGAAATACCCAACAGATGTTGAATGGCTTGGGTAGATTGAAACCCAAAGACTTAAATAAATGTGAAGGTTGAATTATAGTCAGTGAGGTATCGAGATAAAGGGAAGAGGAACTAACTAGAAGTAGTACTAACTCTCCTGCACCATTCCTACCCTACTACCAGTTTAACAGAAGCTGGTAAGGAAGTCTTGCTCTCTGAGGAGACAAGGAGAGACTCAGGAAAGAACTCTGAGCTGTCTTTATACACTAAACTTAAATAATTAATTTTATTAAAAGATTTTATATATGTGCGTGTGTGTGTGTGTGTGTATAGATATAGATATATATTTAGAGTGAGCAAGCAAGTGAGTGAGTTGGGGAGGGGGAGGGAGAGGGAGAGAGAGAATCCCAAGCAGACTGTGTGTTGAGCGTGGAACCCATGTGGGGCTCCATCTCCCGACCTTAGGTCATGACCTGAGTTGAAATCAAGAGTTGGATGCTTAACTGACTGAGCCACCCAGGCTCCCCTCTCAACTGAAATATTTAAAGAGAATGTCTATAGTTACTGGAGATTGGGTTGGGAAGCTGGTCATTAGACCGTTGTGATCCTTCCTTTGGTGGAGAGGGTAGGTGGCCTATGTGGAACACTTGGGCAGTGCCTTTGTCGGGGTTTGTGGATGGACCCCTGCCCTAGTTTCATGGACAGAACAGAAAGGTAACCTGATTCCGATGGGATGCATAGTGCTGTGGACTCTGCTACCAGCCAGCGGCCAGAATTACTCAAGGTCTGGTACACAAAGTGACCTACTTAAAACTTTCTGAAAAAGTTTTTGCTTTTGGAATTCCTTGCCCTCGCTGATTCCAATGGACACAGAAAACCCCAGGGCTTCAATACTGAGCACTTCAGAAACTGCCTTTGGGGACGCCTGGGTGGCTCAGTTGGTTGGACGACTGCCTTCGGCTCAGGTCATGATCCTGGAGTCCCGGGATCAAGTCCCGCATCGGACTCCCAGCTCCATGGGGAGTCTGCTTCTCTCTCGGACCTTCTCCTCATTCATGCTCTCTCTCACTGTCTCTCTCTCAAGTAAATAAATAAAATCTTAAAAAAAAAAAAAAAAAAGAAACTGCCTTTGAAGGACTCTGAGCTCTCTGGAGGTTCCTCTGTCTGTGACAAAGCCCGTCTCTCTCTGCTTTCACCCATGTCTGGGACTGCAGTAGGCACTGAATGTCAGGACATTTCTTGGCTCTCTGAACTTTCTTTTCTTCTAGGGCACCTGTTTAGATCACACCTTCTCTCAAGGGGCACCCGACAAGGCGAATCTTTTGTATTCAGCCAAACCTTGGTAGCTTAAGTGCATACATGGAGCTTTAAATAGATTCTGGTCTTCTGTCCAGAAATCAACAGGAAGAACAGGTCTGTCCGATGTAGCTTGTAAGCGCCAGGTCACAGCTGACCATTCTGCTGGGGTGATAAGGGTAGAGGGTTGACAACCTAATTGCATTTGAGTTTCCCTGGGAGACGAGGAAGCCAGGCTCAGAAAGTGAAGCTTCCGGTTATCCCGGAGAGACAAGAAAATACTCTTCTCTATAGTCCTCTTCTACATTTAAGCTTCTTTAATATGGGTGCGAATAGGTATATATGTATATATATTTATGTGCATGGGTATATATATAGGTGTTGGTATTTATATATTTATTGATGCCAAGAAAGCCTCACATGGGTTTGAAGTTCAAAAGTATTTGGCTATTCTTAGCTTATTGTTTTCGTATTTTTTCCCCATCTCCACATGCCCAGATATTATACATCCTTTAATTTATGAGGACACATGAAATTCTGTTGCACCCTGTAGAAACAAGTATGCGTTTGTGTGTAGATATGTGTGTATGTATGTGTGCAAATTTGAACTTGCACAGAACCCTGTGGGCACTTATTTATCCCCTTCTCTCTGATATACAGTTCTGTGTGCATGGCTACTGCTTGATGAATTCCAAGGTTTGAATGTCATGAACCTGCGTGCCCTCTAATCCCTGTGTCTGTCTGCTACAGGATACATGCGCGACACATAGGAGAGGAGTTCGTTGAGTGTGAAGGTGTAGGTAGGTGCTGGAGTCATGGAGATGTTCAAACTGGTGGACCCCCTGCTGTGTGAACACAGCTGGAGCTCTGGTCTCTCTTACCAGCTTATCCCTAATGAGTGGTTACCCAACCTTGGCAGCACATTAGTGTAACTTAAAAATAACAGCAACAACAAATCTGTGTCCGGTTGCAGCCCCTGGCCTGGGCATTGCATCACAATCAAACCAGCAACCCAACAGCCAGACACACAAGCAAGTGATTCTAACATGCAGCCAGGGGAGTGAACGTCAGCATTGGAGAATTGGTCAACAGTAGCCCTTTCCATACATGTACGCCCACGAGAATCACCTGGGATTTTAGGTGATGGTAGTTTGGTATGGTAGTTCTGAGATGGGACCCAAGAGTAAGAGTTACTAACAAACTCCCAGGCAATGCTGGGCCTGTCCCTTGAAAATGCTGCTAGTAGTAGTAGTAGTTTGAGGGTAAAATATGCGAATTGATGTTTTCAACAAGTACCCTGGGTGATTCCCATTATTAGACACATCAGCAGAGTTTTGTGACATTAGGTGTTCACTAAAAATCACCCGTTTGCTCTGGTAAGGTAAACCCTCTCCCTTCTGTAGGGCTCCTTCCAGATTTCCGGGATAAGACCAAGAAAACTACATGCAGAGGTCATTTACATGTACAGGTTGAGGATCCCTGAAGGTGACAACAGTGTTTCCTGCATCATGGGGACAGGCATGTCCCGGGATAGCACAAAGGGTTAATGGGCTCTGCAGATACAGAAAAGGTCAACGGCACCTGGGGAATGATCAACCTTGCTATGGTAAGTTGTCACATTCTGTAACATGGAAGGTTTGTTTCAGTATCTGTTCCTCATTAGTATAATTTCACGGGCAACCATTGCACTGGAACTTTAATAGACGAAGTTTACTGTACATTCTTCAGTTCATTTGTCTGTGTATTTTCCAATTCTTTCCCCTCTTGGCTGTATAAATAGAGCCCCACAATGACTGAACAGTGTTGGCCTGTCTTAATGCCTTCTGCTATGGAAAGCAGGTTTGCAAGAACTTCCCCCGCAATGTGATGGCCAAGTTAGATGACAGTCACCTGCCGGTGCTCAGGGCCTTCCTCCAGGGTGGCTTCAGAAGGTGTGAGAAATGCCCCCAGTTGAGTATTTCTTTCCAATGAAGCCAACGGAGGTTTGGTTCTAGAAACAGTAGTCACTGCATTTCATGAAAACACTGACTTGTCAGAAAACTTGAGTCTTAAGGCAAGAAGGGAAGGAAGAGCAAAATTGAATCTCAAAAACCTTTCCTCCCTTCCCATTTCTAACCATTGTGAGCTTCCCTGAAGGACACAAAAAATAAAATGAGGAACTCATTGTCCTTCGATCAGGTATGGTATTAAAATTTCCCAAATTGAAAAGAAGACAATTTTTTACCAAGAGACGGATTATTGACATTTGTTGAGATTCTCCAAGGTACCCCCTGAGAGCCCCGGAATGTCCAGTTGTTGAGTCTTATATTTATTTGAATTGTGCTTATAATCCGATAGCCCAACTTCGGTTTTGGTTCAGACACACTTCCCAACAGTGACAGGTACTCAACGACAGAGTGGAGGTGGCCTTTCAAAACAGGATGTTTTCTCAGACAGTTGATGCTTAATTAGAAGCTAGTTAACCATCCTTTCGAGATGAAGATAGGGCGCCTCTGTGCTCTCTAAACCTGACAATTCATCAAAACCACATGGAGGGAGCCTGGGTGGCTCAGTGGGTTAAGCCGCTGCCTTCAGCTCAGGTCATGATCTCAGGATCCTGGGATCGAGTCCCGCATCGGGCTCTCTGCTCAGCAGGGAGCCTGCTTCCTCCTCTCTCTCTCTCTACCTGCCTCTCTGCCTACTTGTGATCTCTCTCTCTGTCAAATAAATGAATAAAATCTTTAAAAAAAAAAAAAAAAAAAAAAAAAAAAAAAAAAAAAAAACAACAACCACATGGAGTACTAGGAAAACAGATTCTTATAATGTATAGAGCTCCTGACTCAGGTCTTCTGAATGGAAGCAATAAATGGAATTTTTTTCCAAATGATCTCAAACCCACTATTGGTCTTCACTCCAGCCAGCACTAGGGAATAGATCTTAGAGTACCCTTCTGACTCTAGGCTTCTGGGATGTTCTGAATGCTTTTGTATAGATGTGATAAGTGCTTCACTTATCAGTGTAATGTAGAGTATAATGTAATGTAAGAGTGTAATGTAAACATAAGTCACTGTTAGTAATCCCCGAACACACCTATATTTTCACCATGTGTCTATGTGGGAATAAACTTACAACCCACCTTACAAGGAGGAGAAATCAAGATGAATTCTGAAGAAAGGCACTCCTATGAGTGACAAAGCTGTGTTCCTCTGGAGTTTGGGTTGCTGTAGATGTAGGGACAGGAAATCCAAAGCAAAGCTTGAAGGGTTCAGCAAGTATGGGGGTGGGAGTCTTAGAGGAAGACACTAAGTCAGAATGTGAGGCAAAGACAAAGGACAGGAATGAGGAAAAGAAGTTAGAAAAGAGCCTGTGGACACATGTCAGACAGTAGAATGAGGTGGGAGACCCAAACCTGATGAAGAGCAATCAGGAGACCCACAGGAGATCCACAGAAGCTTGAGGCACAGGACAAATGAGCAAGAAAACGGCTCAAGGGATGCCTGGACGACTCAGTCGGTTAAGCATTGGCCATCAGTAAAGCATCTCCTTTGGCTTAGGTCATGATCTTGGGGTCCTGGGATCAAATCCTGAATACAGCTCCCTGCTCAGCGGGGAGTCTGCTTCTCCTGCTCCCTTGGCCCCTCCCCCTGCTTGTGCACTCTCTCTCAAATAAATTAATAGAATTTTTAAAAAGAGAGAGAGAGAGAACTGCTCAAAATATCAGAATGAGGCACTTTGGTTATTGAGGCAACACTCTCCCAGTTTGGGTTCTATTCCCTAAAGGCAGTTGACTGAAGCCAAGGGGGAGTCTGCCAGAGAGAGCGCCCCCGGGCAGAAGAGAGTAGCCACAGGCAGCCTGGTTCTGACCCAGGCAGAGCCTGCTCACCAGAACAGGCACTGAGTCCATTGTCTCTTTAGGTATGCAGGGTGTAAAACCCACACCCTGAAAGATCTATCAAGGCCTTGAGTTCCTCAGCAAAACGTGCCGTTGGCTGCAGTTGCTAGCTTTGGGCAAGCAAGCTATGAGACCTTGAGCCTTACCATATGCCCTTGAGCCAACTGCCTCATCCCTTCAGATTCAATTTCCTCCTCCTTAGGGTGACTTCTATTGGCTCTGCTAGTGTTCTCTCCACACTCAGGTTGGGGGTAGTGCAGCTGGCAAGCAGCCAGGCGGAGCCAAGGCAGTGGCGGACACCTCCCTGCAAGTCAAGCAGCCTGTTCAGAGGGGTGTGGACTGTTGACTTCCTGTGACATACAGCTCCCTGGCATAATATGCGACAAAAGGGACACCAAGGAGCAACCATGCCGCCATCATAGCAACAACGTTGACTCTCCCTTCTTGATAAACAGGCTATGTGGAAAGAGCCTGTACCCTAATTTCAACTCGGCCAACTTACAACCTTAAACCTTCTGGGCCTCCATTTCTTATGGGTTGACCTGTACCAAATTGCCAACATTTGGCTCTCCAGCTACAGAAACAACCGTTTTCCATGGTTCATGTCAATACGCAGAAGACGAGTAGCCTTGACCAGCAGAGCCATAGAGAAGCTTCATTTCTGGCTTGATTTCTCATAAATAATTCGTGAACAGCTACACTGGGTCAGGCCCTGTATTCCATCCCATGTGCCCAGTGGTGAACAAGAGGGTCTCACTTACTAACGTCACAGGGCTGACATCTACGGTAGAACAGGTCCACATCAAAGTCTGAAGGTTGAAATGACCTTGAAGCTACATAGAACTTGTGTCTTCACCCGTGAGGGAGAAACCAGCCATGTGGAAGAATTAGGATGCTTTGTTCAGTCTCTAATGAAAAGATAACTAAAGCCCTTATCTGAATATTGAGTTCAGAAAAGAATCTGAGAACAAATGAGCAACACCCCCGACGAACTCATGCCAAGGCTGAGATAAAGAGACATCTTTATAATTCAGTTGTTTGAGGGACTGAAGGGTGTGGATGTTGTATTTTACTAATCCTATGACATAGTCAACCAGGCAAATAGGACCCAATTACGATCTTATAAACCATGTGGCATGTGCACCAGGAAGTATTTTGAGGTTTGTCAAAGTCCATATTGCTTTTAAAACAAAATCATAAGCTAAAAATAGTAGATTTTGTATTGACAGATCCAATGGAATGTCAGGAAAAAAAAAAAAAAAAAGCCAGCACAGGAATATTGGCTTGGAAAAACCTTTAATGAAATGAGCTTAACTAGTCACTTGTCGATAGCATCTTTTAAAAACTGTTAATGGCCTCGAAATAATCAGTTTCATCAAGGCATGGTCTTTATACTTCAGAATTTTCAATGTGATTCGTAATGATGTGGACAGTGCATAAGTTTTAGATTTCAGAGGTTGAATCTCACAAAGTTGAAGGTTTTCAATGATTTTTTAACCTATAAAATTGATAATTTCACATGGATCAACCTAATACCTACTACAAAAGTTTACTGGTTGTTCGCAGAAAGGAAGAAGTACAGCTTAGGCCGGTAGGGAAATCTCATGGATGTAATGGCTCTTAGATTTATGATGAGTCTATCCGATGTCACTAATGTCTTGCTAACAGTTTTTAATAAGCTGAGTGAGCTCAATTAGCAATGCTAGATCACAATATGCTAACAAGTTTGGAGCTGAACATGAAATTAAAATGTGAATTTTCGACCTGAGATGCAAAAGGAATAAATTTCACTCTTCTGCAACTGAGTGGATGTCCAACAGAAATAGGCACAGAACTCTATTCTATCATTGTTCATTAAATCACTGAGAAATCTCATTGTGTCGTGAGATATATTTGAAGAATTTTTTTCTGCAGCAAATGAACATATAAAATGGATAATGGGTCTGTACCCTGACAGGGTCTAAGCTATACACTACCTATAGCCTAAAAACACTTGCTGCTGAAAGTAATAGCCCAATGAAATCATCTTAAATTATAAGAACTGTTTCTCACATAAGCGAAAGTCTGAATGCCATCACACACCCAGGGACCTTGGCCAATTCTCTGTCGTTCATGTGTTGTCCAGGTGTTTGGGCTGGGCAGCCCACCATGGCAGGTGCTTCCCAAGTGCAGGGGTCATGAACACCTCCTACAGCTGGGTCTTGTGGAAGTCTGTCCTCAGATACCCTTCCAGAGACTTCCCCTCAAGACTCACCATTTGGAAGCATTTTCGTGTCACTTGATTTACCGAGACTGGTCCACTTCACCTTTGGGGGTGAGGAAGATTCCAGCCTCTGTTGAAGGACCTGATCACTTTGCAAGTGGGTGAGCAAAACAGGGGTTCTGTTTGCCAGGAAGAATGAAATGAGCATAACTAGTCACTTGTTGATAGCATCTTTTAAAAAGTGTTGATTAATGGCCTCGAAACAATCAGTTTTATTGAGGCATGGTCTTTATACTTCAGAATTTTCAAAGTGATTCGTAATGATGTGGACAGTGCATAAGTTTTAGATTTCAGAGGTTAAATTTCGCAAAATTGAAGGTTGAATGCATGGAGAGGAAGGAGCTAAAAGTGTGGGTCTCAATGCCACTGTCAGTAATAAATCACAGCAGATCGTTAAAGAGTTGCCAGTGGATTAAAAATCTACCCTGCCTTGGATTTTCCATAACATAGCATCTCTGGATTAAAATCTGATTTCAGATGGAATCCAGGTCACTATATATGCTCTTACTTGATGGACAAATATGTGCCCCCACATTTACTCATAACTGCAAGCTGAATTTTAGCGAAATGAATCTAATTTTCTCATTGATTTATTTTATAAAAAGGCTCCCACCCTTTCCCGTAGTCTTAACTTGAAACAGTCTACGGGCGCATAATTAAGAAACTTATCAGGTCCATAAACTGTTGCACAATATAGCAGTCCATCCTTCTGGAAATGTTTTCTAATTGTGAACACGGTTCCTGACCACCATCTGTCCTCTTAGTTCATCACTTCCATCCAAAAGCCACAGGTAGTTCCTGGGTCTGATTCCACACTTAGCATTTCTGTCCCTAAATTCGCCTCCTCTCCTGGGGCTGAGTCTGGAGAAAATCTGGTAGACCCTGCTGCGATGTCACACTGAGCCTCCCCTAACTAATGTAACTAGAAAGTTTGGGCAGCACGGGAAGTGGAGGGATCGGATGTTTATTCACGTTCTTTTGTCTGAATGATTTGGGTCTCATAAAAGAATTTTGTGCTCTCATTTATCACTATGACAAGTTAGGAATCTGTAAACCAGGAAGAACAGAGGTAACTATAACATAATGTTGCACAATAGCCACAAAGAAGCGGGGCTTCACTGGTCCACAGTAAAGCCCGGTGAGGGGCAGGTTCAAGCAGCCTCTTGCTCCCACAACTGGTGAAGCTGGCAAAGTAAGATATAACCAGCTAAACTGTCTGCTGTGTTGGGAAGAGGGTTAGACCGAAGGTGATGTCTTTGCTCCCCAGATCAGGACTATGTCAAGATTCCTCCCATTATTTAGTACAAAGAGAGCTGCGTTTCTTAGGAGGAATAACGGAAATCTCCAGAATTTCTGCATTTTTGTAGCAAATAGAGGATTAGCCCAATCAACGGATACTGAGTTTGCTAACAAATGTTTAGATTTTTAGGCTGAATCTTCGTCAAGGGAACAAAGAACTCTCTGCAATGAACATATCACCTGAAACTAAAGGAAGGGACAGTAAGATGGGACTCGTGTCAAGAGAGGAAATAGACTACTGCGGACAGACACCAAGGCAGACCCGTGGGCGAAGAAACACTGGGGTGTTGACACAGGACGAGACCTTGGTCCTGGTCTAGGCTGGGCCTCTTTCTACTCATTCTGCAGAGTTAATAGTTAATAAGTAGTGTAGAGCTACACCTTGATATTATCTGTGGTTACTTAGTAAGTGGTGCATAGTTCTTTCGGTATATGGGTCAGTTCTGAGCTACTTGGGTGCGTGTGTTTTCCTTGCAAAATCTTAAGTTTAAAAAAAGTAAGAAAATAAAGCCCAAACAACCCCTTTAGGGTTGCTGAAATGGGTTGATCCAAATGATTTTTCTAGTTTTGCACCTGGACCTTGGAGTCAGCAATAAACTTTCCGACATTAAATGGGGCATGTATGGGGCCTGCTCTCATTTCCTTCTGCGTGTGTGTAAATTTATAAACCGACCAAGCAACACTGTGAGCGGGGGCTCTAAAAAGAAAGAAAGTATCCTATTAAAGATTCTTTTAAAGAAACTGCTTCTGTCTTGGTCAAGTTAAACAAACAAACAAACAGTTAAGAAAACTATCATGTCAATTTTTTTTTTTTCCTTTGGGACCCTATATTTTAAGTCATTGCTTCAGTTTCTTGCCAGGGAGATCAAGAAGCTTTTTATAAGGTCTGACATCCTTTTATCTATTTCCTTCTTTACCCTCAGTTATACATGTTCTGATGTCTTTTCTGCCTTTCCAATAGGTGAACCACTGACCGTTCAATGCCTCTCTCCTCTACCCATATCCCCACTCCAGATTCCAGAAAGCCCATACTGCTTTCTCATTGACAAAACATTTCTTTTCAAGCACAACATTGTTATTTCTATCCAAACCAAATGAGAATAAATTTATCACTTTAAGGACAAGCACCTGGGTGGCTCAGTGGGTTAAGGGTCTGTCTTCAGCTCAGGTGGTGATCTCAGAGTCCTGGGATTGAGCCCCACCTTGGACACCCTGCTCAGCCGGAAGTCTGCTTCTCCCTCTGCCTCTGCCCCCTCTGCTCATACTCCCCCCCAACTCAAGTAAATAAGTAAAATCTTAAAATTTGTTTTTTATCACTTTGAGGAAAAAGGATATATAAAACACAGAAATTCTTAGAGTTAAAAGGGACTTCAGAGATAAGCACCAAACAGGGAAATAACATTTCGTACATATAAGACAGAAAATATTTTCCTAAATGCACACTGTCATGGGTCTCTGCCTGCCCTGGACATAGAACCTTACTTTATGAGACCAAGAATGGAAGCCTTAACTTTGGTCATTTTTCATCTTCTGAATTTTGCCCAAATGGCTACAAGTGTGTAGATAATGTGATCTCTCAACAGAGTTTTCAAACAATGGGACCATTGCGTGACATTTCACAGATACGGTAACCGAGTCCACGTTTGTTCTGCTCTCTCCAATAAGTGGAGAGGCAAGAAGTTGGGGTAGGAAAGGGACTTATTCTGAAAGGCAGCAAATCAAGGAGATGGCAGGCTTGTCTCAAAGGACCATCTCCCCAGGCATGATAGTTGAGCTTGTTTTATGCTAGGAAGAGGGAGAAGCAGGAGGGAGTCAGAGTCAAAAGGTGACTGATGTCTGGAGACATTGAGGAAGGACAAGTAACTTATTTGTTCTTGGTCACTCGATGTTTGTGCACAGGAATCTGGTCATGTCATTCCTGAAAGTCTTAAACATAGCACAGTCATTTCTGAATGTACTTCCTTATCTTCTTGGGAGAGGTAGATTTGGGGTGAAAAGCAGCTTTTGCAGATTTAGCTGTCACCTGCCTACGTGCAGAGCTAAGCAGGAGTTTCCAAACTAAAGTCCTGGCAGTAAGAGAAACAGAAGGAACATGGAGTCAGACACACTAAGCTTCTCCCAGGTACAATATGACCCCAAGTCCTGAAATGACAATCTTTTTATAGAATGTCTGGTCACAGTTAAAAACCGGGTTTTCACACTACTTTCCTCAAGTGAAAGGACAGCATTCACAGAAAACGTTTATTATGCCGGAGACCCAACGAGCTACCCATCCCCCAGTCTTCAGTAGGGAAGAGTTACACTTCCCACATATCAGGAGCCAAACATTTTTCTCTTAAATCTAGATTTCTAAATCTTCAAACCTGTTAAGAAGAAATAGGCCCACAATGGAGTCACTTGTGCTAAGCCCACCACGACTTAATATCTAACCTAATTACAGTTTCAGCCTTCCCCAGGAATATAATCTTAACCAGTCAGTCTGGAATTTTCTGGTCAGCACCAATGACATAATCTGCCAAACAGGCCCTTTCTTTGCCCCATAGGAAGATGAGGTAATCCTCCTTAATTGACCCTTTGTCCCTGAAAGGAAGGTGACCTCACCTGAAACATCTTTTTTTTTTTTCTCCCCTCATTTATGAGTTCCTTGTCCTGTCTCTAAAAAGCTCTCTTTTCTGTAGCCCTTGGGAGCTCATTTCTATTACTAGATGCGATGATGCTGGATTCACGAGTCATCATTCAATAAAGCCGATTGCATGTTTAAAATTTACTTGGTTGAATTTTTATCTAACAAACCCTACTTCACCTTTCTCAGGTTGTTTAAAGAACTGACCAGAGTGACAGAAGGTCACACCAGCCTTGGTGAGATGCTCCACAGTCTTGACAGCCTACAAATAGCCAGAGAAGCCACTTGATCCCAACATGACGATGAGGTCTCAAAAGCCTGTGGACCCATTCGCCTAACTGTATACTCAGCGAATACGAAAGACTTAACAAAATCAAGCATGGCGTTGTGTTTTGAATACACTTAAATAATACACACCTGGAGAAGATCCTCGAGAACTGAATTCCAACGTGGGCATTATCTCATTGCAACCTCCTTGAGTTTGGATTAAAGAGATGCGAGTCGGTCACCATTGTTTTGGCAACTGCATATGGAACCAAAGACAAGTCCCACGTGTGTCTCCCGAACCTTCGCAGCGACAAAGAGCGACACAAATAAGCTCCTTTAGAAGCTTAATTGCTTTTATTTATTCAGACACTCCTTTTCTTTCTTCCTTCCTTTCTTTTTTTTTTTTTTTAAGACTTTATTTATTTATTTGGCAGAGAAAGAGAGAGCACAAGCAGGGGGAGTGAGAGAGGGAAAGGGAGTAGCGAGCTCACTGCTTTGCAAGGAGCCGGATGTGGGATTCGATCCCAGGATCCTGGGATCATGACCTGAGCCAAAGGAAGACACTTAACTGACTGAGCCACCCAAACACTCATTTTCTATCCTCATCTGAACACACTTAGAAACCTTATCATGAATTCTTCTACCACTTTTATAGAAATGTAGTTAACAGAAGTTAACTGGGTCAGCCTTTTTCTACCCAAGCTAGAACAAGGCCAAAGACTGGTATTTCCTCACCTCTGTGGGAGTTTCAAGGTCTTGAATTTGATGCACAATTAATGCTAAGGTAATGGTTTTCTGAGTGTTCTTTTCAGAGCAGTAGCATCAGCATCCCTGGGAAATGCACATTCCTGATTCCTACTCCAGACCTACTCAGTCTGAGTCTGAGTTTGGGGAGGGGGCAGCAGTCTGTCTGAACTGAAGCTTCCAGGGGCTTCTAATGTAGCTGGAGTTGGAAGGCCACTGAAGGTTGGTTTCCGTTGGCTCTTCCAGGAAGAAGCAGACCACTAGAACTTGTGTTTTAAACCATTCCTTCTGAGAGAAGTGTCTGTGGCTGTTCAGGTGAGCTCAGGTAAGTCAGAAGAAGCCCAGCCTCCAGGCGAGTCCCGCGATATTTTTGACTCAGGCAAAAGGTCAGCCTTGTTTCAGATTTCCTGGAATGAACGGGGATGCTGTAGATGATGAGATCTTCCAGAGTTCAAGTGAATAAACCTTCTTCCACAGTGTTCTGGGAAAAAAAAAAAAAAAAAAAGAGAGAAATCCAAAAGTCTATGGCATGATGGTGGCCACAGGGCAGAAATGACCCCTGATATTCAGCAGCACCCGCGAGTGGCGAGCGCTCAGACAGACGACTTGGCCCTGGGCCTCCTGTCCTAGACCAGCACCGTTCCCACAGAGCCGCCTGTAGCTTTGGTGTATCCTATTTTTGTGTCATGGAAGTAGGATGAAGGGAGACATTAATAAATAGAGTTTTCACTCCTGTTTCTTAAACTGAGAAGCTGGGACAACTGAAATCCAACACCTTTGGGGAGGGGGCTGGGGAAATGGTGTTCGAGAAAAATGCAGATTCCTAGGCCCTGCCTTCCAACTGCTGAGTCAGAAGCTCTGGGGCTGCGTGGGGAGGCTCTTCGTTTTAATAAAGCATTCCATGTTTCTCCTAGATTCGTTGAGATTTGAGAACCACTGATCTGTACTGTCCGCCTTTGCTTCTTTTTTAGATTTTGATTGGAGTAAACCATCTGCCTTTACCTACTCGAATTTGGACCTGTAGAAAGAAGGTAAACTTGGAAATGAGACTCATCTGGCTTCAGGTGGGTCCAGCTGGTGATCAGAAGTTAAGACTTCTGGCAAGTTGATGAACTTGTTTGAACCTCAAGTTTTTCATCTGTAAAATGTGGTGATTGTAGTGTCCACACTGTGGGAGCACGGGGAAGAGTCAATAAGAAACTGGGAGCAAAGTTATATGTATATAATATGTAATATACAATATAGATATCTTCACATATAAATATATTACATGTAATATATAATAATATATAATACATGATATATACTTATACATACATATGTAATACATATAAATGTCTGTATATATTTAATACCGAAGTATGATTTAATAACACTTTTTTGGGTACCCATCTGTTTTCTAATGCTAGATTTTTCTTTTTTAAATCTCCTTCAAAGGTACCTCCAAATGGAGGAAGGAAGGAAAGAAGGAAAGGAATGGTATTATAATGTCTGATCTAATAATCACAACCTCCCTGTTTGGCAAGAGTTTTATCGTCTAGAATTTACAGAGGAGGCTGCTGAGAACCAGAGAAATGAGAGAGACTGCCAAGGCTCTAAACCTCAGGCTGTCTCAGGCTCCTCAAGGGGGATCCCCGGCTCCGATGAATGCCCTCAGGTGACCATGCAAGCCTACAGCAGCCCAGAATCAGTGGAACCGTGAGCTTTACCCACACACCACAGGGAAATTCGCCTGTGAAGTTTAAGCAGTTGTGACCCAGAGTCAAAAGGCCACCAAATGTCAGGTTTCCTGTGCCCAGCCTCCCCAAAACTCAGCGTTTTTATGTTTCAAGGAATGAGTCAATACTGTTCCAGCTCTAGCCAAATAAACCGTGTTCCAATGACCATGTTGGTAGCATGTTGTCCGGAGGGGGGCGAAAGACAACCTAAAAACCATCTGCCCTTTGCGGTGACAGAAGTCCTGGTTCAACTTTTAATGGCCTTAGTCCTTCTCTAGGAATTACGGTAACTTAAACCTTGTTTTGAATATCAAACTTGATCCTCGTCTTAGATATGGCAGCAGAACAAGCCCATTAAAACTTGACTGTGTGTTGCAAGAAGGGGATTTGGTATTTTGGGGCTGGAGAGAACTGAAGATCAAATCAAACGCCCAGGTCATTGATGACGTCACATGCACCAATTACTGAAACATCCTGGGAAAGTTCTCCGTCCTCGTTTGGAATGTCCCAAGTCCATTTAGGGTAAAATACACCAACCACTTCCCATGCAAACGTCTGCAAAGACACCAGCCACAGACTATGGACAGCCTAGGAATTGAAAACGGACACACTCGATGCAAACCAGGATTCCAGATCTTTTAGGACTTTTTGGAGAAGCCATGGAAAATAAACAATCCCCAGATAATCTAATATTGCAATAAAATTAGCTGTATCTTTTCCTTTCACACAACGTCAGAGCACAGAAGGCCAGCTTCTCTTTTCCCTGTGGGAAAGTCAAGTAATTTAAAAATTACTTAAAAATTACAATAGTTTCTCCGTACACAAGGGCCTTCCACAAATTTGGCTGGTCTTTTCAAAGCACGGATACAAGGCGATAATGTTTCATAGGTAGGTGTGGTCACCATTATGTCAGTGTGTGCGCATAATCACCCTAAAGGTAACAATTTCCATGGAATAAATGGACTAATAGCAAGAAGACAAGAAGACGCCCTAGTAATATAATTTTTATTGGCTCTTTCCTTCACTCACTGACTTGATAGAAAAAAATCTGCCTAATCTCCCAGCACAGCTCCTGGTGGAAAGCTCCTCTTCTAGGATTTGGCTCTGTGGTCTTATCTGTAATCCTGGGTGGGACACCCTCTTCCCACCATAGCCCTTCTGGTGGGATGGATTCCAACTGCGGACAAAAACCTTCTGGAGGTTTGCTCTCTGGCTCCCTTCTCAGAGCCACACTGAGCTGGGAGGGTCCTGTTCTCCTGGCCCAGCCATTTGGGGGAAATCTTGGACAAATCACTCGCAAGCAGGGAAGGAGCATCTCCATGATTTAGGGAGCTTTCCACAGTCTCGAAAACCTGCCTAGAGTTACAGAAAATGTAAAGGCAGTGGAGAAGTTGCTGTAGATTACTGAGCATGAGGTAAAGGAGGAACTCTTGCCATGTTCACATCCATCACCGAAGCAAATGGAGGTGATTTATGTTTTCCAGAAATGGGTGTTTGGAAAGATTTGACGTTTAGCAATGCCCTAACTGACATTTATCTTGTGTTATAAAATATCATCTCAGAGATAGACCGACTCAAGGTTTAACAGAAAAACAATATGTACCCAGGAGTGTGTATTTGTATGTGGGTGTAAAAAATGGAAATAGCAACCAGATCCTTGCTGGGTTAAGGGTACTATGTCAGAAGTCCACTGCTTGGGCTATTAGGCTTAGGCTGGGTTTAAAAGGGAAATTTTGCTGAGTACCCTCTGCTGAGTACTCCCCTGAAAGGGGAGTTTGGTTAGGTTTCCGCTTGAATGTCTCCCTCTGAGATGCATTCACTGCTCGGTGCATCTTTTTTTTTTTTTTTTCTCATTGAATCTTAACTCATCCTCTCTCAACCCTGGTGTTTTTCTTCCTAGCAGATCGGAAGCTATTTGTCTTTTTGTTTCTCACTCTAAAATGCAAGCAAGGGGCGCCTGGGTGGCTCAGTGGGTTAAAGCCTCTGCCTTCAGCTCAGGTCATGATCCCAGGGTCCTGGGATGGAGCCCCGCATCAGGCTCTCTGCTCAGCGGGGAGCCTGCTTCCCCCCAACCCCCAACACACACACTCTGCCTGCCTCTCTGCCTACTTGTGATCTCTGTCTGTCAAATGAATAAATAAAATCTTAAAAAAAATAAATAAAATGCAAGCAAGCCCGCAGGAACTTGTCCCCAATACCTAGCAGAATACCTGTATGCATGTAGCAGATGCTCAATAAATATATGTGGACTTAATGGTCAAAATGGGGCTGACTGGGTTGGGACATAAATAGGGCACTTCCATAACAGCGTGTCATGGAAGAAAAACTGAAAAGAGGAAGACTCCAGGCAAACTCATTTCTAAAGTGAAGATTAGATTAGCTCGCCAATAAGAAGTAAAACTTAAGTATAACACATTCAGTTAAGTCTGATTATTTAGGATATAGGATACACTTAGGAACGAAATCCTCACACCGTGTTGTTGGGGCGGCCATTACAGCGTTAAGGAAGGATCATGAGAATCTGTTTCCTGCAGCACCCAACCCGCACCCCACAGGGCCTGGCATGGGTGGAGTATCCCGTCAGAATGTAGGCAATGTGGCATGATTACGCGATTGCCCAAGTCCAATAAGAAATGGGGCTCCTCTTCATGATAGCATTTAGACACAAGGAAACCAGGCGTTACCTTTTTAGGATCTGTCTCTCCTGGAATACAGGTGAGCCAAGGACAGCCACACACAATGAGCTTCTCCTGAGGCAATTTCCAATATGGCACCGGGGACAAACAATTCTTTATGAAACCCACAGCGTGTACCAAGCACTTTATGGCCTCAGCATAATGTATCTTCCTGATAATGCCTACAGGTCAGTGCTAACCTTCTATCTCAAGGTGGAAACTAAGGGTCAGTGCCATACACCTCTGACATGGAGGGATTAAGCGAAGGTTCTCTGACTCTAGAACTTTGATTTGAGATCGGCATGAAGGCATAAAGAGCGATCTGTATTGTGTGCTAGGCAGAATGAGTGGGGGATCCAACCTATTTGATTACCCAGGAAAAGAGCATCTCCATCAAATGTCTGGGGTGTTTGTCTTGCTCTGGTTTTGAATTCTTGCAGACCTCCTAGTAGTCAGGTGGCTTGCATTTCAATTCTCATTTGTACTCGTAACTACCCCAACCCCAAGAAGCAGGCTTGAAATCACACATTCATAGAGCATGTGGCGCATCAGGGCTCTTGTCCTATGTCCTCTCTATGTCCTAATCTATAAAATGGGCACAGTCGTATCCCGTTCCTGGTGCCCTTAGGAGGACGACTTCAGAGAGTGCTTTGGAAAGCACTGTGTCTTATCCAATGGAAGATTATTTTCTCTCCCATCGAAATAAGCCTCTAAGTTAATTGAAAACAAAAATAATTCAATTTTCACCCATTGTTCTTCCAGGAGATCAAAGATTGGCTTCTGTAGTTTTAAATAGGAAAAAAAGCTACTTTCTCATCTAGTGCCTTTTTAATTGCCCATTCTGTTTGTCTGATGAATACAAGCCAGCAATTTCTTCACATTAGAGCTGTTCTATTTTCCCTTCTGGTGGCCTCTTACAGCTAATTGTGTTTAAGGGGAAAATCAGATGTTTGGAAAGCTCATTGGCCCAGGCCCGTTACTAGGCCCTTCTTAATCTATTATATCCAGCAGAAGAATTATAAACATGTCATTCTCTGCCCCCTCCCTTACCCCACCTCGCTTTTAAAACACTTTTGACAAAGACCAAGCCGCAAACACACATTGTAGATCAAAAGCTGGCACCCATGTGACTAATGGTGTGAACTTGGTTTTCAGATTCTCTTAATACTTTAAGCACTTAACTGGAGCCTCCGCTCATCCCGAGCTCTAGCCTGTGGTCTCGAGGCAGAAGCAACCCACCTGACATTTGGTGCCCCTGTCTGTGAGTTGATAAGGCTGTCTGGAGTTTTTAAAGTCCTTTAAGTGCTAAATGTCAAGCTGGGGGGGGGGGTTCCTGCTTGCTGAACGGTCCGTGTTGTTTTAGAGCGATTACTTAATCCAAAGAGTTTTCCAAGCACACTAATGTGAGGGATATTTCAACAGGGTAATGGGGTATCTTCAAAATGCCTTTTGAGTTGGCAACTTAGTAATCTCCCTCTTGTTCAAATATTATTTACACCGCAGTACATCTGATACTCTCCGCAAGTTAAACAAGCCATTCAGGAAAATGGGGTTGAATTGTGACAAGCTGAATAGAGGCCCAAAAAGGTCTTGAGCTCATTTCTTCACGTATCGTAAGGGACACCTGTGCACGTCTTTTGTCAGTCCTGCTCAGGAGACAGGGAGGAATTTCAGCTGCAGATAAACAGGAAAATGAGACACATCCAATGGCATGTATTAGGCAAGACTCTGAATATATAAAGAACAATTTCTGCATAAAATTTCTTTTTTCTTTCTCTGCCTAGTGGAAATGAGCCAGAGGAATGATCCCCTATGGGAGAATGGTTCATTTGATGGGAAAAAAAAAAAAAAAAAGTGGTGCAGAGAGAGGTCCCAGAACACTTCTTATCCTGAAGTCTGGGGGGGGTGTTCGGGGAAGGCCGCAGTGCTTGGGGCCTGCCCAGCCCAGACCTGGAGCCATCATTCTGTGATGGTGGAGGATGGTCACCATGTCACCACCATCCTACCGCAAGGGTCACCTCATACAGGTGGTGACAACACCCCCACTCCAACATGTGCTCATGTCGCCTTTCCTAGTTCTTTCCCCTGAATTATATTCATTCCTGATCACTGAGTAACTTCTTTTTTTTTTTTTTTTTTTTTTTTTTTTTAACTCCTTGACTTGAGAAAGTCTTTAATTCGGGAAGAAAAAGGTGTGTGACGATCAGACTATCAGAATCTAGGATCTATCATTCATATAGTCCAGAAGATGCTTCAATTCTGAGCTGAAAAACAAAGTTCCCATCACACACAGAAATGGGTACATGTGTACGTGCATGTACACGTGTATATATACATTACATATGAATGCACACACACACACACACCCCACATCTCAGATTCTGAAGAGCAGCTAAGAGCTTCATGATACTCATTTTCTGGCTGTGGCTTCCCAGCATGTAAAGGCAAGTGAAAAAAACCAAAAAAAACAAAAAACCAAAACCAGATCAAAACAACAACAACAACAACAACAAAAACCTTTTCCACATCCGGGTATTTTGGAGAGTCTGATTATCTGGTATTCCCTAGGCAGCGCCTCTAGTGATTGATGGGAGAGAGGGAGACAAGGGAGGGAAGGAGAAAGTGCTGTGAACCAGATGATAGGCAGTCAGCCTTGGGCCTGGGGTTCCCACAAGTTTGGTCCATGACCTTGAACAAATCTCAGTGTGTTTGTCTTCTCACCTGTCAAACGAGGATCCCAGGACCGTACCAGTGCCTTCCATCCAGATGTGTGGGGTCTTAGAAGAGCAAAGCGGGATAAAGGAGCCTTAAGATGCATTGTTGTGGGGACCTATGGCCATTCTGCTCCAACAGCCAAGGGGACAGACTGGCAGGTCGTGAAGAGGGTGGCCTCTTAGCCCGACTTCCCAGGAGTGCCTGTCTCCCTGGTGAGGGGGGCCACTGTGAATGTCACTATTAGCAATCACAACCATCTAGGGGGAATTTCCCTGCAGGGTGAGAGTCATTTCCCACGTGGATTCTCTTCAGACCCCCAAGTCAAGGCCTCCGGCCAGATCAAGCAAACAACTTCCACTATTCTCACAAGCCAGGGGGACTGAGCATTTCTGGGGGTGAGGAGTGTCCACCCAGATACCTGGAGGGCAATTAGTCCTGTCCCTGCTTGCACACCACAAGTGAGCCAGAACGTGAAGCCCATACCCCCCGGCTCTTCAGATCTGGGCTCAGGTCAGCCTGTAGGCCCAGCTAGGGGAAGGAGGGACATACCCCAAGTTCTGTGGAGTGGGGTGCTGGCTTTGTGGCCAAGATCGGGGCCTGGGTCTCCTGACGTCCAGGCTCCTGTTCCTTCCAGCCAAAGAGCTCGTAGCCCTGGAACCTCTCTGGTGAGGTATGAAGTCCCCTTGGCCTCGGTTTCACCACGAGCCACGATTAACATTACATTGGTAATGGGAGGAAGAGCAATGTTCCACCAGGCAAGAGGGCAATTTTCTACTCCTTGGCATCTAGAAGAGGCCTCCAGTGACGGCTGGCAGCCTTTGAAAGTCCTTCCCGGCTGCTGGCACCAGAATTTGCCCAGACTGTGTGGAAGTCATTTGATCCTGGGGGCTGTGGAGCAGTCGTGAGAGCCGTCCCAACGATCCTGAGAGCACCAGATCTGTTTCTAGCTTATAAATCAGGTCACGGCAACCCCTCCGTATGGTCCCGTCATGGTGGGAGTTGCCGCCACCCTCTCAGGGGGCCCCGGGGGCCTGGCATCAGCCCCAGCCTCCTCCCTTCAGAGATGCAGGACAACCGCTCTTGGTTTCGTGGGGCCCCCTGTCTGAGGCTGTGTCTTTGCCCACCCACAGCTGAGACCAGTGTCAGGAGGCCGCCGCTGACAGGCAGCCCTCCATACTGCCGTCCACAGCTGGGTCCTGCCCCTGGAGGGTCCTCTGCAGTTGCACAGGCAAGATTTCTTTGGTTCACTCTGCCTGGGCCCCCGACTCGTCATCGGGGAGCAGCCACTCCTGTCCCTTTTTGTTCAGTCCCTTTCTGCGGTGGCCTTCGGGCCCAGCCCAGCCCTGTCCAGCTGTGTCCAGGCCGGCCCAAGGTCCTGGGAATGTAGATGGTCTGCATGCCAGGATCGCCCCGGTGGGGTCCCCATCACCATTCAGGGGCACAGAGATTGCAAAGTGACCCTGCTCAACTGGTTGAGGCACATTGTTACATAAAACAGTGACATAGGGTGATTTTTAGCATGGAGATAAAAGAAAACATTCTACGAGTATGGTTCAAAATCCTGGCACCATTGATTCATTGCCCTGATGAGTCCCCTTGGCCCTGAAAATTGTTTTGCCCTCATTTGGGCAAACAACTCTAACTCGAAGTAGGATAAACGTCACTTTCCATTCATTCTATCTCCTTGGTGTCAGCTTATGCACCAGCGAGGCACAATGTCTCTTTTATAATTTTCTCCAGTGGCCCGATGCTGCCAGCAGGAAAAATTACAGCCTCCCCCGTCACTAAATCCAAGAGTCTGGTCCAATGACCTTTGCTTGGAGACTACATTTCTCACCACGGCACCAAAAAATCCAGCAAAGGGCTTTGATCCTGAAAAGCATTAAAAGAAAACAACACTCAAAACAAACAAACAAGTCAGCCCAGCCCAGCCTGGGCAAAGGGAGTTTCTTTTCATGTGGTTTCCTTTGCGCCTACATGCTGTGACAGGTTCAGGATGTCTCTGACTGTAGAACACTGAGATTTGATGTTTGAAGAGAGTTAAAGCCGACCGCCCTGCACAGAGCAGTATTCAGAATCCATTGCCAGGCCCCGGCCCTGACCTGGCAGCCGGCCCCTCCTCGCCAGCCGCTGGGCCAGACCCTCCCATCTCTTGGAGCTCATTGTTGCCCCATGGTTCCTGCAGCACATTCAAGGGTCCTAGAGCAGAGCACGTGGGTGAGGTGCAAGCCAGTGGGATGGAGCCCCGTGAGTGTCCCCCATGTCTCCTGCTGGTTCCCCAGCCATAGTGGTCTCGTGCGTCCCATCTGATGTTTTTGGCCCAGGTCCCTTTTGGCCAGGTCCGCATTCAGGGACCACTCTCTGCTGGGACTGGGGCTGGGTTGGTCGGGAATGCCAGGGGGAGAAGGGGTGAGAGGAGGCCCTGAGTGATGAGAAGTCACGGTTCTACCAAATTTCACAATCCCTGAGTTGAAGGAACATTTGAACTCATGTCTGGGTTCCATGACAAGCGAGTGTGGTGGGATACAAGGGTAAAAATTTCATGAAAACATGGAATGTAGCGACTCTGCCTAGATTCATGTATGACGTCTGACTCAAAGGGAAGAGAGGCATTTGTCCTTCCTTGTTAACCTGGAGGCACCTCAGGCCTGGCACGTGCCAGGTGTAAAACATCCCATTGGGTGAATGCCCACCTTGAGACAACAGAGGACCAGGCACGCTTTCATTCACAAACACAAACCTCCTAGAGACTCTCGAATATTTAAGGGGCCTCTTTGGGGGATGAAGGTCTCCTACTTGAGCAGGTGAAGACATTAGTCAATGAGATGTGGGTTATTACTGTTGGCATTTCTCTCCCTGAATCCATAGACCCTTTGGACCTGAGGAAGTGCCAGTTATAAAAATTATATTCCACACTGATGGGCCTGCCAGTTGTGAGACGCCATAATTCAAATTACACTTAGGCCCACAGTACAGACATAGTGTAAAGGGACATTAAAATGGGACTCTACTGCGGAGGCCATGAAGCCCTTGACAATGGAATCGATGCCAAGCATCCCTACATCTTACGGGGCCACACAACTGCAATAGGAAAAAAACAAACACCAGCCTATGAATGACAAGGAGCCAAAGAGCTGAGGGAGGAAGCTCTTTGCAGAGAAGAGTGTTGGTGTGCTAGTGCGTATCTTCCAACTGGGGGAAAAGAAGGAGTTCTAGCCTCTCAAATCAAGGCAAGTGATAGAGGGCGTTCAGGAGACTCCTTGACATTGGACTCATGTCCTCTGGAGTTTGATGGACAAACTCTGGAGTTTAAGTCTATCAAATTAAACCAAGAAAAATGTTTCACTGGGATGTAGGGTTTTAACTCCATCAACAATATGACAAAGACACCTGTATTTTTTCCATGAGTCCATTGGATCCATGGGAAGGAGACGGCTTGGAGGCATGGGAAAGGAATCTGCTCTGAGAGAGAGTTCTGTTGGAGGAAAGGAGTTGAAATCCAGGAAGTCCAGCAGTTGGCTGGAATCAAGGAACCAGAGGTAGAGGTTCCCAGCTAGAAAAAGGGGAGACGCCACACATCTCCTCCTCAGGGGCCCCTATGCCAGAGGATGACTGTGTATGAGACTGTCCTAGACCTAATCCTCTTTTGACCGAGCTGTGGAAATGGTCAGATCCTGGGGCTGAGAGATGAAGAAATGGAAGACCAACAGCAGAGACTAAAAGAAAGCCAACTACTCCCACCTCCTACACTGTGGGCTTTGTAAGGGGAACACTTTAAAATGAAGTTTGGAGCTTTGCTGATTATACAAGTCAGAATATTTTAATTGCTGAAATGAGATTGCTTGTGAGACTAAAAGGGCTTGGGAAAGCTATGAGATCTGTTCAAGGTTTCTTCTAGGACAGTGAAGAACTAGCCCTCAGGATGACGTTGACGGAGAAAGGTGAGAAAGAATGCTTTTTAAAATTTCTTCCTGCACATAGTAAATTCAGCTCATTCAATAAAGTACTTATACCATGGGAAGAAATACCCTTATTAAACCCTCACAGTGATCATCCTGACCAAGGAAGGAAAAGGAGTGGACTGCATTCGTCTTTCTCTTCTTGTAAGAACTCCAGTCGAATTAGATTGGGACCCATCTTAATGACCTTACTTAATTAGATTTATCTCTTTAAAGACGCTCTCTCCAAACACAGTTACTATTTTCATTATCAGTCCCATTAAAATTGTGGATGATTTTCATATCCTTCCAATTACAGTTTTTCAAAAAGTCAAGCACACAACTCTCATAAAAATGCAGAATTAACCCATGTTAACCCATGTTAAAAAATGTTTATTCATTAATGGAATCAATAAGATGAAAAAACTGATTTCAAGAGCACTTTGAGGGACTATCCATTTATATATAGTCTAATAAAACATTGAAGCAAGAAATTGGCTTCCAAATTATTCCATGCAATTCTAGAATCATCTTTCTTTCAAAAACTCTATTCAGTGCTCATAAACTCAGTACATGGATATTTAAATTCCACAAGGAAAATTTGATTCAAATTGGCTATGTCTGTTTATGAAACATGTCCATCTAGGAGTGGGTTTCTCTGCCTTCTGAGTTTGTTTTGGGGTATGGATATGGGATTCTGGCTGGGTCCTCTACAGCAAGCCTATTTTCCAGTGCCATTTTTATTGGCAAAAACTTTATTATGCCAATCTAAATGGACTGATGAAATTATTTTGAAAAGAATATTTAAAGGTAATCAATAATAGAGGTCTGACTTTATGGAGATAAGTTTCTTCACTCCCTATCTAGCAATCCAGACTGTCAATCATGACTTGAAAACAGTCAGTGATTTTTGTACTAGTAAGAAGAGGAGAATGAGTGGCAGAAAAGCAATGAAAAGTTTGACTTCAAGCAGGAGAAGCCAAACATCTTTTCACTCAAATATCAGAATAAGGGGCATGGATCCCATGGAAAACTGAAAGAGTGCCTGTATGAGTGTAATGCCATCCCTAAGGAGACCAGCCACCTGGCATGTCCCAGGTTGAGCTATAAACTACATTTTCCCATTTCGAGGTCTATTTGATGTGCTAGAGGACATCTTCTGGAGCACTTGTAGATGTGGTTGGAGCTGGGTCTCCAACAACTCAAACCACCAATTGGCTCAGGGAAAGGATAACTCAGAGTGGTTGTGTGAGATTTTTTTAGCCCAAAGAAGCTTCTGGTTGACTGCAGTTTTCAATTTTCAGCAGATCATATCACAGCAGTAGTTTCTTGTGAGACATTGCAGCAGTAATTTTCTGATTCAGGAAGACAGTCCTTTGGTTGTGCCCTGTTGAATCCACTGCCAAGCTGTTTGATGAATTATTGAACTTTTCTCTAACTACACAATCTAGCAGGCACTGGGGACCAGGACTGAGAGCATGAAGAAACTGAAGCAGCTCCAGAGGGGCAAGAAGTAGGCAACAGAACAATCTCATGACCCAAACAGTCTGGTTGGGAGGTCACCACTACCTATGAAAAATGGATTCTTTTTCCCTTCTGTCATTCTCAAGGTATAAAGTAATGAGGGACTCCATTGTTAGACCCTGAAGCATGCTGGAATGGGAGGAGGGATCCCCAAGAAAATCAGAGTGTTGTTAGGAAAGGAAGCGGATGCTGCCAGCTGGATATAATGCTTTCTGTTACAGCACGCTGTGGGTCCAAAGCCTTGAGGGTGCGAATCATTTATGTTGTTGAGCTAGAACTAGAAGCTTACATATAGCAATTTCAAAAGCTTACATATAGAACTAGAAGCTTACATATATCCATATAGTACCCTACAGATGAATAATGAATGCACTTTAAATACTTAACTGTATTAGTAGCCTATTGCTGTAGAACAAAAATAACACCAAACCTTAATGGCTAGAAGCAACAGACATTTATGACGTCACAGTTTCTGTGAGTCGGCCATCCAAGCATGGTTTAATGGGGTCTTCTTCTGCCTTTGGGTCTCTCACGTGACTGCAGTCAAGTATCAGTCAGAACAGGGGTCTCCTGTGCAGTCTCAACTAAGAAAGGTTCTGCTTCTAAAATCACTTACCTGACTGTTGGTAGGGTTTAGTTCATGGAGGGTTGAAGGAACTGAGACCTTTGGTTCTTGCTGGCTATTGGCTGGAGACTCTCTTCAGTACTTCTTACTGTCTTGCCATGTGAGCTCCTCCAACATTTCAACTTGCTTCATCAAAGCCAACAAGAGAGTCTTCTAGGAAAAGGAAAATCAATCTTTTGTAACCTCATCACTAAAGTTCTAGCCTAGCAAAGGTGCTCTATTCAATGGTTAGAAGAAGTTACTCAGGAGATGAGATTATCAAGGGTGTGAATATCAGGAATCACCTGGAGCCATCTTAGAGACCTCCTACCACAGAAACATGATGATTGTGTTACATTAAGTTTTGCTAAATGGATCAACTTCTCTCAGTAATTTGATTAATTCTTCTGCCTTCATGCAGGCAGAGCATAGGTACAAATCCCAACCCAGCAACAGGAATTGGAGATAATTGGCAGCGCCAGAAGCAGGTGGATCCAAGAATGGTATGGTGAAGTTTGACCAGAACACTGGCTCCATTCAGGGTCTCAGCCTCTGCCAGCCTCTAGAACCACCAAGGAGTTCAGCCCATACAGCCGTTGAAGCCATGTGATCCCAGGGTCCTGCTTGGGACAAAGAGGCCAGCTATGTCCTTTGAGCCTTACATTTCTGTCCTGCTTGCTCAAGGAGAGTATTAGCTCCTTCAGTCATGTCATTCGGTTATACTTCTATATCTGAACTATTCTGTTCTTCCTCTCCTATGCCCCAACCTCCCTGTCACCCCCTTTATCTCTCTTCTTCGTAAACCTAAGTCCCACAGTAGTTGAACTATTATCCTTAGCCCCTTCCGAGCTGCATGTTGTGTCTGCAATGCTCTTCTCCCCCCAGAGAAACTTACCCTGCTCCTCTCAGCTCCCGGGCAGCTTCTTAGGACTCGTCCGGCCAGAGTAGGTTCTCATGGTTTAGATCTATAACCACACTGCACATTAGAGTTTTTGCTCATACTAGTTGTCACAACTCTGATTAAATAGCTGCTTGGGTCATTTTTTAACTTCATGAATACATTTCTTAGGCTACAAATCCTCAAGAGCAAGAACTATGTTTCTTTTTGATCACTACCTCACCATCCAGTGCAGTGGTTTCAGTACAGGTGGGTGGAACAATGTCTCTTTTCTCAAATGTTTGAAAGTGTTTCACTCCTCTTATATTCCAGAAAACTTGGTTGGCTCTATTTTAAGGACCCACTTGACCAGCAAACTACTTGCAGAAAGGTTGCCATTCTTCTGAGAGCCCAGAGGCTAGTAAGTCTCTTTTTGCCCCCCTGGATCTGACCCCAAACCATCACTCATCTACCCATTTGGATTTATCCGATGGTAAAAATCACCATTGTTTTGAAACTCTTGTCATTCACCCACACCACTGTCCATAATCCCTCACAACTGTAATCTTTGGACTTCTTAATCATTTTCTCATATTCATCAAATTCTTTAATACCTCACATGCATTGTCTTTTCTCATGCCTTAAACGCCTTAGTAATTTACCCAGCAGATCTGGGGATGTTGGGAGTACCTAACAAAGATCAAGTCAGATCACAGACCTTTGTCCTATGCCACTTCCACAACTGCTGTCTTGCCTCTAATTCAGCCAGCACCACCCATAGCCACACTGGATCTTCTTATTGCTCTGGACTATCTGCCATCAACACCTTGAACTCCAGTCTTTCTCTAGTCATCTGATCAACCCCCTTGTACTTCTGCTTTCCTCATTTTCTGACCTTTACCACTCTTTCTTTTTTTGATCCTATCAAGATATCCAATCTCTGGCACCATACTTGCTACAGAAATTCATTTTGTTTTTTTAATCCATGACATCCATTGTCTCTCACTTAGTGGGGGCTCTGCTGTTGGACAGCAGCAGTTTGAATCTTGATAACACTACGTATAGCTGTATAACTTGAAATAAGTTATATAACCTATATGAGTTACTGTTTTTTCATCTAAAGATGGGGACAACAATATTACCTGTTTCATAGATTCGTTGAGGATTAAATGAATCCATATAGAATGACCAACAAATAAGTGAGAAATAAAGTGTGTTGCTCTGATCGTGATGGTGGTGATAGTTTCTCAGCAATATCTTCTACCCTTTTATTCCCCGCAGACCTAATGCACCAGTCTTTGCTCTGTATCCCACCCCCCTTCACTTTTCAAGGCTTTGCTCTAACAAATATTTCTTCTTTCTATTGCTTCTTCCTTCTATTGCCTTTACATATATAACATGGTCCAATCTTTTTTTAATCAATTAATTAACATATTGTGTATTATTAGTTTGAGAGGTAGAGTTTAGTGATTCATCAATTGAATATAACACCCAGCACTCGTTACATCAAGTGCCCTTCTTAATGCCCTTCACCCATTTACCCCATCCCCCTACTCACCTTACCTCCAGCAACCCTCAGTTTGTTTTCTAGAGTTAAGAGTCTCATAGGATTTGTCTCCCTCTCTGATTTCATCTTATTTTATTTTTCCTTCCCTTGCCTTATGTTCATCTGTTTTATTTCTTTAATTCCACATATAAGTGAAATCATATGACATTTGTCTTTTTTCTGACTTATTTCACTTAACATAATACCCTCTAGTTCTATCTACATTGTTGCAAATGGCAAGATTTCATTCTTTTTGAAGGCTGAGTAATATTCCATATATATATATGATTCCATATATATTTATCATATATATCACATCTTTATCCATTCAACTGTTGATGGACATCTGGGCTCTTTCCATAGTTTGGCTATTGTGGACACTGCTGCTATAAACATTGGGGTGCATGTGCCCCTCAAATCACATTGTTTGTATCCTTTGGATAAGTACCCAGTAGTGCAGTTGCTGGGTTGTAGAGTAGCTCTATATTTAACTTTTTGAGGAAACTCCATGCTATTTTCTAGAGTGGCTGAACCAGCTTGCATTCCTTCCAGCAGGTACGAGGATGCCCCTTTCTCCAAATCCTCTTCAACACCTGTTGTTTCCTGACTTGTTAATTTCAGCCATTCTGACAGGTGTGAAGTGGTATCTTATTGTGGTTTTGATCTGTATTCCCTGATGATGAGTGCTGTTGAGCTCTTTTTCATGTGTCTCTTGGCCATTTGTACATGTTCCAATCTTCCCTTTGTTAAACAAATAAGAAGAAAACTTTCTTAATTCTATGTCTTCTTTATCTTTCTTCTTTATTTTCAAACCAAAGTTCTTGAGAGATGGTGTCTCTGTCTTAATTATTCTATTGAAATTGCTTTTATTGAAATTACCACCTTCTTCCCAGCTTCCCAGGATGTGCAGCCTTTTGTAAGCTGTAAAATAGTTCCAGTTATCATCATCTCCCAGGGGAATGGAGACTTTCCCTCTTTACATCCACCACACTTGGATTATTCTTCCCTGGAAAGAGAAGATCTGCTCCAAAGAGATGGTGACTTCCTCAATGGTGAGACATAGAAATGGCTGATATCTTAAAGAAGACACACACACAATCTTCACTCAGTCTTCTAAACCCCATTGCATTTTTATCACTTCTTCCTTTTTATTGCTGCCTTTTTAATCACTTCTTCTACCTGCCAGTACATCTCTTTGATACTTACTTTAACTCAACTTTCTGTGTGTGTGTGTGTGTGTGTGTGTGTATTTTAGGAGGTAGGAAGGAAGGCAAAGACAGAAATCCAGGCTGCTACAGTCAGGCTCTCTCCATCACTCATAAAGCTGATAGCCACCCCCTCTTATTGAAATCTTAGTCAGCACACCCTGAAATCTTTCCCAGACACCGTGGCCTGCCCTTATCTTGCTTTACAATCACAGCATGGGAAGGAGGCCCCCAAGTCAGAAGCTGATTGTTGTGTGTCAAATTTATCATTTTGGGCCGAGATAGACAGTGAGCCCTTTGAGAAGGACCATGCTCTTTGCTTTTCACCCTTCCAACCTTAGCACTCTGTGTGAACATAGTAGGAATTTAATGAAAATTTGTTGATAGATTAATTGCATCTGTTGCCTTGTCCTGTTGTAAAAGCAGAAGCTTGTCTCTTTGAGTCCTGACTGTCTTGCTTTAGAATTCTCTCTATCTAGAGAGAGAGAGAGAGAGAGAGAGAGGGAGGGGAAGCCAGAAGCCTGAGCCCTTGGGAAGCCCCACAGATCTCCCCTTTGCCATGGTCAAGGAGAGAGGATAGAAGCTTGCTTGTTCTCTGCTCCAGATCTGTGCTCTCTAGCCTTCACACCATCTCTGGCTCATCCCTCTTGCAGTCCCTGCTTCTGTTCAGCTTCAGGTGCAAATGCTCTCCCCTATTTTTCCTGTCCTAACCTTCTAAAGGGTAAGGAGGGGGGCAGGGGCTCCCCTCACCTGGCATAAAGGAAAGACCGTGGGCTGGGAAACAGGAGACTCTGTTTCTGGTCCTGGGCCAGATACCAGGTTCAGATACTTGGTGCTGTCTCCCAGTAAATAAGCACCAGGATCTGTTCTGAGGATGTGGGAACTGGTTCAACCTAAATATCCTCATCTCTACTGGCCATGAATCACCCCAAATTCTTGCAGATCATTCAAATCCCCTGCCTCACTCCTAGAGGTTTGGGCTTAGGGGGCTGGGGTAGCCAGCAGACAATAAGCACATCTGATCAGGAAAGTTTGGGGAACACTGGTTTGTATGACTTCCAAGTCTTTTCTAGCCCCGATGGCTCTTGCCCAAGTGCCTTAAAGTAGGGCTTCTGAATGGCGGCCATTGTGGGCTACCTTTGTGATTTTTGCCATATTTGTATACTCCCTGGACTTGCTAGCTTCAAGTTTTCCTTTAAATTATCATGCATTAAAAAAAAATCTTCTTTAGCCCATTATCTGTAAAATCACTGTTTTGAGGTGCATTTTCCCCCTCATATACCTTAATATGAATATATAATTCAAATAGAAAATGTTGACCCTTGCATCAACAAAAATTTCAAACACCACCCCACCATACTGTGAATCACCTGAGAATGTCACCACACAGTCAGAAGGTGCCCTCTGGGTAAGGGAGCCTAGCCGTTAAGACCATGATGGGGCCGAGTGTCTCCTAGGGGCTAGGGGATTTGTGAGATAAGAGTGGGGCAGGAGACCTTCCCAGAAGCTGGCCAGATTCTCTCTCTTGACTTGGCTTGTAGTAATGAAGGAGTTGCTTTATAGTTAGTCTTTAAACAATACATTATGTTTTATACATTCTTCTTTATTCAGCCCAGTTTAAAAAAAAAATAACAAGGATTTAAACAGTTAAAACACTTGAAAGGTTCTAAGAGCTCCTGATTTAGTTAGCATCCCATCGCCTAAGTGGACATTGAAACCCTTTTCACTCTGCAATCAGAATGCTGCAGCCCAATACCCCAGGCTAGGGTGGGAGCCTCTGGGGAGGGGTGAGGTCTGGGCAGTTTCCAGAAGCTTTGTGTCCTGTGTGCCTGACCCTTATCTCTGGAATTAAATTGCTGAGCCTGGATGAGACTGACACAAAAGCTCTGTTTAATCACAACCCCCAGCCGAGTTCTTGGTGGTGTTACTTTGGGAAAAGAGGAACACATTGTACACCAGTGTTCCCGGTATTGTCACATCTCTGTCTCCTTCCCACTTCTCTCTCTCTCTCTCTCTCTCTCTCTCTCACACACACACACACACACACACACACACACACACACGGGCCTGTCTTTAAAAGGAATCCAGTTAAGGTAAGCATGATACCTTAAAAGCAAAGCCTTATCTGTGGTCTCCATCAGGCTCCCTTGAAAGAGCAATGCTGTCCCGCTAGCAGTTCTCTAGGAATCTGTTTTCTTTGGGGCAGCTGCTGAACCTAATGAATCAAGCCAATAAACTATTTTGACAGCATCTGCTTTTTTTTTTTTTCTTCCCTCTCTCCAATCCCAGCCCTAGTCTGAAAGACTCAGACACCATCCCCGCCCGCCCCCACGCTGAAGGCAGACGGCCTCTGTAACCCATTAATGGAGCTATTCTTCAGCAGATCAGAAGGCCTTGGCAGGAATCCAGAGCCAGGGAGGAATCAGGTTCTGCTTTCCAATCAACACATTGATGAAGGCCTTCACCGGACTGGGGCACAGGGAGGCAGGGAGGGGTTCGTGGGGAGGGGGGGCGCAAAGAGTGAGTGGCAGATACACCCTTCTACTTCATCACCCACCTCTGGCAGTCACCCATTTCTTCTCTTGAGATGTGTTTCATTTGTCTTTAGTATTTTAGTCTTTTGGAGTTTTCTATCCAAATCTCAATTCCCAGAGACAGGTAGTAACACCTCAACTTCACACCTCGCAGGCTGAGTCTGTAGCTGGCTAAGAGCTTGCGAGGGAGGGTCCTGGGTTACCTGGAGGGCGGAGCCCACGAAAGAAGAGCTGGTTCAGGATCACACCCGCCTCTCCAGGTCTCATGCTCTGCTGACCTGGGCCAATCAAGCCCAGTTCAGCAGCGCCGCCGCGAATGGGTTGTCTGTATGAAGATGGCCTCAGTTTTCTGGGAAAGGAGAAGTTACTAACTCCCCAAGATTCCATCCTGATTTTTTAAATGTTGAGAAAAATGCAAAGATTTGGCCATTAATACAACAGGTGAATTATTTGATTTCTAGGAGAGTTATTTTTGCCAGATAGTGAGACAACTAGCAGAGTCTTTATCTTCCATAGAGGAACTTACAGACTGGTAATAAAAAAAGGTAGGTAGGTATGAAAGAAAGAAAGAAAGAAAGAAAGAAAGAAAGAAAGAAGAAAAGAAAAAAAAGAAGAGAGAGCGGAAGGGGACAAAGGGGAAGGAGCCCTACCCTTGGACTTTGGGGTTGGCCTGCCAGGTATCTACCCTGTTGTTGTCAGGGAAACATCTGTGGGGCTCCTGCCACATTCCCCAAAGCACAGCGCCAGGTGCATAGTGGAAAATCAAGTAATATAGGTTGGATGGACGAGTGGGCGTGACACATAAAGCAGGCCCAGCAGGCGGGGAAGCTGACGCATCTCTCTTTGCCTGTGCCAAGACTGTGGGCACATATCTTTACAGAAAAAGCTGGCTACAACTATTACTTAAGTTATTAAAACCATAGAGATCCTGACTTGTGTTCACCAACATGGCCTTGGGTCAGCGTTTCCCCTCATAACCTCAGATGCAGCAGAAGGCAATTAAAGCAGTAACACCCGTGAGGTAAGGGCTTTGTGCTCATCTAGACATCACAGGAGGAGATTCTGAAGCCTGCGGCATAACTGATTCTGAAAACGTAGCACATTTTTGCCCTGACCCAATGGTATTCCCCATTGGCTGTCATCATTCCATTCATCGTGTAATAGTTATGAAGCTGAGATCCCATTCCTGGACCCTGAAAAGTCAATAGGCTTGGAGTAAGAGCAGACCTCACCCCTGAGGAGAGGACACAAAGCACAGAGGGGAAAACAGCTGAGAGCAGCCTGTAAAGCAACTGTCAATGCGTCACTCGGCAAGTATTGAAATGTACAAGTGCAATGGACAAAGGCATAGACAAAGTGTGGCCCATCCCACGGAGGGTCCCCAGGAAGCAGAAAAGAAGGTCCAAGATCAGAATGACAGGTATTTTGTGCAGGGTTCACATTGCAGTGTTAGAGTGTAATTCAGAACAAAGTCGACGTCACAGCTGCCATGGTTAGACTTCACTTGTTGTGCAGGGTGGACAACAGAGGTGGTGGGCCCATCCCAGAAGGAGCAGCATATGATCTGGCTGGACACCTGGTAAGAACTGCCAAGATTTCCTCATGCATTTGGAGACCATGAGTGCACTACCTGAGGTGCTTCTGAGCTCCTTGTCTTGCTACTTGACTGAATGACCCCAGGTGACTTCCAGCTTCAGAGGTGATTCTAACTTTACAAGTGAGCAGGAGTTTCTCTCAGTTTGACTTCAGAAAGGCCTTCATGTGGGTGCTCATTTTGAAGCAGGAGCTAAAACTACGTGTTACCAATTCACTACACAACCATCACTATATATATGTGTGTGTATATATATATATATAAATATGCGGTTGGCTTAAACAACAGAAATTCATTTTCTCACAGTTCTGGAGGCCGAAAGTCCAGGATCAAGGTGTCAGCAGGCACAGTTTCTTCTGAGGCCTCTCTCCTTAGTGTGCAGATTGACACCTTCTGGCTGTGTCCTCTCGCAGTCTTTGCTCTATGTACGTGTGCCTCTGGTGTTCTTCTCTGTGCCCTAATCTAGTCTTCTCATAAAGATACCAGTTAGATTGGATGAGGGCCCACCCTAATGGCCTCCTTTCTAACTTAATTGCCTTTTTAAAGGCCCTATATTCAAATACGGTCACATTCTGAGGTATGGGGTTGAGTACTTCCACACGTCAATTTTGGTGGGGGACACAATTCAGTCCATAACACTAGGGAAAACTAAGGTGGACACCAGGTATGTGCTATTCTCCTGGATGCATCTTCAGTGTCCTGCTTCTCCCTGAAGGGCTCTTTTCCTGGACTGTAGAGAGAAATTTCTTCTGTCCCTTGCTGTGCCAGCCCTTGACTCTCCCTTGACACCGTCTTTCCTCCTCATTTTGGGGACAATCCAAGCAGTCTCCCTGACTTGTAGCAGAAAGACATGGTGCAAGGGAAATACTGAATATATTTAGCATGACATGTAAATGTTTTATAGAATCTAAAGTAAATAATATATATATTTGAAAAGTCAGTGTAAATATTTTATAGGCTGCAGGATGACTGGAAGTGTGGAATCGGTTATGCTTGGAGCTTCCCACAGGACCAGTGGCAAGCAAGGGCAAGGTCAAAAGAAATCAGAATTGGACAACCTGTTTATGATGCATCAGAAAACATCTCTCTTTTTCTCCCTCTGCCTGGCCCTTTCTTTGAACTCACAACTTATTCTCGAATGAATTATCCACAGCAACTTAGGACCAACTCCTTTAGCCTGACAAGCAGCCAGAAAGACAACGGGACTAGGTCAAGAGTAGCATGTAAAACTCTAAATGATTAGCTGGAATTATTTTATTTATTACTTTACCGTCTGTCTCACCTACAGAATGCAGATTCCAGGCAGGCTAATTTTACAGACCCCTGGTGTGCAGACACATAGGAGGCAGTCAATGAATATTTCTTGAATGAAAAATTGGTGAGATTTGATATCAAACCCAATACCTCTTCCACCACACAAGTTTTAAAGCATTGCATTTAGGCATCTGCCTTCAGCTCAGGTCATGATCCCAGGGTCCTGGGATCGAGTCCAGCATTGGGCTCCCTGCTGAGCAGCTTCCCCACTCTCTCTCGGCCCCTTGCTTGTGATATCTCTCTCTCATACACAATTTCTCTCCCTCAAATAAATAACATCTTTAAAAGCAAAACAAAACAAAAAATGAAAACATTGCAACCCCAGCCCCAGCCAGAAGGATCAACACTTTGAATCTGTAAGTCAGGCAAACCTTGGTGGGTTTATCCATGTTGATGGTAGAACTAGCTGAAGTCCTCTTCAGTGAGGGGATATTACTGCTGTTTACTTGGAATTAGAAGGAGGTATTTTGGATCATGGAGCCCCAGAGTGGATGCCATTGCAGGGAAGAACCCTCTGGGAGGCCTTCAGAGGAGGGAGAGGTGCACTGCAGATGGGGATAGAAGAGGCAAAAAGCCAAAGGTTGGAGAGAAATGGGAAGATCCTAGAAGATCTTTACTACCTTTGCAAGTTTGCCCATGAAGTACCTCTTCATGGACATAACCATGAGTGTTTCGAAATTAAGGGTAAACAACTATTAACTGTTCCAGAACTTTCGCTCCAATCAGTATACCACCAATAGCAGCACTAACAGCAAACACTTACATAGTACTTGCCATGTCCCAGGCATGGTTCAGTATATATTAATTCATTTCATCCTTGGAACTGTCCCACGGGTAGTGGAAAGTAAAGGTGAAACAGAAATGCCAAAGATTTTGTGACTGAATTATCTAGGGATTCTAATTAACCATTCTCCTTTCCCCCATGATATAAGACACTGGTATCAGTGGTTAAAACATGTTTCTCCTTCTAGATATTGCCCCTCTGTGTGTGTGTGTGTGTGTGTGTGTGTGTGTGTGTGTGTGTGTCCCTTGTGTGAAGATAGAGTATCCTCCAGGTAAACAAAATCTGCTTGGAAACATATCTCACCTCTCACAAAATCCCAGAGCCTGAAGAATGGAAAGACCCCGAGAAAGCCCAGCTCCAACCCACCTGTCAGATGCGAGGGGAGACTAGTTCCCAGGAGCCCCTCACACAAGGCTGTCCCTCAACTCCTTAGTTGTGTGGGAAACCATGTGATGCCCTGGGCCGCACCCAGGAGCAGATCTGTTGTCAGTGTTCAGAGCATGGGGAATATCAACTGGCTTTGTTGATGGGAGAGGTGTAGGGCCTGGAAGAGACAAGGCAAAGGACAAAGAAAATAGAAAAAAAAAATCACTTCTTCATTTCTAATATTTCTGTTAGGAGAATACATAACAGTTGAACAGTCCATCCCAAGCTTTTCTTATTCTTTTCTCCATTTAAAACCAAGTCCATAAACTCCGTACACCAGAGCACCTAGAGGCCTGTGCTACCTTGTACTACGTTCAGCAGAAAGAACAACTATCTTCTTACATCCTACCTAGGGGTGTTCTGCAATGGATAGGAAAGGTGGTTCAAGCCACAGTGTACCTGTCACACAAGTCACACTGCTGTCGGGAGTGTGTCCGCCCACTGTGCTACTTTATCCACGGTCCTGGAGTGCTGTAGACAAAGCCAGAACTGAGCTAGACATCTCACAGGATGGGAGGGAGGCATGTTGTGAACACAGTGCTCAGTTCTTGATGCCAGAGAAGGAGCTGGAACTCCCAGAGGCCTGAGTGGACACATTGGGCCTTTCCCCAAGGGCAGCTGCTGGGGAGAGGGCACGATGCTCACTACCCTTCTTGGTTCCATGACCAGGTCTTCAAGTTCCGCCGCTGAGTCAAAGAAAATGGGACATGCTTCCTCCTCTATCTACGTGAATGGCAATAGCCTGCACCAGACTTCTGTATCACCTTGGGGCTTATTCAAGTCATTCATTCTTGAGAAGTTCTAACTCAGGTGGGGCCCGGGCACCTATGTGTACATTCCACTGGGTAAACCCAGAATCTATAGCTGGGACAGAGCTGGGCTTGGGAATATTCTGAGCCCCACAGAAACATTTAACTGCACTTCCCAGGAGTACACTTCCAGAGGAATGCATTTTACTGACACTATCGATACCATGGAATTGAACACAAAGTGTTTTGTTTTCTTTTTTACTTCTCTTTTGTCTTATTTTTTGTTTTATCTGATTTGGGTTAACTTTGTATCATCTCCTGAGGCAGAAAATACAAGGAACAAGATTCTTTTTTCTTTGGTTTGGATAAATAAATAGTAAATGAGTGACTACTGATTGTTAGATGTATGTTGCCTCTATGGATTGAGAGATGGATAAAATATCCATTCCACACTTATCATGAAGCAATTGGTAGAGAAAATACATATATAGGGAGGAAAAGGAGCAAGGACAAGAGGTTCCCAGCTCACACAGAGCATGTGGGGAAGGTGGCTGGAGGGTTCTGGTTGATTAAATTTTGACATTTGTATTTTTTATTTTATTTTAAAATTTTATTTATTTATTTTGAGAGAGAGCAAGAGAGACACGGAGAGAGCACATGTCTGGGGATAACAAAAGTGGGTAGAGGCAGAGGGAGAGGGAGAGGCAGACTCCCAGCTGAGCAAGTGGCCTGATGCCAGACTCGATCCCAGGACCCTGGGATCATGACCAGAGCAGAAGACAGATGCTTAACCAACTGAGTCACCCAGATGCCTTACATATGTATTTTTAATGTACCTCTTCAGCAAACCCAGATTTAGAGGTAAACAGGGCTGGGTTCCAACAATAGCTCTGACTCTTACTATCAGTATTAGCTAGGGTGACCAACTGCTATAATCAATTTACCACATCTCAAAGGCCCAATGTGGTAAATGCTATAGGTCTCACTCAGAATACAGTCCAGTGCACAAGAGTGGGGTTCTTCTCCATACGGTGGTTCATGCATTTCATATGGCTATTCCTGGGCTAGGGCCTCAGCTCAATGGCACTCAGTAGAAGGGAAGACAGTGGAGAAGATGCCTTGCTTTTAAGCTGCCTCAGTCCAGAAGTGACCTACACCCCTTCCATCTACTTTCCTTTGGTGACAATAAGCCATGGGGCCTGCCTCTACACAAAGAGATTGGGAACGGCAGTCCAGCTGTGGGCCCAGGAGGAAGAAGTGGGCGAGTGACAGCAATCCCTGCCATACTAGCAAGGTCCTATCAGTTAAGTCACCAAAACATAATGAACATTGGGCACTGTGACTCTGACTCTGGCTTCTTCCTTCTGGGTAAAGCAAAGACTTCTGTCTAAGACACCTGTGTGTGTCTCTGTTACCTGGGAGCATTCCTGCTGTTGTGGTCACATCAGACAACTGGTCAACAAGCATATGACTGGGGCCTGTGCTGTCTGGGAGTATGCCTGGGGCTCCTGTCCCAATAGGAATACACTGTACCCTCAGAAGAGACTGTAATGTTGTGCCTGGTTTTCTTTTTTGAAGAACGCTTTACAAGAAGTTGTATGTATATTCAGAGGGTATCAAGTTTTTATCCCTTTTTTAAGCAGCTTAATTTAAGCAGATGGCCTCTAACCTTTGAATCTCAGGTGTTGTCTTAGAGCCCTGAAATGTGACTCTTTTTTTTTCACGTCTGGGGATAACAAAAGACCAGGTCATGAGGAGTGACCTTACCCTGCTGTTTTGCTTCCAGAGTGTGAGGTCGTCCAACATAAAATACTCCAGATACGTTTCCTGGTACAACATGCCTTGAAAATTATATGCTTTCAACTCAAAGCATAATTGGGTACAAGAAACTAATGTTCATGCTGTTTTATAACATGTTTCTCATAGCCTGTGGCCTTTCCTCCCACCTTCCTCCCCCTCCTTGAGTGCACAACTGTTTCAGAGAAGAGATTAAACCTCAAAAGAATCCAAGTATAATCTTTGAGCGGCGATGGATTTGTTAGGAAACCCTGTCTCCACCGCAGGCTGGATACTGTTACCTGCACCACATTTGTCACCGAATCCGGACTGTCAGTGTTTGTACAGACAGTAGGGATTTAAAAAAAAAAAAAAAAAAGGAAAGATAAAATTTATGGATGCCCCGGGGTCCTCCCCGTAATCTGACAATGCTAATCTTTGGGGTTAACGGTGTGGAAGCTACAGAATGTCCCTCTGGAAACTGAAAACGAGGGCATTTAGAAGAAATCAAAGAGCAAATATCAAACAAGCCATACCTCTTCTATCATCTATTCCGTGTCTGCGTACCCTCCATACTTTCGTCTGAAAGATCACTTGAGATTCTGGGGGCCTTTCAGGAGATTATCTGTATCAGTTAAGGCTTTGAAGTAAGGACTGCTGGCATCTCATTACTGACAGAGATCAAACAGGGAAGCTGGAGTGCAGTCTCTGGCCTGTGGGACCTCATCCACACGTCACACAAGCTCTAAATTATCAAAGTCGGGACAATCTTTATGTGCTACCTGCTTGGCCCCAGATAACTCCTCCTGCCTCCTCCTGCCTCTCTCTTTCTTGTTCTTGCTTTCCTTGCAGCCTGTGCTAATTCCCTCTGTTTTTCCTCCACTGAGAAGGTCTTCTTAAAATTGGAATGGTTGTTGTCTTCAAACTCAAGAACTTGTCTTCAGCACTTTTGCAAGAGAAAAAAAAGTGAGGCTTCTGCAAAGTTGAATCGTTTGAGTTGAAAATGTGCTTTTGACAGAAAAATGTCCTAGCAGCAGGTCACTCTGTGGTACCCAGGAGGCCTTTAGCCCGAGAGTGAGATTGTGTCACTTACGGTCTAAAGCTGGTACTGAAGGGGCCCAATGAATCTGCGAACTTTACCTCACCAGGTTTGTGAATCTAGACTGGTAGATGGCACAGTTCCCTACCTTCGGGGCTGTGACCCTGGTGGGCAGTTTGCTGGGATGGTTAGAAGAGCTAGGTAGGGGATCTAAGTAGCTTTCCTGCTTGCTATTCAGATTTTCCAGAAAACTTTTCTCTTCTGGGAGGCAAAGTGTGGGTCGGGTTATCATGGAACAGAGATACAGACCATCATGAAAACTTTCTCTGCCCTTGGCTTTCCTCTTCTTGCTCTCTCTGCTATTCTGGGCCTGCTATTTTGCAAAATGTCAATCATTGCTCTTGTACTTCGGTCAGATTCACTCAATAAAATGCCAACCCTGAATTGATCCATTCACCTTCTCAAATCCCATACCTTCACGTTGGGTAAATCCTGCCCCTGCACTGTTGGATGCTGCTAGAGATGGTCACATAACTATGTATTCTTGACTTCCAACATCAGTTTGGCTTTACAGTCTTTCCGTGTTTCTCCAGCTAGCTCCCTGCCATTCTCCTCACAGGAAAACGTTCTTCTCTTCTTAAGTCCCTATTCACCACCTCCCTGAACCCTCAGGACTTATGAACTTGATCCTCACCATGATGAAGACAAAAGCCATTGGGTAGGAACTCCCTCAAATTTGAACCCACCCCACCCCCTTTGACCTGTAAATTCCCCTTCTTTCTAGTTTCCATAAGCTGTAAATCCTTCCTCTAGACCATCCCCATCTTCCTCTAGTGGCCATCCCCACCCTAGTTGCTCAAGATTCCATCCCCTCCCCACTCATAGGAGCCTCAACCCATCCTCTCTCCTCCTATATTTCCAGTATCTCCCATTCACACAACACTTTCTCACTTACATTTATACATGTTCAGATGTCTCCCACCTGAAGAACAACACACAAACCCATCCTTTGATCATCTGTTTCCTTCCAGCCATGGCTTTCTGACCCTAGTTTTCTTCTCAGTCAAGGTTCCTAGAGTTGTCTGAACTGAGTGTCTCCATGTCCTTATCTTTCACCTGTTCCTCATCCTATCACAGTTTGTCTCTGCTCTGCTACCACCATTGAAACTCTTCTCTCCAGAGCTAGCAACACCCATCTTACCATCAAGTCCAATGGCCACTTCAGTTTGTATTTGATTTGTCTTCTCATTGGCATTCAACATAAAATAGTCCTTTCTTCTTGGAAGACTCTCTCTCCTTAGCTTTCTTTGATGCCAAGCTCTCCTCATTTTTTTTTTTTTTTTTTAGCCTCCCTGTGTGTTCCCCAGAGAAGATTCTACCACATAGCAGGTAGTTAATAGATGTTTGAACAAGGAACATGCATTTATTATTATCCCTTTGTGCCTGTTTTCTGTTCTTTTCTCTTTCTTTTTTTGTTCTTCTTTGCTGTGCCATAGATCGATCAGCTTCTTGCTCTCTGGTGGGAGATGGGGAGGGATTTGGGGCCCTTACCTTATTTTGCATGATGTAAACACAGTGGTCTAAATATTTTTGGGAAGTCTACTCAAAGGAAACGGAGCCATGGCCCCAGCCCTGATCTGTGATCAGGAAACCAGCTAAAGGGAAGAAGCCATTGAGTGCAAATGCATGAGCTAGACCATAATTTCTCAGGAAGTGAGAAAGCATTTTGACAACATGTTATCAACCCTTCAGAACTAGGGTCCATATTTGCTTTCCTCTTTGAAGCCCCTCAAAATATTTACTATTTTTGAACAATTTTTTGTGGTGAAAAGCCCACAACATGTGACTGTCTGGAAATTCTGAAATGCAACTTTAAGCCTAATTTTTGGATAAGTCAATGTCTTCTTTCTAATAACAGAAACTGGAAGTCTGTGGTCAAATGGAGGCAAGCAAGACGTTTTGTACAGCTCTACTTCGGGTCCTCCTCTCCTTCTCCTCCTCCTTCTCCACCTCTTCCTCCTCCTCCTCTTCCTTCTTCTTCTGGCACTTTGGTAGTGCTATAATTGCCCATGGTCATGGGGAAGGAGACAGAAAAATAAGTAAACTAAAAATACATTTGAATTATGAAGCGCATACTTGGTGCCAGGAACCATGTTATGTGCTTTACATATATCAGACTAATCTTCAGGTAAATATTATTATACCCATTTTACAGATGAAAAAATATGATGTTAGAGAGGAGCCTTAACCATGTAGGCCACATACATAGCAAGTCAGAGAGCCAGGATTCAAACCAGCTCTGATGGCCCCATAGACCTCCATGTGCTACTTTCATCAAGATCCACACTGAGTATCATATTGATGAACCCACCAGGTACAATAACCAAGACCAGTAATACCTACCCAGAGGTGCTGACACATTTATGTTTAACTACCATAGATTTCATGCCTGGTTCTTCTCTCTTTGGAGGGTGCTAGGAACAACAGAAAGAGTAAATAAAGGAGAAAGAAAGAAGAGGGTAGATCTTTTCTCATTGTTGGTCCTCATTCAGTCATTCAGTAAAACCATTTATTAAGTAAGGCATTTAATAGATACTTGGGAGACTCATAGACAGAGACAATCCTATGCCTACCATCAGGGAGTTTATAATTTAGAAGAGATAAGGCAACTGTCCAGAATCACAAAGTTATGAGGAAGGATGTGATCCGTGCCAAGGACAAGTTCAAAGGGCTCTGCAGGTCGGAGAGTGGAACGGTATTTGAGATCTGTGGATCGGGGTTACATCACCAACAATGGACATTTCCAAGAGCATGGAACATTCACTGTGCTTGGGAGCAACACAGACCTCTGTGGGAACAAATCCATAGAAGGAAGGACAGAAACAGTAAAAAAGAAAGAGGGGCAGGCCAAAACAAATATTAACTATGAAGTTAAATTATATTTTACAGTATTCCTAAACTATCTTTGTTCTCTCTCTTTTTCTGTGTGCCTAGAAGAGACAGCCATAAAGGAAAGAGAGAGAGAGAGAAGGAACACATGTAAAGATCTGATTCAGAGTAAATCTTTGGCCACCGAAGTCATCTGGCCCAAACGAGGGATGCCACAGTCCCTCCAGGTTTGACTGCCACAGGGCAGGGCCCTTTGGAATGTGTCACCAGGAGGAAATGGAGCCTGGTTTAAGTAACTCAAAAGCCAGATTTGGACTGAGATTGCCCTGAGGGTGCCTGAAGAACAGGAGCAGAAGGAGATAATAAGGGGCGCCTGGGTGGCTCAGTGGGTTAAAGCCTCAGCCTTCGGCTCAGGTCATGATCTCAGGGTCCTGGGATTGAGCCCTGCATCGGGCTCTCTGCTCCACAGGGAGGCTGCTTCCTCCCCTCTCTTTCTGCCTGCCTCTCTGCCTATTTGTGATCTCTCTCTCTGTCAAATAAATAAATACAAATCTTAAAAAAAAAAAAAAAAAGGAGATAATCTTAAAAAAAAAAAAAAAAAAAGCTCTCAATCACAGAGCTTAACAGACAGGCCTTCCTGTCCCAGTGTATGTGCTTTCCTAGGGTCCAGCAAGGGAGGGTGGGCTTATTAAACTGGATGGGATCTGAAGGGTATGTAGTTTCTATTGTGGGGCTGTCGGGACAATGAAGGCGAACAAAGAGGAAGATAACGGGCATCCGGAGCATTTGCTGAAGCATGAAGAAGGGCCAAAAATGTCCATGCTGAGTGCACCCCTGTCAGATTTGTGCCACTTTCTTATGTCAGTGAATCCTTTCTGCTTACTGAACCGTAAGACAAAGTGCATGCCCCCGAGTCTCCAGGTAGCCCTGCTTGGACTGCCTGCAAGGCTGTTTTGAGGATGGGACCCCCAGAGAGGCAAGGCATCGACAGCAGTGGGAGTAAATCTATTTGCCACATTTGGACTTGATGTGCGGTTTCTAGGATTAGTGGGAAAATATTTATATGGGACAGGAGTGGTGTTTCCTCATGAGCTTCGTTTGGACCTGGAGGGCATCTGACTAAGGGAGGGCTCATTTCTGAAGTTTGGAAGAGAAAGGTAGGGCCACAACTGATGGGTTGAAGTGTTTGTTGGGTCAAAACTGGGCCCAGCAGATAACTGACCGGTTCTAAAATTGTCCTTTTGCTCTCTGGCTTATTCCCAAAAGAGAGCCGCATAGTTTTATCGCTGTCATCTGTTTGTGTTTCAGATATTTATCACTCTGGGAAGCTCACACTGCCAAACTTGGTTGTTTATGCCCAGTGCTCCTCTCTGGGGGAAGAAGGACTTTTGTCAAACTGTGAACTGCCTTATAAACAAGACTGATCTGTGAATACAGAAGTGGATCCTCAAAGCCTCTGCTCGAATTGCAGTCAGACTAGTACAGAGGGCATTTGGACTGAAGTCCTGTCTCATGCAGAGTTTCTGGCACAATCCCAGTCCTTTCTGCTTCCTGAGCTGCCTTCAGGTTCAGCTCCGGTCATCTCTTCTAGACTGATAGCTGGCCATGTTCCTCCCCTGCCATACCTAGCTTCTCTGGGTCTCTAAAATGGTGCCTTGGTCAAGAAGGTAAGAGAGGTCAATTGCTTCACATGTCAAGGAGGCAAAAACAAGATGTTGGATGAAAGATCAAGGGACAGTGAAAATATACTTCACCTGTGCTCAGTAGCTAAAAGCAGAATGCTTAGTATTTCAGTGTTCTTGAAAGACCAAAAAAGCAAAGCAAAGCAAAACAAAACAAAACAAAAACCAAACCAAACCAAACAAACACACAAACAAAAAAACAAAAACAAAAACAAAAATAAAACTATGTGTAGAAAACATAGATTATGTTAGAGTATAAAAATCCTTGTACTGGGGTGCCTGGGTGGCTCAGTGGGTTAAAGCCTCTGCCTTCAGCTCAGGTCATGATCCCAGGGTCTTGGGATCAAGCCCCGAGTCAGGCTCTCTCTCTGCCTGCCTCTCTGCCTACTTGTGATCTCTGTCTGTCAAATAAATAAATAAAATCTTTAAAAAAAAATCCTTGTACTTAAAAATTTGTATGTCTATGTGGGTGTCACGAGAATAATATTGGCTCAGTGTCGGTCTTTCGTACTGTCAGTATACAGTCTTCCGTTCAACAAAAAGTTGCTGAATGTCTACTAAGTTCTAGGCACAGTTCTTTACTGTGAGGATACAAAAGTGAACAAAACAAAATTTTTTTCCACATGGAGACAGGAGAGGGAATAAACAAATAGTCAATTATGACACTTCATGTGACATACAGTAATAGGTTTAAGGAGAAAACAAAAACAGAGTGAGATGTAGAGAATTCTAGAGGCAGAAGAAGGCTTACAGTTTTAAATATGATGGTTGGGGCAGGCTTCACAGAGAAGGTGGCATTTGAGAAAGACATACTACAGAGGAACAGTCAGGCAGCTATCTGGGAAAAGGGCTCTCTAGCTGTTCATTCATAATAAAATGCCTTTTAAAATACCCACAAATACAAATTTTTCATCAGTGGCCCTCAGTCTAAAAATGTTACCTATCAGTGTTGCCTGGGTGGCTCAGTCAGTTAAGCTTCTGCCTTTGGCTCTGCCTTTGGCTCAGGTCATGACCTCAAGGTCCTGGGATTGAGTCCCACATGGGGCTCCCTGCTCAGTGGGGAGTCTGCTTCTCTCTCTTCTTTTGCACCCCCCCATTCTTGTGCACATGCTCTCTCTCTCTCTCTCACTCTCTCTAATAAGTAAATAAAATGTTAAAAAAAATAAAAATAAAGAAAAACAAAAACTTCACCTATTTCTTCGAGGCCTCATTATTTTGCAAGAACACTGAAACAGAAGACAGCCACACCCTGAGGAGGGTGAGTCCCTCTCCAAGTAAAATAGAACCTTCCTCAGGGAAGAATCGGGAGGTTTGTGAGTGGCGAGGGGCATGATGGAGCAATTGTGTGTCTTCAAGCAAAACCACATCCACATTCAGCTCCCGAATTAAATGGTGGAAGCAGGAAAGGGGCTCCCACCAAATGGTCACCTTTTATATTCCATTCTCTCCTCCTTTCATCAAATTTTCAATAATGTTCAATTCAATTTAGTTATAAACTGTTCTCAAATGTGTGATAATGGATCCCAGTAACAACACCAAATTGTGCATGTTGTTCTCTAGACACTTCCAGGAAACACAGAGGAAAGAACACATGACTAGCCCAGGCCTTGTCTCCAAGGAGGGGCCCACAGAATAAACTCTAGGAAGTTAATTTGCTATGTAGTTAACAAAAATGAGCACACTTCATCCTACCAAAACATATGAAACCTGGTCTTTCTCTGATAGGTGAACACAATGGTCCCATTCTGCTGCTGAGGCCCCGTGGCCTCTAAACAGAAGAGGAATGACACTCTGTGCACCATGACCCCTCTCAGGGCCTTAGGATTCACTTCTCTGCCCTTACTCTGACAACCATCAACCAAATTAATGCAGGCAACAGCCCACTACCCAGTGTTAGCAATTGACAGAGTTCTCCGATAAAAGCTCCGGTAAAAGAGTTCTCCGGTAAAAGCTCATATGATCAGAATCCACGGCAGCTGAAAACCCACTCAAGAATATTTTTTTAGCAGACACAGTGGAACTATCTGGCCTGAGGTGAAGAACTGTGTATGTGTTGTAGAGGGTTGAGGGCATGGGGCTCTGGGATGTGGCTGGAAGAGGATTTGTGAGAAAAACCAGAGTAAGGTGCCTTAAATCTTAGCCCTCACCCCTCACTCTAGCAAAGTTCCTTTGGTGATTTCATAACTTTGTTTGCCTCAGTTTCTTCATCTATAAAACAGATCATGGAAGCAGTCTCTGTGTTATGAGAGTTAAATGAGTTAATATTTGTGAAGCCCAATAGTTCCTGGAATATAGAAAGCACTTCCTAATAATAAGTCTTTTTATTATTCTCAAGGAATAAGGAAAGATCTGCATCTCTACTCTTTGCCTTTCTGTGTATTTTCTGAATTTTATGAAACTCAGTCTCAAATTCTGCTGAAGAAGGAGGGCAAGATGGAAAAGGAAAGTCAAAAGCTCTCTCTATGGGAGACAGAACCTTATGGAATGTCTGATTGAGCCATGTTTCAGATACATTTCCTCCTCCCCTCCCCCTCCTCTTCTTCCCCTCCCAGTTCATCTCTTTCTTCTGTGTCCTTTTTCTTTTCCCTCCCCTTCTCCTTCCCCTCCTTCTCCTCCTCCTTATTCCTACTCCTCCTTTTAGGGAGGAAGAAAGAAGGAATTGTAATTCTATACATATTTTGAAGAGTACCAAACATTAATAGTATTGTTTTGTACAGTCAATTATATTTTAGATTTGCCCTCATATATTTACCATGCTAATTGTTTTCCATTGTTTCCTGAATCTCCAACCTTATATTTGGGATTATATTCTTTCTAATCCTCACTTCTATATCTTCAATATTCTCTATCCATTTGACTCTTTGTTCTTCATTCTATAGTATTTTCTTCTGGCTCATCTTCCACTTCACTGATACCTTCTTCATCTGTGTTTAAACTGCTCTTATACCCATTTATTGAGCTCATAATTTTGGTTTTATGTTTTCCAGTTCTAGAATTTCTTTTTTTTTATTTTAAAAAATAAAAATAAAATTCTTTTTATTTTGTTTTATTTTATTTTATTTTTTCAGTGTTCCAAGATTCATTGCTTATGCACCACACCCAGTGTCCAAGCAATATGTGCCCTCCTTAATACCCACCACCAGCACCACCCATCCCCCTACCTGCCCCCCTTCCAAAACCCTCAGTTTGTTTCTCAGAGTCCATAGTCTCTCATGCTTCATCTCCCTCTCCGATTTCCCCCAATTCACTTTGCTTTCCTTCTCCATTTCTATTTACTTCCTTCTCAAATCTTTTTTTATCATCTTTCATACCTTCCAATTTTTTTCTAAAGTTTTTGTGTTTTTGGTCTTTTTTTTCCCCCTTGAACACAGAAATTAACCTTAAAGAATATTTCTGGTAATTGCACCATCTGGAGTCACTCTGCATTGATGTCTGCTTTCCACTGTTTCTTGTAGTTTTCATTTATGTTGTCTCGTCTCTTCTTTTGTGCCTTGATAGTTTTAATTTTTGCACTAGACATTGTACTTGAAAAACTATAAAAATCACAAAAATTGTATGAGATCTTTTCTTCCAGTGAAGTTTATATCTTCTTTTTTCCAGGCATCTGGGTACACTAGTAATCTTGGATCACCTCAATTCAATTTCAGGGATTTTCTGGGCCACCCAGATTATTTGAAGCTGAGCTGCAATCCACGTAGGACTGACTTACCTTTCTTCTGGTATTTCTCCCTTCTTGTTATCCAAGATTGAAGGGTTTGCCAGAGCCTTTCACACTTGGTAAGCCTTAAATATCTATTTAGAACATCCTTCCAGCCCCATGAGGCTTCTGTTCTACTCTTGATTTGGTTTGATTAAATCTTATTTTGGTTAGCATTTTGATACCTTCAAGGTGACTTTTAAAATAGTTTTTCAGATTTTCTGATTGTCTTCAGCAAGAGAATTCATTCAAATTGACCCAAGGGTACTATTATTTGTCATTTCTTCCACTGAGACATTTTTTAGGGGTTCTGTAAATGGTATGGCTGAAAGATCTCTATGCAAGTATTGTCTTTACTACTAATAAACAGTATGAGTTTTGGCAAATAACCTTAGCTTTCTGGATTTTATTTCTCTCTTACATCAGGAAATTCAATTAGATGATCTTTAGTCTTCCTTCAAAGTCCAAAATTTTATGATTTCTTGGCTTAGGACTTTCCAAAGAGAAAAGTATAATACATTAGGAACAGAGTTCCTCAAACTTGTGGGAGTTTAAACACCAAAAATATCAAACATGTTTGCTTTATTCTAATCCCAGTATGTTTTTTAGGAAAATGTTTCCTGATATTCAAACTAGTGACTGATTTCATTGTTCTCTTATTGAGGATGGAGGAAGCCTGAAGCCCAGCTACGTCATCAAGATCCACTCCGATGGTAGCCACCACTCCAGTTTTTTAGAAAAGAAAATTTAGGGTAAGTAATTGTTGGCCAGGTACTGGGGAATTCTAAAGGCGATAAAGGAACACTAAGGTACGAACTGCTTTGTTGTAGTTACCTCCTCTCAAGCTGGAGGATCAAAGAAAAGAGAATGGAATTTCTAAGACAAAACTCAGGCCTCTGAGTAGGAGAGCTGCTGGTGCTGGTGTCTTAAGAGCTTTAAGGCAGAGTCCTCAGGGATTGGAACTCAGTCTTTGAGAAGAGTTCCTGCTGGATAACCAATGTTGCTGACAAGACCAAATCAGGCTGGTTCTGAGTGCTGGAAGAACTGCCAGGCGCAATCAATGACTGCTACAGGAGCAAATTTCTTATGTCCAGAGAGAGACAAAAACAGAAAGGAGCCAGTCTCTTCTCTTGCATCCTGCCTTCCGGACTCTCTCTACTGCCCCCCAACTGGCAGAGCCTCACACAGAAACTGCAGGCAAAGGAGAAACCCTGCCTCAGCATCACAAAAGTGGTTATAAAAGGATGGGTTTAATCTTGACAGACAGTATTTTAATAAGCAGCACACCATCTTCGCAATCTGCACTGACTCTGGTTTATTTTGTTATGTTGTCACTGTGGATCATTGGAGTTTTAAAATAGTAAGCCCCCGCTGTTTATGTTGTTTTACCTGGACATATTATGTCTATGTAAAAAATATGGGTACTCTAATACATAGCAAAAATTAAAGGAACAATAATGGAAAAGATAATCACTTTAAGAAGCAAAAGCTTATTTCTTATTCCTGTTTTCAACCTATCTATATTTCACTATTTAATAAATTACCTTGCCTTGGCTTGTACAACAGCCATTTCACTGTATTGTAATATTCCAATGCTTACCCCTATAGCCCCCAAATAACAACATTTGAAAGGTCATTGTACTTGAAAGACACAGTACAATGTGTCTATGATTCATATACTCTAACATGAGCTTCTGCTGAAATACACACAGACTCCAAGGAAGCCTTCCCTCGAGTGAACTGTGATTAATCTGGTTACTTGTATATAAATAAGCTTCGTTCTGCTTTGGTTTGTTGCATTTCTCTGTCCCTTCATTTCTTTGCCACTGTAAGAGGACTGTCTCATATTGTGTTAAAAGTCAAATTTCATTTACAACAAACTCTGCAAAGGTATTTCAATTATTTTTTATTTTGTTGAGTTTGTTATATCTAATAATATTTGCTGTTAATCAACTATTTAATTGGGTTTCCTGATCCTGTGTTACACTGAAACAGTGATGTTAGTTTTGTAATAAATGAGTTACTAATATATGGTAGAATGGTTAGGGACTTTCCAAACCAGCTGAAGAGATGAGAGCTCTATGTTTTAGAAATTTATACCCCCAATATCAGCAGGAGTACTAACATCTATGCAGTGAAATGTACTAGTACTTTTACCAGTATAAAGCCACTGGCAAAAACCAAGTCCAAAGCAGAGCATTCTATCAATTAAATGTAGACTTTGCTATCAGTTAGGAATAATGATATGAAAAAGACCTCAAGGCATGACATGCTTGATATCACCATTTGTTAATCAGGCTTCTCTAGTTGCAAACAATAGAAACCTTCTCTAGTAAATTTAAGTAGACCCCGAATTTACTGTAAAATATTTAACAGTGTACAGATTCTCTGAAAGGGCCAGAACAAAAGTCTTGGAGGCAATGCATCAAGGAACAGTGCCTAATGCTAGAACCACTCCAGTAAAAATTTCAATGGCTCTCTAATGAAAGGGCATAAAATTTCAGTCAAACAAGATGGTAAGTTCTAGAAATCTGTATGACATTGCACCTATGCTCAACAACAGTGTGTTGCACACTTAAAAAATGAAAAGGGTAGGTTTTATATTAAGTGATCTTACACAATAAAATAAAAGTTTTAAAAATACATAAAAGTAAAAGGAGTCCCAGGTATAGACATTGTAAATTGTGGTTTTGACACTGAGTTCTGGCCTCTACCAGCAGAAATGTTGCCTCTAAGCCTGAAGCTGTCTGGGTTCTGGACAGCATTTCTTTCTACTATAGTCTTATGTGACCACATTTGGTTGGTCGAGTCTAGCTCATATCCCCTGTGTCCCAGCTGCCAAAGAGGCTGAAAGAGCATGTTTCTGCCTGCATGGAAGGCTGAAGGAGCAGGTCTGGGAGGCACTGACTTATAAGACAGGGAATTCCCAAGCACAGGAAGAATGTTTAGAGGTACTGGCGACCAAAAAGAATGGAAAATGCCTTAATCATTTCCCAACTTGTGATACTTAGCATTTCCATCCTAATATCTTCGGGTGCTGATGAAAACGAAGATTTCTGGGCCCTGTGGCCAAATCCAATGAATTAGGAGCCCTGCAGCGGAATCGGCAACCTACATTTTCCAACAGGCTCCTTGGATAATGGTGATGAATGCTACCGAGTGAGAAGCCCATATGCAGTTTACATTTTCAAAAGCACTTTGAAAAATTGTATTTGATTTACTTTTAGAAGTGAGTCAGAAAAAGCTATTAACTGCTGCCTCAGTCAGAGATCAACATCTCCGTGATTCTATATAGAAAAGCCTTCTGCCATGGACAAGAGAAATAGTAGAAATCTGCTCTTCTTTCCACAGAGGGAGCTTCAAAGGAGAGGAAGGAAGACAGTATGACAGTGTGTTCAGGAGTACGGACCCTGAAACTGGACTGCTTGAATTTGAATATACTCTATCCCAATCAGCTACATGGGGTGGACTGTATTTTCCGAAGACGGCCACAGCAACATCTCCCATCTCACATACTATGCTAAAATCTTTAAAACACCAACACTTGCCCAACACGAGATGAGGGAAGTTTCTCCTTTTTGAATCTGGGTGGGCTGCTTCAGCCAAATGAACGTAGCCAAAGTCATGCTTTGTGACTTCTGAGACAAGCTCATGCAAATCTTGTGCATTTCTACCTGGTCTTCTGGGGACACTCACTCTGAGAATCCAGCCATTGTATTAAGAGGAAGCCCAGGTAGCCCATGGACAGGCTGACATCCTTACTCATGGACCTGGCTGATCTTCCTGGTGACTTGCCAGCCATGTGAGTCATCTTGAAAGTAGATCTCCCCTACCCACCATCCCCCCCCCAGCTAAGTTGTCCTACGTGATACCATATAGAGCAAAGATAAGTCATTCCTGCCAATCCTTGAAAAATGGTAGATTAGTGGAAAAAAAAAAAAAAGCAATTGTAATTGTTGCAAGCCGCTAAATCAGGGTGGTTTTTTATGTAGCAAAACGATTGCTGATGAGGAGATGAGTTATTTAACCTCTTTGAGCTACAATTTCTGTGTGTAAATGGGGGCGATAATAATTATATCAGCTTCATAGAGTTGTAATAAGCACCAATTATTATTAATGTACAGCACTCAGAAAATTGCCTGACTTACAATAGGTGCTGTGTAAGAGTTGGTTTGAGGAAAGGGGTGAGGGTGGTTGTGATGAACATGAAGGACACAGGCAATCCAGAATGTCTTTAGACATGTAGTAAAATTGCCCCAAATTTCGCACATCTCCACTGGGGCAATTTAAATTAGTAAGTACCCAAATGGTAACTTTTTTTAGAACAAAAAATGAGTTTCATTTTAAATTTGCCCTATAATTTCAGCTAAACTAATTTCAATACCTATGTAATTAAACCGTATTGTTCATTCTTACCATGAATCATTTGTTTTTTATCATTTCCAAGTCAGATTTCAGAGGTGAAATCTGTTTGAAATCTCTCTTTCCCTTCATGAATGACCCTAGCTAATTACCTCAGTTCTCTCCAGAGACGTAGTAATTTCCAAATAAATATGTGGAAAATAAACAAATAATCAGACATGATACAAATGTTACTTTTTCCTGTTATTCGAACACACAGCTGTTTACAAGGCAGATAATCTATTGGGAATAGCAGAACTGAGAATCAAAAAATCTAGCACTGCAGCTTAAATCTGGTAAAATCCCCCCAAGCAGTAACCTGTCATAGGGATGAGATGCTGGGGGCTGGGTCATTACGTCATTACTCAAGGAGACAGCAGGCATAATTAGAAGGATCTAGGAGGGCCGGTGACCCTTGTCAGGTCACAGTCATATACACTTCCATCGCCTAGCAGATGTCTCTGGGATAGGGACAGACTGCCCAGTTAACAGGCGTCCTCTCTTTTTCCCACTATCTCACAATACCAGCAAGACTGTATTTGTTCCTTATTGCTACAAAGAAGAGTGCCTCCAAAACCTTAGTAGCTTAAAACAACAAATACTTATTATCCTGCAGTTTCTAGGGGTCAGAAAGGAAGGACAAGCTTAGCTGGGTGGCCCAAGGTCTTGTAGGAGATTGCAGATAGGCCATCAGTTGGGGTTAGAGTCTCATCTGAGAGCCTGACATGGGTGGATCTTCTTCCAAGATCACTCACATGGTTGGTGGCAGGAAGCCTCAAGTCCTTACTGCCTGTTAATCAGAAGCTCCAGATCTTCAGTGAATAGCCCTCTGCATAGGGCTACTCACAACATGGCAGCTTGCTTCCCATAGAGCAAGTGGTTAAGGAGTGAGAGACAGAGAAAGAGACTTAGAAGGAAGCTGAAGTATGTTTGTAACCTAATCTTGGATGTGCCATGCCACCCCTGCTATAGTGTGGTACTTGTGTCACTGAACAACCCTGGTATGGTATGGGCTGGAACTACACAGGATATGGATACCAGGGGCCAGGGATCCCTGAAGCCATTTTCAAGACTACTTACCACGGCCATCTGTGTGTGAAAAGTTCTCTCCTTTGTGTTCCTTTCAAGTCTCTCAGTGTTTATCTTAATCATATTTCACCTGTATCAAAATATAGAAGGGAAGCTACAGGAAGTTTGAAGCACTCTGACCTTTCACCAGACTCCAGTCAAGTCATGCCAATGTCTCCCTAGCCAGGTATCAACATGTACTTAGCTCTGAGCTGGACACCACATGGGCTGTAGACATGAACAGCTAACAGTGCCTGTCCCCTGAGAGCTGGCATTCTTCTGGGGCCAAAGAAGTCAGATTGTGCAATATTACAAGACAAGACAATATACAACAAATACAAAATAAAGAAGTTGTGTTTACATCGAGAATGTAATGAAGGGTTATTTATGTCATTTAACTTTTCATTAGTAAATTGAATGAAGATTTCAGGCTAATTGATCTCAAGAACCTGTTCAACTTTCAGTTTTCTGAGGATTGTGCCCAAAGAATGTAGAGAGTGGAAGGAGACCTAGCCTGGCCTTGCAATTGAGAAGCTTCCAGAGTTTGCTGAGATGGCCTTCTGGCGCTTAAGGAACTATGGAATGTGGAGGCTAAGAAGGGAAAGGGTGGAGGTTGAAGAATGCAGTTCATTCCGAAATGTCAGAAGCCAGAACTCACAATTTCATTGTACTTTCATACAGTGCCCTAGCCTCCATTTCCTGGGGCCAGAACATCAGCAGTATCTAGGGTCTCCCTAGAAATGCAGAATTGCAGGTGCCATCTGAGAGCCGCTGAATCAAAATCTGCGCTTTCTACAAGAGTTCCAGGGGGTTGGTATGCACACTAAAGTTGAGCAGCTCTGTCATTGAGAGTGCAGTGTTACTTGTATGTCTTATGCTATGTACGCATCCGGACCAGGCTGACAGATGGACGTGGTGAGTATTTGGAAGGTTCAGAGATCCCGCCTTTCTTCCTTCCCTCTCTCCCTCCCTCCCTCTATTTCTCCAGCCCTCTTTTTCTTCCTCCCTTCTTCCCTTCCTCCCTGCCTTCCTTCCTCTCTCTATCTCCCCCCTTCCCCTCTCCTTCTATCCTTTTCTTTCTTCCTCCCCCTCACCTACATCAACATTATCTTTTTATTTTTCTATGGAAATATTGAAACAATTGAGACTTGTTTTTGTTTTTCTCCATCACTTGGAGCTGATCCCTTTCATCTTTGATTCAGCCAATTCCCTTCAAAGCTAAATATTAAACAGATCTCTCTCCTGACAGCTGACCCCAAATTGGGACATGCCGTGGTCCTCCCCTTGGGGGTTGAGAGCTGAGCCGACAAAGGTAGAGGAGAGACAGGATGGAGCCAGTTCCTGTCCCCTGGGGAAGCCCAAAAGTTGTGTCTCTGCCTTCACATCAGCCAAACAGCCAATAGCCAAACAACCGATAGCTTCTGGAAGGCATTCTTGTAGAAATTCCTTCTTTTGCCAGAGGGTGAAAGGGTTGCTAATTGATTTTGTCTGCCTTTCAGATGGACTCAGAAAGACACAGGGTTTGAATTCTAACAGAGAGATAATGTTTTTAGATACCGGACCCAGGTTTTTATGTACAAGATGTGATCTAGCTTGGCACATTAGTAATTTTTTTTTTTTTTTTTAAGCAGCTTGTCATTCTGTTCAGTGAAACGGGAGAAGTAAAGTTCATTAGTTTGACCACCTTCTAAAAAACATGTTTATTTCAAAAACCATTACTTATTCATAGCAAATTAATAAAAGAAAGCTAACTCCTCCCAAGTGCTTTGAAACGCAAGTGGATCTACCTCTCAAGGTCGAGATGGTTGGGGTGCTGTGCTGAAGACAGAACCCTGGTCAGAGGGAACCCACCTCAGACTGTCTACTGCCTCTGGGGCTTCCTAAACACAGCATGCTATTGGCTTCACATCTGATGTGCTGTGTATTGATATGTGAAAATATGGAAGATAGGGGTTAGTTAGAGAAAACAGAAATGACATAACACCAGTTTGCTATAGCATTTCATACTCAAATGGGAAAGAGAGAGAGAAAGGGAGAGAGACAGATTAACCTCATTCTGAGCTTTCATTTAAATTCTTTTGATTTTCCTACATCACCTCCCTATATCTTTCTATACTTTACGTACTTCTGTAATGGGTCTAAAATATTTCTAGATCAAGCAGGAATATGGATTTCTTATTTTGATAACCATCTGTTCAAAATTGATTTTTATGTTTTTTTAAACCAAAAGTGACTCTGGAGTTCAGTAATCAATGGCTTTGTAGCTGCTATTAAAAACCAAGGGCTCCTCCTAGTGATACTGCTAAACCAGTGCAGTGTACTAATTCCAGGTGCATTTGTTGTTGTTGGTTCATTATCCTTACTAAATATGTATTGAGAATCCATTGAGTTTTCAGACCAATAATGGGTGGATTTTAGCAAACTGCAGTAACTTTTTCCGACCACTAGGGGCCATTTGACAAAAAAACGATCTTCCCACTTGGCGGGAGAGTTCCCCAGTGGACCACTAGGGGGTAAAAGGAAGACCTGCTCCCACTTCAAAGTGGGCTATTCTTATGGGTAGACTCGGGCTCACCATGTTCAACAGTTCAGATTTCTCTAATCTGGTTATCAGTCAAAATGTCTTCAAAAGGGGAACAATATTCCGTCAGTATTAGTCCTAGAACCAGTTACGGTGCCATAGTGATGTGCCCACGAAGAAATTGCTCTGGCTTGTTTATAACCATCAGCAAAAGTGGAGTAGAATGAAAACCAAGAAGCTGACATCCCTTTTACTATTATCTGCTTTAGTCACTATTGCTTGCCTACTCCTTACCCTAAAAAGGAAATGTAGCTACAATCACTACTGCCCCCCTTCCAATCTTCCATTGCCTCTCCCCTTTCATCCTCTGGTGAAGATGAGAAGGATTGTCCCAGGTGCACAGCGGGGAGAAAAGTGTTACCTTCTTTCTCCTTCCCTGCCTGTGATGATTCATTAAGCAGTACCATTCCAGGCCAGGTACATGAGACACCATTATCTTTTGGAAAGCACTCAGCAGATTTTAGAAGACACCGTCTCCCTGGTTTTAACGATGTTCAGGACCAGAAAGGACTACCGGTCACTACAGGTAACCGCACAGGCCCTGGAGACCCAGGGGGCTTTGCGGCATTGCCTGGAACACGACCAGGGCTCCGCTGCCTGCAGGAAGGCCTCTCCTTTCTTTTGATGAGGTTACAAGATGGTTTGTCTGTGAACTTGTGGAAATAGCTTTGAAGGGAAGTACTACGACCTGGTTTGTTGTAATTGTGTTTGAGTACTGTTGAATGTAAAATTGATGCGTCCTTCTCATAATTAAACTTGTCATCTCCAGGTTTTATTCCATTTTAATCATGCTTGAACTCGCAGATTTGCCTTAAAGCTTAGATGTTTCATCTCCAAAGGCCACTGGCTGTGTGAGCAGGGAGCAGACCTCACTGGCAGGGTAGAATTTTCTCCCATGGAGTGCTGTGTTGTCGCAATGCGATCCCGGTCATCTGGATAGCCTGTTCTCCCCACACAGGGTGATTGCTAAAGACAGGCTTTCAGGATTGGTGGATATTTCCCCTTCTTCTGATGCCCATTGTGTTGGGATATCAGGGTGAGGAATGAATTTTCCCCGTTAAAGTCTCGTTGTGGTTGCAGCTTTATTTCTCCCGGGATATGGAATGGTGGGGGAAGTCAAGTTTGAACTTTAAGATGTGGACAGCAGACAGGAGTTCTGCCTGCAAATTACAGGAAGGTCTGAACTCACAGGGCCTGGCAAAGAGACAAGGTGGCCATGGTTGGCTTGGGCCCCGAGCCAGGGCCCCTACAGCGCAGGAGCCGAACTGGGGCTTCCTCCCTGGGCCACCGCAGCTGGACCCAAGCTTGGATGCCAGATGAGCTCTTTGCTGCTTCTCCTGAATCATGGAAACAAGCAGGCTGGGCCAGGACGGAATAAATGAAGCTGAAGATTAAAGAACATTTTCAGAGAGATGTGAATTAGTGATCTGGAGAGGCCGATTTTTGCTTTCCCACTCTCTTTTATTTCAAAGGATCATCTTGTCGGCCTTGGGTCCTTTGGTCACTCAGGTCCACTCGGGCAGCTCAGACCTCTGCCTAGACTTCTGGAGGCAGAAGTTCAGGAGGGACCCTAAGTCAGTGTGGGGAGAAGCCAGAGCCTTGTCTGGAGGCTTCTTCATTCAGACGGAGAAGGTGCTCAGGGTCCGTACCCTACTACAGCCTATACTCTTCTTGGAGAGGAGAGAACAAGGACACTCACAGAGCCCTAGGTCCCCTGGTTGGTTCTACACGCTACTCCTTCTCTCCCTACAAATTCCAATCCCCCTCAACAAACCCCCCGGCAAGGATGTCAGGTTTTTTTCAAGATCCATTTGAGCTCACCATGAACTGCCCATGGCGAGAGCATCAATCCGCCTGTCTCTTGAGACAGTCTCGGGTGTGTTTATGAAATGAGCCCTGAAGAGTCCAGTTTCACAATCAACCATGGGCCTAAAAATAGGAGAGGTTTTGTTCCAAGATAATTTTGTCTTTAAACAGCAAGATCAACAAAAGATGCCTTCAGGGAACTGGTGGTCCTACATTCGAATCTAATGAGACTCTGGACTCCCTCTCTGAGAAAGGGCAGGGTTGTGGCTCCAACACGATTCTCTCCCCATCCTCTCACACTGACCAACAGTATGGTTGAAGCCCCAAACAGTAAATTATGCCCAGAGGCCATTAGGACCCTAACACCTGGGGCTGGTGGTCCTATTTAATGAGCTATCTCAAGGGCAAGGGATGGTATAATTGGTTGGAAAGTTTTTTTATGAAGCCCAGGATGCTAGTTGCCAAGCCTGTTTTCCTCCAAATTTTTAAATCCCTGGATGATTCCCTGGAAATGTAATCCGGATGTTTCTGACTCATGTATTTTTAAACCTGTCCCATTGTTGTTTTTAAAAGGCATTTGATAGAAATTCCGACTGAGCTTTTTTGTCTTTATCCAGTCAAAGACTCCTGTAAATTAGATTCCCAAAAGTCAGCATGGGTTGTTGTGAAGTCCGACCACTTCTGCCCCTGTGTTTGCTTACTTCTTTCTTACTGGTCTTGTTAAATTTCCAAAGAAGCCAAGAAAGAGAGGTGTTACCCTCTACTATACCACTTTTAGGATGGAGCATCCTTCCTTTGGAGCTGGCAAACTGGGATCCCATCAGTAAGCAGGGAGGTAGTAGGGAGGTTCTAGCAACGCAGCTTAGGGAGGGTATAAAAGAATAAAACAAAACTGAATGTCCATTCACAGGTTCCCGCTGCATTGTGGGAAACACTTGCTAGTCTGGTAGATATGGAGACAGTTTGGCCTTGCTGTTATGTCAGTGGGTAACAGATCCCCAAACACAATTTAGATTCAGTATGAGGTTTTAGTGTCAAAGATGGATAGGGTAGCTCTCCTAGTACATAGGGAAGAAAATATTTACTAAAAACAGACCAACTACATGCCATACCCCATACGTACTCCACTTTCCAAGGCTGTGATTTTGTTTGCGTCTGCAGAGTTGTGTGGAACTTGTTTGGAAGTTCTAGCAAAAGAGCTGAAGGAAAGTCCTTAAAAAAAAAATACTCCAATTTCCCCACAGAAAGTTTTCTCCTCATCCACCAAGCACACAGTTTCAAGAAGGATCTATACAGAATGGTAAGTGAGGAAGGAGGTGAGGACCCAATCAGTCCTTGAAATAAAGGGTGTAAAAAGATGCTTCATATTTTTTTTTAACTTTATTTTTTTCAGTGTTCCAAAATTCATTGTTTATGCATTACACCCAATGCTCCATGCAATACATGCTCTCCTTAATACCCACCACCAGGCTCATCCAACCCCCCACCCCCCTCCCCTCCAAAAGTCCACGGTCCCCAGTCTCTCATGGTTCATCTCCCCCTCCAATTTCCCCCAACTCCCTTCTCCTCTCCAGCTCCCTATGTCCTCCATGTTATTCCTTATGTTCCACAAGTAAGTGAAACCATATGATAATTGACTCTCTCTGCCTGACTTACTTCACTTAGCATAATCTCCTCCAGTCCCGTCCATGTTGATAAAAAAGTTGGGTATTCATCCTTCCTGATGGAGGCATAATACTCCATTGTATATATGAACCACATCTTCTTTATTCATTCATCCGTTGAAGGGCCTCTTGGCTCTTTCCATAGTTTGTCAACTGTGGCCATTGCTGCTATGAACATTGGGGTACAGATGGCCCTTCTTTTCACTACATCTGCATCTTTGGGGTAAATACATATTGAGCCCACATTCTTCCCAAAGGGATTTGGCTCTGTCTCTGTGCAGTACTAATGCAGGTCTGGAAAATGCAGAAGGAGGAAGATTTTTCTGCTTGATACTTTATTTGTGCAGATGACAAAAGCTTTCCAAAAACAGCAGCAATTAGCTCTGTTCAAAAGAGCTGATAGTAAGTGGGTGCTCTGTCCCCCCAAAGATTTCATAATCCCACATGGTCTGTATTAGACCATCCCAATTCAATACCCTTTGTTCAGATGTTCTGTTCCCTAGTTCCCAATCTTTACTCTCTATAGATATATGTTCTAAAAGTCCTTTTAACTACCCTGATTTTAGAAAGGAATATCTTTGCGGGATTGAACCAAGATGCTGAGATAAGAATGGACAGTGTGGTTACAACAGAGAAAAATAGGAATAAAAGAGCTCATGAAAGTGGGAATGCTTTTTCTTTCTTTTTTTTTTTAACAGTTGACTCACACGATAGATAAACCCCATAGCCGTGTTTATATTATAGACTTTGTGGAACATTGCTTCCTAAGAAATGGTGGTTTCCATTTTGCTGAATCTACTGGAGCATATATTAATCTCCTTTTTATCTGGGGAGGAAGAGAAGCCCATGACAGGAAAGATATGAAGTGATTGAAATGTCCTTTGCTGCTCCCCCAAAGCATAATTAAACATAAGATTAACCTCATTATATAATCTTATAAATATTTGTGTGTGACATGAATCATAACGATGACAGTAGTAACTTCTACTTGTTGAGTATTCAATTTATTCTGACCCTTTGACCTAAATTACTTCATTTAATCTTCTCAGTATATTGAAAGTAATTTGAGACTCAGATTTGAAATAATTTTTCTAAGACCACATCCATAAAGCATAGATTTGAATTTCATGTCTCTCTGACTCCAAAATCAATAGTAACCCATGCCTCTTGTTTTTAAAATGGTATTGATGTATAAAGGGACTGGGGGATGAAAGGCGAGAGCTATTGGCATCTGTTCAGTACCAGGTCTATATCAGGCATTTTCAACATATTTTTAAGTCTCCAAATTTACATAATTAATAAGTAGGTGGGCTGGGATGTTTACCTAAGTGGATCTGCTCCTGTAGTTCAGTCATGTTCTCTCACCTAGACTTGTTGCCTAACATCCTTGAAATTGAATTACTTTGTGTGAATTTTTAAAAGTTGAAATGGGTAAAAACAACAACAACAATAATGACCAAAAAACCCCCAAAACTGAAATACATATTAATGTTAGATTAAGAATCACCTAGTTCTGAACCTAACTAAAAGCAATATTGGGAATTAAATTTCAAACATTAATGTTCTGGTTATCCATTGCTGCATAACAAATTATCCCAAAGTATAGTGGCTTAAGAATAACAATTTATTATTTTTATAATCCTGATTCTGTGGATCAGAAATTTAGGCAGAGCACAGTAGACATGACTTGGGTCTATTTCATGATGTCTGAGGCCTCATCTGGGAAGACCTGAATGGCTGGAGAGTGGAAAGGCTAAGGACTGAATAAGAATTTCTCTCTCTCTCTCTCTCTCTCTCACACACACACACACACACACATACACACACATGGAGTTTCTCTAAATGGCAAGCTTGTGTTTCCTCCCAATATGGTGGTCTCAGGCTAATTGGACTCCCCAGATGGCAGCTCAGAGGGTCAAGAGTAAGTGTTCCAAGAGATAGGAAGTGAAAGCTACTGGTATCCTAAGGTCAGGATATCCAGGAACGGGGTCCATAGTCTGTTTCTAGTAGATTCTACCATATTTTGCATGTCGAAGCAGCCAGAGAGCCCACCTTGATTCTAAAGGAGAGAATAGTGACCCTAACTCTTAATGGGAGGAGTACCAAAGATTCTGGGGTCAATTTTTAATCCACCACCATTAACTTCAAGATCGTCCAAATACATTCACGTTGGCTGAATCACTGATGTTAATTGTGACAGACTATACATTGAACTGCTTTTCTCTCCAGGCATTATCCAAACTTGTCAATAGATATTAATATTAGCCAACTACTATAGATATAAATAATTATTTGGCCTTTCTTGTGCCTACATGTGAAGATCTTAGAATGTATCTGAAGGGAGGGGTAAAGGAATATTTACTGGCAGGTAACCATGTCCAAAGCAACCATGGAAGGCAGTTTGCCAAGAATGGCTCGTTTAATCCTCTCAGTTACCTTAATGCATTATGCCCATTTTACAGACGAGGAAGCCAAGTCTCAAAAAGACCCCAAAGTGGTTTCTAAATATCAACATCCTTGGGACCTCCACATCCTGCAAACATTCAGGGTCACTTTTCTTTTAAAACTGAAATTCAAATCACTCTGGCCCACCTCACATCCTATGTGTTGGAGGATTCCAACATCTGCAGACTCTTGAAGACTTAGGTCTTTTTCCCTTGTTCGAATTTCCTGTTTCTACCAAATTCTTAATCAGACCTTGTCTCGAGTTACCGGTCACATCTTTTCACCCTACCCCCACCCAAATTATGAACCCCAGACCCCTTTCTACAGATTCCATACAACTCCTGTTACTGCAAAACTGTTTTGAATGTATCTGGGTTGTCCTGAAGTTTTGAAGGTAGTGGGGAGATCACATCCCATTTGGCAGAGAAACGCCTTTTAAGTGAATACCAGAAACCACTGTTTTTAAAAGTACCCAAGCCAATTCAGTCCCTGGGAATTTCTCATTGGTCATTTGCTTGTACCATGAACACGGTCCTCCAGCCTCTCAGCTTCTGACTCCCTATAGCTTTTATCCCACTCCTACTGGCTGTTGCTAGAAATGACTATTCCACAATTCTACTAGCTTTATGCACAGCAATCAGGTCCCCCTCTGTCTTGCCCTGGACCTCTGTAGCCATATCCTCACCTGAAGTGTGGTCTCCTTCCATATATAGAAGGGCCATCAAAATATTTTCATGCATGATGACATTTCTTTTCCCAATAATTCTACTGTTACCTTTTATAAAAAACAAGGGTTTGCCCCTCTCCTTACTACACCAAAATTAAACACAAGCCAATCTGAGTCTTTAGCTGTGATCCTGTGTGTGTCTCCTGTGTGTGCCTCCCGTGTGTGCTGCCTTTGAGAACTGGAACTAAGGCATGGATGGCACAACGAAGCTGGACAAGAGCTAGCTGTCAGTGTTCATGTAACAGATATGCCTTTGGATTTGGCTTCAATTCAAGTGACTATTTGGAGAATCTAAAAATCATTTAGCACATGAATATGCCCCACATCTAATAGATATTTAATAAATATGTGGAGAGTGAGTAAATGAGTCTTAATGAATAAGGAGCCTAAATGCTGGGTAGTAGAAAGCTTCAGTCCTTAATCTCATAGTTTGGTAAGTAAACTAGCAAAGAATCAGTGAAATTCAGCCCCGCTAAGGGAGATCCAGGACAAATTATTAATGACCATTGGATGAGGTGGAAGAAAAGGCAGCAAAGTCTACAGAAGTTAGTACTGGTTGGATATGTTTTAAAAGTTTCTTTAATAAATACTTGAGAGAATAAATGCTTTAATAAAGCTTTTAATCATTTGCAAAGTGTTGTGAATGTCAGGAAGTCCTAATGCAGTAAGAGATTACCTAAAGGACTACAAGGAGGGCTTTTCTTGGAATTTAGACAAAGAAACATTAGAAGCAAGGCAGCTCTGAAGGAAGACAGAACCACCCAAGGAGAAAAACAATGGAATCATTTAAATCCGCATGCAATTAAAAAACGAGCACATCCCTGTTTTTATGAATTCGTGTTTTCCTTAGAGCTCAGTCCTGCTGTAAAGTCGCTGAGTGAGTGACGCTGTTACACAAGATGGTGGACGTAAAACCATGCCCGTCTTTAGCTCTCTCAATAACCATCCTTGGTTTATACGAAGTGCACAGTGTGGGCTGATATGTGGAAAGGAAGCTTTCCCACAATGCCAATTAAGTTAAATTTGGAGGACTCAGTCACTTTTTCCCCCAAGGGCTTAGCGTGAGCCCACTGGAAAGCATCTCCATCCTCAGATATCCTGCATCCCTGCTGAGGAGAAATGATGTTTCTCCTGTGGCACGGAGGACGGCTGAGGTCACCAGACTCATAAATTTAGCACTTCCCCTTTCTATGTCAACAAATCCTGGATAATGATTTTCATTATTTCATTACATTTTCTTAATTTCTTTCTTCCTTCCTTCCTTCCTTTCTTCCTTCCTTTCTTCCTTCCTTCCTTCCTTTCCTTTCTTTCTTTCTTTCTTTCTTTCTTTCTTTCTTTCTTTCTTTCTTTCTTTCCTTTTTTAAAAATTTCACTACATTTTTAAGAGCAAAGGGGACCAAACAAAAAAATAGTTCCAGGGACAAGCTATAATAATGCAAAAGAAAACTTGTTTCCATATTCAATTAAACCCATTTGGGAAACTCACGTGGTAGGCTACACTATCAGAACTACTTTTTGTATACCTTTATTTTAGAATTCTTAGTCCCCTCAGAGTGTCTAAAATTTACCAATTTAAAAAGTGAATGCCATTATTTGTGTCATCATTTTTTATACAAAGCAAGTGAACACCAATACTTACACATTTAAAAAGTGATGTTAAGGATGCGTTATCTTGTAGGAAATCTAGTTCTAGAATATATGCTGCCTGGTGCCTTGAGATGATTTTAAAAATTCACTGATCTCAAACATTCCACCAAGTCGAACTTTTCCCCTGAATGTATTTTAGTGTGCTTCCAAATTTTGTTAGGCAATGTAAAAAGCATTTTTTTTCTTTTTCCTTCCTTCCTTCTTACCTTCCTTCCTTCCTTCCTTCCTTCTTCCTTCCCTCTCTTTTTACCTCCCTCCCTTCCCCTTTCCTCTTTTTTTTTTTAATTCATTTTCTGTGAAACATATAAGGGCCCATAGGAAACAACCCTCTTAAGTATCTTCTGAAGCAGTGAAATGCTCCCTTTCATCAGATGCTGAGAACAATGTAACCCATTGTGTTTTCTCTTTCCCTAAACTGCCAGGAAGCTCAGAATTAAGTTTAATGTTAAGCTACAGTAACTATTTTAAGTCTCCCCTTTTATATGCTTTCTGATTTTCTAGTTTAAAGACCTTATTTGTGAATGCACGTTTTTATTGAAAACCGCCTAAGATATTTTCTGAAAGAAGGAGGAACAGAAGTTATTCTCTAAACTAAACCAAACGAAACCAAATTCTAATTACATCAGCTTGTATGGGTTATTTTAGATGTAAATGCACAGGTCCCAGTCACAAATCTTTACTCACTTTGGAGATCTGTCTCCACCCATTCCCTCTGTCTTTGTGCACAAAAACACCAAATTGAGAAAAGCAGAGAGGCCATTTGGAATTTGGCTTCTTGAAGAAAATCTACCTTCTGATTTGATTCTTTGCTTAACTTGTTCTTGGCCTGAGAAGCAGAAAGAAAAATGCCACCTGAGTCTCCTTTTTTTTTCTCTTAAAGATATTCCCAAGTGGAAGTGGAGTTCCTTGCCCCAGACCAGTACCTCACATGGACCCTTGCCCTTGCCTTGGTGCATACAGTTCTGGGAATTAAAAACCAGGCAAAAGGCTTATTTATGTATCTTTACCAAGAGATGCTTATTCTAGCTGGCTCCTGGAGAGGTTTAGAATGTTGCCCTGTCTGCCTTTCTGGTAATGATATTAGTACTCTAATATTTGATATTACAAATTCCAAAGGGCTAAAAAAAAAATACAAAGAAAGCCAACCACATTGCTCTAAAGCTTTAAAAATAAACATTTGCATTTCAATGATGGGTAATGCCCTGGGAAAGAAGAGAAGAATCTGCAAAAGTATTTAAATTAAACCAGTTTGCCCACCTTCTACCAGTGACATATTTGGGGGTGGGGGAGGGGCCATAAAGTCCTTGTCCTTGGGGGGCAAATCAAACCTTTTTAAAAGATCTTAAGAATCATCTGTAGAATCTAATGCTAAAGGCCGACATTTCCTTTCAAAGAAATGTAGTCAGTAAAATCATTCTTTATAACGGAGAGCCTGGGAAAAAATTAAGAAAGGTCACATAGGAATTTGTGGAATTGGTAACCGATCAGAGAGCCTCAGATAAAAACAGTTGGTAGTCAGTATGACTTAAAGAACATTTTGGAAATTCAATAAACCTGGGGCAAAGTTATTTGAAATCCCGGTAATAAATTAAGTGGTTAAATTCCACTCATTCCTACACCGGTGAGGAGCTCTTGGCTGGGGCCTTATCTCTGAACACAACACCCACAGGACCCTAGACCCAATCTGCCCCCCCCCCCCAAAGGGCAGACAAGCCGTGGCAGAAGGGAGACATCAACGTGCCTTATCTTCCACAATTTGTACTTTCTACCAAGTCTGTCACCTCTTAACTTCTCTCCAAACTGGAAATTAAGAAGCAGGGCCTCCTGATGTTGGAAATAAACATATAAATGAAATGAAAACAGAAACAAACAAACACAAAAAGCCCACATTAAAACAAACTCCTGAAATGCCTGCTTCCACTCAACCCTCTCTAAATAGACAACAGACTTATTAACTCCAAGGTAACTTACCAGATGTTTGAGTTTCTTTTAAAAAGCCTAAATATATGCTAATTTTTTAAAAATAAGAACACTTAGTCTATTAGTCTATAGTAAAGAATATTTAAATATATAAACCAAGTAATTTTCAGACACAACATCAAGTTCTTACGATTCTAAACCAACTCATGCCAATAGGAATTTCAGCACTCTGTTTTTCTTTTTCTTTTTTTTTAATTCATTTTTTTTTAATTTTAATAAACATATAATATATTTTTATCCCCAGGGGTACAGGTCTGTGAATTGCCGGGTTTACACACTTCACAGCACTCACCTTAGCACATACCTCCCCACTCTGTTTTTCTTACCATGATTTCTCTCTGCCCTTGGGAAAGGACTGGAAAGCTTGTCACCTGGCACGGGGAGGACCAGAATGGCTGCTTTCTCTGCTGCAAAGGGAGTTTCTTTTTTTTAAGATTTTATTTATTTATCAGAGAGAGAGAGGAGGAGAGAGCGAGCACAGGCAGACAGAATGGCAGGCAGAGGCAGAGGGAGAAGCAGGCTCCCTGCTGAGCAAGGAGTCCGATGTGGGACTGGATCCCAGGACGCTGGGATCATGACCTGAGCCGAAGGCAGCTGCTTAACCAACTGAGCCACCCAGGCGTCCCTGCAAAGGGAGTTTCAGTTGGCTTTTTCTCTGCCTGCACATGCTTTCTCCAACCAGACCCCTTCTGCTTTGTCACACAGAGGGCATCTGGGAAGAATAGAAAGCTCCCAGGTGCAAGTTTGTATCACAATTTTTTTTTTTTTTTAAGATTTTATTTGACAGAGAGAGAGAGATCACAAGTAGGCAGAGAGGCAGGCAGAGAGAGAGAGAGAGGAGGAAGCAGGCTCCCGAGGAGCAGAGAGCCTGACATGGGGCTCGATCCCAGGACCCTGGGATCATGACTTGAGCCGAAGGCAGAAGCTTTAACCCACTGAGCCACCCAGGCGCCCCGTGTATCACAATTTTTTAAATCCCAATAAATGCTAAACCTATGATGTCTTTCTCTCTATTTGTTTTTCTTCTCTTCCCCAGTGGCAGTAACCACAAAACATCCTTCTCCCTATAGACCTAAGAAAAAGTATTCAACAAAAGTTTAATTCTTTTCATGATAAGGCAGAGGCATAAAATGCTGATAGATACGTATTTTATTGTTTGAGTCAAACAAGAAGTACCATGGGTTTTGGGGATGTATGGTTTTCCTGGGAACTGACCACTCTTACCCCGGCAGTCCTGGGTCCCTGAACCTCCCGGGGGGGGGGGGGAGCTGTGCACAGGGATGAGGACACGGGTGTGCAGCGACGCTGGGGCAGCAGGACCCATGGGCACGTCGTCTCCCTAAGTACCGGCAGCACATTTTCCAATAGTATTTGATGGGTAAACTCATAAAGCCAAGGGATAACCAGAGTTTTATGTGCTAGAAACCAGAGGTGTGTTATTTTTCTCCGTTTCTCTTCTAGATCCTCTTTCTGTGTTTCTTTGCTCTTCTCCTCACCTTGGAAACTGTCCTCTGTAGAAGGCATCGGTGGGGCACCCATGGCCCTTTCACTTGGGATTTTAGCCAATGGCAGCCCCTTGCAGCCAATCAGCCGGTGGTGACAGTCCTTCCCCCGAAAGCCTCAGCTCCTGTTCCGTGATCCTAGAACTCTTGGTAAATTCTAAAACCCCTATTATCCTTGGTTATTAGGCTTAGAGCAGGCACTGACTTCCCACTGTTGCTTGTCTCTGAGGAGCTTCTCTGCCCCTGGCTGGTTTCTCTGCCCCAAGCTTTGGATAATGTTATCCTTTTTTTTTTTTTAAAGATTTTATTTATTTATTGAGAGACAGAGACAGCGCATGCAGGAGCAGAGTGGGGAGGGGCAGAGGGAGCAGGAGAAGCAGACTTCCTGCTGAGCAGGGAGCCCCACATGGGGCTCAACCCTAGGACCCCAGGATCATGACCTGAGCCAAAGGCAACCACTTAACCGACTGAGCCGCCCAGGCGCCCCGGTAACATCCTTTTTATTAAACTCTTGGCAGTTATCACTTTTCAGGCACCTCCTTTTCTTTTCTTTCTTTCTTTCTTTCTTTCTTTCTTTCTTTCTTTCTTTTTTTTTTTTTTATTAACATATAATGTATTATTTGCCCCAGGGGTACAGGTCTGTGAATAATCAGTCTTACACAATGCACAGCACTCACCATAGCACATACCCTCCCCAATATCCATTCTCCAGCCACCCCACCCTCCCCCCTCCACTCCAGCAACCTCAGTTTGTTTTGTAAGATTAAGAGTCTCTTATGGGTTTGTCTCCCTTCGGATCCCACCTTGTTTCATTTTTTCCCTCCCTACCTGCCACAATCCCCCACCCTGCCTCTCAAATTCCTCATATCAGGGAGATCATATGATAATTGTCTTTCTCTGATTGACTTAATTTCACTCAGCATAATACGCTCTAGTTCCATCTACGTCATTGTAAATGGCCAGATGGAAAGTTTTTAATGATATGGAAAAGCTTATGGACCATGAACTCGCTAAAGTGTCACCTATCTTGGTCATGGTGCTTCTTCCCAGAGCCCAGTGAGGGCAGTACTAGGCTGACCTTCCGTGCATCTGGGGACTGCAGTCTTGAGCTAAGAAAGCAGGTCACACAGACCGCACAGACGATGCAAGCCCAGGAAGAAAGCACGAGTGCAGTGTGGAGATTGGAAAGCATCAGTAGCTGCTTTGAGATCATGGCTATTCATGGCGTTTATCTGCATCCTTAAACTCTCCCACTTCTCCAGATTTCCCTCATGGGGCACGTGTTACTTTTTTAGGCTTATAAAGAATCAGAACTAAGCAGAAGTGTTCCATAGAACTGGATAGCAAGCCCTGATTCTCCTGGCATGGCCAGACTATTCCCCAGGACGTTTACCTGCACTGGACAGCCCTTTTGTGCATCCCTTGAATGGAATCAGAGGCACTGAGTCCCAAATGATGGGGGAGGTTATCTAAAATACTGCTGAAAAGACACAAACGTGTCTGGTCTTCAAGGCACTAAAGTAAAAGGGGCCGTTTCATGAGGCTTCCAGGTACCGTTGCCAATGATTGGCAAGGGATGCTGTCTTCGGACGGGCATCCTGTTTCTTCAGGCTGTGGGCTGAGTGCGATTTCCTGTCTGCGGGCAGCCAGGGGATGCTGTGGCATGAAGTGTGCAGAGAGTGCAATGTCTGGGCCCCACGTTGTCCTGCTGACGGCCTCTCATCCACAGAAGTATCCAGGGGAAGAACCTGTAAGGGCCCGGAGGTAGCCTAATGGGGCTGGAAACAGGCTGAGCTGCTAGCCCCATTTGTTATAAACAGGAAATGTAGTTAGGCATGTAAATAGTTCTTGACATTTGAATACCATCAGTTGCATCCTCTTAAGGGGGATTTGATCCTTTAGGGAGAAAAAGCAAATAATTTAGAAGTAGTAGCATGTTTAAGACCCTGACCACTGACCCCCACCCCCACTCCCCACCCAGTGCCCAGGATGCCTCCTGGGCACAGAGACTGCAGGGGCTGGAGATGGACAACCAAAGCTTAATTCAAAAGGCTTCAGGCCAAAAACACCTTCAAGGATAAGGGAATTCTCCCCAGAGCCCCTGATGTCTGAAATGTCATGGAATCAAAAATCTACCTCTCTCTTGTCATGAACCAAAAAAAGTCTCGCAAACAAGGTCTGACATATTTTTGAAGAGGTGGTTGTTTTGCTCCTGAAGACACTCTTCCCATTTTTGCTTTCTTCCTGGGGAATCCTTTCTTACCGTCTGATGCTTACTCTTTCAGAGACCATGAACGTGATCTAAGATACTGGGAAGGGGAAACATGGATCAAGCGACAGAGCGTGCTTGATTTCGTTACGTTGGTGTAACTAGGTCTACCAGATTATAGAGCCTTCCGAGGGCAGAGATCGGTTTTGTTTTGTTTTTTTTTTTTAATTTATATTTTTAGTCTCTTAAGGTGTCACTGTATCTCAAATACAGAACCCTCTGAAAACAAAATCAGCCGAAAGAAAAGAAAATGAACGTAGTATTTCGCTGTTGTGGTTTTCCTGAAGCTCATAAAAGTGTCCGCCTTTGCTCTTTTACGAAATCTTGTTATCCACGTTACAATGCAGTTTTGGAAATCTGGAAAAATGCGCTGGGAAAAAGGAACTGAACTGGGCAAGAGATTAATTTTAAGTAAGTTTACAAAAGAGAAAATTGTAGGGTTTTGGTTGATTGGATCTACTATGAATCAGGGTTTAAACATAAATTCTTTCTCAGCCCGTTTAGTCCCAGAGATGTTTATAGAGCACATCCTTTGAGCAGGAGTCCTGTGGGTCAAGGATGAGCAGGACAGAGTCCTTGCCCTCAGGGCACCCACAGGGTTAGTGGCCTCAAAAGCATTAGATTCAAGCTTTGGGTAGGCCCTGTTCAAAGACTTTCCCACACAGAGTAGCATGCTTTACTTTATACATTCATCTTCAAACACTCAAGATTTCAGGTCGTTGTACAGGCCAGAGATGCTTTTAAATCGGTGTCTCTCCAGAGTCACTCACAGCAGTGCCTTTCTCACACTGGATCCCCATCCCCAGGCAGCATTTCTGTCCCATGCCCCTGCTACCCCAGCGCCAATCACTGAGTAGCGACTGCAGCCTCCTGGCTCCAGGGGCACAGTGCTGGACTCCTCCGTTTGCTTTCCCTTCAGGACTTTTACTCAAGTGACCAATCTGGCCTGGCCCCTGTGACATGCTGGGTGCGGGTGGCCCCTGTGGGTGTCTCTCTGCAGCCTCCTCCCACCCGCAACACTATGCAGGATGCTAGGACCACAGCGACCCTTTGAGGGGGTCAGATCATGAGTCATCTGCTCCTATGGCTTTCGTTTCTGATTTCGATTTATTTGAGAAAGAGTGTGTGAGAGAGCACAAAAGAACAGGGTGAGGGGCAGAGGTAGAAGCAGGGTCCCCCCTGAGCAGGTAGCCAGAGGGGAAATTCGATCCCGAGACTCCAGGATCATGACCTAACTGAAGGCAGACGTGTAACTGACTGAGCCACCCAAGCGTCCTTTCTACGGCTTTCCATTTAGTTTCAAAGAGAAGCTCCCATCCTTTCAGTGTCCATTCAGTGACCTCCAGGTTGTCACATGAGGGGTGAGGGGACAAGACCATGCGACCCCTCATCACATCGCACCTCCTGCCACACTTCCTGCTGGTCCTTGGAAACACCAAGTCTGCCTCAGAGCCTTTTTTTGCATTTGCTGTTCCCTCTGTCTAGAATGTTCCTTTGGGGAGAGCACATGGCTCATTCTCTTCTTCCTTCAGTGTTCTGGGTAAATGCCCAACTGCCTAACCAATCTACATAAAAGGCTCCCCTCTACCCCTTACAGGCTATGTCCAGTCTCCTCTTTGAGTTTATTTTTCTTTCCCAGAGCTTCTAGGCTGACCCACTGTATGTTTACTTGTATATATGTATGCTATCTTCCTTCCCCTCCCCAATTCTGTCCCACCACTTGAATATAAGGGCAAGGTCCCCGTCTTTTTTGTCCCCTGCTCTGTCTCTTGCACCTAAGCAGTATTAGTCCCTTGCACTAAGCAGGAACCAGCATCTTAAATAGATTGTCAGTTCCAAGTCTAAGAAAATATCAAGCGTGGGCTGATTCTGTTCATACTTCCAGAACTCACAAGTTCTGTTCTGTTTAAGTCCCTTCGATGGGTCTATGTTCTCATCTTTTGCTCCTTTCATATCAAATTGATTCTAAATTTTGGATTCTGATCATTTGAAAGAGCCATTGCTTAAGACTATTTTGACACCTGAAAAATGACAAAATCTAGGAGCACGTGGGTAGCTCAGTCAACAAAGCATCTGAGTCTTGGTTTCAGCGAAGGTCATGATCTCAGGATGATGAGATTGAGCCTAGCATCTGGGCTCCACATTGAGTGGGGAGTCTGCTTGAGATTCTTTCTTTCTTCTCCTTCTGCCTCTCCCCTGGGCTCATGTGCTTGCTCTTGCTCACTCTTTCTCTCTTTCTAAAATAATCTTATAGGGGCGCCTGGGTGGCTCAGTGGGTTAAAGCCTCTGCCTTCGGCTCAGGTCATGATCCCAGCGTCCTGGGATCGAGCCCCACATCGGGCTCTCTGCTCAGCGGGGAGCCTGCTTCCTCCTCTCTCTCTGCCTGCCTCTCTGCTTACTTGTGGTCTCTGTCTGTTAAATAAATAAATAAAATCTTTAAAAAAAAATAAAATAATCTTATAAAGTAGGATCTTAAATAAGTCTTTTAAAAAATGACCAAAGCCTAGTTAATAACACAAAACTTTGTGCCTTCATTTTCCAAATGACTGCCTCAAACTTAATCTACCTGAAGTCAAAAAAGTGAGATGAATGCAAAATTTTACTAATAGTGGCTATTCAAATGGTTAGACATTATTAAGAAAAGTATTTGTAAAGCTGAATCTTCTTGGGACACCTGGGTAGCTCAGTTGGTTAAGCCTTAGATTCCTGATTTTGTCTCAGGTTATGATGTTAGTGTTAGGCTGAGTGTGAAACCTGCTTGGGATTCTCTCTCTCCCTCTGAATACCCTCCATTTAAAAAAAAAAAAAAAGGCAAAGAAAAAAAAAATGACTGAGTCTTCTTTCAAGTTCATGACATTATGGAACAGCAGTTCAGAGGTTCAGAAATAGCTTGAAGAAATCCTGAATGCCAAATAAATTCCAGCATCAACTGTGAAATCTTACATTTTTTTTTTTTTACTGTTAAATATAATATTGGAAAAATATGGCTTTTATCTGCAGACAAGCTGAGTCCCTAGTACTGAATCCCAAAATCCAAGAGGTTTATCCAGCCAATCATAAGAGGTGCTGGTCTACCCTAGACCTAGCATGGGCAGACCGACCCCTATGAGTCACTCACAGGAGCAGTGGGGAATGTCTGCTTTCTGCAGATGGTCATTTCCAAGAGAAAAGGGCAGATAAAGGATTGGGCTGCAAACACCCAGTTCCTTGTCTCAAACTCAGCAGTAGGAAAGCTCCTGCTCTTCCCTGGAGAGAGGATTATCATACTAGTGATGCTGCTTCCCTATGCAAAGGCAGAAGCATTCTTTTTGCACAATTTCTTGCTGTAACCTCCCATCAAAGCCAAGAATATACTCCAGAGCACTCTTGGGAGGCTCCAATCTGATCCCAGGAAAGAATTTAGAAGCCTTCCAGGAATGGACAAATAATATGTCCAAATAGTCTTCCCTGTCTGTGTGTTTATTGGGCGACAGGTCTATGTCAGAAAATTTCATGCTGGGAACACAATGGAGAGTAAATGCAGCAACATCCAGCACAGAAACGTGCAACTGCAGGCAGTGCTAAGTGCCGCAGAGGAGAGGTACCTTGCCTAACTTCAGTGGGAGACTGCTCTAAGGTGAAATTCTAGGAATTCTTTCTGGAGGGCATAGACCTTGAGCTGAATTTGAAATGATGCTTAGGTAACAGAGGTACTACACTGGGGAGAGGGAATGTCAGGTACAAAGGTGTAGAGGTAAGAGGAATGTGATATGTTGGAGAAAGTTACAGAAGGCCACGGGCAGGGGGGAGGGGAGGGGAGACAAAGATGCGAGGTTATGCAGACGGACGGGGGCTTTGATCTTCATTCCCAAGGCAGTGGTTTTCAACAGAATGGGTGACATGGATCAGCTTGACACGCAGTCTTTGATGAGTACTCACTAGCAGGTGATTTTTTTTTTTTTTTTTGCAGGTGAACTTTTTATATCTGGATGAGGATATCCCAAACTGGTGTTTGATGATGGATCACTCTACTTAGGGCATCATATGCCCCAGTGATCTAACATTCTGCTAGTAGGTGAAGTTACTTAGCTTTTGCTTTTCTTCCCTGGCACAGTACCTACCATCTCACATAGCGGTATCTGCAAATATTCTGTAGGAGACAACTTTCTATAATTTTCAGAACTCATACAACTATTCAGTTGGATCCTTATGTAGTCACATTTGGGGATTTGGTAGAGAAGATGTGGACTTGGACCTTTTCTTTTTCCTCAAAAATGTATTTTATTTTTAGCCCATTTTGATAAAATTAATGTGACTTACAAAAATATATAAATTGTTGGGGCGCCTGGGTGTCACAGTTGGTCCGACTCTTGGTTTCAGCTCAGGTCGTGATCTCAGGGTGGTGAGATTGAGCCCTGAGTCAGGATCTGTGCAGAGTCTGCTTGAGATTCTCTCTTCCCCTCTCCCTCTGCCCCTCCCACTTGTGTGCATTCTCTCTTTCTCTCTAAAATAAATAAATTAATTTTAAAATTTTAAAAATATGTAAGTATGTAAATTGTCCAATGAAATATGTAAATATGTAAATTGTCCAATGAAAACATAACATATAAATATTTGACAAAGGAAATCCAAGGATGGTAGTGATATGGGGCAGGGACTTTCAGTGCTTAGAACTGCAACCAGCAATCTGTACCAGCCTTGGTATGGGATGCACGTGAGAGTGACTGAGGCAGTTTGTTGGAACGCCTGATTCTGAGCATCATGGTCTCCTGTTGTGCCTGTATGAGTGTTTTGACCACAAAGTATACCCCGGCAACAGGAAGTGCTAAAATGATGGCATTTGGAGCACAGATGTACAAGATAATAATTTTAACTGTGTCATAGTGAATACGATGCCGTATCTCAGGTGGTGATTGGTCCCCCTGAAAGATCGCTCTGAGTCTGTTCTCAGAAAATGTTTCATTAGCACATGGAAGTATGTTTCACTTCCTTTATTAGGTAGTTCTACATGCCATGCATCTAAAAGAGTTTGGAATCATTAAGGTAAAAATAATGAGGGACCAGAACTCAAATGTTTTACACATTTGAAAGCATCTTGTCTAGAGCTGAACCCAATGAATCATGATTCCTGGGGTAGAATTGAAGTATAGGTTCTGCAGGAGGTTTCATGTCCCACTCCTAGAACTCAGCCAGTCTGAGTTCTACCAAATAAAAAGGTCAATGAGAGATACTATGACCTCAGCTTTAAGGCGGGCTTCCCCGTAAAATGAGAAGATGTAAAATTAGTTCTTCATGAAAGCTTCTTGCTCCTTGAGTAAGAGTCTCATTAAGTTTTTAGAACTATCAAAGAAATTACAGGATTTTTATGGAAAGCAAACAATCAGCTACTCTTTGTTCTTTGTGTCTATCATTCAGCATGCTTCCCATCCTTCCACGCTTCATGTTACCTGCACATACAATGAGAAGGCCTTCTACGTATTCACCCAGGTTACTGATAACAGAGGCAAATAGGATCAGACTGAGAACTAGCCCTCTCAAAAGTCTATTCTGCAAGGGGACATCAGTCAACACCCTTCGTATCTTTTGTTCTCCACTAGCTACTAACACACCTCATTATTTCATCTTTCGGTCCACAGGTCTCTATCTTGTCTACAAAGCCATATGGAATATCTTGTCACATGTCTTGAGGAAGGTCAAGTCTGCTGTGCTTAGCCCTGGTCGCCCTTCTAATAAGCTTGTCTGAAGTGGATATGGAGAGTGGTTAGACTCGACTCATCCTACATAAACTCTGATTTCTTTTTCATTTTCCAAGATTTTCTTTAAGATTTCATCCAGAATCCTGCCCTTGCCATCTTGGTTAAAGACAACCTTAGATCTGGGTTCCACTGAATTTTATGTGGTCCTAGGAAGAGTAGTTTGTCAACACGTTGGATTTCATTGATTTCCTATTTGACCGTTGTCAGTTTTCATCAGACTATCTATGAAGTGACCCATATAAATACCATTATACCAAATTTAAATATCTGAGACAAGATTAATCAAAGCTTATCCTTTGAAGACATTTATAGTTTTCCTAACTTGATTGTGAAAAAGGCATTTACATACACACACACACACACACACATATCACACACTCATACTTCCTGGGGTAAGGTATAATAAATTTGTTCCCATGTATGTTGCTATTACGTTTCCTCCCTCATTCTTTGACAAGACTTTTTCACTTTGTTTCCCTCACCTCTGTCTCTGATTATTGGTGTTTCCACATCTCTTTCAAACCTTTACTGAAACCCTCGTATTGACCAGCCTGAGGAGTTTTCTGTTCACGCCTAATTATTCAACACGCCTGTCTCCAATGAGACTTCCGTTGCTTATCTGCTACTTTTTCTGGGCTGTAAGTGTAAGCCGACTCTTCCTTAATTTTCTAAGGATAAAAGAATAGTATCGGCAGACTTTGGCTCCTATTGTAAAAGAACGTTGTTATTACTTTGTCATCAGAATCCATCCCCAAAATAAAAGCGGGGCTCTGTTTTTTTATTTAGATTTGGAGCGATGGTGTTTCTGCCAGGTTCTCACAAATCTTCTGTCTTGTTCTGTGAAGTTCCACGGACCGGTTGGGATGGGCTATTCTCGGTTTCTTTTGTTTTCTTTTTTTTTTTTTCTCTGTTTGCAACATATATACCAATAATAATATCACCAGAAAACAAAACAAAACAAAACAAAACAAAACAAAACATAACAGCAACAACAAAAATCCCAACAACCCCTAAATAGACAAAAGTCCGTCTGCTAAGAGTTAATGTGTCTCTGGCTCCTGATGGCACTAAAAGAAGCTAAAAGCGTGAGCAAGAAGCAGAAAATACCAGACAGCCTTGTCTGCGTCGGTTTGGACAGCGTGGTCCTGTGTCCCTGAGCTTCTGCTGTCAAGTTGGCTAATGAACGAGCCAGCTCTCCAGCCCCGGACACCTTGCTTGTTTTATCTTCGTGGAATTGCTGGTGCTGGTCCAGTCCAGTCCCAAGATACACCTCTGAAGTGGCAGTAGCAGCCAGGAGCGCAGGACGGCAGCGAATTCCGAGGGCAGCCCTGGGGTTATCGCAAGCGCCGTTGCCGCCTTGTGTCTCATTGCCAACTTCCACAGAGCTTGACCTCGGGCTGAACTCCACTTAGCCAAGCTGCAGAGAACTAAGCCAAGCTGCTATCTCGAGTGCAGGCCTTCCCCGCCAAGCAGGAGCCAACTAAACAAACCTCTCCCCTCTTCCCAGGAGGACTTTCTGATTGTTTAGGAATAAGGTAATGAAGGGTGCAGTCCGCAGACTTCTGGCTCAGGGGAGGGTGGTCGAGAGGAGCCGGTAGACATTCGGAGCCCCCCGGGAGCCCCCCTCACTTGGTCTGTGCTCAGCGAGAGAGCTGCTTCTCTTCTTGGGCCTCCTGAAACCCTTGAGATGCAGGCAGAGAGGGGAGTGGCCTCAGTTTACTAATGGCTAATGGGAGTCTGACTCTTCTGTTAAATTAATTAAACAAGGAGGCCATTAGAGAGAGGTGACCCTATTCCCTGCCCCCCTATGTAAGCAAACCAAAATCTGAGCCTGTAAATGCCTCACGGTCAGGAAACTGAAATCAACGGACAACCCATCACAAGCAGGCAGCGAGGCTTTAAGCGATGGCCGATCAACAAAACCCAACCTCACTTTTGCCTTTTCTCTGTGAGAGTATCTCGGTTAGGACTGGTTGTTGGGTGGGGGGGGGGGGGGGTGTCTTCCTAGCCACTTGTGGCTTGGTGCCGGCCAATTTCAAATAACTTTTTTCCTGAATAAACTTAAAATTTTGTATAGGCCTCAGCTTATCCTTGAACACTTTTTTTTTCCCCTGGAGGTGAGGGGAGAAAGCCCTTGGGTTTAGTTTCCATATCTGATGTCCTAAAATGATAGTGACCTTCCCAGCGTGCCCAACAACATGTTAACCCGTATTAGCTCTTAATCCTGAGGACAGCCCCTGAGAGCCACTTCTCAAGGGCAGGCGATGGGGAAGCTCCACTCCCCGTTGGGAAAATTCAGGCACAGTAAGGGTGAGTCCCTTTCCTAGCTAGCGAGCCGGGAAAGTGGGGGAAGGGGGTGTGATCCTGGGCAGTTTGGATGAGGAGTCTACAGCTTTAAAATCATTCTGTGCAACCAGAGGGCAGGAGCAGAAGGGAACTGGACTCAGGATTCGGGGCCAGGTGGGCTGGGAAAGTCTAAGCAAATCCAAATCCAAGAAGTCCAGAGGAATAGGAGAAAAACAGCCACAGGGACCACAAGTGAGGGTTCTCAGCAGAATTCAGACCAGATGAAGAGGGTTCAGGAGATGGCATTTACCTCTTCTCTGCCATTCCACCCCCAACCTCAGCCTGCAGGCAGAATCCAATTGTAAAGGCATTTCCATTCAGAGCCTTGCCCCTAATTATGTTAAATTCATGGTGGCCGTAAATCCCGATTCGGAAACCAGCCCTGTCAGTGTAGAGAAGGCCCCCATTCTTTCCTACAGTCCACCTGCGGGTTGGGACATACGGCACCCTCAGGACTGCCCTCCACCCGCCATGCTGTCTTGCTGCCCTTGGCCAAGCTGCCCTGCCCGGGAACCCTAGCAGGTGGGGGGGTCCACTGGTTGGCACTTCTTACATCTTCTGTACAAAGAAAACTGATGCTCATAAGGTGACTTTTATCTCCTACAAAGTCTGGACAGTCTCCAATGCCCATTAAAGATTTAATTTTCAACATAACTTTCGTTTGTAAGAGCATTTTTTAGAGGGTCTTTGGAAATTGGCATCGTATGCGACAGACCGAAGGCAGTAGCCTGAATTCTCTGAGACCATCCCTGCCCCCCATTAAAGGCTCACATTGTTAGTAGGCATAACCCCCATTCAGGTAGTAGTAAAGCATAAAGAATCCTGCTTATCAGATGCCAGGAGAATCTTGTGTCAACTAGCTTTAGGTACCTTGAACATGAAAGTGTACACAAGGGAGTTTTGGGTTTTGTCAAAATGCAGATTCTGATTTGTTGACCCTGGAGTGGGGTCTAATTTCTAATTTCTAATAAGCTCCTGGGTCATGGTACCAGTCAGGGATTATACTTAGAGAAGCAAGACCTTAAAGATTTCATTTATCTTGAGACTCTGTGCCCCTGACCGATGTTCACAAACTCATACAACCCAGAATCTTCTGGAGGATGTGTTTCTTATTACTGATCTCCCTGGAAGGAAAACAAAATCTTCCTGAGCTGTTTGGGTCTTTTTAGATGTTGATGGTTTTAAAATTCTTGTGTGAGTGCTTTCCCTTTACTCAAAAATATGTCCTATTGACTGGTTTTCTGTCTTAATACAAGCATCTCTACCTCAAAAGAACCCTCTGTCTCTGAGTTGAAGCAGAATAAGAATTTTTTTAGGGCTTTGTGGTTGGTTATTTCATGTCTCTGCATGTGGGTTGGGATGAAACAAATGTCCATTGTATGAAAAGTGGAAGGACTGGACCCTTGAACTTGAAGCTTTTTGAGGACAGCCACCTCATCTAACCCCTAATGGGCCAACAACGTAAGTGCAATATGCAGGGAAGCAAGACCCAAGGCTTTGCTGAAACAGAGGTCACCATTCAAATTTGAGTTCTGGAAACCACAGGAGTTGTCACACCAGGTAAATTACCTAACCTTAGCTTCCCTAACCATAAAACAAGAGGGCAAAGTGGGAGAGATGGCAACACACAGAAGGTAGAAATTGTGTAGCTCACAGTTTTGCCTCGGACAAAGTCTTGATGGCCTCATCAGATTGTTCTGGCACCAAAGATTATTAGCTTCTCATGAGGTAACTCTGACTTTTGATGTCCTACAGAAAGCTCCTTCATACTAAAAAAACAGGGACTCAGTCATGGGATTATTGGTTAGAATTCCATTTTCATTTTCTCTATGGGGCATCTCCATCCTTTTGATTGGTGGCGAGTGCACACAGGATCCCAGGCAACTTGAGATTGGCTGTATTCTGCATTAACCACGAGCTGATGGTACCACATAAGAAAGATATATTTATAAGACACTTTTTTTTTAAAGGTGATTTATTTTATTTATTTGAGAGAGAGACAGTGAGAGAGAGCATGAGAGGCAAGAAGGTCAGAGGGAGAAGCAGACTCCCCATGGAGCTGGGAGCCTGATGCAGGACTCGATTCTGGGACTCCGGGGCCGTGACCTGAGCCGAAGGCAGTTGCTCAACCAACTGAGCCACCCAGGTGCCCTATAAGACACTTTTTAACATTTGTTTTTTAGAAAAACAAACCTAAAACAGTTTTCCCTGTTTAAGTTTTTGGCTGAATGTTTTCAGATTCCTTAGAAAATGTTTATTATTTGGCCTTTTCTTTTTTAATCTTAATTTAGGTATCTCTGTCTCAAAGGGATTTATTAAAGTGGGAGGCTAGCTCCATTCATCTACCCCTCCAGCTTGCAGTCCTGTTAAAATGCACATTCTAGTTCGGGTGGTCTGGGGTAGGGCCTGAGATTCCCAATTTCCAACCACGTCTGAGATAATGCAGATGCCACTGGTCCACAAGCCACACACTTTAGGTAGCAAGACACCAGCAATAGCTCTTGCCAGACTGAACTGTAAATGCTTGAAGCTGTCATTCAGGTCCCTCTCCATGCTTGACCCTCATCTACATGTGCTTTTCCCTAGCTAGAAACTCTTGGCTGAGTACCTGACTTTTAATCCCCACTTCTTGTTCCTCCCTGCCCCTATGTCCTCCCTGCCAGCCTAGTCAGCATTTTGGGCTGAGCCTCTCTGTTCTGATTCATGCTCTATAGCTCACGCCTCCAGCCTGGCACCTTCAAAGTCTTACTGAGGACTCTTTGATATAGCCTTCATGGTCTCTGCCACTGCCATGGGTCAGCCTATTCTGAGACCCTGAAAGCAACTTCCTTGGAACTTCACCATGGTTACCCCAGCAAGAAGAAGTAGAAATGGGCAATTCCATGACCAGACCCCTGTAACCAACTCTATGTCATGTCTTGAACTCTGGAGGAAGGAGCCTAAATTTCACTTGCCTGAGGATCATAACATCTTAAAATTAAAAAGAATCTTGGAAGCAGTCTTACAAAATCATGATCAAGGAACTCAAGGTCAATAATAATAATGACCACTTACTGGATGGACATTTTCTGTATGCTCTTTAATCTTTACCCCACTCACATGAGATAGGTATAATTATTATGCCCACTTAATAGGTATAAAACCAAACCTTGGAGTGGTTAAGCAATTTACCCAGGATCACTTAGCTTATAAGTGATGCAAACCCAGGTTGCTTTGATTCCACACTCATGCTCCTAACTAAGCTTGAGCAAGGCTTTCAATCAAGAGAAGCTGAGAAATTCTCTCTGTAGGTACACAGCAATATCTGGGACTAGAATCCACATCATCGGACTCATGGATCTTTCCCCTAGACAATAGGATGTCTATTTATCTTAAAGCAAGTTTAATGTCACATGTGTCTGGCCCTGAGTCTTGAATTTGAGTATAATTACAATAATGAAAAACGAGTCTTCTCTCACAAAGCATTTATGACTGAATACACAGTAGTATAGAAATAATAGGCAAATCACATCACAACACAGATGAAAGGCTTAGTCTACCAGTTCCTTTTTGGAAGAGTACATCAGATTTCCTATTGTGTCTGAAATTTGTACACAGAGCACCTAATACTGAATACACAATGCCTCAATGACATAGCGCTTTTGATAGCGATTCCCATGCATAGGTTCTATCTATCTGACTTCAAAAGAATTGATTGAAAACAACTTTTCAAGCCAATGAATCAGTTGTTTGATGTTGTAGGTGACAAAGACCTTCCTTAAATGGCTAATCTTCCAAATAGCAGACTGGCTTTTTGTATTGTAAATGTTGCTACAATGTCAAGTTCTTCCTTAGGCACTGAAATTCTGGAGTTGCAGACTACTGTTTTATAGCCAGGTTAGTGAGGGGATGGCTTAATGGGCTGGAGATTGGAGCAGGTAGGAAACAGAATTAGTAAGAGATAATCTGAACTTGTCAGAGAATCTAGAACAAGAGTCGCTGACCAGCATGCTACTACAACACATTTCCTAAGGACTATCCCAAACCTACTGGAATGTCTTGACAGTTACCTTAGCAGGGCTCAGGGGCTGAGGGGGTGGAGTGGTGGGGGACAGAGATCTGAAAGGACTCCTTATCTCTACTTTCTGAAGCCTCCTTCTTTTTTCTTCTCTGCAAGGCAATGGGGTCTAATTGAATGTCTTGCCCCCTTAACAATAGTCTTCTTTAAGCTCTGCCATTGTCTGGCCTCACACATGGCTGGCTTAGTACTTAATTTCTCCAGACCCAAGCCTGACCTGTTCATCCCTACACCCAGCCGCAGCTGCAGGATGTGTTTGCCTGTCCCTCATTGAGAATTTAAGCTGTGGGGTTCCTGCACCAATCTAGCTATAAAGTCTCCAAGTCTTAGAATATTAGAGTGGGGTAAGGCCTTTGAGAGGGTCCAGATGCTTTCACGCTGTCCTAGGATAGGGTTTGTACACAGTAAAAATCTTTCTTTAAAACAAACCCTGCCAGCCACACTCTACAAGAGAAGTCAGGCAGGAGATGTTCGAGGAGAAATAGGGAGTCGGTAGAGTCTTACCAGGTTTCTTCTCTCTTGACTCCTATGTCCTTGAGTGTTTTCAAAACAAAACAAAACAAAACACAAAACAAAACAAACAAAAAACCAGGACTATCTAGTACACTGTTCCAAAACCTCTAATAATGGAAACTTCAAACTCAAAGAATACCTTACCAAGACCCAGGAGCTTATCAGTGTTTGAGGAATGTCTATGCTGCCCGTCCCCTGGCACAGAATGCATAACTCTGACTCCTAGCTCTCTTGTAGAAAAGCCTTGATTCTGTCCAAGACCAGGACTGCTCGTTTGAGCCAATTAAGGCCAACTCCTTACTCAGGGAGGTACCAGGGAGGGCTACTGAAGTTTCTCAAGGTCTGGAGGGCCGAGTTTCTCCATGGAGCTGACATTGGTCCCTTACGTTCAAACTATTAGGTTGAGATCCAGATGTAACAGTCTGGTGCTCAAGGTGTAATTACACATTTGGATGATGAAACATAAAAAAAAAAAAGGAAGAATTTTCTAGGTCTGTTATATGATGGATACATTTGCACTAAATCAAATAGGGAAATTCAGGGACTTCACTGTCCATACAAGCATGGAGTGTAGGCAGATGTTGGACAACACTGGCCTATGTGAGGGAGGCCTTTGCTTGCACTACAAGGAGGAAATGCATGGCATTTTGGGGAGATGTTAATAGCAATGGCTGAAAGACCACAATAAACACCCAGGACACCCACGGGAGTAACCCCCACAGTGGTGGAGGAACACAACACACCAGGGCCCCGGGAGACAGGAAGTCATTGTGCATGAAACCCCACAGTGTTCCTTCCCATGGGCCCCACACAGAAGGCATTGTTTCAACGCCCTAGACACATCTACAGCTTATTCTAGTCCATGACAATAACCTAATTACCAATTTAAAGCTTGAAAACAAATGCCCCCAAATCTCTATGGCTTAATAAAAGACCATACCACAGGGCTTTATGTGTGAACACGTGGTTTGCTCAAAACCACTTCTGTTGGGAGCCTCTGTGTCCACTCTTCCCTTGTCTGGCTAAAAGTAGCCCAGCCAATTGGGCGTATTCTTACTGTCATGTGTGAGATACACCCCCATTGTGTCTAAGGGAGTTGTGTCTTCTATCAAATGTGATATCTGAGGATATGGCCAAAAGGATGGGCTAAGTCAGGGGAGCCCTGGGCAGTGTGGACTCCAGCATGGAAAGCTTAAAGTGGGCCTAGCAGGACTTGTAGGATCTTGCATATGATTCATAGGAGGCAGGTGAAGCCTATGTTATGAGAAAATGGAATGGAGAAACTGAAGCCACACAGCCATTGGCTTTTGGATTTCCTAAGTCTGCAATAAATAATAACAGCCTTATCTACACTGCCATTCCCCAAAAGGGACTGTCCTGGAAAGGTCCCAAGCCTCCCAAATATCCCAGTAACCTCTCCTGCCAGAACTCCAGGAAGTCTTACACCAAGAGGACTTAGTTATTCCTTTCTGAAGGCAGGGCAAATTCAGTTTCTGCTCAGGAAGAGGCAGGAAATTAGGGATTCTCTAAGGGCACTTTAAAAAAATTGAACACAGAACCTTTTATCAGTGAAGGCATAGACGGCTTTAGCCCACAGCCCTCACATTCATCAGAAGCACTTCAGGGAGAGAAAATTAATGATAATCCTAAGTACATAATGACTTTCTGGAGACCAGAAGGCTCCACTCTGATGGTTTGACTGGACGCTTGCCTCATAGTAATGAAAGATGCTGCCTGTAAGCTTGACCCTGGTATTGGTTCATGCTTCAGAGCAAAGAGTTGCAGCGTTGGTATGGGCTACTTAATCTCTTTCCTGGGAACTGAAAGCAACTCAGATTGGGATCATTGGTAAGAGTGCTGTATTTGGTCATTTAGAAAGAAAGAAAGGAAGGAAGGAAGAAAAGAGAAAGAAAGAAAGAACTCTTTGCTTTCAGGACTTCTTTTCAGTTTAAACATAAAATCCTAGAGCCCTAGGAGAGTATTATACCAATCACAAAATAACAGGTTATTGTGCAAAAAGCACTCAAACATGGGTGCAGCCTTCCTGTTAGAGCACATTAGTTCAATGGCATGCCTGCAGACAGAAACCAATTACTCCTGGCCTAGTGTGTAAGTGAAATTGATGCTTTGCACTTTCCAGAACATGAATTGTGCAGCTATTACCCAGCAAGAAAGTTTGAAATGAATTTGGTATGTGCTGTCTTCCTCCTCAAAGCTGATACTGGGAGTGATTGTTTGAGTTCACTTCAATATACTCAGAGTGGTTGTCACGCATTAGAGTCTAAAACTAATTTTTAAAAAAATTCTCACTAAGGTGTACATGATTGATATCATAGTTTATTCCTGAAATCAGAGAGGGAGGGAGAAGAAGCCTGGGCCTCACCAGGTACCCAAAATGAAGCAAGAGGTTTGTGGAGCTGTTAGAAATAGTTGTTTGAAGGGGAGACTAGAGGCAGGTAGAGGAAGGTGTCAAGGTTTTGTTGAAGTGGCCTCACAGAGGTATTTTGCTACAAAGAAAGGATCTTGGGAACAATAAAGCCACATCCTAGATTGCCTGAAGCAAACTTCTGGTTCTCAGCTGGTTGACTCATCCTGTCTGCCTTTCCTGGTTCTGCTGGGGAGCTGGGCTAGGCCATTTAATGTTCATCTCTAATTACTTGTGTCTGTATTCTTGTCATTAGAGTATAAACAGGTTTGTAATGGTCTTGAGTTTTCTGTGCTGAGATCAAAGGCAAGCCAGTTAGAAGATGGCAGAGAGGAAGAAGGGAGAGGAAGACAAAAGACAGGGTTGTTCTGGCGTTCCTACTGCTCTGTGACAGGGTTGGGCCTGCTGGGCATGGTGATGGCAATCGGTTCTTCAGAAGCCAAGGTCCTGGCTTGCAAAGAGCCACTCTTGCTGGGGTTTAGGTATTGGCTTTGTCTGGAGTCTCAGGAATCTGCTTACCTACTCCTTCAGAGGCCTTTGAGGTTTGAGAACCAGCTTTTCACAAGGAGGGAAGGAAACAAGAGCAGTGGGGGTTTAACTTTCTCAAGGTGATGTCCAAGACCAGTGGCTGGATTTACAGAGGTATCCCAGTCCATAGCCCTTGGCCTTGGCCTTGAGAGTCTTTGGAATAGCACAAGCAGGGCTGGTTTGTCCTCTCTGGGAACACAACTGGGACCAGATCACCCTTTACAGAGGGTGACCTACTTTGACACCACGGCCATGACTCTGTACTCTGCTTCCTCCTTCTTTTAGATCCTCAAGTACTATGGCATGTGGGTCCTTCTTTACCTGGTATTCTCAAACCTTAGTAAGAGAGGAAAACATTTCTCTCTCCTCTTAGATTCCTCATCTGGACCCTGCACATTAGCTTGACAAGACAGATTAAGAAGAGAAAGGGCATACACCTTTTATTTGACAATAATATTTAAAAGTTTATATGCACAGAGGACTTCAGAGAAAAGAAATGAACTCCCAAAGAAGTTCTTAAACTTGGAAGACTTATATACCATTTTAACAAAGGACAATAAGTTGTGGGGAAGTGATGAGACAAAGAAAAGGGGCGTTGGGCTTCTAGGGGCGATAAATTGTGGGAAGGTAAATTTATGGGGTAAACTAATGGATGTTAAGTGTCAGTTAGGAAGGCTTTTGTCTATGTACCCATCTCAGGGCTGTCTCCAACTCTGGTGATGGAAGTTGTTCTTCTCTTCCTGGTACAGGAGTGAGGGACAACTTCACAGGGGACATTCATGCTCTGCTTTTAGGCAGATAGTGGAAGAGCAGATTGCTTTTTTTGTGTATACTTTTTCTTTGCCTTCAGCTCCAAATAATCCATATTTCATAGCGGCACAATTTGGGATGGCAAAGTCTCATCCTCTTCATTACCCCAAACTCATTAAGTGTTCTGATAGGAACCAAGGGTCAACTAGCTAGTTCAAGAGCATGCCTAGCACATAATGAGACACAGAGGTGAGGACTGGAGCAGGCCTTCAAAATAAAGCCAAGCCATTTAAAAAGTAGCCATCCACTGCCATAGCACTTGTGTTCCTTAAAAAAATAATATTATTTTAAAAAAATTTTACTGAGGTACAATTTTATACTTAAAATAGCTACATCTTAAGTGTAGATTTATGTAGTTTTGTCTAATCTATGTACCCATGTAAATAGCACCCAACAAGACTTAAAACAGTTCCATCACCCGAGATTTGACCTTGCTAATCACTTCCCCCCATCTCAGAGGTGATCACTGTTCTGGTTTCTGTTCCTGACATCCTTTGTCTACTCAGGCATTGACTCTAATGGTGGAGCTCTCATGTCTCATCACAGACCTGGTCTTGACTTGGCCCCTTCTCTGCTGGGCCTGCATTTGTTCAAGTACACCAGGTATGGGGCAGGTCTAGAAGTGGATGGCTGAAATAATAAAGGGGAAGGATAGGAAACTAAATGAAGGGATTGTAAAGTGTTATTGATCTGCCAGCTACAGGTGTTGAGCTGGATTCTGATTGGTCAGGATGGGAGGCAGACCTTGCTTGATTAAGGAGGAAGTACACAGAAGAGAAGAAAAGATGGATGAGAAAAAACTGTCCAAGTTGTGAAAGACAGTATGGTCTCAGAGAAAACAATCTGGGGTTAGGCAGAGCTGGCTTTGGATCCTCAGTCGATAGCTATATGACCTGGAAATGTTCCCAACTTTCTCATCAGCTGAATTGGCGTAATAATTTGGAGGCTATCAATCAAGGATGTAATGAGGTTTAAATGAGATAATATATGTGAAAGCCCTCTTGCATGGCCCAACACTCACTATTATATGTACTTAATATATAGTCGTAACTTATTATTGCTGCCAGGTAATCCCAACTTTTGGCAAATAGTTTATTTACTTGAAGCTCAAAATGGTCAACAGGATACAGATCTGCTAAGGTCAGAGAAAAGGCTCTCACTTTGCAATGATACATTAGAGACACTAGCATTCTCTTATCATGGAACAAATTAAATTGTGGTCACAGGATGTGCTAATTTGTGTCTTATAAATGAGTAAAATCACATGTTTCCTATTAGTACTTACTGCCACTGTGAGGAAACAACTAACATAATTTTGTATAACTACATTAACCACAGTACATTTCCACTTGGCCAATAAAATGACAAATCATTAGGGATTTATAGGTCCTGTTTTTAAATATATAAAAAGCCATTATTAAAGAGTGTTTGTCTGTTACCATGAGCTGGGCTTCTTCTAAAATTTTATTTCCACAACAGACCACCAAGTGAAAAACAAAACAAAACAAAATCTAATGGATATGTGTTCAAAAACAAAATAAAACAAACAAACAACCCCCCCCAAGCCCCAATTAAGCAACTTAGTCATCAAATAAGACCAGAAATACTGGATTCATATGGATCCATCTAAGATGGGAAAAAAAAAAAAAAAAAAAGATGGCACAAGCTAAATTCCAGTCCAGAGTGTAAGCCAGACCAGACAAAGCTGGTTGAGAACATGGAAAGTTTTCTGGATGTTGATTTGGTTTAGTGTTCAAAATTCAGAGAGAAGAAATAAGCCACGTTACAGTGGGAATTCCTGGGTCAACTGCAGTCAGAGACTCACACACAGACACTAAAAAAACACCCACACAACTGAACTTCTGTGAGAAAAGGCACATTTTATATCTATAAAGTAGGGTAATAAGAGGAAGGTTTAGGGTACCTCTACTTCTTTTTTTCTTTTCTTTTTTTTTTAGAGAGAGAGAGACAGAGAGACAGAGAGGGGCAGAGGGAAAAGGACACCGAGAATCTTAAGCAGCCTCCATGCCCAGCACAGAGTCTGAAGTGGGGCTCAATCATACTGTCCTGAGATCATGACCTGAGTCAAAATCAAGAGTTGCCCGCTTGATCAAGTGAACCATCCAGGCATCTCAGGGTACAACTGTTTCTGATTATCATAGAAAGTAAAAAGAGGCTTCCATCCTTATCCTAACAACCAGAACAAGATGATTCAATGGGAAGAGGAGAAAGATCCTATAGATGGTAGAAAAAAATCCACCAAACATGTAAGAAATTGTAATGACAGGGTTTGAGATAACATGAAAAAGTAGAATGCCAAAGAAGCCCAGCCACAGAGCAAATTTGTACCCACCTTTCAACTTTTTAATACAGTTTTTCTACCAAGTTGATAGGCAATGTGTTGGAAACTGGGAGCAGAGAACTGAGAGAGATTCCCCCATGAAGTGTGAGGGATCTTACTCAAGTGGGAGGCAGCTGCCTTCTAAAGGTAGAGGGCAGGGCAGGAGAGCTTAGAGAGCATCTGAGGCACTGTGAGTTTTCAGTTGACCAAATGGGAGGGAACAGCCTCTCCAGGCTTTCACATTTCAGAAGAACAAAAACTTGGGGGTAGTTCCAGTGACACTGGCAGCCAGGCTATAAGCCAAAGAAAGATTTCCTATGGCTTGGAACACTGGAAACATTGGGGAAACCACGAATTTCTGTTCTACTGTTCTTTTGGTTTCTATCTCATTGATTTCTGCTCTTATATTTATTTATTTTCTTCTCTTGCTTGGTTTAGGCTTTTTTGCTCTTCTTTCTCCAGCTCCTTTAGGTGTAGGATTGGGTAGTGTATTTGAGGCCTTTCTTGTTTCTTGGGAAAGGCTTGTAGTGCTATATAATTTCCTCTTAGGACTGCCTGTACTGCAACCCAAAGGTTTCAAACAGTTGTATTTTCATTTTCATTTGTTTCCATGAATTTTTTTTTAAAATTCTTTATTAACTTTCTGGTTGACCCATTCACTCTTTAGTAGGATGCTCTCTAGCCTCCATATATTTGAGTTCTTCCCAAATTTCTTTCCGTGATTGAGTTCTAGTTTCAAAGCACTGTGGTCTGAAAATATGCATAGAGTAATCCCTATCTCTTGGCACTGGTTGAGAAATGATTTGTGGCCCAGGATGTGGTCTATTCTAGAAAATGTTCCATGTGCACTTGAGAAGAATGTTTATTCTGTTTCTTTGGGATGGAATGTTCTGAATATATCTGTGATGTCCATCTGGTCCCGTGTGTCATTCAAAGCCCTTATTTCCTTGTTGATCTTCTGCTTAGATGATCAGTCCATTGCAGTGAGGGGGAGTGCTAAAGTCCCCTACTATTATTATATTATTATTGATGTGTTTCTTTGATTTTGTTATTAATTGGTTTATGTAATTGAGTGCTTCCATGTTAGGGGCATAAATATTTACAATTGTTAGATTTTCTTGTTGGATAGACCCTTTAATTATGATATAGTGTCCTTCTTAATCTCTTATTACAGTCTTTAGTTTAAAATCTAATTTGTCTAATATAAAGATTACCACCCCAGCTTTATTTTTATGTCCATTAGCATGATAAATTCATATCTTTCAATAGTTACCCTGAAAGTGAGAGGATGCTCTCTGTATTTTTTTAATCCAAGTTGAGAGTGTTCCTTCTGAAACAATATTCTAAAAAACTTAGTGGGCCTCCCATGGATTTTCCTGGGGTTCATTCCATTAGACAAAAGCTGCATCTACAGATCTTTTTGAAAATGTGATTCTTGGATTTCTGCTGATATAGATGGCTAAGGGGCAGTGCCCTTCCATTTCCTAGAGGATCTGTGGTTGGATTAAGATCTGTGAAGCACATCCCTAATCTTTGAAAAGCTCTTTGTTTGGCTGAATACCATGACCTTTTGATCTTTCCAAAATTTTAGTAAAAAATCACACAATCACACCTTCAGCTTTTTCTCTGTAGTGCAGTTTCCAGAGGATGTTTGGAAGCTGTCTCTCAATATTAGCATGTTTTACCAATTGGAGAGGCTGAGAATTTTCAAAATCATCAAGTCTTGATTCCTTCTAGTTCATAGTATTTCCCTCAATTTATCTCTCTCTTCACACTTTCTTCTAAGTAGCAAGAAGAAACCAAGTGGCATCTTCAACACTTTACCAGAAAGTATCCTTAGAAAACTAAGTTCATCACTTTCAAGTTACCCTTTCCACTTAATTGCAGAAGAAAACTGTGCTAAGTAAGCTCTCCATCGCTAGTTAACTGGGATCCCCCCTCCTCCAGTTTCCCACATGTTCCTCTCTTCCTTTGAGTCCTCACTGGCACATCCTTAATGTTCATATTTCTATTAACAGTGTGTCCAAGACAATATAAGTGTTCTCTACTATGCTCTTCCAAATTCTCCTAGCTTCTGTCCACTGCCCAGTTCCAAAGTCACTCCCACTTTTTTAAACATTCATTATATTGAAGCTCTGCTTCCATTACCAAAATCTGTCTTGGTTATCTTATGCAACAACAACAACACCGCAAAGTTAGCAGCTTAGACCACAACACACACATATATTATCTTTCAAGTGCTGTGGGTCAGGAGTCTGGGCATGGTTTGGCCTCTCTGTAATCAAGCTGTTGGCCAGGACTAGGTTCTCATCTGGGGAGGTACGTGCTTCCAAACTTGTGCATTTGTTAGCAGAATTCAGTTCTCTGTGACTATAATATTGAAGAATTCTGTTTCCTGATGGCTTGTGGCTCGAAGTTACCCTCAGTTCCTAATGGTGAGCTGCAGTTTCTTGCCATGGGGGAGGCAACATGGCTGTTGACTTCCTCAAAACCGCAAGGGAGTGAAAGAGTCCTATAAGATGAATGCTATAATTTTATGTCATATATACCTGACCATATACATCATATGCATCCTATCACCTTGGCTGTATGGTATTGGTTAAAACAAATCACAGTTGGTGTCTACAGCCAAGGGGAGGAGATATGAGAGTGTGAATACCAGAAGGTAAGGATTCTAGAGACCACATTGTATCTGCCTGCCACAATGATCAAGTAGACTTTATCCCTATAATTCAAAGTCACTTTAATATTTAACAATTAATCAATGTAATTTCCCATATTAACAAACTGCAAAAGAAAAACCACTGGATCCTCTCCATAAATATAGAGAAGATACTTTAAAAAAATCTAAAACTCATGTGGGAATAGAAATGAATTTTCTCAGTCTGACAAGGCCTCTGGCCACTAGTGCTCTGAATCTGAATTAGGAAATTGAAATGAGCTTCCCCTGCACAAATTTGGTTAGATGTAATTCTAATCTCTATTCTTGGCCTCACTCCCACTACAGTTGCCTTATGTCATCTCGAACCCTCTGTTGGTGATTCCAGTCTGACCACCTGAATTCAATTTTATACTCATTACTTGAAGTTTCTACCTATCATTTTTTATCTAAACTGTTTTCCAGCAATCCAAGACAAAACTTAGAAAGGTGGCATGAGGACTGCTGTCACTATTGTTTGCAAAGCCATCACATGGAGAACCCTGTGAAAATCAGTGCCCTCTCCCCACCAATTCCTTCTTCCCAAGAGTGAATACAATGTCTCCACTACCCACTTACCAGCATCACCATGCCCTCATATGTCCTTTTGAAGAAAACAGTGAAAGTAGCTAATATTTAGGGAACAATGCTGTCTTCCTTCACTTAATCCTTCATTGGCTCCTCGGAGACAGTTACAACTATTATCTTTATTGACATGTAAAAACAAAAACAAAAACAAAAACCTGAGGTTTGGAGTAGCAGTAAAATATCCCCCGGGTCATGTACCTAGAAGAGGCAGAATCCGAACCTTGTTACCCAGTGCTCCTATTTCCCTGCATTAATCTATCTCCAGAAAAATGGCACTCACCAACTGAGTACACCATCAAGCTCCATCCTGGTCAGCACCTTGACTCTGTTTCACCATGTGAACGCCTGGATCAGCAGGAAGGCTCACTAAGTGTTTCTGTTGCAATTATTTTCTCATGGTAGTTACTAGCTGGTTTGCAAGAGTCACGATCATATCATAGAAGTATAACCCTCTAATTAACAGGTTGGCCACTGGAACTCAACCATGGACACAACTCCTAGGCCCTGCTTCTAACTCTGCGAGCCAAGCAAGCAGTTTTCCTAGGGGCTTTTTTGTGTCTTATTTTTCCTCTCCACAAAATAGGGCTAATAATGACATCTCTCTCTAAAAGTCCTACTCTCCATGACTGTACCTAAGTCTGCTGATTCTCTGGTGCATGGAGTATTTCCTTGTTGAGTTTTGCAAGAGGACAAAATTGGATCAGATCATTTTCACAAGATTCTCAAAACCCTAAGTACCTTTTAATCACACCTCCATTAACCAGTCTCCTTTCTAGACTAAACTGTCCTAATCTTGGAAATCTTGCTTCCTTTGGAGCTAACATCACAAGTACCAAAGTAGAAACAAAAACACTCTCTTCGGCATTTATGAGGAGAAGTGCTGCACAGCGCTCGTTCTCGGCAGAGCCCTTCCTGTGGAAAGGTTGAAAAATCGAGGCAGAGAAGTTCAAAGACTCAGAGTCACTGAATAAAAACAAAATCCCTTAAAATTACACTGATGGTTCTTCCAGATAAGCAGATAATTCTTTGAGGTAATTTGGAGAGAATTCAACAGTGTTTATTACAGGTTCTCTTAAGAAAGCCAAACATTCAGCCCTAAAAGCAATTTCAAAGCAAAACTCTAAACAGTATTTTAAAACAGGGATGAAATTATATGTACGATCTTACCTCCCAGGGTTTTTGAAGGATTAATGAATGGAAAACAGAAGCTACAGAAGGAATGACAGGAAATTTAAGAAATTCACCATAAGTGGGACAGTCTGACAGGATATAATGTACATAATGTGATTTGTAAAACAGACATTAAAAGAACACCTGTAGGTAGATGGGCTTTCTACTCAATGGTACCACAACACTTGGGGAGGAATGACCAAGTGGAGCTAGAATTACTATAGAAAGTGGAAACTGGTGTAAGAATATTTTTTCTTCTTTGATTCTAAATGTCAGGGGAGCCTTAGTATTTTCCTGAAAGAATATCTTAGTAATTTCTTGGAGTTGCAAGTCAGGCTATTTTATTTACTGAGAAAATGATACATAAAATATCAGATTTTATAATACTTTTTATGATACATCACAGTGAGTGCCTCTAATGGGGGGGGGGGGAAACAATATTATTCTCCAATTAAGACAGAGAATATTAAAATATTCAACATTCTTAATAATGATTAAACAGACAATGGGTAAATCTAAGGCCTTTCATAAACACAAAATATGAGTCCATTATGTTATTCTAAGCCTTCATGTGAATTCTTCCTGGGAAGATTGAAAAATGGGCTGGGCTCCCCTCTTAGAACTACTCTGGGGAAAAGAGTCCCAAGAATAACTCTTTGATCTTTCTGGAAGCCATTGTTTCAAGACCTTTCCTCTGCATCTTACGATACAGAGTGACTACCCCCAGAAAACCATTCTCCTCTACACATGGAGCAGCATGGCGGTTTTATGTCTACTCTTTCCCAAGAGCCATTGTATACCCTCGCATGGGTCAAACTAAAAGGCCTGAGGCTTCATTTTCTCTGAAGTCAGGGGTTTAAAGTCAATATGGTACCATTGGAAGCACCCATGCTTTAGAATACAAGTGATCTGGGTTTGAATCCTGCCTCAACCCTTCACTAGGTATATGGTGTTAGACAAATTACATCCTTTCTCATCTCTAATACCCCTTCCATGGTAAGGTTGTTAAAATGAACATCAGAGATTATGGTATCTATGTTATTGTTGATATGGTGCTTGTCACTCTTCCAATTCAAAGCCCTTAGCCAATGGAGGTACTGTAGTCACCACACTGACCTTGAGCAATAGATTAGTGACAGTTCTGTCTTAGAGTTGGTATTTTCTCTCAAAAGATGAGATTATTTTTCTTCCAATGCCAGGCTTACCAATTCCTTACTAATTCCTTCCTAACGCCATTCCATGTGTTAAACCTTGTCATAACCATGTCTGTTGTAGAATGACTACATTGTGAAGCTTGTTCAATGTCAGCTTACCAAAGATGATCGCCAAATATGAGGACCTCACTATATCAAGAATTTAGTGCTTTCCTTTTATGATATACTTAAGAAATTTTCAAAAAAGAACACTTAGTCCATAGATATTCAAAGTTTAGAATTTGACCATAAGAGATGCCTCTTTCATTTTCGGTGCATGTTGGATTTTTCTTCAATGACTTTAAAAATTGGCCTGATGGAAGTGAAGCATTCTTATATATAAGTGCTGAACTCATTCACTGAAGTGATGTATCAGAACTGTATTATTTCTCTGAGAGAAGAATGCTGGGGATCCTGGTTAACCACTTCACTTCAAGAGGTTCCACTTATCATAACTTTTCCTTCTACTTAATTAAATAAGAAGAAAGTATATTCAGAGACACTTCTCAAAGCATTGTCAATTTTGGAACAAAATTCTCAAGAGTGAAAAATTTATGACAGTTCTCAGCAGGGCAGGTAAAAAGGCAGCTTGATAATTACGTGCTTATTTGAAACTTACTTTTCCCCCATGCTTCAACATTTTGTTAGAAGGCATACTGAATGCCTAGAATCTCCTTCTTTTGGAAAAGAAAAATTTATCCTGTCAAAGGAATAATATTCCCTGGGATAAGGGATTCTTATCCAGTTCTGATGGGATTCAGAGATTTCCAGAGATTCAGAGATTCAGAGAGGAAGTCAAGGCAAAGTAAAAGGGGAAACACGTGCTTGCCGACCTCATGTATTCCACAGCTTTGTTCCATAGAAAATGCTGTCATTGTTGTCTATCTAGGAGAAAACAAGTCTTGGAATTAACTTGTATCTAAACTCCATTTCTTATGCTGTTACTGCTTCCTTGGGTGGCCAATGCAAAATGCGTTTGTCTTTTGTACTTTGGTTTAAACAATTGCACCCAAACTCAGAGGCTAGAAACAACTAACAATTATCAGGTCACAATTTTTGTTGAGTCCACATCTGTGGAATCCAAATAGGGCTCCTTTGGGTAACCCGGTCACTCAAAAGATGCCAATAAAGTTGTCTGCTGGGCCCGCCATTTTACCTGAAGATTCACCTGAGAGAGAATCTATGCTCAAGCTCACTCACATGGCTGTTGGCATGATTCAATCCCTCCCAGGTTATTGGATCGAGTGCCTTACTTCTTGGTGGTTTGTTGACAGTTCCTTGCCCCATGGCTTTCTCCATAGGGCAGCTCACAATGTGGCATCTGGCTTTGTACACAGTGAGCAAACAAGAGAGTAAGGCAGGCTTGAAAGACAAAATCCACTGTTTGTTCGTAGCCTGATCTCAAAAGTGACATTCTCTTACCTTGGTCTTGTTTTATTCATGAGAAGCAAATTTCCAGGTCCAGCCATGCCCCAGGGGAGGGGATCCCATATGGGTATGGCCACAGAGGACAGAGATTGTTGGACCATCTTGGAGGCTGCTTTCCATAGACTTAGTCATGGCCAGTCTAAGGGATCAGAGGGAACCATGCATCTAGGTTATAAGAAGTCTATGAAATTTCACCATTTCCCTTAAGTAAGACAACATTTATTCATGCATTGAAAACCACATTAAAATTTTTTTTCGTTCTCTCATTTGGAAATATTTACTGTGTACCTGTTATTTACAAGACACTGTGGAGAGTGCTTTGAAAAGGCCAAAAAAAGTGAACAAAATGGGTAGTGTAAAGTACGCTTTGATAGTGAAGTTGTTTTCTTTGTTGAAGTGTGACCAGATGTCATGAAGGATGAGGTGAGGCAAGTGGGCAACCAAGGCCCCAGCCACTCTTCCATCAGTGGAAATCTTAGAAAAGGCTCTGGTGAGACAGAGGCAGAGGGAGAAGCAGACTCCCCATGGAGAGAAAGCCGGATAAGGGACTTGGTCCCAGGAACCTGAGATCATGACCTCAGCCAAGGGAAGACACTTAACCAACTGAGCCATCCAGGTGCCCCTACATAGAACCAATTTAAGGAGAACAAACCTAGGATGATCAGTTGAAGGGCTTCTAGGGGCACAATCTTACTTACCTGTGCCCCCCACTCTCAGATTCTTCTTCTTCCACTCTGGCTCTCCTGGAGTTCTAGGTTAACCTTTCCTGCTCATACCTTTTTCTCTGTGAAGACATGGATTCCCTTCCATCACGCTTTGCCAAAACTAGCCTCTGCTTCAGTCACAGCCCCCATGTGTGGGGCATTGGGCATCAGGACCCCTCCCTAGAAGGCAGCAAAGAGGGAATATCCAACAGCCAAAGAGTGTCCACAGCCCTTTCCAGAAGCACAAATATAGGCTAACTCCTTTGCCTCCTCTTTTGGTACTTTTCAGGGTTTTTCTATTTAGACACAGGGACCTGGGTCTACTGTGATAGCAGTAGGTATTTTAATGCTCAAATATCTTTATCCACTTTGGGAATGTGTTTCCTGTTTTGACTTGTTCTCTAAATATATATAATTTTTAAATTATAGGTTTACGTCAGAAGAACAATTTAGTCAAATATAACTTTCTTCACAAAACATGTCCTGGTTGCAGCACATAAACTGTGGAATGTGAGCAGTCTCAGAGAACGCACGAAGCCAGTCGTCCTCCCCCCGACTCCCTGCTCCAACGTTTTAAAAACATATCTCCTCTCTTTTTTATAGCAGCAGACTATAAAAGGAGCGGCTCTCTGAGCAAAGGTAGTAGGGACTAAAACCTTAGCTGATGTCACCCAAATAGGAAAAAAATTAAAATTTTGTCAGAGAGCTAGAAAGTTCCTTTAGTTGGAGGAACTTTTAGGTCAAGAGTGGTGAGCAGGGCACAGGCGCTTCACCTACAATCCCTTAGACCAACTGTGTGGTGGGTACCTGAGTTTCTGAGCAATGGTGGACAAAGCAGGAGAGAGCTTGGAGAGGTGGGCTGTGTTGCTCACTGTGTGGGTGTACATGAAGGCAACCCAAGAGCGTTTCTCCTTCTGTACCTCACGCTATTTCTGGAATGTCCATTTGTGAAGTTAGAGGAAGAGATTTTGCTTCAGAATCTCAAGCCATAGGCCTTAACACCAAGAGCACTTAGCTCACATCCGAGAACAACATAATAACTGGAATGGATTGTTTAGTAAAGGTTCAGCCAACGTGGACACATTTAAACAGGTTGATATTTACAGAACAGAGTTGAAAGATAGATTTCCACTGTGTCATAGGCTGAGTTTCCAGGAAAGAGATTCCAAGATGGTGATGTGTGTGGATGGTTTATCTGGGGGAAGCACTCTGGAGAAGGATACCTAACAGAGACTAAGTGGGGGAGAACTCGGCAAAGGGAAGTGTAGGGCTCTTGTGTAGTAGTAACAGAGGGCTCAGTTGCTGGCACAGGAAGCATGGGAGCTGGGGGTCCCTTCAAAGTTGTCACAAACTAGGCATGAGGGTCAGGTCCTATAATCCCTTCCGCACCTTCCTCACTCCCTTTGCCATTGGGCTGCCCTAATGACAGGGGAGAAGAGGAGACATCTTGGAAAATACAACACCTTTTATGCTGTGGGTAATTCCCTGAGAGGAACTAGGCTGTGTGGGCCTATGGTAGCCCACATGCCCTGCGGCTGAGGGAGAGATTACCTCACTCCAGGATTGGGAGTCGGGTGGGGGGGGGCACTCTATTTTAAACTGAGAAGAATGGAATCAGACAAAAATCTGGGACCTGAAACAGAAAAAAGAAAAATAAATGTTTATAAGATGCTATATATTATTGTATATTATATAATATTTAATTATTGTAAATTAAATAATTAATATATAAAAACTAAAAGTAAGGACAAAGTAACTCACAAGTGGGTAGAAAGGAATCAGAGTCAAACATTGGCAGGTTCACTACCATCCTCTGCAGTCAAAGGATAACTTTAATAAAGGGACGTGGTTATTGATAATGGATAAAGAGGATAATTTCTGAATAATGCTTGTGTGTGACTGTCAAAGCAACAGGCGACAAGGGGCTACTTCTTTTCAGGCTTAAATCTGGAGAGGCCAGTGAGAGGCAGGGGACATAACAGTGACCTCTGGATGATTTACTGAGAGACGTCACAAGTTTCTGTCCAATGACATGAGTTCACACATTTACACACTCAGAATTTCCAGTATTGGCAGTGATTTGGGCCAAACAATTAGAAACAGGAAAACATCAGCCATAAATAAGTTGATGAAGTCGGTGTCATTGATCAGAAGTCTCTGGGATATATAAATTTTTGACATTCTGTGATTGCAGCCAATTAGACTCAGAACTCTGATATTAGTATATCGGGCACAAGACCTGTGCAGGGGTAATGGGCAGAAGCCAATGAGTCCCGTGGACTGAAGGGGGAAGAGTGTCAGGACACAGCTGAGCCAGACACCACTGGAAGTAGTCCCTGGGAAGGAAATGTGTGGGAAGTATACATTGGCAGCATGGACTCAGCTTTGGCCATTTTGCCTTATACGGTACAGTCTATTTCATAGAGGGCATGCAATTTTTCTCAATGAATCTCTTGGTGTTTTTCTTGGAGTACCAAGTCAAAAGAACCTTTTGGGGCTAAAGAGTAGGCAAGTTCACCCATTTGCCATTACTCTTCTGGTGCCCCACTGGGAAGACAAGAAAAGCAGCACCCTTTTGGAAAATGCCTCTGTATAAGGGACTAAGGGGTGTGCCAATCATGTATAATTTAATATTCTCACATACCTCCCCTGGAGGAAAAAGAAAAAGCAGAACTAAGTATTGGAAGCAGTTATCATTCTTTTTTTTTTTTTTTTAAGATTATTTATTTATTTATTTGAGAGAGAACGAGAGAGAGTGAGAGAGAGAGAGCATGAGAGGGGACAAGTCAGAGGGAGAAACAGACTCCTCGCTGAGCAGGGAACCTGATGTGGGGCTTGATGCCCGGACACCAGGATCATGACCTGAGCTTAACCAACTGAGCCACCCAGGCACCCCAGCAGTTACCATTTTTACTCAGCTGAGATAAGCCTTGGGAAGTCTCTCTGATCAAACTTGATGCAGAATTTTGTTTGAGTTCCTTCACTGAAAAATGTGTGTATACATGAGGCTATGAGCTACAAAATAAAATACAGTTTCAGGATTGCAAACTGATTCCACAGTGACAAGTCCTCTTATAAGAGAAAACGGAGTATTTTCCTGAGGGATCAAAAACCAAAGCTTTCTTAGAGGCAAGAAAAAAATGCAAGAGCACGAACTTTCAGCCACTCTGTTTGGATGCCAGTTCTCCTAATGGTCTCCTTCATGAACACCATTCTGCCCCTGTGCATGGACTGAAAGGGACCACCCAGCTGGACTTGAACAGACTAGGATGAAGACTGAATTTCAAAAACAAGGTCACATTAGAATAAAAGTTGCTTTGGACCTGGAATCCGAAGCCCCAGCTCTACCACTTCTTCACTGTTCTCTCTGCTGTCCCCTGCTGTCCCCTGTGCCTGCCCCTTGAAGGGGATGCCATTACTGGCCTCGGGCTCTGGGGGGGGGGGGGGAATGAAAACTAAAAATGACAACTGGAAAAGGATTCTGTAAACTGCAAAGCTCGATGCGAAAATATTAGATGTCACGGTACATTTTTATCTTCGTTTCCAGGGATGTCTGCTGAAAGAATTGTGAGGGATACCGAAATATTGAAAAATCACATGGAGGAGGAAAGCAGTAAGGGGGTCCCTTCTGCCCCTGGATCTCCTCCCTGACTTAGCACTTGTAGAAAAATCAAATGTTTGAGCCGGTGGCTGACGTTCCAACACTTGGACCAGTTGTGATTCTCCCTGGAGATCTTATTTCCAGCTTTCTGGAACAGGGTCGTGACCTGGAAGGGGGAGATGAAAGGGCCCAGCCCTGGATCCCTCTCCGTCCCTGTTAGAACAGGCCTCCAGCAGGCAGCTGGGGGAAGGCACACAAACTTCGAGGAAGGGCCGAACGGGAGCAGGGAGACGCACCAGGCAAAAATCCACACTGTAATTTGGGTTCTCTAAGCTTTGAGGCAGGAGATCCACTCCTATTATTTTGTGGACAGGATGGAATTCTAGGAAGCAGAGAAGGCAAAGGAATTCTTTGCATGTTTTCAGCTCTGATCCCAGAACAAAAGGTGAGAGCTCTCACTTTGAAATATCAGGACCTCTTAATTGCTGACAGTTCATCAAAAATTAGCCATTCACCAGCTTCCCTTTCCAGAATCATCTAAATGCAAAAGCTATTATTCTTAGCTCTACACCACTCGTGTTTGAAGCTAGCAAGGCAGCCTCAGGGGTCTTTGAGCAAGAGAAATAGATTTCTGCTCTATTCAAAGACAGAGGCAGGGCCTGTTCTTTGGGAGGCCCCTACCCCCACTCCTCCAGAGCGCCCCACACTGAAAGCACACCATGCCTTTTGAATGGGTGAGCCCCAGAAAGAGTCCAAGCCTGGAGGTCAATTCCTGGGTTCTAACCCAGCTCTGCCACAGTGAACACTGGGCCACTTCACTTTGGCTTGGTTTCCTTGGCAACGGAAAGTGCTGGGTGAGATTCCAATAGTGGTTCTCAAACTTGGTTGTCCATGAAAATCACCTGGGGGAGCTTTAAAAATTCCTGATGCCTGGCACTTCCCTGGCCAATTAAGTCAGAAGACCTGGGGTGGGACAGGGCAATAGGAGTTTTTACAGCTCCCCGAGTGACTTCAGGGCTCAGCCAGGGGAGCGCCACTGGTCTAGAAGGTTGGCGGTTCTCCACACTGGCTGTGTATGAGAATCACCTAAGGAACTCTAAAAATACAGAGCCCAGAGTCTCACCCTAGCGTAATTACACTGGAAGTCTCTGGGGATGACCTCAGCTATGGTATGCTTTCAACTCTTCCCAAAAGATGCTAACGCATAGCTGAGCACACAGACCTCTAGGCTAGATGATCTGCAGGGATGCTCTTTGACCCAAGGTTCTAAGCTTCTTTGAGTCTGCATTTAGGAGACTTGGAGCATTTCTACCACTTTCTCAGGAAGCTAGCGGCTCCGATTGTTCTCAGCAGCTGCCAAGTTAAAGAGCTCTGACTCTGGGGAACAAGACGCTTTTTTCCTCCCACACCTTGAGTCTTCGTTTTGGGTCTTGGACCCTCAGGAGGGACCGTCCCCCTTATTTACAATCAATCCATACAAAGGTCACCCTCGACTGGATCTCAACTCCATCAAAACAGGACAAGTCGGGGTTCCTAACCTTGTTGGTTACACCAAGTCCTTTGAGAACCTCATGAAAGCTATAAATCCTCTCCTAAGAAAAATTCACTTCTGCACTTGCACATCCAATGGAGCATACCAGTTTAATGGGCCCCTGAGCCCCTGTTGTCAAGAAAATTCTATTTTATTTCACCATAATATAAAAGTAAAAAAAGATTGACATAACCCAGGCAAGCAGAATTTGCCATGTAGTAGGTGGAGCCAGGCCTGGGCATTAAGAGTCCCGAGTTCTAATTCTGGTTCCACCTTGAGCCAACTGACCCTAGCAGTCACTTTGTCTCCGTTTATCCGTAGGTCCGGTTGAGAATCATAACACCTGTGCTACCATGTGTCTGCCTTACTTTCCACTCTCCTAAAGAATGGGCACATTCTTCACATATGTACACTCTGCCCCAAATGACTTTGGGAACACAGCACAGCAAAGAGTGTTTCTTTGTTAATTTACTCTGAGTGCCTGTGTCGACCAAGAGGCCATGGAGACCACCGTATGGAAGTGCCTTGGAGCCTGGAAGAGACTGGGCAAAGGGACTGCACAAGACATCCTTCTATTTGGAGTACAGATCGCATCTGACCTTGGGAGGGAAAAGTGGAGAGCCCATGAATCCACCACGCACCAGCCACAGTCCTTGGTGGGGAAAGGCTGGAACTAGAACCAGATGTCTGAGAAGCAATCTCCCAGACTTTGCAGGAACTGCCAAGTTGGCTACGGGTTTGGCAGAAATGATCTGCCTGGTGAGTGCCAAGTGCTTTGGAGGGAGCAGGAGCGTGGCCTGGCGTCTGAGCACAGGCATCCGGGAGGATCTATGTTCCCAGCCTCACAGGCTACCCAGGCCATTTGAGCTCTGACCTGACAAGTGTGCCAACCAGTCCCTGCCAGGAGGAGGGGTTCCACGGCTCTGAGGGACTCCATATTTGTTTCCTTACCAGGAGAGCACCAGCGTGTTCCATCATAAGCATGGGGCAGAAGTTGGCATTGATAGGAGAGCAAGTGTGGAGATTACGCTCCTGGTCAATCTCCCCACTCCCCATTCCGTCCCCGGCCCATCTTCTCTGACTTCTAGGCAGTCCTTCTGGAAGCATGAGCTGGGAGAGAGCGGAGGGTAGCAGTTTCTGTCTTGGGCTCTAAGCTTTTGCTCAGTTTGCTCACTTAAAGACAAAAGAGAAACCCCCAGTGCCCCAGGAGAGCTCCTCCTCTTGAACTGTATTGAGGAAACCATAAAAGAAGCCTCAAACCAGAAATGGTGATGTGTGTGCGTGGGACTATCTGGAGATTCTCGAAGAGCCTGAGGGCATTCTCAGAGTGATCCTGGGGGACAGAGGAAGAGTCAGGAGTGTAAAGGAGCGCAGAGTTTTAATGCAACTTTGTCCATCACATAAAATGTGAAGCATGCACACATGCACATGCACACCCCGGGCACATATAAACACAACCCCCTCCCTCTTCCTTCTCTCTCTTTCTAGGGGGCCTGGAAGGACTGAGTGCAGGATTGGTCCTAGAGCTGCTTTGAGAGTGCTCTTGTTTTCTATCTCCACATACCTACATGCACACACTTCCAGGAGTATACACAAGCAGTATATTTTTTGAAATATACTGGCTACACTGGGCTGTCCCAGGAGAGGCCAGATCACTCGGCAGCAGGGCCCTTCCACCCTGCTCTGGAATCAGAGAAATCTCCATGGGATTAGGAGGGAGTTGTCCTGGGAAGCAGCATGCCAGTCCCGGAGGGCTGGATCCCACGCTGGTCCTTCTACACTGCAGACTCTGGGCAGAGCTGTCACTGATGGCTGGCAGCTTGCTACAATCACAGGGGAGGTGGTGTCCATTGGAGCTAGAGCTTCTCATCCCTGGCTACTCTGGGTGTCCAGGAATGACACACCTGCCCCTCCACCCGCCAATCCCTCCAGCACATACTTTCTTCTTGCTTTGTCCTATCAGAAAGGAAGAACTAGCACCATATGACGGCAGCTCGATATGGCTTTCTTTTTTTTACTTCCTTGCAATTCGTTAGTTGCTGCTCCTAGACTATTTTGCAACTACTGTTTCCAGCTGGGAGAGAGGAGTATACACAAGCAGTATATTTTTTGAAAATATTTACTTCATTGAAAATAAAGATAGGTATTGCATAGTTTCCTTCCCATACACCAAGAGATTTGTGTCTCCAAGCTTGGGCATCTCTTACTGTCTTTGTAGATCTGACAGATGGGTGGGTTTCTACCACAGTTTCTTTTTGATTTTGGACACTATTTGTTGGAGACAAGGCTTTAGGCTCTGCATAAAAGTGCTTTCCACAGTGTATCTGAATCATCATGAGAAGACACAAACTATTGTCAATGAGCATAGTGGGAAATGGATCTTACTACTGGAGAGTTGTGTTGCAATTTCCTTCTTGATGATTTGGCAAAGTCTAAATGGGACCACTGGTCAGAGGAGGCCAAGGAGAACCACTTTTAGATCCCCAAACTCACAAGCTTACTTGTTTGCGGCAACTCAAGCCCACAACTCTGTTCTGAGGAGGTGAAGGATATTGTTCCCCTGGATGGTGACATTACACTCCAAGTCCTTTGCAGACCTAGGAAGAAACTGAACAAAGCTCTCACACTCTCCACTGTTGTGGAAGCTGCCATGCTGGATTGTTCTTCTTCATTCCTGATGTGGTGAGGTGGGGCACCGGACGTCTCTTGGTTCCCTCTCACTGTTTGGAGGACACTGTCCTTCATTTTTGTATCAGCCAGAGTCCCACCAGGAGCCAGAAACCACACCACTCTGTCTAAGAGGCAAGCTACTCTAAAGAATTAACTGTATATTGTGAAGAACTGAAGGGGGGAAAGATAGAACTCTTGGGTATTAAGGTGACAGAAACTGGAGGAAGCAAGTCTTATCCTAGGGTAGAGGTTGGAATTATTTAGACATAGAGCTTTGACTTGGGCCCCTCAGAACTGGACCTCTGAGCTCAGAGAACGGGGTACCATCCAGCTTGAGAGGCTGTTGCTTAGTGGATGCAAAGATGCTGGTGATACCAGGAAAACTATGAGCTAGACTCCACTATTGATCTTGGAAGGGACTGCTGCAGCCAGGTGAAGTGCTCCTGTGAGCTGACCCGCACAGGAGGAGGAAGCAGGGGAATGGAGTCCCTTCTTCTTCTGCAAACCTGTCTCTAGCGCCCCCTAATGGCAGAGCTGGCAGGGTACAACTGGTAAAGAAGAAATGACCCTGTGGTTCAGGGCCCATCATCAAAGGCAGAGAACTGGGGCAGAGAGACAATCACTGAATGAACAAGCATACTTAGCCAGGTCTCCATTGCCTTATCATCACTGACTACTCTCCCCAGGTCCCCATTCCACCATTGTAAGCTGTGGCCCCATTGTAAGCTCTGGCCCCTTTTGTTTCCTTGAAATGGCTACACTTAAGTGAAAAGTAGATTTGGGGAAGTCTTGTATTTAGGGGATACAAGCAGGCTTCTGACCCAAGGTTTTTCAGCCTCAGCTCTTGACACTGGGGGCTGGATAATTCTTTGTGTCAATGGGCTGTTCTGGGCATTGTGGGATGTTGAGCAGCAACCCTGGTCTCTATCCACTAGATGCTTGTAGCATATCCCCATTCCTGTCCCCACATAACCAAAAATGACAACCCAAACAGTCGTCTCCAAACATTAACCCATATTCCCTGGGGAGCAAGCTCTCCAACAGTTATGAAACACTATATCAACCTCTCCCAACATTGCTGTCCTGAGTCTTCAGGCCTAAGAATTAGAACAGAATTAGAATAGCAATTTGGATGTCTTCTTTGGAGAAGTGTCTGTTCATGTCTTCTACCCATTTTTCGCTGGATTATTTGGTATTTTTGGGTATTGAATTTGAGGAGTTCTTTATGGATCTTGGATATTAGCCCTTTGTCTGTAGCGTCATTTGTGAATGCCTTCTCCCATTCCGTGGATTGCCTTTTTGTTTTGTTGACTATTTCCTTTGCTGTGCAGAAGATTTTTATCTTGATGATGTCCCAAAAGTTCATTTTTGCTTTTGTTTCTTTTGCCTTTGGTGACATGTCTTGCAAGAACTTGCTGTGGCTGATGTTGAAGAGGTTTCTGCCTATGTTCCTCTCTAGGATTTTAATGGGTTCCTGTCTCACATTGAGCTCTTTCAGCGATTTTGAGTTTATCTTTGTGTGTGGTGTAAGAGAATGGTCCAGTCTCATTCTTCTGTATGTAGCACCCCAATGTTCATAGCAGGAATGTCCACAGTAGCCAGACTGCAGAAGGAGCTGAGATGCCCTTCAACAGATGAATGGATAAAGAAGATGTGGTCCATCTATTCAATGGAATATTATGCAGCCATCAGAAAGGATGAATACCCGCCACCTATATTGACATGGATAGAACCAGAGGGGATTATGCTAACTGAAACAAGTCAAGCAGAGAAAAATAATTATCCTATGGTTTCAGTCATATACAAGTAAGGAATAACATGGAGGACCACAGGGGAAGGGAGGGAAAACATAAGGGGGAGAAATCAGAGAGGAAGACAATCCTTGAGAGATTCTAGACTTTGGGAAATGAACTTGTGAAATGAACTGAGGGTTTCAGAGGGGTGGGGGTACTCAGGTGATGGGTATTGAGGAGGGCACATGCTGTGATGACCACTGGATACCAAATGAATGAATAAGTGAACACTATGTCAAAAACTAATGGCGTACTATACAGTGGCTATCTGAACATAGTTAAAAAAAAAAAAAAAAAAAAGCAAGGCTGCCCATGCATTCCTTTCTCTTCTTTATTTAAACTTATTTAAATAGACCCTAGGAGGCAAGGGGGGGTTGAAAATACTAATGTGCTTACTTCACAGACAGATCAACTATTATCCAGAACGGTTAACTGACTTCCCTAGGAAACTCAATCAAGGCAGAAGCAATGCTCTTCTGATGGCCCTCATCCTCAAAGTTTTGGAGGGGGGCAGGGGTGGCTGGACGGCTGACTGGCAGAGAAAGGAACGCCCCCCTCCCCAAGTTACCAATAATGTTCCTTTTATTTTTCTTTTAAAGTGTCCAGCTGTTGCCAGGAATACCATATAAAACAGCTTTATGAAGTGAACACAGGCCCCAGCAGCTTATACAAGCTGGCTCTGTCAAGGGCACCAGTGTTTCTAATTAATGCCGGGGTCCAGGTTTCCATGCAAGCCCTACCTGCTCCCTCTCCTTTAGGTTTTGACTTCTGGCTAACCTGCATGGGGGCCCTTGTGCCGATGACTAATAAACACTCCTGACATTTCTCCCTGGGTCTGGGAGGGCAGAAATAAAAGTCACGTCCAACTAACCATGTTCCAGCCCAACCGTGGCCCATTCAGAGCAGGCACGGAAGAGAAAGCTGCCTTGCCCTTGACATCCGGCCAAGCAGCACTTGCATACAAGTGTCTCTCCGTGGTCAGGCTTCCTCATTTTGGACGTGCTCGGCATCAGGTGTGGTCACCTGTGGCCTTTGGGAGACAGCAGATGGAGTCTCCTCTCTGCCCTATAGAGAAGCCATTCTCAGAATTTCAGCAGGCCTCTTCACAGCCTCTCCCAGGCTAGAGATTTCTGGTGCTCTTCAAGGCCAAGGATGAGAATGACATCATCAGACAGGACAAAATAGGAACGGGTGTGAGCGTCTGGGCACGCATGCGCGAATGTGCGTGGGCGTGCGGGTGTGTGTACGTATTTACCGAGATTTGTCATGTGGAGCTAATGGAAACCAAGGTCATTTAAGTCTAGGCACTTTGCTAACGTCTTGACTAATTGATTAATTGGAATAACAGAGCATTAGAGCTCAGAGGAGACTCAAAGATCCTTTTGCCTCACCTTCTCTTTTACTAGTGAAATTAAGATTCAGTTGACGTTAGGTGACAACCCGAAGTGCGCCATCCACAGCCAACTGGAAATGCTCAGAACTGGGACTTCCCAGGCCAGCAGTCTCTTCCCTCATTCCCATACCCCTTCCCAGCCACTATCTACACGGGCCGGTTCAGGGTTAACAACACAAGGATGTATATAGCCTGGTCCCTCTTTCCAGAAAGGAGAAACTATTTGGTTAGTGCCTGCATGTGTCCATCCCTGTCCTACTTCCCTCTCCTGTCCCTATGCCACCAATGCAAGTCAGCATGGGCACCCATTTTAGAAGATCAGATCCTGGTCACTGGGAGAGGCTGACCCTTGAGTGAGAAATCGTAAATCATAATCCAGTCCTTGTGTTGCTAGTAGAGAAAAATCCATGAAAAATTCCTCGATGTCTTATACAAATACTTGGCAATATTCAGATAAGTTACTATATTTCCCCTTAGTTATTGACATTGAACATTTTAAAATAAAATCTAAATCTGGATCTTTGCAGAGTAGAATTCATAATTAAATAGGAAGTTCTGTTTTGGCAAGGTCTGTGTTGTAATTTTCTTGAATTTCTCACGGCCCTTAGCATAATTCTAGAATGGCAACAGAACTAGCATTCCACTGACACTTGTTAGTTAAATTGTAATGGGGTAAAAATAAAGATGCTTTCTCTTTAAATGACAAGTTGACATCTAGGGTCAAGTCCTTCCAAAACAATAAGGGGATTTTTCTTGTCTTTTTTTGACTATAACTGCATATGAGGGAGTGCTCTGAAAAAGTGGGCATCTTCTACTTGACAAGGACAGTTGTGACCTCGAACTTTATACCCTATAAGGGGCGTCGGTTTATTTTATTTTTTAAAAGATTTTATTTATTTATTTGAGAGAGAAAGGCTGAGAGAGAAAGAGAGAGAGAGGGAGCAGGGCAGAGGGAGAGGGACGAGCAGAGTCCCAGAGAGCAGGGAGCCTGATGTAGGTGGGACTCCACCCCCAGACCCTGGAATCATGACCTGAGCCAAAGGCAGATGCTTAACCAACAGAGCCACCCAGGCATCCTGGGATGTTAGTTTATGTGAAATTTTTCAAGTATCCAGCAAGAGGATGACAGCACTTGGTTTGGAGTTTGCTTCCTAACTGTGTGGCCCAAGGAAACTCCCTAGATTTTTCTAAAAAAAGAGTAGTCAAATCAGTATTCACATCTAAGGTTGTTGTGAGGATAAAATCAAAGAAAGATCATGTAAAGCACTGTGCAAACTGTAGGGTACCGTCTAAGAGGGAGGGTGTTATTAATGTCCCTCGCTCCCCAGAATTCACCGCCTTGATTTTTCCTACTTGTTTCCAGACTTTTTTATGACTTAAAAAATATTACAGTGGAGCGATACACAGGTGAGACATAGATCTGCTCAGCTTGGGGCTGGCAAGTTGCTGAACCGGTTCCCTCCACCCAGCAGCCACCAGGGGAGCAGAGATGGGGGTCCGGATAGAGGAGCAGGGGTGCCTGGCCTTCGGTCCCTTCTGCCAGAGTGGCTTCCTTATTTCTCTGGGAAGAGAATCTCAGGACCAGAAGCGCATTCCAAAGCCTCAGGTAATTGCGTATTTTCCTGTCTCCCGCTGCCTGGAACCGATGATTCTGCTTTGCTGTGATTAGTACAGATACGTAACTGCTAAAGTGTGACCTAGTTCTCGTTTTTCCAGATGGACCAGCGTTGTGATCCTGTCTTGCTGGCTTGGAAAGAAAACAGAATAAACAAACCTAGAAAAATAACCCAGAGAGTTCATTATGGCTAAAACTAAGATAAAGTCTAAGACATGGCATTAGAAACAGTTTCTACCACTTTGAAGTCTTAAGAATATATTTTCAAAAGAAGACAGAACAACCATATGCATGTGTATACGTAGTGTAATATACAATGTCTAATTTGCACCGATATGTTGTGGGGAAAAGAACACAACAAATGGAAATTTCTCCTAAAATCTGGCAAAAAGCCACCCCTCCGCTCTGATTTGGAAAAGAAGATTGTAAACAGTGTGCTGGTGTCTGGTTTTACATTACAGATTATTTGCAGATATCTTTGATTATAGTTTAGCTTTTTAGATTTTTATCACAGAAACTTATTTCAAAGAGCCCTAGCGTGGAGATGATGGAAGAGAAGCTTATAAAAACAGACTCTTGGGCTTCTTTAAGTAGAAGGAAACAAAAATAAAAACCCTGGGTAAGCCGAGGAAACCCCCCTCACTGGTTCGTGTCCCTCGGTTTTTGCTCTGTATTGCCAAGTTCCTTGTGCCCCAAGAGCCGAATGTGGGTTCCCTCACAGGGTGAAGTGACCTGAGCACACAGGAAGGGTCCAGTCAGCACCCAGACACCAGATGGTCTGGAAAGGGTTGGCGGGGGGGGGGGGCTCGAGCGGGCTGGGAGGCAACAGAGAAACTAACAAGAGACAAAGGTCCAGTTTCCTCCAACACAAGCAGGGGTAGTTCATGCATAGCTGGGCACAGCGCCCAGGGCGAACCACACTCCCCCACACTTGGATGCTGCAGAGGGGACACAGACATCAAAAGCAGCCTCGAGGAAGAAGAGCAGTTACAGAAATACAATGCTGCCCGAAAAGGGGGTAAGATAGGAGCAGCTTGTACTGCAAACCTACCCAGCTTGCCAGACAGCTCTGGGAGAGCACGCTCGATCTATGGCTTTCGTGCATGGCTTTCGTGCAAAGGGGCGTCTCTGCTGCTGGCTGTCTAGCCCTGGTGGCTTCAGACTGTTTCCTGGGACTTCCCTCAGGCGGTCTTCGGCCTCTAATCAATGCATATGCATTAAGGACCCATGGCACTGTCTTCATGTGCTAAGCAATAGAAGGAGAAAGGGTAAGAGTGAACTGGGGGCAGAGGACAAGACTGGCTCTTGCTAAACTTAGGGGCTGTTTGGAGCCCCTGTCCCTAACCTTTCCCCACTTTGACCAGCCTCGCCTTCCCTCACAAACCAGCATGTTGACACTCTCCCTACCTGTCCTAACAGTATCTTTCTGCCTCATCCGTCCCCGGACACCTGCCAGCCTTCCAAAGACAAGCACAGGAATATAAGACAGCTAACGAGTGGGATTACAGGCTCCGGTGAGAAGACGCTTTCTGCGGGGAAGGAGAGAGAGGAGGGTCCCACCTGTGTTTGTAAAGTGACGTGCACAGGGGTGGCCACCCTTGCTGGGAGGAGCCCTGTGGTAAGTGTGCGGCCCCGGGGCCACCCTTGAAGAGCTTATGGGGAGCAAGGCCAACGGATGTATGTGGAAATGTCTGCAGAGATGGGCAATCCTGGACCCCCACCTGGCTCTTGTCATTTCCAGCCTGGGAAGTTATCAAGTCACTTGGCTTCTCTAAGCCTTAGTTCCCTGACCTGAAAAACGGACCTCTGCGGCCACCTGGGTAGCTCAGTGGGTTAAGAGTCTGCCTCCGGCTCAGGTCATGATCTCAGGGTCCTGGGATGGAGCCCCACGTTGGGCTCCCTGCTCAGCGGGGAGCCTGCTTCTCCCTCTGCTCCTGCTGTCCCCCTACTTGTGCCCTCTTTCTCTCTGTCAAATAAACAAACCAAAAACCAAAAAACAAAAAACCCAGACCTGCGGATCCCAGCCCTGTAACGTTGCTGAGACCATGCTATGAAATCTGTTATGGAAATATTAGATGTTCTTAGTCACAGAAGAGCACAAGGCAGGACGTACACGGAAGTCCCCAGAGTGGCCCCGTGTGATCGCTGGGTCAGAAGGTGGAGAGTCTGGCTCAGCTGTCCTGCGAGAGAGCGAGGCTTCAGCATGAGGCCCACCAGGAAGTGTCTGGAAGCAGCCCTTCCCCTGAGGTGGGCGGGGGGCGGGGGGCAGCCCAGGGGCCAAACAAAGCTGCCACACCCACTTCCCCTCAGGATTTTGGGGGAGAGTCGCTGTCCTGTGTAGTCAGCCTGAACTGAAACGCAAACCACTTCGTGCCAAGTTCTGGGGGCTTGAGTTTCCTTTCCTGAGGGCAGTTCTCCCATGAGTCAGTGGGAACCGGACCAGTGGGAGCTTAGTGGTTTCACTTGAGGGGAACCTACAGGAAATCATTTAAGAAGATAATAAGGGGGATTTTTCCTGTCTAGAAACGAGGCCCGTGGGTCTTTGCAGATGACATTATTCTCTCATAATCAGTAATAAATGCAGAAAAAGAGCCTCAGCTGTTAACCTCAGTATAATCAACTGAGCACAGACTCTCTGGGAGCACAACCGAGATTTCATGCCTTCCGGTTGGCCCAGGGTCCCGAGGCTCGCAGACCGTTGGGATTGTCTTCAGGAACCCTCTTTCCAGAACCCAGTGATCCAGTGCAGTCTGGGTCCTGCCTGAGCCTGCCTGAGCCCTGCACCCCCGTTCTCCGGCCCATCTCACTAGGTTTGCCCAGTTGTTTGGAACTTGACTATCTTTGCAACTAAAATTTCTAAATTAATTCCTGCTGAGGTAGAGGGTAACTACTTTGTGTCACACCCTCTGCCCCATATGTAATTTTCATGTTCACAAATGGTTTGACCCCTCTTGCGCCCAAAAGCTGACTGAAATTTAGCATTCAGAGCTGTCTGCCCAGGAATTTGTGTTTGGGAAAGGAGAACCATTGGGTAGAACTCTAGAAAAAGAGGCCAATCCGAAGGGTGGGGCATGGGGTAAAACGGAGTCCCACCTCTTCCCGGCCTAGACCCCAAGCTCAGTGAATATTAGATGCATAAATGAACCCCTGTATGAAGGAGGGAAGGGGGCTGGAAGTGTCCCCAGAGGTCGTCTAGGGTTCTAGGCCAAGGGCTGACTTTCTGAAAGAAAGAGCTCGGGTTGGTAGAGACTGCGAGGCCTACCCAGGTGAAGCCACAGTCAGTGATGAAAGGGAGATGAAGACCCGAGTGTCTGCATCCCAGTTCCTCTGCGGAGGAGTCCCCCACCCCCACCCCCACCCCCGGGCACCGGGGCCTCTGGAGCCCCAGAAGCAGGCCGGAATGGGTGAGACCCCGCGCTTCCTCCCTCGCTCGGCAGTGCCATCTGGCCCATGTTGCCAGGATCTGCCGTGGAGCCCGCCGGGCAGCTTTCATCGCTCCCACCATGAATCCGAGGGAGGCATAATAATGTTAGTCTGGGAGGGAAGCCCCCTCGATCGGTTCTCACGATTCCCGTTTCCTATTTCCTGGCTGTCATCTTATCTCTGGTCCGTCTCCAGTACACAGAAAAAACCCTGCTTTCTGCTATCACACATGAAGTGACAGCAGCTAAAGGGTCCATCTTTCACTCTTTCTTTGAAACCGATCGTCCCACCCATCACTGCTTTTTGTCGCGTGAGAGGAATGTTGGGGGGAGCGGGTTCTCTTTCACCTCCGCCTACATGGGAGCAGGTTGGGCTTTGACTGCTGGGCAGGGGGCGGGGCGCGCTGGGCAGTCTGCAGAGATTAAACCAACACTGAATGTTAGAGCATTTTCATCTTTTTTCTTTTTTAAAGATTTTATTTATTTATCCGACAGACAGAGATCACAAGTAGGCAGAGAGGCAGGCAGAGAGAGAGGAAGGGAAGCAGGCTCCCCGCTGAGCAGAGAGCCCGATGCGGGGCTCGATCCCAGGACCCTGAGATCATGACCTGAGCCGAAGGCAGCGGCTTAACCCACACTGAGCCACCCAGGCGCCCCGAGCATTGTCATCTTTATTTCTGTCTTTGTAGGCATGGAATGACCATCCCAGAGGAAAAGCTGGTGAGGTCTCCAAAGCCATCCCCCAGAGTCAGGATGCAGGAAGTGGGCAGAACACTCTGGAGAAGGGAGGGAGGTGCTCTTTGCTTCAGTTCATAGCCCACTGCCATTTCCTCGGGTCATAATTTGCGTTCAGTAACCCTGATTTCTGGGTCACCTGGATGGCTCAGTTAATGCGACTGCCTCTAGCTCAGGGAACCGTCTCTGGGTCCTGGGATCGAGTCCGCTTCTGCCTCTGTGCTCAGCGGGGAGCCTGCTCCTCCCTCTGCCTTTGCTCCTTCCCCTGCTCATTCTCTCTCTCTGTCTCTCAAATAAATAAATAAAATCTTAAAAAAAAAAAATAAAATCTTAAAAAAAAAAAAGTAGGTATTTCAGGTTTCTGAAATACCTAATGGTGGTTGCAAAGACCAGAACCTTAATTTTCCAAGTATGGGGTTAGGAGAGAGGGAGCCCGCTTTGCAGGGTGGGTGGGAAGACAGAGAGCAGCTACTGGGGCGAGCCCTGAACCATGCTGGCCTTGGGGGTTGGGGGAGGGGCCGTGGGGGGGAGGGCTCTGAGCAGCCGCCCACCAGAGCATGTGAAAACAATTCCTATTTCTGTCTGTAGTTAGAGCCCCACCCTCAACTTAGGAAGCTCTATGTTAAACCCATTTAGAAGGAGAAATAGCATATTCTAATGCTGGCACTGCTTTGCCTCGCTTGAAAATTCCATTTTGCCTATGGTCATCCTCCTGCGGTACAGAAAAGGTGGCCCCTGGGCGAGAGGCTCTGCGTGAAGGTGGCGTGGGCGTGAGACGAAAGCTTGGGTGAGAGACCCCGTAGCTCTGCTCCCTGCAGGTTGCGGCTGCAACCTGGCGTCGACACTGACGGAAAAGGCTTTGGAATGAGGGACAGGATGCCCTCTGTGTCTTTTGAAGGTCAAATCACAGCTTAAGGACATTTTTTTTTTTTTTCCGACGGGGCCAGTTTTCACCAGGCAAAGAGGCTGTAAGAATTCAGTTAGCCATGGAGCATTTTTGCTCCATGTGACTTACTAATACATTAGGCTGATGGTGTGGTCCCCATGGGGAGGTGGTCCCCACGGGGAGGTGGCCCTGTGCCTCGGAGGTAGCCCCTGGGCAGGTGCCCCAGCGCACACCAGGGACGGTTGAGTAGACATTGTCTCCCCTCTGGCGCGAGCATCAGTGCTGCCATGATGCACTTTTCAGGCCTGGAACACGTGTGGATTTTTCTTTGAGCTTCCATTCAATTCAGGATTTGCTCCATGTTTCCTTTTTTTTTTTTTTTCTCACTCCAGTTCTGATAAACCTGTTTATTATTTTTAGGTTTCAAAAACTAAATAAGCTTACAGAGCTATCTTTGTTGTTGCAATTCCTGCCGAAAATGAATTCATTTTAGCTGGCAGTCTGAAACTCTAGCTCCTGCCCCCTCCCTCCCACCACCACTACTGCCCCCCCCAACTCTCCCACCCCCGCACCCCTCCCCTCCCCTCCCCACACCAGCCTCCAGCCTTTTCTCTTTGAGATGTCCTATACGGAATGTGATTAAAACACAGCAATGGGAAATGCTTTAGGAACAGCTATTCTAATAGAACTGAAGTTGGCTTGAGGTATAATTCTGAGAGATTTTGATGAGCTAAAGTGAATTCAAAGACCCAAAGGGGGAAGGATCTAGAAATCACTTTGGGGGGGGGGCGGGGAGGAGTGAGGATGTTGGGACACAGAGGAGTCGAAGGTCTGCCCCATGGTCATGTCCTTTAGTCCAAACCCATGCTTCTGCCTGATGTGGGAGGAAGACCACAAGGTCGGTGTTACAGGGACTCAGATTTCTAATACTTCAAATTGCTCGAAAAGGAACAATCCGCTCTGTTAGGGAGTGACCTTCTTGTCAATGACAGAATTCAAGCCAAACCTGGGTGACCCCTTCTGGGTCATGCTCAGATGAACCATTCTCCACTGGGATCTCAAGAGGGTCGGGGACCCCTGCGGGAGGGGTCAGGGCCGGATAAACAAGGAGGAGGCTGTGACGAACATGATGGGCAGACGCAGGACACCCGGAACTATACCAGATGAAGAACCTATCGTGGCCAGTCTCCTTCTGCAAGATCAGCTCCTCCACGTGACTTCTACCTTCTTGGTCATACCTCAAGTTCACTTTAACATATCCAATTGCTCCCCTGGAAGAGCACGAAATGTCTTCTCCAGCTGGCTGCCATCACATGCTCCATGTTCTAATCCCATGGGAACACACCCCACTGGGGGCCACTGGTGAAGCCCCGTGATAAGGAAAACCTCCTGGACAAGCTCATCCTATAACATGCATATGGCGGCTGGCTCTCTCCATGCAGAGCTCTGTGTGGTGACGGCCGAAAACCTCACTGGTCTGCCTGGTGGTGTGAGAAGAAGCCCTTGGTGTGTCTGGGGGTGGTGAGCCTCCAACCAGCCGGTTTGAGAAACCCCAACCACATAAAGGCAGACTCTGGGGCCCTTGGTTTCCTCAATCCCTTTATGCTCCAGAGGACTCCTAATCCACATGTTTCCTCCTAATTTACCCTTCATTCATCAAAATATTATTTCATAAGAGCTTTTTGATGTCGAAAAAGCCTGATGAGTCTCTTAAGCCCTTTCCCGGTTTGTAGCATGAAATTGTGTGCTCCCAGCACTTAATGGGACCAGGAGCCAGAAAGGCTAAAGCCTGTGCTTTGGAGGCCTGGGGCTGTGAGAACACCCTCACAAACTGTCCCCTGGCCAGTATGACAGGCCAGCTGTCATCAAGCCAGGAGGTTAGAAGGCAAACCACTTTTCTTTACATGACTCTTTGGGTCCCACCTCTAGGGATGGCCCAACTCCATTAGAAACGTAGTAAATCACATTGTTCACTCACTTCCTCTCTGAACAGCTGTTTAATGACTACCTGCCATGTGCCAGACATTGTCCCTGTGTTGGGCAATCACATATAAACAATGCTCGGTTCTTGCCCTTGAAGAACTGCATCCTGGTGGAGAGGATAACTGTGTTAATGGACCATTCAAAAAAGTACACAGCCACAAGAGTGTAAAGTCTTACAGAATTAAGGAGGGACCCCTGGGGTGGAAAAGGGGTAGTCAGAAAAGACCTTTGAAGCTCTTCAGAAACAGTGATGTCATCTTGAGATACAAGGCGCAAATTCCCAGCTGTCTGTTTAACGTCTCTCCCACCCACCACATTCATAGATAAAGGAAAAGAGAAGGAGGAACCTGGAAGCTTCCATTTGTCAAGGCCTGACCTGGGTGCTTCAAATAAGGGACACTCTGGTTTCTTAGCTCCATCCATGTGGTAGCAAATCTGATTTGTTTTTTCAGGAAGCACAAGCTGGGACCCTCAGCCTCAGAGTCGTTCCAGCCCTGTGGAGGAGCCCTGGGTTCAGCTCAGGCTGTGTGAAGAGCCAAGGCATCAGCTCTCGAACCTAGAACTTTGCTGCAGCTGGAGGGCTGGTGGGAGGCTGAGCAAACGGGAGCGTTTCACATGCCGGGAAATTGCACGTGGAATTCAAGGGCGGTTTTGAGAAAAAATGATTTTAACCTTTTCCTCTGTGAATTAGAGATGATGATAATTTGGTACAGGTTTCAACTTCCATTTTGATTTACCTGCCTCAATGACTAGCAGATATTCTTTATTTTCTTTTCTGATGGTAAAAAGTGATACCTTTACTGTAGAAATTTTAGTTCACTAAGTAAAAATGTAAAGAAGAAAACAAAAATCACCCCTGACATTACCCAGATAACCAGTTAGATGTTTTAGATATTTGCCTCTCTGATGAGCCAGTTATATCCAACACTTTGTTAACGTGTATGACTGTTTTAAGCTTCATGATAAATAAACTATGGACGATTTTCTTCTCATGACTGGGTCTCTTCTTTCTGTACTTTCAGGCCTCAAGTTCAAATATTGCCCTAAGTTAATCTTGATTTCCTTCACCTAAGCAATGGCTTGCTGATTGGCTAGGTCCAACCCCCAAAAGGATAGGGCATCCAGGCAAGGTTGCATGGTTTATGACTTTTAGCCCCGGATCCAACCTGCTCTTTGCCTGCAGGACTTGAGACCACCCTTCCTGAGCTGCTGATGCCCAAATCTGAATTATGGAAGGGTCATTGCTTCCCACCCTAGTTTAAATACTTGAGCTTGAAATGTTACCAACTCTTCAGAGGGTCTAGAAAAGGAAAACCCTGTTTTCATCTCAAAGGAAACAGTCATGAGAGTTTCTTGTGATGTATGAGGGAAGGCAGAAGGCAGAACTTTCTTCTTCTTCTTTTTTTTTTTTTCCAGAAAACTAAAAGGCAAACCAAATTCTCTCCTTTCAAAGCATAAATTGCTGTATTGACTTTCTTCTCAAAAGAGGAATACCGTTTGCCTGTGTGCTAATAGGCTAATTTGTCCTTTGCGGTTGGGGTCAAAATTTGAACTCGCCTGGCTAGTTCACTTTAAAGTTTAGCTTCAATCGTGTTTAAATTCTCTATCACTTAGAATTCAGTGCCACTCAGATATATACCTCAAATAACTCAGAATTGAACGTCACTCGAAACATATTTCCCCCAAAGGGGGAAGTGGAGGCAGGGTGCTGTGAGCTTCTCTGAGCCTTGTTTCCTCATTGTGAAGTGAGGGTAATAAGGGTACCTCCTTGTAGTAAATAGTAAAACGCCCCCAGTCATTCATTCCTTGTACCCAGACCCTTTGCCATGTGATTTTGCAGCTTCTTTCATCAAATAGTGAAACCCATTTCCCTCCCCTTTAATCTGATCTGAACTTGTGAGTTACTCTGGACAACACAACATGTCAGGTGTAAGCTTAGTTCTGAAGTGACCTGGGCTGCTTCCATTCTCTCTTCAGCCCAGCCACCCTGTGGACAAGTCCAGGATGGTTCGTTCAGGAATGAGAGAGTACGTGGAACAGAGACAAACCAGCCCACCTGAGGCTATCCCAGATCGGTCAGCTCCTGTAGAACATAACCACCTATTTAAGAATGAGCCCAGTTGGGCACCTGGGTGGCTCAGAGGGTTAAGCGTCTGCCCTCGGCTCAGGTCATGATCCCGGAGTCCTGGGATGGAGCCCCATCCCCACTCCTTGGGGAGCCTGCTTTTCCTTCTGCCTCTCTCCCTCTCTCTCTCTCTCTCTCTCTCTCTCTGTCTGTCTCTCATGAATAAATAAACAGAATCTTAAAAAAAAAGAAAAAGAAAAAGAATAAGCCCAGTCAAGACCAGAAGAGGGACACCTGGATGGCTTAGTTGGTGAAGTGTCGACTCTTGGTTTCAGCTCAGGTCAAGAACTCAAGGTCCTGGGACTGAGACCCAGAAGTCGCTCCACTCTCAGCAGGAAGTCTGCCTGAGATTTTCTCTCCTTTTCTCCCTCTGTACGCTCTCTCTATCTCAAAAAGAAAGAAAGAAAGAAAGAAAGAAGGAAAGAAAGAAGTAAAGAAAAAAAGAAAGAAAGAAAGACAAAACAAACAAACAAAACCAGAGGAACTACCCAGCTGAGGTCAGCCCAGATGACTGAGAAGCAGAATTATTAGCTAAAAAATGATTGGGGCACCTGGGTGGCTCAGTCAGTTAAGCGTCCAACTGTTGATTTCAGCTCAGGTTATGATATCAGGGTCGTGAGATGGAGCCCCAGGTGGGGCTCTGCACTGAGCTTGGGGACTGCTTGAGATTCTCTCTCTCTCTCTCTCAGTCCTCTCTGCCTCTTCCCCTGCCCTCATGCTCGCTCTCTCTCAAAAGAAAATTTTAAAAATAAAAAATTATTGTTTTATGACATTAAGTTTTGAGATAGTTTGTTATACAGTAAATGTTAATTAATGTTGTATCACATAGACTTCTGAAAAGTTTCAAAACTAATATTTGTAAAATATTTATAACTGTTCCTAGTTCTATGTAAACTCTAAATGTTTGTTTTCAAAATCATTACCACAATTAAAGTTTTAAGAAATCCTTAGAGTTCCATAGTCTGTTTGGAAAAAAACAAAAATAAAGGTTTCAAACATTGCCTTTAGTAGCATATTTTGACTGTAATTCAGCTCAGCAGATGATCAGCAAATTAGTGGATTTATCCATTCCAATATTTTTGTTGTAACACTAATATTTCTCAGAATGACTAAGATCTTTTGGCATATAAACAGGTATTTTTGCTGAATGACAAGGCTTTAGCCCTACAAGTACTTACTTTTTTGCCAGAGAAATTGTAATTGTTCAAACCTTTTAAAAACAAGCACCATTTTTATTTGCTTAGAGCCCCCCAAGTCGCCCTGGTTAAAAATATGTTATGTTGAGATGAGACATGTCAAAAGCAAAATCTACTTATGCTGGAAATCATCTGAATCAAGCAGAATAAATTTGAATATCATTTCATAATTGAAAAATAGGTCTTGTTCTTTGCTGTGATAACAAGTACTTAATATATTTTTTGTAGAATTGTTCATGTTGATAGATTACAACAGTTACTCTTTTGATGATCATAGCTCTCCTACAACTTGTCTGGAATGATTTTATATGATCGCATAATCTGTAACAGAAAATCTAGGGAATCATGAACTAGCTCAAGAAAGTGCACACCTGGGGTTGTTTTTTCAGAAATTCTGGAGCCTAGAAACATTCTCTCTGCTTGTCTTTAGAAAGTATATAAGATTGCTGAGGCTACTAGAATACATGTCATTTGCTAAATCTTCCTTTATAATTTTTCTCTATCATCATCTTTTATCAAAGCAGACTTCACTTTATAAATAATAAGACCCTACAAACATCTCATGGCTTTGGTTTACAAAATCCTTGTATATATCATGTCATTGTCTTTTAATCCCCCAGATATCTACAGAGGTAGACCAGACGTATGTGATTGTCTCCATTTTACAAAACATGCAAATGAAAAAGAGAACTGATATGTCTAAATCACCTACTTAGTAAGTGTCATCATTAGGTTCAGACCCAGATGCTGGGCTTCTCCATAAAACCTAGCTCCCCAGAGTGCCACTGAATGATGAAAAGACATGGCCAAAGAACAGTCAGACACATCTACTTTTGAATCCTTGTCTCTGTATTAGCTAGGTGACATTGGATAAGTTATTTACCCTTTCTGAACCTCATTTTTTATATAAATGAAGAAGGATAATATTACATGCCTTAATGAAATTTTAGGTAAGATTAAATAATCTATGTAAATTGCTTGGCACTAGAAGTATTTCATAAATGTTTGTTGTTGTTACTGTTTTGGTATTGTTATTGTATTATTGGCTTGGTAGTAGAATAAGGTAGCTAGTTTTTTTTTTTTTTTTTTTTTTTGAGATCTTATTTATTTATTTTATAGACAGAGATCACAAGTAGGCAGAGAGGCAGGCAGAGAGAGAGAGCAGGAAGCAGGCTCCTCGCTGAGCAGAGAGTCTGATGCGGGACCCAATCCCAGGCCCTGGGATCATGACGTGAGCTGAAGGCAGAGGCTTTGACCCACTGAGCCACACAGGTGCCCCCAATGTAGCAAGTTTTAACCACTCAAGATTTCAGGGTCTGAAGTTGTTCTTAGAATTCCTGTGGGTTGCTAATTCCTCCATTCTTTTGATGTGATGTTTGGCTAACTGTACAATTTCACCACAAAGTGGAATGGACAAAGATGAGACTTAATGTAGATTGTTCTTACCACCTTTGTGGTTGGTTTGCCAGAAGTATGGAAGCAGTTAAGGAACAAAGGCAAGAAATTTCCCTCCTAGCTGCTTCTGTTTAATTACATGAAAGATTCCATCTTCAGTGGAGTGAGATGTGTGATGGGATAAATTTAGTCCATTCTTAGATCCCCTCCAAAGGATATTGAGTTTAGTAACAGCCCATTGTAAAGTGGCCACGAGTTAGCATCACGGAGAGTCTCTGGAGTGGGTATTTTCTAGTAAAAATTGCTATGTAGGTTCTAAGCAATGAAAGAAGATAGTTCTTGTATTTGTGACTCTGACCCCAGTACACACTCTCTTCTTACATACACATAGAACTTAACTATTGATATTTATTCTCATCTTAAAAATTTCTCAGTTGCTTAGAGAATTTTCAACTAGAACTTCTTGTGAGCTCCTATAGATCCCAGATGGACGCACATGAATCCGTCTGTATGTGTGTTCTTTTCCCTTTGCTTACAATGCTCACCTCACTTCACAGCCTGCCTAGTTCCAACTCATTCTTTAAGACATATTTTAGGCATCATCTCCTCTAGAAATCTCTTGGGGCATCGTTCCACTCCCTGTTGTCTCCCCACCCCAGCAGGGCTTAGGGTCTCCCTTTGGATATTTTCAGAATTCCTCAATACATTTTCTACCTTGTTCCTCACCACATGGTGTTAAATGACGCATTCATCATCTGTTTCATCAACTCAGCTCACTTGGAGAACAGCAACTATGTCTTATTCACCTTTGTAGTCTACAGCTAGCAGTGTGCCCAGCATAGAGAAAATGTTCAATAAATAATCTTTATAGAATAAGCTTAACGGTCAGACTCTTCCCTTGCCTGCACTAATTACTGACAGTTGCCTTTGAGTAGCATGTTTGAACTAATTACTTAATAGGCAATCCCACTTCTTTATTCTCTTTCCAAAGAGTATATTATACATTTTTAATTTATAGCTCATGTTAGCTGCAAACTCTTCTAGCCTACATGTGCAACATTTTGACTACTGTTGCTAGGGAGTAAAAAAATATGTATAAATAAAACAAAGGAATACACAGTGAAAACTACATGCATTGATAAACTTTATGTACATTTATTTATTCATATCATTAAATATATACACGTGTTTTTGAGGACAGTGTTTATAATATGTATAAGGCACACACATCCATGTGTATCTACATATGTATCTATGGATATTTTTATAATTTCTCCTCATTTAGCTATTGAGGCATTCAGGGGTTCTGAACCTCGAATTTCACCAAGACACCTGCTAGGATATGGTTATTTCTTCTTCTCAGGAAGAAAAAAACAGAAAAACAAACAATCTTTACTTCTCCATATTCAAGGCCCTTTGCATGAAGGAGACAGAGAAAGCTGAAGATCTCTGAAGAACAAGATGTCTCAGAGTTGCATTTGCTGTTGCCCGCCCCCCCCCCCCCATTTCTCAATGGCAGCTGCTCTGTGGGGGAGGAATCTCTCCAGTCAGATGCAGTGAGTGAGCTGCGGCAATGGTGGGAGCTCACCTTTGTTACCCAAGAGGGCCCATCTATATCCTGAAGGTGTTTTCCTAAATCCGAGAACCAGATTTGAGTTCTTCTATTTCCCCAGAAGGTAGAAAGCATGGTTGTCAGCTTTCGCTGGCAGAGATTTTCCATTCTTACTACGTGTGTGTGCGCAGCACCAAACCTAGTGATGGACACTGAGGATGTGGCATTAAATTAAATGAATGGAATTGTTGGATTGGAGAACCATGGGGAGAGGAAAATGATACCTGACTGAAATTTTTCTCCTTAAAACTTTCTAGACCTGGACTGGTTTTTTGTTTTGTTTTGTTTTTAGAATGACAGAGAGGACCATCTGCTCATTCAGAGAAAAACTCTGAAAAAGGGACCCAGGACTTCAACCTCATCGGACGATTGCAGACTGCTCCCCAGAGATTAATCTAAACTTGTAGAATAATAACTCTGAGTTACTTTAAAGATTTGGATTTTCCATTTTTTTTTCTTTCATCCCCAAATCTTAAGCTCCTCTACCTCCTTACGTTTTTAACTCAAGACCCAGGTTGGCATTTTCACCTTCAGCCTTTCGGCTTCGTCATCAGTAGAACAACAATAACGAAACAAAAAACCCGTGCAATTCTGTGTCTGAAATCGTGTTTTCATTTCATAGGACTGAGGCAATGGGAAAAGAGGGAGTGTGCTTTGCTAAGTGATTTTCTATTGATTTGTGACCACTTTTTACCTTATCTGAGCTGTTAACATGAAACCTTAAATGGACTGCTAGGGTGAGCTAGACTAACGGTCTATTTATGTTAGGGTAGCTGCCTTCTTTGGTTGATCACCAGCACCTTCTCATGTCAAATCACCCACAGATAATTTCTTTAACTTACAGATACATAAGAAGGTGTCTCTGTATTGAAAATACCATGGTAGCTCCACAGGTCATGGCGTGGAACTCTGGAATTCATTTGGTTGCTTATAGAACTGCTGAATGCGGAAGTGGTGTGAGATGTTCATGGACCATTTTAAGGGTTCATCTCAATTTCCCAGCAGACACACAAGAGGACAGAAGGGTGGCCAGGCTAAGGTAAGAAAGGGCTGGGGTGCACATGAGGTTTATTGCCAAATAAACCTTCTTCTTAAAGGTCCAACAAAGCTGAGGCACTTTGTAGTTACAAATGTAAAAAATCGTCAATGGGTAGCAAGCAATACCATCCGCTGAAAGTTACTGGGGAAGGGATAGTCACAGGGTCTCAAAACACTATCCCTCAGACTGTTAAGTATTTACAGAGAAGAAAAGTTACCTTCCAGTAAAATCTGTTGGATAAGTAATCAAACTTAGCGAATCTAATAATGGGGCATACTTCAAGTGCTTTCTGATGTGATCTGCAGAGTAAGATTCAACATTACCCACGTGGTACTCCTCCCCCAAAACAAACTGAATCTAATCTAGAGGAAACAGTCAGCCACATCCAAAGTCTGTGTCATTCTGCTTATGTAAATTATACGGCATGGCACAAACCTGTAGAGAAAAAGGAATGCAAAGGAGGTAATAATGGTATTGTCATTGTGTAAAAGAATGTCCTTGTTCTTGGGAGATTCATGTTGAGGTATTTAGGGGTGAATTACCATAATGTCTGTGACCTACTTTTAATGGTTAAGCATATGTATACACATACATATGTGCATACGGACCCACAGAACTGTATACACACATGTGTCTGGAGAGAGAAAGAGCAAACAGGTTAATGGTGAGATAGCTCAGCTCAGTTGACAGGGCCCATATGAAAATGCCCAGCACTTGGCAATGGCCTAGCTCCTAGAAGAGGTCAAATAGTCAACAGCGGCCTCGTACATGGCCAGAGATGGTCTACATCTTCTTAACTTCCATGCTGCTTCTTCAAGAGACTTCGGATTTTGTGCATAACATATGGCTCCCACAACTTCTTAATCTTTCACATACTGGTTTCCTCTTGAAAGGATATAATTTTATTTCATAATATGGTTCTGGATCCAGACTGGAACCGAGTTTTAATCCAGGCTGTTCATTTGCTAGCTATGTGGATTTGAGCAAGTTACTTCATCTCTCCTGATCTCAGCACCCACATTCATTAACGGATGGATGACAGCTGTAATGATCTCATAGGGTTATTATGAGAAATGGAGGAGAGAAAGAAACAGTGCTCTTGGCACAGTGCCTTGCAGATCATAAGCGCTCGATAAATACTTGTTTATTAATATTATCATGGTACATACTGCTCAAAGCCTGCCAATAAAAACTGCAATCATAAAAGTAAGCAACAAATACGGACCGAGCACCCATCATTATGTGTTAGGCACGGTTATTATTCAATGAACGACAGTGAAAGATCCTTGACCTAGTGGTTATAATTTACATTATAACCAGTGTTTAATACACACCAAGAAAACCCAGAGTACCTTATAGGTATTCACTTGTTTAATTTTCAAAACATCTCTGACTCTAGAGGTCTCGTCTCAGTCTGCCTAGTGGTTTGGCTTGGTGGAATTTTCTGAGGCTTCTTAAAACTAATTGAATTCATATTAGGATGTGTTCAGGGTTAGCGGGGGAGGAGTATGCTTTGCTACATTTTGTTTTGTTTTTTCGACTCTGTGAAAATATTCAATAACAAAAAAAATTGTCTGGTTGAGCCGGAAGCTAAAGATCAAAGAAAAATAATTGATGAAACGCACTCCTCATTTTTAGGTAAATGATGTTCCCTGGGGTACGGTAGGGTAGAAGAGAGTAAGAAGAAAGCAGAACAAAGAATAAATTCACCTCTTTTTCTTATAGGCAAGTTTTGAGAGGCTTGGTTCACAAGGTTCTGGACTTCTACCAGATATCCCCATCCTATCCCATGTCGCCATGATTCTATGGACCAGAGGAGAGAAAAGGAGTACAATACTGTGCACCATATTGGAAATTCTGAATCATTTCCATTAGCCCGTTCCTGGGTCCCCCTTTAGGACAACCTGGGTGATTTCCTCTAGCTCTCTGCCAGTGTGTCTCCAGTAAGCTGCCTAGTTAGACCAGCACTGTTGTGGCTCAGATGAGTCAGCGGGGAGATTCTGTAAACTTGTCAACTGTCTGTCATCATTCTCTTACCTGCAATTCCAGACCTGAAGATGCGTCTTTCTTTGTCGGTCATTCTTGGTGTATCGATGAATGTCGTATGTCTCCAGACATGTTCCAGCACTATCCCAAATCATTTTTACCTCCCACAAACCCCAAGACACCTTTCCAAATATATTTCCTTTCATTTTTAAATCCCTGCATATTTCCAGGAAAATATTAACTGTGTTTCTGTTTTTTTGTCTAGTTACCTCATCCTACTGCCTTTTTTTTTTTTTTTAAGATTTATTTATTTATTTATTTATTTGACAGAGATTACAAGTAGGCAGAGAGTCAGGCAGAGAGAGAGGGGGAAGCAGGCTCCCTACCGAGCAGAAAGCCCAAAGAGGGGCTTGATCCCAGGACCCTGGGATCATGACCCGAGCGGAAGGAAGAGGCTTTAACCCACTGAGCCACCCAGGTGCCCCTCATCCTATTGTTAATTAGAAAAAATGGTTTTCTCCAAGAAGTCTCAAAATTTTTCTTTTATCAGAAGAAAGGATAGTCACGGTCTTCACCAAATTCAAGTCTGGCTGGGGGACTCAAAACCACAGGCTTTCACCTTTGCAAATGCTACCTTTCTTCTTAATCAAAGAGGCCAGGTAGAGGACCCAGAGAAAGCGAAATTATTTTAATAGTAGGACGAATGATACAAAAGTAAATTAACCATCACACAATTTATATTCTGTTGACAATGAGTATATGAAATGTTCTTATTCTCTGACCTCAAAATTTTACTTCTAAAATTCTGTCCTAAAGTCATGGTCAGAAATATACCAACAGATTAAGGAACATCATAATATCATTTATTATAGTGGAAAATTTTTATTTATTTTAAACTATCCAACAATATGTTATTGATGAATAAATTATAACATATCCAAAACACGAAATACTGTGCTGCCATCCATGACTACTTAGCAACAGAGAAAAATGTTAATAACTTATTAAGTAATGAGGTAAGTTGCACAAAAGAAGCACGAGAGTTAAAAATTCAGGAGAAACAATAACTGAGGAATGTTTAGCTGTGTCTTCCATTGCCATCATAAGATCTTTGCTCCAGAATGAAAGGAAATCTTCATGTTCCAAGACTACAAGTAGAGCTTTGGGTTCTGGAGGGTTGGTTGTTCTACATTCAGAAGACATTAAAAAACCTTTGTTCCCAAAAGCCCAAGACCTTTGACAGGAAGAGGATGGAGGCTGTGCCCTTTGAGGAGGAAAAGATGTTGGATTTTTCAATATTCTTGGAGGAGCTGGAGGACAGGAAAGGGACAAAGTATTCCAAGTTCTGATAGGGGGATCTTGCTGATGTGCAGTTCCCAGGAAGAGGGGATGAGGTGACAGGGGTAACTCATGGGGGCCCTCAGGCATTAGTATTAGGGGCTTTGGCTTATCGTCATCTCTGTTCCTCCCTCTATTGGGTTATTCCCACGAAGATACAAACATGCTCTGGTATTTCACCTTGGAACAGTAACCTTCCTTAACCCTGTATTTGTCCTTACCTACCTCTCCATTTTTAAAATTTGCCCATGGTGGACTGCCTTCACTGCCTAGTCCATGGAACGTTCGATGTTTGCCCCACCAAGTAGCACAGACGGTAGTAAGACTGCTCTCGTCACTGTCACCCAGGAGCTCTCTGGTCCCTTTTGTCACTGCGCTCCTCATTCAAGGCAGTCAACCACTCATGAGCTCTACAAACATCAGCTGCTCTTAGCTCCCACAAAGTCTTGCTTTCTTGGTTTTCCTCCACCTCATTGGGTATCTCTGCCCATCTCCCTTTACTCTCTCCTGCCCTGGAGAAGGTACATGGATGTACTGATGACAAAATCTGCCTCTGTTTCCTCTCTCCTCTTTCTCTCTCTAGGTAATATCTTCCATTTTCAGAAATTTAAATACCATATTTATTCAAGGTCATTTCCATACCTGTGTAGGTCTAGGTATCCTGACTTTTGGACCCCTTATCCCATATCATATAAAATGTATTAAGATGCATAGTTCAAAGTAAATGTACTTTTTGGGAGGAGGGGGGTGCATTGTTTTTATTGTGCGAACTATACATAACATAAAATTTGCCACTTTATTTTTAAGGTAAACATTTCAGAGACATTAATTACATTCAAATGGCATACAACCGTCCCCGCTATTTCAAAAACTTTTTCATCACCCCAAACAGAAACTCTGTATCCTTTAAGAAATACTTCTTCATTTCCTCTTTCTTCTCAGCTTTCATTAACCTTCAATACATGTTCAGTCACAATGAATTTGACTACCTTAGATTAAATGTGCTTTCTGCTGTTAAAAGGAGAATCTTATCATTTTATTTTTGAAACTGTTTGGACAAAACACTTAATTTAAAATTGGTTCTCATTTTCCAGCTACCACCAAGCAGAATTATATCCTAAAACTTGACAATTAATAAAGATGATCTAGAGCTGCCTTTGTAGACATTTAATACATTATTTATTAAGTCTGGTACTGAGGAGGGCACAGATTGCACGGGACACTGGGTGTTACATGCAAACAATGAATTGTGAAACACTACATCAAAAACAAAGGATGTACTGTATGGTGGATAACATGACATAATAAGAAAAAAGTTTGATGTTTACTTTCATGTTTTGAATTTTTTTAAAGATTTATTTATTCATTTCAGAGTGAGAGAGAGTAGGTGCACATGCACGTTTACGAGTGGGGGCAGGAGCAGAGGGTGAGAATCTTCAAGCAGACTCCACACTGAGATTGAGCCCTCATGGGGCTTAATCTCACCACCCAGGAGATCATGACCAGAGCTGAAACCAAGAGTTGGGTGCTTAACCGACTGTGCCACCCAGAAGCCCCTTGTGTTTTTAATTTTTAAAAATAATTTCATACTTCTATAAAGTTGCAAAATAACCACAGAGTTCTCCTACCCCTTTCATCCAGCTTCCTCTAGTGATATCTTACATGATCATAATTCATTATCAATTATCTCGACTTTATCTAGATGTCATCACTTTTTATCAGTTGTGGATGTGGTTGTGCCATCCAGCTTCCTCTAGTGATATCTTACATGATCATAATTCATTATCAATTATCTCGACTTTATCTAGATGTCATCACTTTTTATCAGTTGTGGATGTGGTTGTGTTTACAACAGCTTTTATCAGATGCATATTTCTAGGTGCATGTAACTGCCTGCGCTGTAAGAATACAGAATGTTCCATCACCCCATCATGACAAAGAAACTCCTTCATGCTGTCTCTTTACAATCACCCCCTCCTGTCTGGACGCCTACTCCGGCAACCACTGGTCCATTGTCTGTCCCATAATTGTGTCATTCAGAGATTGTTGTACACATGGAATCATACCTTCAAAGTGGGCTTTTTTTTTTTTTCATTGAAAGCCTATATTTTCCTCATCTTTCAAGAATTCTTCTCTCCTAAAAGGTGATCTCAATGGCCACATAAAATTGGTGGATAAATAGTGATATCTCAAAAGGAGAGAACAGTGCTTGGGTGCCTCAGCTGGTTAAACATCCCTTCAGCTCAGGTCATGATTCTCGGGTCCTGGGATTGAACTCCAGGTCAGGCCCCTTGCTCAGGAGGGAGTCTGCTTCTCCGACTCCCTCTGCCTGTCCCTCCCCCTGCTTGTGCTCTCTCTCCCTCTGTCAAATAAATAAATAAAATCTTGGGGGGGGGGGGAAGAGAGAGAGAGAGAGAGAAATTATTTCGTGTGTCAGTGATTTGGTCTACCAAACCTGAAAAATAAGTAACAGATTCAACAGATTTCTAATTGTTTGGCACTCCTGCACTCCCTTGCAGAGATATCTTCATTTTCTAAAAACCGCCATTTCCACCTTTGTTTCTGTTGCCCACGTCCATACTCCCACCTTGAACCAAACCTCCATGTCCTCTCACGGGACCACTCCAGTAAGTCTCTTAACCTCTACTCCCCCACCCCCAACAATGCCCCGTTCTGTTCTTATCCTTCTGAAATCCACTCCCCCAAATTCATTCACAGCCCCTTTGGTCCTTGCATAGTCTCAGCTCTGAAAACACTTCAGAGAGACTTTTCTGACAATCCCATCACTTCTTCTTCTTCAACCCCTCCCAACAAGTAACTACCAAGTCACCCTGGTTTATTTTGTTTACACACTTATGAAGAATTTCATAGTATTTATCTTGTGGATTTATAGTCATTTATTGCTTATTTGTCTTCCTCTTTTCTGTAAAATCATGCTGATGGCATCAAGTTCCTTCTGTTCCTAGCACTTGGGACACTTGGCCTAGCCTACAATCTCAGTAAATATTTATTGATTGAATGAATGACTAACTGAACATGTATGTGGCTGAAAAACTGTCCTGGAAATGTGGAAAGGAAGACAGCTGTCCTTACTTCACTATACAATTGCTCAGAAAATGCAGGAGAAAATGGAGACCTGCCACAACATTTGGGGATACACAGACTGGCAGGATATTATTGATGATTTTAAAATCCACCAGCATGCTGAGTTCAAAACCTCAACACTGTGGAAAACGCTGTTGGACGTTGCACAGTCACAGTAGTTAAGGATGTTGGCTTTCACCTGAACTGCTTGGAGGACAAAGATATCTCTGTCTGCTCTCTTGCAGAGAGAGCAGATTTGATTTCTTTATATGGATAGTGATCACCTACTTGCAAACTCCTAAGCCCTTGCCAGTGGGAAGCACATAGCAAAGAGAGGTGAGTTTTAAACTACTCCAAATCAACTCAAGTTTGTAGGCTCACCTGAGGCACAGCACTCTATCTGGCTCTAACATCCCAATGGTAAGACCACCCAGTTCAACTGGATGGAGTATTTCCTGCTTCAGCCGGAAATTTATGTACTGATCCATTGATGGCGGTGGTGGGGAGAGGTTGATATTTGGTCTTTGCGACCAAAAACCAAAACTGATTCATATTTCATGATAGAAAGATTTTTCCTCAACAAAAAAAATTTAAAGGCTTTCTTCCTTCAAAGAAAAATAAGATTTGCTGCTAATTGAGAAAAAAAAAAAAGTGGTGCTCCAAATAAAATATTTCTGTACCATTCTGACAAGACCAGGGCTGGTCTTTAGCATGAATGAAATCTTCAGATAATAATTATTATCTTCAGATAATAATGGATTTCTGGAGGATAAAGCTACTTAAACAAAAATGTGCTTCTCACAACTGAACAGGAGTCCCTTGGGGGTGCCGGCTGAGGAAGGTCTCATTAAGGATATGTATCTTTCTGTGTTCCGAGGGAGTCATAGCTCATGGGTAACTGAAGACTTTAGAAGAAGCTGGTTCATCTAATTAGGCACATAGTCATCTGGACAACAGGGTCTTTGGGGGAAATGACCACGAGGGCAAGGAGGGTGTGATCCAGAGTAGAGTTACTCTTCCTCCATTCTGTGCCTTCTTTCTTTCACCACCAAATGTTGTTGACAGGACATTGAATGTATGAAAGTGAAGGGAAATGGACTGGAGAGTATGAGAGATTCCATGATGAGTGAGACACAGTCCCTGTCTTCAAAACACTTACCACCTAAGTATAAGAGGATAAAACATGTATGGATAGCTCTAAGACCTCATGGAGAAAAGCCACAGGAAAGTTAGGAGATAAGATGTTATGAAAGTCTGGAAAAGATAGAACTCATTTTACCTGGCTGAGGTAGGAAAGGGGGAGAAAAGGTGAATCAGAACATTCTTTGTGGAGAAGCTGACGTCTGCAAGGGAATTGCAAGAGGGGTGGGGTTTGACCAGGAGGATCTGAGGCCAAAGGGGATTCCTGATGGGAGGTGGAGGGGACACCCACAAACACACAAGTAGGGGAGAAGACAGCGGGGGAAATGGAGAAAATTCATTTAATCTGTCTGGAAAAATGAGAGAAGAAGCTGCGGACAGTTTCCTTGATTTAGAATTAGTTGTGATCTCAGCTTTGATTCACAATATACAGACCAAGACTGCATACCAGACTCCAAAGTTCAGTCCAACAAAATATGGCTCAAGGGGACAAATCAATAAATACCCTGAAGGCGTTTGGATTCCAGACTCAGAATTGCCTCAGGTTGGGTGCAGGGCTCCTGGTAACGCCACCGCTCCATCTCTTGGTGAATTCTCTGACCTCCATCACTGGCCTCTCCTAAATTATGAATGAGATCACTAAAACTCAACTTTGGAAATATCCTGGAGACTGTACAGGCAGAAATTCATAGTGGCTGAGAGCATGGGCTTTCTGAGTCAAGTTGTCCTATTTTAGTCATAATGTGTCCTCCTACTTGCTTTGTAAGCTTAGACAAACCTTTCCGAGCTCATTTCCTCCTTCTCTGAAGATGGAGATAAAAACATTATATACTTAGTGGGCTTAATGCTTAAAGGTAACATCAGAACATCTGCATAAAGACTTTAATCCAATTCGGGCACCTAAGAAGTTGGCTATATTGTGAGTGAGTAAACAGTCCCTTCATCAGGGGTGTCAGCCTCGTGAGGAGGGTCATTAGCTGACCCAAGAGATCTAGGATATCATGGTATCGTTTGATTACTTAGAAGATAGAAGAAGCCAACACAAATGGATTAAGATCTCTTAGCCTGAGTTTTCTGATTTAGTGAAGAGTCAAAAGGGATGACATTTAGGGGCGCCTGGGTGGCTCAGTGGGTTAAAGCTTCTGTCTTTGGCTCAGATCATGATCTCAGGGTCCTGGGATCGAGCCCCACATTGGGCTCTCTGCTCCGCAGGGAGCCTGCTTCCTCCTCTCTCTCTGCCTCTCTGCCTACTTGTGATCTCTCTCTGTCAAATAAATAAATAAAATCTTAAAAAAAAAAAAAAGAAATGACATTTAAAGAAAGAACTAGAAAATACTGCTTGAGTAGAAAATTTTGAAATGAGAAAAGCCAATTCTCTCTCTCCCTGCCCCGACATTAACATTCTGGGAAGCGGCCCCTTCCTGTGTTGAAATTTGGAGCATAAAAGTGAAAAGTCTGGGATGCCTGGGTGGCTTAGTTGGTTAAGCGCCTGCCTTTGGCTCAGGTCATGATCCCAGGATCCTGGGATCGAGTCCCACATGGGGCTCCCCGCTCAGTGGGGAGCTTGCTTCTCCCTCTGCCTGCTCTGCCTGTTCTGCCTGCAGCTCTCTGTGCTGCTGCTCTCTCTCTGACAAATAAATAAATAAAATATTTTTTTTAAAAAAAGTGAGGGGTCCAGGAGTAGTCATCTCACCTGTCATTGGAAGCAGCCCTCCCATTATTGCCAACAGAGCTCCATTCTTCATGTCTTTTGAACATAATAAAATAAATAAAATTAAATAAAATAAAGTAAAATAAAATAAAAAGCTCCCAGAGTTCCTTTGCCTTAAGTTTTCTGTGATACTTTTCATCCAAGGTGTTCACTGAATAACCAGGAGGACTGTTCATGCCATGGGCTCATATATGCCAAACTTTTAAGCTTTTGGTACTTCCCCACACCTAGGTCACTATTGTCATACTCTATTTTACAGGAGTTTTAATATTTTCATTTAAAATAAGAAGTTAGGCAACTTAACACAGGATATTCTAGAACCTATCCATGTCTTACCCAACACTCTCTTCAGAGATCACTTTCTCTTGCCTATGGGAATGCGATAAAATACACAATTTATCCAGGAAGGGTCATGCCAAATGGAAACGTAGCACTTTGCTTAAAAAGCAGGTATCTTATTACTCATAGCCCTCACCTTCTGGCCCAGCCTAATGCCATAATTATTCTCTTAAATTTCCTTTTATTTAACATCACCCATCCTGTCTTCTTTTGTTACCATTATTTAACTAACAAAACAGACCAAATACAATACCCAAGGCTAAAGGAGGCATGAATCCAACTTGTGGAAATCTGCTTTTCATTTCGGAGTATGGGGCCAGTTTCCTAGAAATTGCCACATTTTAAAGAAAATGGATTTTCCTTCTTTATGTCAAGAGATGGCTGATCTAATTAAATTTGGTTTAATCTAATAATGAGTCATGTTAGAGCTGTCTTCAAAATTAACATTTTAGTTCCAAATCCAAACTTTAATCATCAGATGCATACTCTTCCTAGTCTAAGTCAAAAATTGAATTATTGAGTTCCCCTGAGAACTTTCCCCACTCACTCTCCTAGAGACCTGTCAGAAGGCACAAAGAAGAAAAGATAAAACAAAGTTACACTGGCCACTATGAAATGTTTTTGCTCCTGAAGAGACACTGAAATAATAATTAAAAAAATACAGCTGGGAAATCAGGAAACTCTGCCTAAGTGTAAGCTCCTGGAGAGTCAGCAGCCTGATTAATTTTTGGATGCCCCGTGTTCACACCGCGTCCCACAGAAAGTTACTGCTCAGGAAGTCCATGCTGAAACCTTGTGGACTCCTACCTTGCCAAGACCCTGTTAAACGTGAGTTGGGACCAGAGCGGACAACTCCTTCCTGTTTCGCTCTGGGTTACACAGAGCGTGAGCTCGAGATCTCATTATTGGGTCAATGAATGAGCGACTTTGAAACTGACCAGGCACCCCTGATGAGCTTGCTGTGGTCTAGTTGGTATGGAATCTTTGGGCAGTGGACACCCTCTTCTGAGATTCTGGACAACAATTAATGGAGCAAGCATGACACTAGACCTGCCTCCCAGGGCGAGACCTCAGGGAACCAAGCGAATGACAATTTCACATTACATCACTTGGACCATTAGGAAGCCTTAGTTTTCTGCCAAGTTGGACCAATTCAGAAACACAGGTAGATTCCCTACCTTGTTCTGTTAATAATAATAATGGAAGGCAGCGTATAGAGAACTAAAGGAATCACAGTGAACTATAGGAAATGTCCACCTTAAACATGTAAGGCAGCTTTAGAATTGTCTGTAAATGGCTGGGATGTGCCCCGACCCAGGAGAAATCGATTGGGAAGTCAAGACCTTCTCTGGGGACCTTTTGCAGCTTGGATGTACAGAGACAACTATTGTTCTGTGTTTATCCAGAGTGGTCACGTTCTTTGTTGTACTGATAACACAGCTCCCCAAAGATGTGTGGTTTTCACATGTTGAGGAGACCAACCAGATGCAAAACACATATATCCCTGGAGACATCAGAGCAGAAAACCTCTACCTCAAATCTTGGTATTATCCCCTAAGTCTGAAAAACACCACGTTGACTTGATATTACAGAGAAAGACTGGAAGCACCATGAAGTAACAAAACTCAGACTCTGTCTAGATGTAAGCAAGAATAACAAAAATGACCACAAATTCACAGAATTCAACAATTATGACAGAAATGCAGCCACTGGAATCGACTCCTATAGCTCGACTCCTGCAGCTCGATGCTGGGTTTGTTTATGGAAACTGGATTTTAATAATGCTCGCCCGTCCTCAAGTTTTCACAATAATTTCATAAAGATAAAAGTTGATTAGCATATGGAATACACCCACCATGTATGTACATGGATTTGCTTGCAAGGACAAGCATACCGGGAAAGAAGGCTAAGTAGCTAACCAAGCTGGCTTCTAAGATGGGGCTGTGCTCAGGGAGGAACACAATAGACATTGAACAAATCAAAATTGTTTAATGGTTTTCTGACATGCCTTCAGGCAGTGGAGAATAGCATGTCCAATTGGAAGTGCGGGGAGAATTCTGAGACAGTCAAAAAAGAAATGAATCCTTCTCTTTCTCTTTTGCTTTTTGAACTCTATAATATGATTTTTTAACATTGTCCTTTTGAAGTCTGACATTCAGCTGAAAATTCCTTGAGGATCGTGTGACCCTGGAATGCATTACAAAGGAGGGCGCAGAATGTCCTTTAATGTGGATCTTTTTTTTTTTTTTTAAAAGATTTTATTTATTTATTTGACAGAGATCACAAGTAGGCAGAGAGGCAGGCAGAGAGAGAGAAAGAGGGAAGCAGGCTCCCTGCTGAGCAGAGAGCCCAATGTGGGGCTCGATCCCAGGACCCTGAGATCATGACCTGAGCCGAAGGCAGCGGCTTAACCCACTGAGCCACCCAGGCGCCCCCTTTAATGTGGATCTTGATGAGAGCAGGCGACCGACCGAACATTGAGAACACTCTCAGTTCTCTCATTCCAGCATCCTTCAAAAATGGATTTTAACTCTGCCTGAATAGAACAAGCAGAACAAAAAAAGCAAAACAAACATTTACCCCCTAGTTACTTCTACTCTTACTCCTGGTAGTGTAAGCAATCTGCTTGCTACCAAGGGATGCTCTCCATCCTGTTCTGTCTTCATCCTTCCTTCATGCTTCATCCTCGTCTTCCTTACGCACATGTGTTTGCAAGGTCTCTGAACTTCCCTGTTCCCGTATCCTTTTGATGTGTTCATCCACAGATTCCCAAGTCACAGAGTAGGGGGAGCATGCACTTTCCCTCTGGGCAGCGGACTGACCACAGCCTCAGGTTTGTGTCCTCACGCATTTGTGATGACCCATTATGTCCCTTGTTCCCCGTTCAGTTCTGTTACTTAGTCCTCTTCAGTGCGACTCCAAATCTCTCTCCTCCTCAAGCTTTCTGGTATGAAAATTCATTTCCGTGGGATAGTGGGATTAAACACTAAATCCAGGTCCTGAGTGTCCCCACCTCTGGGTAGGACAATGCCATTGGTGCCCTTCACCCCCACCCAGGCCATGACCTCCTGCTTTTGGGGCAAACGGGCCTCTGGCTGTGAGCTCCCTTGGCTTCTGGCTCTCTGTCTACACATTCATCCACTTCCACCCCAGGCCTGGTCCCCCTCCAGTATCAGAAAAGGAGGGGAGCCTCCCCCTGTTCAAGATCACTCAACCCTCCGGACCTTGGACCTCAAGCTTCCTGTTGGACTTGCTCAGCTTTCTCTTCCATATTTTCCATTTTGCCTCCTTCTCCATCTTTCCGCCCTCCCCTAGTTTCCCATGGCTTATAAACTTGTTTCAATCAATCTCACCTAATTCTTTAAAACAGAATAAAAAGAAGTTCCGTTCACTTCTCTACCCCCTTTCTCACCTAAACTTCCTGAAAGTAGATTTCCATACCTGGTCTCCCTTTTGGCCTCTCTCACTCACTCTTCAAACTACACTTCACCGTTTCAGGTCCTGGTCCCTTTTTCCTAAGGACATTACGGACCTTTATAATAAAGACACCTCACATTACTAAACATCTACACTGTTGACCTCTCCCTCCTTCTTGAAATGCTCTCTTGACTTCCCTCTGGGGCCCTGACTTCCTTGAACTCAGTTTCTTGTTATTCTCCTCCATGGCGTCTTCTGGTCCCCCCATCTCTTTAAATGGTGGCCTTCCTCCAGTGTTTGGTCTTTAGCCCTATCTTCCCTCCACACTGTCCAGCTCCCCAAACCTCACAGACTGGGCTATCACTAACATATAAAGGGTGGGTAATTCCCTATTTCTTTGTCCCATCCCCCCTCCCCATCTCCAGCCTCAGATTCCCATATACTCCTGCCTTGTGATATTTCCCTTTCTGTATCAATTAGCGTGTCCAACTCAGCATGTCCAAAATGTCCCCTTGATCTAGACCCCTCTCTATATTTTGTCTGAAGTGACAACGTCATTCCTGGCTGCGTTCAGGTAACCTTTGCTCTTCATTCCACCTCCATACTGCTAACCTGCCACCAAAAGCTTGGATTTCACCCCTAAACACATCCCACATCTGCTCTCCCTCTCGACGGCCAATGTCCCAGCTGAGGTACACGCCATCTCCCATGAGGATTTGTGCAATGGGCTTCCAATGTCTCTTCCTGCACCCAGTTTCATGCCCCTCAAACACACCCTGTATATCCCACCAGAGAGATCCATGACCTACATCTGACCTGTCATTCACCTCCCTGCTAGCTACAAGATAAATTTCAAATCCCTCAGTGGGCCACACAGTGACATACAGCATAGGATTTCCAGTCAAGAAAAGCTGAAACCAACCAGCCCCAGGAAGTTTCTCTCCCGTATGGTGAAAACCTAACTTGTCAGCTGACAAATCAGGTTTTCACCATACGGGAGAGAAACTTCCTCTATAATAATATTACTACTGGTAATTATAATAAAATTATTTGCATGTGTGCTTATCTCCCAACCTAGATTGTCTTGGGAAAAAGAGACTGTCCCCGGGGAAATGGGTATGGTGCCTGCAAGACAGTGAGAACTTAGTAAGTCTGTCATTGAAGTGGGCATGGAGAGATCTTGTTATGGTTCTCTGGAGTTGGCTCCCAGAAATCAGAAGGGATGGAGGGAGAGTGGTGGGTAGATATTCAAAGCAAAGGGAGGAAGGTGAATCCATGACATGAGGAATTAACAAAGAGGCAATGGTTAGCTGGCTCCACGGGGCAGATTTTCACAACAGGGTTGCCTCTGATTAGTACGAGGGGCTCAGTGACAGCAAATGAAAGGAGAGGCAGAGACATAAAGGAAAAGAGTTGCTTCATGCCTGTCCTAGCCCTGTGCTGATAAGCCCAAGAATGTACGCTGGAATCTCTCTCTTTCTATATACACATCTGTCCTTGGGAGAGCATACTGTCATCCTGTAGCCTTGACCTGATCTATCAGAAGTTTACCATATAGGTGTTAGTATTCCGGGAACATGATTGAGCCCCAGAAGTGTCTGCATTCAAGGAATAATGAGCTGCCGTGCAATGGAAGAACATTTCCTTAGTAGGGAAATACCTCTCCAATCTCTTCCTAACACTTCAGAAGGCCAGAAGATACAGCCCCTATCTCCGGGTATGCTTAAGCAGGGAAAGGTCCCACAAAGACCAGCAGTTCAGGCCCTAAAAGGAAGTCTTGAGTCCTTTATCTCCATACTGGTATGTTCCTGCTTATCTAAATGCAAAGAGCCTCTCCCTCCCCCAGAGACACCATCTTTCTGTATTCTTCCTAAATCCTCGTAAATATGCTTGGGGCAAACAGTCAACAGATCTTGGACATTCTTGCATTATTAGAATTAAACTCTTCCTGGGCTCATAGGCAAATAATGAAAACAGACCTCTTTCGAACCGAACTATTTTGAAGAAAGGAAACTTCTCTTGGTTTTCATTCTACTTGCCTGTTGATTGACTCTTTTTTTCTGGAATCCTTATTTTCTGTTCATTATTCAAACTCTTAAAGGATAATTCTCTGGTACCACCCACAAGGCAAAATTTTCGTGGTCCATTAGAAAATAATAACGACATAAAGCTGGTTGGATTGTTGCGATGTTATCCAGAATCTCCAAGATATGACACTTAGAACCATGGTCAAACAGGACTGTCGGGGAGGTGATGAAATCCCCGATGCGGAGCACATAATTTCAAAACGAAACAAAGAGAACTGTCATTTGTAAGAAATTTCTCTTTATCCATCTTGGTTATTTTGTTGTTTTTTATATTCTGATGTTGTTTTCCCATTGATTTCTGGCTACAGGGAGGAGTTACTGCTCACCTTACGATACTTCTTCTTATCTTGATCCCACCAAGTCTCAGCAGATGACTTTTTTTTTCAAGATTTTATTTATTTATTTGAGAGAGAGAGTGAGCAAGGATGGGGGGAGAGGAGAAGGAGAGGGGCAAACAGACTGAGCACAGAGCTCAATGTGGGGCTCAATCTCACAATCTCAAGATCATGACCTGAACTGAAACCAAGAGTCAGATGCTTGATTGACTGAGTCACACAGGTGCCCTCTCACAGGATTTCTCAGTTGAAGGTGAAATTCAAGAAAGAGTGGGATGAAGGAGTGGGAGCAGACTCTGCATCTCACTGTTAGTGTATCACCTGCTCCTTTTATCCTATTATAATGTAATTAAAAAGAATCTATGATTATGATCCCATAAATTATTCCATAGTCATTCCAGAGGGTAATTTGGCACATACAAAAAATTTAAATGCATTGTCCTTTGACCCTAGAAAAATTACAGGAATGTGTTTAAAAGGCTATTTATCGATTATAGCATTATTTATTAAAACAAAAAATCTGGAAACAACCTAAAGAGGGTATCATTCAAAAAGAGAACAAAGAACAATTAGGCAGTCATTAAAAGTAATGATAGCCATAGTATAAGAGAAAAAAAAAACTATTATAAAAAGGATATGTAGTAAAATTTTCCTTTATGTTAAATTGTATGTGTACATTTTTAAAAGTCCGTAAGAATATTCAAAATGTTAATGGTAGTTATTGCCCGGAAGTATAGTGTTAAATATTTCTGAAAAATACATGTTCACGTTGTCTTGATATTCCATGAGCATATATTATTTCTCATTTGAAGAAAGAAAGCACTAAACTCGGATATCAGAACTTCCATGAGGTCCATGAGAGGGCACCTCCTTGACCCCCCAGAAGAATTTCAGGAGACAGGAGGGCCTTCCCCTGAATCTGCTTCCACAGACCCTTCTGTGAGTTGTCTGGGTGCCACCAAGCCACTGAGATCCAGACAGGTCACTACAGCAAATGCATTTTGCAGGCGAAGGCACGTCACCATCTTGGGCTCACTGCCAGAGAGGATTTGAGAAAATCCAGGCTCTGGGAATGGTAGTGCCCTCTTGGCAGGTCACATGACACCATATGAGACAAAGTTTAGAGGCCAGCCTGGAATATTCCCCAGTAGCTGAATTCCACTCAAGGCAGGAGAGGCCCTAAGAACCACTGATGAACAGGTTGACCAGCTGCCTGCTCATTCTGGCCTCACCCCTCCGTGCTGACAATGGTTCCTAATCGCACTCGGGGACAGATAACCCAGGGTTTACTGGTATAAATACTCTGTGCATGCTAGACAGTACTTTCAAAACAAAACACAACTTGATTTAAAATAATAAACCTTCCATTGATGTTGATAATGAAGGAGATATATTACGAGGTCTTGCCTAATTTTGGAATCTTAAAAGTAATTCTTAGCATGTGGGACCAGTTATTTTATAATAAATAAATGATTCGAGCTATTTTTCCTTAGACTCTATAACAAGCTCTTTTGGTTTGGGGTTTGTTTTAACAACAGTAGCATGACACAATTCTCTTAGATTCCCCAGCCAGCAGGATGGAGTCGCTGGCTAATTCTGGATGCAGCCCCAGAGGCCAGAGCAGCTTTCTGGTCGCACCAACTCCAGACACACTGCTGATTCCTAGGGCTTTGGATTCCCGTCCTTGTAGGTCATCACTAGTGTCTAATTCTAGACTCCTCTCCTCCGATCACCTTAGCAGAGCATCCGCAGTAACGTTTCAGTGTTCTAGGCCAAGGAGACCCCCAGGAACGATGCAAAGCTCGGCCTGTATGGTACATGTGGGAGAGGCTGACCTCCTGGGAAGGAGCATGAAGCCCTTCTCATCAGGGCTTATGTTGCATGAGCATTCCTGGGTGATGTTTCACTGGTGTTAAGAAGAGTTGACTTCCACGGAGCAGACGCCCTGCTCGGGCCTGGGTGGAGCGCTTTCCACCTGCCCTCCGCTGAGGGCAGCTGCAGTCCCCATGAAAAGCACAGTTAGCCACATCGGACAGGAGAGAAAACCAAAGCTTAGAGATCACCCAGCTGGAAGTCATGGACCAAGAGTGGCAACCAAGGGCAACCCCAGAGCCTGAGCTCTTGACTGTGAGCTGAACTACAGCACCTCTCTGCTGCTCACAGCCACCCTGTGGCTAACAGCCCAGCAAAGTACAGATTCGAAAGCAGGTCTGATACCCAAACACATGCTCCGTCAATGACTCATGAGGCTTCCCCAGACTCCAGCAGTAAAAGAAGATTCTCAGCCCACTGAGCCGTGCTGCCCGTGTGTCCCCATGTGGCGTCTTAGTAACTGGGTCCAGACTGAAACCCAAAATACGCTGGAAAAAATTGGAAAAATATATGTTTAAAAAAAAAGATGCATTGGTTTCCATGACCCATAAGCTGCACTAACCAAGACAGTTTCAGACTAAGTTGTTCAGAGATCTTCAGATACAGCTCTAACTCCTGTGGCATGTCCTTCTGTTTTGTTTTGCTTTCACTGTGCACTTGGTGTTGCTGACCTCACCAGCACCAAGGCCAACAGGAAGGGGAGCAAATCCCTGGGCCGAGAGTCAGCAAAAGGTCCAGGCCTGAAGACAAACCTGACGTAAGGATATATTTTTTAGCTGATCTGCTTTTGCTGGAAGGACCTCTCATTTTCCCCCTCTCTATTTTGTGAAAATCAGCTTTCGGGCACCTTGACCGGCCCGGGCGTATAACTGGTATCTCCTCCTATAGATGCCCCCATGGCAGTTGGCAACTTGTGCTCCTGAGTGAGTCTGTCAGGCCACAGCTCCTAGTCTCCAAGTTCTCTCTGGGTCCCATGTGCCCTAGGTCAGGGTCTCAGTGACTTCGGTCTCCCTTGGCCTCTCCTTGCTTGGCCCCCATGAATGATGGCGGAGGCTGGATGTTCTCATCCTCCTGTCAGAAAACACCACCACTACCACCACTGGGAAGATGGCTCTAGTGAGAACAGAAAGTTCTCCCACCTTTCTTTCAGGCTGCTAGGAGAAGATACTTCCGGCTCCTCGGCCTTGTGGATGGGGTGCAGAGGTCCACACTCCAAGTTAATGCTGGTCCCCAAGTACAGGGCACTTTCGTATGGGGTATTACTTTCCAGATGGTTCACTTCTGGTGGCTCCCTCCCACTTCTGTTTATCCTCCAATATCAGTCCGAGAACTCCCACACTGCTTTACCTCACCACTGGCGTCTTCTGCCCCTGCAGAGATCTGGAAGTGTAAAATCTTAACATCTCAGGCTGATTTCATGGGTGTTCAGAGTGTTCTGGTAGATATTTAGCTCAACTCAGGGGACCAGTGGAAACAGGATCTCCTACTTCTCCGCCATCTTGCTCCTCCTCCTGGGTGGAGAGGTCCAGAGAGGGCTCACCGCCCAGGGCTTTGCTGTATCTTGTCACCAGGATTCCGTGTGCCTATAAAGACTCCCAGGAGGACAGTTCCCTCAACCACCGCACTCAGCCCTGCCTGAGTGAGGGGCAGAATCTAGGCTGCTCTTCCGCATTTCCCGTAAACTCTACAGGTAACGAGCCTGTCTTCCGTCGGCGACAAGAATCAAACAGGCCCCACCCTGCTTAGCAAGACAAAGTGGCGAGGGTGCAGGATGGTAGGCAGCTTCTGAGTGGGCTCCCAGTGACCCCTGCCTGGTGCTCAGGCCCTTGTGGATCTCCTCCCCTTGAGTGAGGGTCAGACCCAGTGACTTGCTTCTAACGAATAGAATAGGACAAAATCATGGAATTCACTTCTCCGATTAGGTTATACTATGGACTGAATGTTCATGTGCCCCAAAATGCACACATTGAGTCCTCATGCCCAATGTGACAGTATTTTCAGGGTCTTTGTGAGGTTATTTAGGTTACTGGGATTAGTGGCCTTATGAAGAGAACTGAGAGCGACCCTGGCCCCTTCCACCATGGTTGGACACGGGGGGAAGACAGCAGTCAATGAGGAAGCAGGCCCCCACCAGACACTGAGTCTGCTGGCACCTTGATCTTGGACTTGCAGCCTTTAGAATGGAGAGGAATAAATGTGTGTTGTCTATAAGCCACCCGGTCTGGGATAGTTCATTAGAGCAGGACCAAGACAGGTTACAAAAGACTGTGACTTAGGTCTTGTCTGTCCTCTACCGGTGTGATGAAGCCAGCTACCATGTGATGACCTCCTCGCCTGCCCCTGATAGGCCTGAGGGGCAAGCACCTGAGAGAGGCTTCCAGCTGACACCTTCTGAGGAAACAAGTCCTAACAATGACCCTGTGAGCCAGCTCGGAAGCAGAGCCTTTCTACCTGGAGCCTTGAGGTGGCTGCGGCCTCGGGAGAGGGCCCAGCAAAACCACAGCCGAATTCCTGAACCACAGTATCTGAGAGAAGTTTTTCTGTTTGTTTGTTTTATTTTATTTTGTCTTAAGACACTAAGTTTTGGGGTCACTTCTTACTCAGCAGTGTCTAACTGAGACAGAACGGGAAGGAAATCTCTCAGACCCATTAAACTCAGTAGTCAAGTTCCTCTGGAAAAAAATCCGAGCTTCTTGGCCAAGTGGGCAGGAGGGGGCCGAGGTTTCCCAGACTGACACAAATGGGGCTGAGTTCTTCGAAACCCCTGCAGCAGTGGCCTGAAGGATTTCCATTTAGCGATCTGCCAAGGAGGCCCGACCTCAGAACTGAGGACTGAGCAAGCCTGTGCATCCCTCCCTCCCAGATCCCGAGCAACGTTGTTGAAGTCCCCAGACAGGTTTCACGTTGAAGGAGAAGCCGAAGCTCTTTGGGTCTGTGTAGTTACATGCCAGGATCTAGCACATCAAATGCATCAAATACACTTTGAGAATTTACTAGATGCTGGAGCTGTTGCCACATTTGGTCCAGGGCCGGCCTACAGTGTGTGTCGGCTAGTCTACTAGAAGTGGTGGCAGTCACCGTAATGGACTGATTATATCAGAAACGGGCATTTACTCTGGGCCCTCGTTTTTGCCAGGTACTCCTCCCCCCAAGTGATTTGGGATTTTCTTCTCCTAATCTTCACAATATACGGTGCTCGGCCCTTCTGCCCGCAGGGAACACTGAAGCCAAGGGACCTGCAGCATTTTCTTCAAGGTCACACCAAGGCTGTAAGATGAAAAGGAGACATGGGGTTCCTGTTTCACTCTGCCTGTTTCTGGCGGGGGTGACCAGCATCGCCATCGTGCCTTCTGGCCGGTGGCTGGGGGCGTGGCAGACAGGCAGGTTAGCCCCAAGTACACCCATGCCCCCTTGCCCCAGACAACTTCTCACAAAGCTTGCTAAGGATCTTGGTGCCTGCCCAACGACCCCCAGCACCGTGCTACTGTGTGGCTGCAGATCCATCCCCATGGAAACAGAGACTATGTGGTGTGCTTCGAAAGGCAATTCCTTCTGTTCCTCTCAATCCCGCAGGGCATTTGGCTCTTGAGATAAGTGGACCAGCACACACCAACCACCAGCGCCAGGACACACACTCCCCACCCCCCGCTGAGAAATCTCAATGACTTCCGGTCCTCTCTGCACCACTTTCCCACGTCCCGCATATCTAGAAACATGTTTAGGAAACTGGAAAACAAAAACACCTCCTCGAGATAAGGACTATTTCAGAAAGAGCCTAAAAATAAAGCCCAGTCAGCATCGGCACACACCTACATGTCAGACACGCCTGCTCGAGTTTTATCTGAAAAGCATGGGCGGCGCGACGTCACGCAGCAAGGTACTGTCCTCTCTGAGACCCCACCCCCCATTCATTCATCTGTGACCGCAGCGTCCCACATGTTAGGTGCCGGCCCCTGGAAACGTGTTGTCGGGGTAAAACTTAACGCTTAAGGACAAAAAAAAGGTAGAACAAACCCATTAATACGTTATCATGAACTCCAAGTTCTTTGTATTATTGTTAATAGTTGTCCTATTGGTTTTATTAAACATTTATATATTTTGGATACCTTAGGTTAAGTCCAATTGGGTATGAAAACTTTTTAACAAGAGAATCACCGTCTAGACTTAGTTAGATTGTCCTTCTGTCTGTCCAAAATGCCCCTGCCTTGGGAGGGGGCTTGCTGGGGCCCCGGGGAGGTGGTGATCTCCTCACCAAACGGTGGACAGGTGACTCCACAGAGGGGTACCGAGGACCAGGGCAGAGGGAATCAGAATCCTGCGGGCATATTTAATCTTCTGACTTCTTTCTGAATTCACCACCAAGTTTATTACTTGTTTGTTGCCCTCTGGGCAGAAGGAATTAAAACTTAAAAAAAGAGAGAAAACTCTCCAGTGGAGAAGTAGATCAAAGACAGCTGAACTTGGTCAGTGGCATGCAGGATAAATATTATTTTGTGGCTCAAACAAATCTTCTGGCTGCCTGGACAAGACATGTTGATAAGGCACTTTCATGTCTCTTCTCTCCACTCCCCATCCCCCCAACCCCGGTGACCTCTTCTTCTGAGTTCTCTGAGAGGCCCCTTGTGATATTTTAATCATCAGAAAGCAAAGGCAATTCTCCGAGCGGCACTGAGACGAGGTTCCCGTTCCCCGCTTGCCTCGCTAACCGCTGGCAGGTGGGATATTGGACATGGAAAACCCTTTCTCTTCTGTGTTTGAGTCTGCGTGACCACACACTGCATGATTTTCTGGCCCTATCACCTCCAAGGAGATGATTTTTATGCCTTTTTGAAAGTGCCTGGCGAAAAATGGAAACTTCGGAGGACCAGCTAGCAGCCCTGTGACAGCTAATGCTGATAGAGCCCTGGGCGCTTGGAGCCAAGGGCCCCCCTGCCAGGAAGTTAGCAGACTCTCCTGTATCATGTGATAACAAAACAGGCTATGTGTTTCAAACAGTAGCATGCGGGCGCTTGTAGGCTTTGTCCTATTTGACTCTCCCAGCAACCCTGCTGGGTATCCCCGATTGTTCTTTCTTACCAAACTCATCCGGGGTCACACAGCTACTGAGTGGCAGAGTCGGAATCAAAGTCCAGTCTGTGTGATCCCTAAACCCAGGCTCTAAACGCCTGAGCTAAGGAGGTCACACGGCCACGCCTTTTGCACTATGCTCCTACACTTTTGGTTAAACAATCGAACTCAGCATTTTTCTGACTTCCCTCTCTTATTCTTTTTTAATTCCTTTTCTTCTTTTTCTCCTGACTTCCTTAATGAAGATGTTTTCCAAGCAGGCCCCGCTACTGTTAGAGTTTCTGTTACCATCACACCTCTCTTTCAATCGGAGTTTATCAGAAGGTCATTTTCCAGACAACCCAGGGTGGCGGCTACAGTTGCTCTTCATACAGCTCTGGGAAGTACCACCCATTATGATGTTGTGCAGTGCACAACCCAGGCGACGGTGCGCAGGGCTTGTCGTAAGGAAGGTCAGAAGGTCCCTAATTTACTTTTACCAGCTCCTACCCTCCCATGTCATTCCTCAATGAATATACAACAGTATGCTAAATGTCAAAAGGGTCCCAGAGCATTGACTTAAATAACCCCCCGGGCTGCTTCTCTATGTTTTAAGATAATTCACTTGACTTCCAAGTCACCTCTTCTGTAGCTCAATTCTCTAATCTTTCTTTAGTAAAGTAGTGAGAATCAGAGACTCATTGTGAACGAAATCGCTTGTGGCACTAGGATTGTACAAGAGTCTGTGAAGTTGACAAAGTTCACCTGTAAGGTCACAAGACTTGAATTTTAACTTGAAAAACCCTGAAACCTATGTATACAAGCAGCTTTCCCCTGAACAGATGTGTGGATCCCCTCATAATGACTTTTGGAGACTGCCTCATTGTTCCTGTCAAATAGCCTCAAAGGTGATATATTTTTTTTGTTTTAAGATTTGATTTGAGAGAGAGAGAGAGAAAATATGAGAGGGGAGAAGGTCAGAGGGAGAAGCAAATTTCCCCCATGGAGCAGAGAGCCTGATGCCAGACTTGATCCCAGGACTTCGGGATCATGACCTGAGCTGAAGGCAGTCGCCCAACCAACTGAACCACCCAGGTGCCCAAGATGATCTTTTTAAAACTTTATTTTTTTTTAAATTTGAGGTTACATTTGATTGGGGGGAAAGTAGTCAAGAAAGATATTAATGTTTTATCTACTGAAACAAAGTGAGATACTAAAATAATGATGCTGATTTTCTAGGGTTAGTTTGCAAACAAGCTCATGAAAATTCCAAGAGATGTTTTACTATACGTTGAGGGATGGCATCGTCTTGAAATAAATCTGACCACTATAAAGAACAGCAGCCACTGGATCTATAAGAGTGAGGTTTAGAAGAAAGACCTTGTTTCTTTTTAGTCATGTCTGTCATGAGAGCAGAAGGCACGGTGCTGTGCTTCTGACTACATGCTTAGGAATACAAGGTAAAAATAAATTTTAAATAACTACCCCCAAAATGCTAAAATGAACTCTGTGGCTTGGCATAAAATTTAGGGCTTATGTTTGAAAACTTATTTTTAAAAGAAATGCAATTCAGAGGAGGGAGAAACCACTGAAACTAGAGTTCCTCTGCCAACTTTAGCTCCTGACCATTGAGATGTCTGGCAACCAAAAGTTCCATGAATGCAGTTGCCAAGTAGCAGCCTCGGGCTGTCTCTGAGCTCACGCGCGCATGCATACACACACACCCTTGCTCAAACTATTCCTTACTATGGCTAGAGGCCAGATTGTTTATGTACCTGCCATCAGCTGGACTTCTTGAACCCCTAGACTTAAGCAAATGCGGTCCTGCAGCCACGCTGTGTCGGAAGGGGCTGGTACAGAGCCACGGGAGTATCCGGGGGCCGGTGCCCCCCTAGGTTCCCCAAAGGAACAATGGCGGAGCCTAGCATGCCCATGTACCTGAATGTGCCGA